>NC_077232.1:232648187-233248187 GCF_027887165.1 Monodelphis domestica
CCATAGCCTAGCTACCAATGAAGTGGTAATACCCCATCCTCTGTGGTATGAATCGTGTTTGGTGATTACCAATAATTAGAGGGGCACAGGTTTGTTGACTTCAGATAAGGACAACAAATAGGTGGTGAACAGTTTCCCCTGAATTCTGATGGCAATATACAGAGAATATCACCATCCATGATTTCTAAGCAAGAGAATTAATGTATCTGCTGACTGTTCCCTCTGCACAATTGGAAATAAGGAACTCTTGTGTTTCTCACACCTGCCATCTTCTCCAAGCCCTGTCTGGGCAATTGGCCCAGTAGAAAGCTGGCCTCCTTTGGTATCAACATTCCCCCTTGGAATTCCACAGAAATGCCAGAGAAGGGAGTGTTTAAAATTATGCCTTGTATTTGTACAGTGCTTGTAACTTTACAAAACACTTGTATATCCGTTATTTCATTATTATTATTTTGGTTTTGTACTAGTTTGGGGTCACTACTGTACTTTATTGCTCTGGAGTGGATTTGTGATTTCCTTGGTACATGGAACCAATGAGGAAACTCCCTCCTCTGATTCTGGTCCACATCTGCTCTTCAATTAAGAGTCTTGCAAAGATTTGACAAAAGTCACATTGGACATATGCCTGTAATATCAGAGATGGGACTTTAACTCAGGTCTTCTTGGCTTCAAGGCTATGATGCTTTTCATTTGCACTATTTTTTTAAATAAGAAAAGAGATCAACCTAGCCCTCTAGACTAGACAAAATGGATGGAAAACACATGTTGCCCAGATTACTAGAAGCAGGAGGATGGGCAGCAGATACAGTTAATCCATTAGAACTGATGATGATGGGCTGCAGTGGGAATTGGATAGGAGGAAGAGATGATGGGATTACATTCAGGAAATTGTCCACTGCTTTCAAAGATCTCAGCCTACTCTTGATAAAGCTCAGGTTCTGAATGTCAGTGGGTATTCTCTTGTTGAGGTTGTATGACTGTGAATCAGGGAACTCTGGCATCTTGTCAAAGTCACCATTGTAGATAGAACACCCAAAGAACAATGAAAAGATGGGGAAACAGGAGCCTGAGGCAGAGTGCTACCAAAAGATGACTTGCATGGGAGAAATGATATAAAGGAAAGATATCATTATAGATCCCTATGATGAGAAAAAGAGCTGGCCAGGTCATAATGAATTAATAGAGAGCCCCAGGGCTGCCTTAGTTTCCACACTCGGAAGATGATCCTTGGCTGTGGGAACCAATGGAGGTATGCTTTTGGTAGATGGAATTTGTTTTGTAACTCAGAATTAATCCTTCAAGCAATATGCTTGACATCCTATCCCTGAACAAACAAATAAATGAAGGCAATTATAAGGATTAATGTGTGATGGATTAAGAGTTGGCTTCAGAGCCAAGGTCTAGGTTTCAAGCCTATCTCCAATATATACTGGGTTATGTGAGACCAGATTCTGGGCTGTAAGGGGCAAGATGTCCCAGTTTTACCTGAAACATTAAAATGTAATTGTGAAATAGTAAACAAAATAAACAAAAATATAGCACAGACTACACCAATTTGTGGCTAAGTCAATATGTGGTCTGCAGATGTCTAATTCTATTTGAATTTGATGCCTCTGTTCCAAGCAACTCTAAGGCAACAAGTTGCAGATTTTGAGCAAATCTGCTTCCTCATCAGGAGCTCTCTACTCTACCTGGTCCAGCCCCTAATTCCAAGGGTGAAGAGACCTCCAATTCAGGCTTAGTCCTGCTCTGTAGTATGCCCTGATGAAGAAGGGAAGCCTAGGGTCAGAGCTTATATTATTAAATACAACCCGAGCTTAGTACAAGGAATACAAATAGAAAAGAATGGAACATTAGGCCTGGAGCCAGGACAACCTAAATTCAAATCCAGCCCCAGATACCCCCTAGCTATGTGATTTTATGCAAGTCACAACTTCTGCCACCTTCATTTTCTTCAACTGAAAATGAGAATAATAATAACATCCAACTGTAAAAAGGAAACAATAAATAGTATTTACTTCCCAAAGTTATTGTCAAGGTCAAATGAGAGATTTTTAAAGTGCTTAGAGCAGTCCTTGGCACATAGCATATGCTGAACACTTATTTCCTTTCCTTTTCCTTCCCTTCCCCGTGCCCTCCAAAATCTCAGATTCTAATAGGGAAAGACAATATACAGAAAGGGGATTGATGGCCAGGAAGGGACAGTCTGGTCTGGGAAATAGCAGGCCTTTTTCAGGTATGGCACTGTTGATTGATTAGTGTTCCCAGATTTAGAGATGGAAAACTGGGCAAAGAAGGCTCCAGGAGCCATGGTAGAAGATCCCTAGATTTGTTTCTTTCACTTGATGGCAGCAGAGTGTGGCAACTGGCCTGGGAAGGAACCAACTCTTCTGCCCTCTGTCACCTTCCCAATAGCTTTTCATCATTGAGCTGCAACAAAATTGGATGGGGCCATCCTTGTCACCAAGGCTCCAGCCCTAGACTACTCTTTCCTTCAACACTGCTTACTACAGAGTGGGGCCAAGGGACTGGAATTGGAGGCATCTTCCCATTGAATTCCCTTAATACTCCCAGAATTTCCTCATCTTTAAAATGAAGAAGTTAGACCTGATGACCTCTAACTACGTTTCCAGCTTTAGGCTTGTGATCATAAAATGTCCTCACATATTTATATATAGTAATGGCTTTCCAAATTTTAGTAGAATGAATTGATGCCTCTGTGAATAGTTGACACTTCATAGACTTTGGGTTTTTAAAGCACTTTATTTATGCTCTATTATTTGACCCTGGTGATATTCTACAGAAGAGGTATTGCAAGAATTATAAATTTTATTTTACAAATTGGGGAACTGAGGCTCTGAGAATGGGGTGACTTGCCCTCATTCCTATGGCAGAGATGGTATTAAGTTTCTAAACTAGGTATCCTAAAATAGGGCTCCAAGGCCATGGCTGTTAGAAACTTTGAATTCTTTTAAAAATCTTTTCATTCTAACTTAGTTGCCATCAAGGAATAATAACAAGCAAACAAACAAAATGAAAAATGACCTGACACACTCCAGTGAGGATGCATTGGGCACCTCCTCTGTTATTAGCAACACAATCACCCAAAAAATGACAAACAGTACCTGTTTCCACTGGTGGAGGGTGGGGATGTCACATTTTCACAGATTGCGCATAACATTGCAGACGCCACATTTTTTCATATTTAGTTGAAAAAGTACTGGCCAATATTTACAAAATAATCACAAGAATCCCTCTTTCATCGATGCCTGTTTCTTTGTCTCTTTCCTTCGTGCATTTGGTTGGGGTAAAGTAGGATTTTGTGATCCTCGGAACCTGGGAGAAGATTTAGACTTTAAAAGGGAAGTTTTCCATTTCCATTTCCCTTCCTGGTAACTGAATTTTCATCACACCTGCTGTCTTCATTCAGATGCACTCATGACCCTCACTCTCCTTCCTTCAGTCCCCAAGGCAACTTTCTCAATTCATTTTCCATTTCAGAGTTTTCTGGAACTTTTTCAACTGGACTAGAATCCCTTCCTTGGCCGCATATTGTGGAGAGTCTGACTAGACATTCTGGCTTGTCCTGGGTTGAGTCATTAAAATCCATTTAACAGCTTCCAATCCACTTATTTCTTCCCTTGGCAGGCTGTGGGATGCTGACATCTGTGTCCAACAAGCAACTTTCTCCCCAGCTGCTTCTCATACAATGTTTCAGCTACTGAAGAACACAAATTTCTTAGAATCTGAACTGGAATGGGCCTCTGGAGTCATCTAGCTCAGCTTTCCTCTTTCCATAGGAGAAAGCAGATTCTTAGGTAGTGGAAGTAATTTGCCCCAGATCATACAGGCAGCAGGTAAGAGCCTGAACCCATGTTTAGGCCTTCCAACATATCCCGCTAAGCCCCAGCTCAGACCTTTTTCCTAGTACATCATGCTGAAGAGAGAGAGAGAGAGAGACAGAGAGAGAGAGAGAGAGAGACAGAGAGAGAGAGACAGAGACAGAGAGACAGAGAGAGAGAGAGACAGAGGCAGAGAGACAGAGGCAGAGGCAGAGAGACAGAGGCAGAGGCAGAGGCAGACAGACAGAGGGAGAGAGACAGAGAGAGACAGAGAGAGACAGAGAGAGACAGAGACAGAGAGAGAGAAGACAGAGAGACAGAGAGAGACAGAGAGACATAGAGTGCAGGGGGAGGGGGCATGAAGGGAGAGAGCTAGATGAAAGGTGGATGAACAGCCCTGAAAAGAGCTTGTCAAACCCTCACACCAGAGGCACTAGTTCTCCCTGAACACCCCATACCTTTCAGACACTCCTATGTAATAGCCAACTCCAACCTGTGCCTTGAAGAAGATACAGTATGCACAGCACTCATGCCCTGGTAAAATTATGTTGGTAGATGGACTAAACCAGGCTGAGGGTAACTCAAATCCACTGGTGAGTTAGGGAGATATCTACTCCAAGCGAATGAATGACAGCTTCTCCTATAGATATGGGTAGATGAGAATAATTTATTCCAACAACCAAGAAGGCAGCACAGCAAGTGTGGTAGAGCACTTAGATCTCGGTCAGACTTCAAAGTGACCTACTGCATCCCAGGTCATCTGCAGTCATCCTGACTTTTGTCTTACAGTTGGGTTTGGATGACTGGAAGAGAGAATGAGGTTGATGATTTTATGCAACTCTACCTCCCTGAAATTCAATTCATGCACCATTTAAGACATCATCCCATGATGCCATTGATCCTCTTTGAATGAACAACAAGTTGAAGTAGTAGTAGCTGGCATCTATAGAGCGTTACAGTTTGCAAAGCATTTTATGCATGTGATCTTCACAACAACCCTGGAGTTTGGCACTATTATTATTATCCCCATTTTATAGCTAGAAAGACTGGGCCTCAGAGAAATTAAATGACTCTCTTAGGGTCACATGGCTAATAAGGGCCTAAGATAGGATTGAAATGCAAGTCTATCTGATTTCAAGTCCAACACTGTGCCCTCTGCCATACCACCTTTTTGGAAGAAGTGTGCTTTGATGTGGGTCTTGAAAGAGGACCCTTTTTTGGTAACTTAATAAATTCTTGGTTGAAAAGATCTTATCATCTACCCTGAATTTCTTCTGCTGCTTCTCCTAGAAGGGTTTCCTCTCCAGGGTCAGTGACTGCAAGATGGACTTGACACAATAGGAACCACCTAAACCCAAATAAGAGTCTTCATAACAGACTAAGCAAATGGTCCAGAGATTTTGCTTGAAGATCTCAAATTAAGGGGTATCAATGACCTCCTGAAGCAATCTGTTAAACATTTGGGAAGTCCTTATGGTTAGGATGGTTTTCCTTATCAAGTCTGTATTTCTTTGTAACCCCTTCTCACTGCCTCTAGGTGTATCCTCTAGCTCAGGGGTCCCCAAACTTTTTACACAAGGGACCAGTTTACTGTCCCTCAGACTGTTGGAGAGCCAGACTATGAAAACCTAACCCTAACCCTAACCCTATGGGGAAGCAGTGTGAAATCCCTTCCCCCAGATCACCACTCACCATGCTGACATCTTCTATTGTGCAGTCACATAATCCTTTGTGCAGCACCTCATTCTCGTTCAGTTACTCTAAGAACAAGACGCCATGCAAAGGATTAAGTCACTGGAAGTAGTACTGTACATGAGTGATTGTGCTTTGCAGCGCCACCACATACAGTGCTCCTCTCACTGACCACCAATGAAAGAGATGCCTTTTCCGGAAGTGTGGTAGGGCCAGATACATGGCCTCACGGGGTTGCATGTGGCCCGTAGGTCATAGTTTGGGGATCCTGCTCTAGGGCCAAGAAGAACAAATCTAAATCTTTCCTCCTGACAGCCCTCCAAATCCCTAAAAAGTGATCATGCCTCCAAACCTATCCCTTCCCAGTCTGTAACTTAGGAACCTGGTACATATTAAGAGATTAATAAGCAGCTAGGTGGCTCAGTGGATAGAGCCAGGCCTGGAAATGGGAGGTCCTGGGTTCAAATCTGACCTCAGACACTTCCTAGCTGTGTGATGCTGGGCAAGTCACTTAACCCCAACTGCCAACCCTTATTGCTCTTCCTCCTTGGAATCAATACTTAGAATTGATTTTAAGATAGAAGATGAGAGTCTAAAAACAAGGACTTAAATGACTTTTTAGATTTATTCATTCATTCTTGAAGCTTTTCATGGGTGACCTATGAGCAACTGCTGCTAGTCTAATCAATTCTCTTCTAATCTTCCAAAGATAGTAAACAGATAAAGGACTAGTATTGGCTTCTGAAATATCACCAGTTGCTGATGTAGGAACAACCTGTATATAATGTAACAATGCCTTGTAAAGAGCCTGAAAGAATCTTATAGAAGTATTATCTAGTTGCTCAATGGATAATGCCACAAACAGATGCCATGGGGGCATTCTGTTATTCATTATCCATAAAAAAATGGTTTCTTTTTAATTGGTAGAGATGTGTGGGATTAAGGACTAATTTTCTTAATTAGCCATGAGATTCCTTTTTTTTTTTAAATTAAGTCCCCCCCCTTATCATCAAGCATTTTTTTCTCCCTCCCACTTTCCTTCCCCTTCTAAAAACAGGAAAGGAAAAGAAGAGAAAATTGTAATAATTATGCTTAGTCAAGCAAAAGAAATTTCCATATTGACCATGGCCAACAATTGTGTCTCATTCTGCATGGTCACCTCTCTGCCATCAGTTCCCATGAACTTTGTGGGAGATGTTCAGATTGTAGGGTTAGGATTGAGGAGTAACAGATTTATGGTTCACATTTCTGTACTAGCATCCATAAAACAAACAAATGACCAAACAACCCCAAGAGAATTGTGTCTAGTGTGTTAATAGGTGACTTGTCTGTAGAAGACATGGACAAAAATTGCACAGGAGCAAAAAGTGTGTCAGGGTGAGTCCTCAATGATGGAGAGAATGCCCACACTGAGGAGATAATTGATCCTCAGAAGTTTTCGTGTAGACACATTCTCAGGATACACATTTATGCTTTGTTCTTTGTTCTCTCTTTTGTGCCATTTGTGGAGTGGCATCTTTGAAACATCTTGGAATTAGAGACAAGCTGGAAGGAAAACTATCACTTACATCATGGCTCCAGGGTGACTAGCAACCATGTTCTCCTTGTCTTTTCTGTAATGAGTCTCTTTGCTTTTCCATCAAGGTATTTCTTGAGGAAGTTCACTATTGATGACATACCTTCTTCATGGTCCCGAGGAAAAGCACCCAAAGCCTGTTTTCTTGATATACTTAACATGCTCTCCCTGAATCACAATATCCATTTAGATGTTCAGTGGAATATCACCTGGTTGGCCATGTCATTTCTGGGGCCATTGTCTTGACTTCTGTCACCAATGACCCCAAATAAGGCTATGAAATAGAGTAGAACTTTTCTCCCCCAGTGTGGCTGATTTATCAGTCCCTGACTAGGCAGTAAGGGATTTCAGAGGGGGTGTCATGCCATGTCCCCAATTGTTAGTCAAATCGACCCCTATCCCAGGTCCTTGAGAGTCATCCATTGCCTCATAGACCAAGAACCTTGCACAATGTGGCTTACTTTAGTGCTTTTCCCTTAAGGCACTGCTGGCTTTCATGAAACATCAATGTGGAAACTTATGTAAACTCTGAAGAAATATGTCTCCCTTATGTTGACTTTTCCCAGAAGTGAAAATAATCTCAAGGAAAATTTTAATGGCAAAAGAAACCTGTAGAAATAAAAAAGTAGAGCTCAAAGGGCAAACCCACACTGCCAATTTTATGAAAAAAAGCAATTTCAACAGAGATAGCCAGTCCTTTGCTGAACCAGGTTGAAGTTTATGACTTCTGACACATTCGTTTTAGACATTTAGTAGGAAATGTCACAATTCACAAATGATTTGAAGTGGTCATAGGATTGTAGGGTAAGAGACAGATGGAACCGTTGAGAGGATCTATCTCCTTCATTTTTAGATGAGGAAATGAGTTCCAATATAGGTGAAGTGACTTGTCCAATCATACAAAAAGGCATAATCTGAAACCAGATCTTTTGACGCCAAATCCAACAATGTCCTTTCTAGTTGTTTTTAGTGCTTTTTTTTTTGGTTTAGCATAAGTACTTTTTGTCCCTAGCTTACTGTTGAAGATTTAATCTAGTAAAAAATATTGATTTTTAAAATTCTTTTTATTTTTCAATTAACAAACATTTGTTTTCTCTCTTTTCCATCCTACCCTCCCAATTGGGGGAAATAATAAGGAAAGGGCAAATCTATGTGTTATATTGCCTAAGGTACTGACCAGCACTTGATACAACAGATTAAAAGCTTTGGGTCTCAAGCTTGAGACAGAAGCTTGTGATATCTCTGGCTCTGGAAAAATGTCTTTCTGAGATAGATGTCCATCAAAGAATTTCTTTTGTAAAAGTCTACTGGTTACCGTCCCCTTTCTTATGTATTCCCAGGGCCACCACCTTTGATGCCCTGCTTATGCTCTCACATTCCTCATCGAAGGAAAATGGAAGTAATATAGTGGTACAAGTCAGATTGGCAGAGCCAGGCTAGACCTGCCCCTCAATTCTCATCTCAGATGCCTGCTTCTAGTATGTGTCACATTTGAGCACTGGAGTGGTATGAACCAAGAACTCAGACCAATGGAGACCCCCACACTCAACAATGATGGCACAAAAGTATTAAACAGTAAAGAGCAAATACTGTGGGAAAAGTGGAATCAGAGGACTTGAATTTAGATTCCACCTTAGTCACTGACTATTTGTGAGTAATCTATTGACCTAGATCTTCTCAGCCTCTTGGCTTACTCATCTGCAGATGAGAATGTTCAACTTGCTATATGGCATGACTGCTGCTGTAGTTAGGGGTCCTTCTTTCCTCCTAGTTGTATCCATCTATTCGTGACCCCTTTTGGGGTTTTCTTGACAAAGATATTGAAGTGGTTTGCCATTTCCTTCTCCAGTTCATTTTACATATGAAGAAACGAGGCAAACAAGGATAAATGACTTGCCCAAGGTCATACAACTAGTAAGCGTTTGAAACCAGATTTGAACTCAAGAAGATGTGTCTTCCTGATTTCAAGCCCAGTGCTCTATGCATTGCACCACCTAGCTGCTCAGGAATCAGAGGACCTGATTTAAAAACCCATCTCTGGTATTAACTACTTGTGTGACCTTAAGGTAATGACAACTCTTCTAGGTCTCAATGTTCTTTTCTGTAAAATACAGGAGACAGGGTAGATCAGAGGAGCTATGAGGCCCCTTACAGATCCATCTATGATCCTGGGACTTCTCAGCTGAATGAGCCTCTCACCTGCACCCACTCACCTGATGCCCTCTTTTTTAACCCTTACCTTCCATCTTAAAATAGATATCTAGGTTCCAAGGCAGAGAAGGGAGAAGGGCTAGGAAATGGAGGTTAAGTGACTTGCCCAGAGTTACACAGGTAGGAAGTGTCTGAGACCAGATTTGAACCCAAGACTTCCCATCTCTTGGCCTGGCTCTCTATCCACTGAGCCACCTAGTTGCCCCCAATCCCCTTACTTTTACCATAGTTCTAATGACTCTTATTAAATGCCCTTTCCTCACATCCAGTCAATCAATCAGCATTTACTATGTTCCAGACCCTGTGCCAAGTGCTAGGGAGGAAAAGACAAGAGAGACAAAAAGTCCTGCTCTTTAGGAGCATCCATTCTAAAGAGGAAGATGAGGGGAACAAATAGTGTTAGTGACAGAATATGTGTGATAGCCATAGAAGATAGTAGGGGAAGGGGTGCCCTAGCAAGTGAGAGGATGAGGAAAGGCTTCATTTAGAAGATAGTATTTGTGATGAGCCTTGAAGGAAAGCAGGGATTCTAATGATAACCATACTGACGAGAGCTAGCAGTCACTCAATACACATTTATGAAGTGCCTTATGTGCTAGGTACTGTGCTAATTGCTTCAGTGTTGTACATATCTCATTTAATGCTCACAACAACCCTGTGAGATGTGTGCTATCATTATTCCCATTTTGCTGATGAGACAACTGATGAGAGTCATTAAGTGCCTTGCTGAGGGCCACAGAGCTTGTGTATGAGGTAGGATTTGAACTCAAGTTTTCCCAATTCCAACTTCAACATTCTCCACTTTACATCAGCTACTAGGTCTCTTTTGAAAGTAAGCATAGAGATCTGCCCAGACCTAGGGGTGGTCAGTGCAAAGGCATAGAAACAGGGGATGGAGGTGTGGTAGACTCACACACGTAAGTACACACACACTAAAGCATACACCAGCAAATAGTTCAGTGTAGCTGGTCTGTAGTGCACATGGAGGGTAGGAATGTGTTAAAAGACTGGCAAGATAGGAAGGCACTAGTTTGGGAAGAGCTTTGAATGAACAAAGAACTTTATATTTGATCTTGTGGGCAATAGGGAGCCACTGGAGCTTATTGAGTAGGTGGGTTTCACCATCACACCAGCACTTTAAGAAAGTCCTTTGGCAGTCGTGTAGAAGATCCATTAAAGCTTGAGGAAGGAAGTGGTGACAAGCAGGACGACTAAATAAGAAACTGCTCTAATGCGATGGTTTGGGAGAGAACTTAGAGGGCAGTTCTGTGAGTGGAGAGAAGGGAACTTATGTGGTATTTGTTATAGTAACTGAAATTGTAAAATTGGCAACTGATTGGCTTTGTGAGAGCTTGAGTTGAGGATGACTCCTGGAATAATTGCCCTAGATGGGAAACTTGTGGTACCGTAGAAAGTAGCACTGGGTTTTGAGGTGAAAACAAAATCCAGTTTGAATCCCGTCTCTGCTGTCTACCACCCAAGTGACTTTGGAGAGGTCTCAGTTTCCTCATCTGTAAAATTAGAAAATCTAAGTAGAGGACTTCCAAAGTCCTTTCCAGCTTTAAATGCTATGATCCTGGGGTTCTCACACCTAAGGATATGGCAGTTTCATCAACAACAAACTACCCCCACCAGTCCTCTTCTTTTTCTCTAGGGTCCTTCCATACCCCAAGTGCAGGCCATAGTGACTCACTCAGGTTGTCCGGGAGAATAGTAGACGTATTTAAGGATCCTTTTGTTCATTGTGCTTGGCTCCATGGGCCCCCCTTTCTGCCTTCTACCTCTGTAGAGTTCTAGTCATAGCATTATAGATATAGAACCAGGTGAGACTTCAGAGGCCATTTAATCCAACAACCTCATTTTACAGATGGGGAAACTGAGGCATATATTTGGTAAAGTGACTTGCCTAAGGACACAAAGGTAGTAAGTAGAAGAAATAGAATTTGGATCCAGGTTCTCAGACTCCAAACCCATTGCTCTTTCCACTGTAACATCTATGAAAATTAAACTAAGGCCTCCCTCCCTTAATCCCTCTATCCTCATATTATATTTCCCTTTTTTCTTCTTCTCTATAGGAGAGGTAATATGTGAAATGTGTGGTCAGTATTTTTTAAAACCCATACTTTCTGTGTTAGTATCAATTCTAAGACAGAAGAGCAGCCAGAGTGAGGCAATGGGGATTAAGTGACTTGTCCAGGGTCATACAGAGGCCATATTTGAACCCAGGTTCTGTAGCCAATATTCACATCCATTGTGGCTTATTGGAGAGGTAGTGCAGTTTAGTAGATAGAATGCTGACCTTAAAGCTAGAAGGACTTGGTTTCAAGTGCCATCTCTGAAACACACTAGCTGTGTGACACTGGGCAGGTCACTGGATCTCAAGGCAAAGGATTATAAATTGCAGAGAAATCACTGGCATATTAATGGAGGAACTTCCCTTATTGGGGAGTTTTCATTGGGTCCATTCCCAATCCTTAGCTGCTTATCACCTGCTCTTCAACTGAAACTTAGGCCCTAATAGAATGGAGGTGGGATGACAACAATTGGGACATGATCTGGCTTTAAAGATAGACTGTCTCATTAGGAAGAGGGTAGCCCTGGCGGGATGTGTGCGTGTATACACATATATGTACAAACATTTGCCTATATACATATATGTATATTGATTGGTTGGTGTCCTTTATACTTGAAGAGGAACAAAATCACATCACCACTATCTTTTGATTCATTCATAAACTGTATTTCAGTGTGGCAGAGTTGGCCACATCCTCTCTTCCAGAGTCATTGAAGTTCAGTGGCAAGACAAAAGTCAAAACAACTGGTGATGGTTTGGGATGCTGTGGATGAATAACCTTGGCTTCTTCTATGTCTGACCAAGCCCTAAGCACTCCACAGCTCCCACTTCAGCTCCCGTAATGGCCATTGGAACAAACTGTTCTCATCTGGCCCTTCTGCTGGAGAAGTCTTCACATGCCTGGGGTAGACATCCCCCTAACTCACCAACAGGTTTGAGACATTCATTACTCTCAACCTGGTTTTGTCTGGTTTCCTGGGTGTGGTCAATGCTCATGCTATAGACTCTTGGAGCCCAAGGGAGAGTTGGGTGGCAGATGGACACTAAGGGAGGAATGCAGCCTTGAAAAAGACTTGGCAAGTCTTCAAACCTTGACGTATATAGATATAATATGACGTTAAGTAACATAATGCATTTTCAATGCTGATTGAATGTTTGGGAGAATGCTGGGAAGGCAAAAGGGAGTTTCTTTTATCTTCCTTAAATGGTTGTGAAAGGAAGGAAGGATTAGCTCCTATTAAGTCCTACTGTGTGTAGGGTACTGTGCTAGATGCTAAAGAAACAAATGCAGAAGTTGTGGAGTCTCTGTCCTCAGGGGAATTACATTTATTTCATCTCATCATAGTAGTAAATCTAGGGATCATTCACTCATCCATATAGTCTCCCAGACAAAATCCTCTCTCAACAACAACTGGATAGGATTGAGAAGAGACTTTCCACTGCATCTGGACATACACACTAGTTCTGGTCTGTTCTGAACACTGACATCTCTCCTGATAGTTCCCCTTCTCTGGCTCGCCCTTTCACAGAATTTATTTTTGAAACCTCCTGCCTCGAAGATTCTCAGCATGTTACAAGCACACATGACCTTCTGGGAAATAGAATTCTTTACCTCCCAGATGTGAAGTTTATGCCCAAACATGCCCCTTTCATATTAAAAAGGTCTATCTGACAGGTATGGCAAATCCAATGTACTCAACTGAATCAAGTCCAAAAGCTAAAAACAAAAAATAAACAAACAAAAACTCTGGTGATCTGCACTCCACCCACCTTCACCACCTCCTCTTGCCCAAAGGTATTGAAAAGTGTTTCAATGTATACATTTCACTAAACAGAGCATATTGAATTTTTGCTCTCCTAAAACCTTTCATTCATTCATCAAACACTTTATTTTTATTGTCATGCAAAACACACTTCCATAATGGTCATGGTTGTAAGAGCGAACTCATTATAACCAAAATCCCAAAATGAAACCGCAAATACACAGAAATGAAGGTCCCCTCCAACAGTTCTTTATCTGGAGGTGGACATAAATCAAGTCTTTCAGGATTGTCCCAGATCATTGCATTGCTGAGAGGAGCCAGTTTTCACAGATAATCACCCAAAAATATTGCTGCAATTGTGTACAATGTTCTCCTGGTTCTGCTTATTTTGCTCTGTATCAGGTAGATCTTTCCAGCCTTTTCTGAAATCATCTAGCTCATCATTTCTTACAGCATAATAGTATTCTACCACCAACATGTACCATAATTTGATCAGTCTTTCCTCAATGGATGGACATCCCCTCAATTTCTAATTCTTTGCCACCACAAAAAGAGGGGCTATAAATATTTTTTGAATAAGTAGGTCCTTTCCCAATTTTTTTTATTATCTCTTTGGGATACAGACCCAATAATGGTATTACCGGATCAAAGGGCATGGACAGTTTTATAATCCTTTGGGTATAGTTCCAAATTGCCCTCCAGAATAATTGGATCACTTCACAACTCCATCAGTAATGCATTAGTGTTCCAGTTTTGCCACATCCCCTACAGCATTTACAACTTTCTTTTACTACCATATTATCTAATCTGATAGTTGTGCGATGGTACCTCAGAGTTCTTTCACATGTTTATTGATGGGTTTGACTTTTTCATTTGAAAATTGCTTGTCCATATCCTTTGACCCTTTACCAATTGGGGAATGGCTTGTATTCCTATAAATTTGACTTAGTGCTCTATAAATTTGAGAAATTAGACCTTTATCAGAGACATTTGTTATAAAATGTTTTCCTAGTTTGTAGTTTCCCTTCTAATCTTGGTTATGTTAGTTTTGTTTGTACAAACCCTTTTTAATTTAATATAATAAAATTATTCATTTTATATCTTAAAGTAGTCTCTGTCTCTTGTTTGTTCAGAAATTCTTCTCTTCTCCAACGATCTGCCAGGGAAATTATTCTGTGTTCCCCTAATTTAGTTATGGTATCACTCTTTGTATCTACAACATATATCCATTTTGACCTTATCTTGGTATTGGATGTGAGATATTGGTCTATACTTAGCTTCTGCCATACTGTTCTCCAGTTTTCCCAGCAGTTTTTGTTAAAGAGTTAGTTCTTATTCCAAAAGCTCGAATCTTTGGGTTAATCAAACATGAGGTTTCTACAGTCACTACCCCTGTATATTGGGTATCTAGTCTGCTCCATTGATCTACCATTCTGTTCCTTAGCCAGTACCAGATTGATTGGATGATTGTTGCTTTATAGTGCAGTTTGAGATATGGTAGGGCTAGGCCTTCATCCTTCACTTTTTTTATTAGTTTCCTTGATATTCTTGACCTTTCTGTTCTCCCAGATGAATTTCATTATTATTTTTCCTATTTCTATAAAATAATTATTTGGTAATTTGGTATGACACTAAATAAATAAATTTAGGTAGGATTATCATTTTTATTATATTAGCTTGGTCTACTCATGAGCAATTAGTATTTTTCCAGTTGTTTAGATCTAACTTTGCGTTAAAAGTGTTTTGTAGTTATTTTTGTGTTAAAAGTGTTTTGTAGTTGTATTCATATAATCCCTGTGTTTAGCAAGCACATTCCCAAGTGTTTTATATTGTTTAGAGTGATTTAAAATGGGGTTTCTCTTTCTAATTCTTGCTGCTGTACTTTGTTAGAAATATATAGAAATGCTGATGACTTATGTGGGCTTATTTTGTATCCTGCAACTTTACTAAAGTTATTATTTCAGCTAGTTTTTAAGTTGATTCTCCCAGATTCTCTAAGTATCCCATCATATCATCTGCAAAGAATGATAGTTTAGTCTCCTCATTGCCTACTTTAATCCCTTCAATTTCTTTTTCTTTTCTTATTGCTAAGCTAGCATTTCTAATACAACATTAAATAAGAGTACAACAAACACTTTAAAGCACTTCCTACTCTCAAGGCAGTGTGCTAGATCCTTAAAAGAGCTTGAAAACTAGTAGGGAAGAAAAGATATTTTAGCCAACTGAAAGTCATTCATCTCTGAGAGCAATTTGAGTGATATATTTGATGATGGGTCCTTAGGACAGTCCTTAGTAGACATACATTAATGGGATCTTTGATCTTCTCAATGCTAATTTCTTAAGCCTGAATAGAATTTCTTTCTCAGAGATAGCCTTTCAGATTCTAGGCTGAGAAAAGTTCCCATCTAACCAGGAATCCAGAAGATGCAACAGAGAGAGAGGTCTAGGCCTGTGGTCTGGGATCCCTGAGTTCATTTTGGAAAATTATAATTAATTAATTAATTTAGAATATTTTTCCATGGTTACAAGATTCATGTTCTTTCCCTCCCCTCCTCCCACATCTCCCTCCCATAGCCAATGCATAATTCCACTGAGTTTTACATGTGTCTTTGATCAAAAACTATTTCCATATTATTGATGTTTGCATTAGGATGATCATTTAGAGCAGGGGTCTCCAAACCAAATATCGGGGGCCACATGTGGCCCCCTGAGGCCATGTATCCGGCCCCCATCGCACTTCCGGAAGGGGTACTTCTTTCATTGGTGGTCAGTGAGAGGAGTACTGTGCTCCTAGAGTACTGTATGTGGTGGCACCACAAAGCACAGTGTCGCAAAGTGCAGTGTTGCTCACATACAGTACTACTTCTGGTGACATAATCCTTTGTGTGGCGCCTTACAATGAGGCGTCACGCAAAAGATTATGTGGCTGCACAATGGAAGATGTCAGCATGATGAGCAGCAATCTGGGGGTGGGGATTCTGCAATGAGTATACTGCTGCCTGGTCAGGGTTAGAGTTAGGGTTAGGTTTTTGTAGTCTGGCCCTCCAATGGTCTGAGGGACAGTGAACTGGCCCCCTGTGTAAAACGCTTGATTTAGAGTCTACATCCCCAATCATATCCCCATCAAACCATGTGATCAAGCAATTGTTTTTCTTCTGTGTTTCTATTCCCGCAGTTCTTCCATTGGATGTGTTTAGTGTTCTTTCTCATAAGTCCTTCCTGATTGTCCTGGATCATCGCATTTTTGCTAGTACAGAAGTCCATTACATTTGATTGTACCACAGGGTATCAGTCTCTGTGTACAATGTCCTCTTGGTTCTGCTCCTGTCATTCTGCATCAATTCTTGGAGATTGTTCCAGTTCACATGGAATTCCTACAGTTCATTGTGCTAAGTGCAGGGGAACAAAAGAGAAAATCAATAGTAGCACAATAGTATTCCATCACCAACATATACCACAATTTCTTCAGCCATTCCCCAATTGAAGGGCATCCCCTCATTAACCAGTTTTTTGCCATCACAAAGAGCACAGCTATGAATATTCTTGTACAAGTCTTCTTTCCTTATTATCTCTTTCAGGGTACAAACCCAGCAGTGCTATGGCTGGATCAAAGGGCAGACAGTCTTTTAGCACTCTTTGGGCATAGT
This sequence comes from Monodelphis domestica, assembly GCF_027887165.1. Taxonomy (NCBI): domain Eukaryota; kingdom Metazoa; phylum Chordata; class Mammalia; order Didelphimorphia; family Didelphidae; genus Monodelphis; species Monodelphis domestica. Next base: position 232,664,993 of record NC_077232.1, read on the forward strand.
TCCAAATTGCTCTCCAGAATGGTTGGATCAATTCACAAACCCACCAGCAATGCATTAATGTCCCAATTTTGCCACATCCCCTCCAGCATTTAATACTTTCTTTTTCTGTCATATTAGCCAATCTGCTAGGTGTGAGGTGATACCTCAGAGTTGTTTAGATTTGCATTTTGGGGAGGCCTGAGTTCAAACCTAGCCTCAGACAATTATTAGCTCTGTGACCTTGGACAAAACACTTAACCTCTGTTTGCTTCCGTTTTCTCATGGGGATAATAATAGCACCAACCTCTCAGGTTAGGGAACCAAATGATATAATATTTGTAAATATAATATTTCTGTAATGTAAAATTATTGTTAAATAATTGATATTATTATTAAATAATACTTAATTTAAATAATTATATGAGTAAATGTGGTAATTGTATAATATAAAATTACTGTCAAGTAATTAATATTATTATTAAATAATAATTTTAATAATTATTATTTGTAGGAGTAAATATTTGTACCTCCCAGGTAAAGATCAAATGAGATAATATTCATAAAGTGATTAACTTAGAGCCTGGCACAGAGCAGGTGCTATAGAAATGCCATCCCTATATAGACTTGACCATAAGGTCCTGGATGCCAGGGATCATTTTGTCTCCCTATTAGATTCATAGATTTAAAACTATAAGGAAAGACCTAATCCCTTCATCTATCAACCAATAAACACAATTAAGCACCTACTCCAAGGCAGGCACAAATACAAAACCAGGAGAATCCCTGCCCCGACTGAGTTTATACTCCACTGAGGGCAAAAGGAGAGTTAGAATGTGTGCACATAGAAATAATTAGAGCCTGTGGACAGAAGAATACCAAATGATTGGGGGAGAGACACTAACAACGTAAGAGAATCTCAACAGGTCCTTTGGAAGACTTGAGCAGAGCCTTGAAGGGAGCTTCAAGTTCTGAGAGGGAGAGCTTTCTAGGCATGGGCAACAGCCTGGACAAAGGCATGGATATGGAAGGTGAAATAATCTACATGGAGAAATGCAAATAGGTCAGTGTGTCACAGGGAAGAGTCATCATAATTAGTCTGAAAGATAAATTGGAACCAGATTGTGAATGGAATGAATTAAAATAAAAGCATGGACTTCATTAAGCTCTTGTTATATGAGAAGCATCGAGCTAAGTGCAGGGGATCAAAAAAGAAAACCAAGATATTATCTGCACTCTAAGAGCTCATACTCTTTTTCTTTTTTAACAATACATTTTATTGATATGTTTTGGTTTTGCATCACTTAATTCTCCCTGTATTTCTTCTCCTTCTCCCAGATAGTCATCACACATGACAAAACCTATTTTGGGAGCTCATATTTAATTTTCCAGGTGAGGAAACTGAGTCCCTGGAGATTTATGGGTTTTTTTGCCTGAGTTCACACAGGGTTTAAGTGGCAGAGCTAGGATTTCAACCTAATTTCTCTGACTCCAAGTTCAGTTCTCTTCATTACCCTTATTTACTATTTCTTAAGCCTTTTCCTCCCTTTCCTCTCTTCTCTCCCTCCTTCCTCCTTCCCAAAACAGTGCTCTCTGGGCTTGTGTGCTGATTAAACATGGAGAATCAGAGTAATGTCAGACAAAGGGCATAGGATGTGAACTTAGGAGACCTTGACTTGAATTCCAGCTCTGACAGCTGGGATTTGGGTGACTGTGGTCAGGTCACTTCACCAATCCAAAGAGGATAAAGATCACTTATCTTGCATTCTTTATAGGGTCATTGTGTGGACAGTATGTTACAAATATTAAGGAGCTCAGATATAGAACTATATATAACAAATAGAACAAATATATAGAACTGGAAATTTTTAAAAAATCCTAGTTATTTCCAAACAAATTCTTTTTTGAAAATTTATTAAAATCAATAGATAGTGAACATTATTAATTGCATAAAAGTAGAGAGGAAAGTGGCTAAACAAGTTATTTGATCAACCCAAATCTCTATTCACCATCTGCATTCTCATTGAGACAATTACAATTTAAAAAAACTCTTACCTTCTGTCTTAGAATCTAGATTCTAAAAAAGAAAATTGGTAAGGGCTAGGCAATGGGAATTAAATGACTTTCCCAGGGTCACACAGCTAGGAAGTGTCTGAGGCCAGATTTTAATTCATGACTTCCCATCTCTAGACCTAGTATTCAATCCACTGAACCACTTAGCTACCCTTGGGACAATAATAATTAATATTCATGTTGACAACCTTAGAAGTACTACATTTTAAGAAAGTCCATCATAAACTGGAGATCATCAGGAAAAGAACAGCAAGGATGATGGGATACCTCAGAAAACATGCCATATTAAGCAATCAATCCACAAGTATTTGAGGCATCTATTACACTATTTGACAGGCATAGGGCTAAGTGCTAGGAATATGAAGACAAAAATAGAGCAATGCCTGACCTTAGAAAGTTTACATTCTATCAAGGGAGACAACATTGAATGAATGAAAAGAACATTTATTAACCTATTTCTAGTGCAAAGTTTTGTGTTAAATACTGGATATACAAATAGAAAAAACAAGATAATACTTGTTCTCAAGGAACTCACTTTCTTTTTTATATTTAATTAGTTGAATTAGAATATTTTTCCATGGTTGCAAGATTCATGAAGGAACTCACTTTCTAATAGGATAGACAACACATATAAAAAGTTCAAGTCTGCTAGAAAGGCCAAAAATCCAGCTTCAAGTCCAGTGGAAACATCCTATGGTATTCTTAGATTTCCAAGGCAAAGAAGACAGCAACACATTTTCTTTAATTTAATTTCTTCTGGTGATCATATCTTTTTCCTGATGTTGAACTGTTTGACAGTTTCGTGGACTTATAGTGGTGAGAATTTGATTTTCTATGTTTTCAGTGGCTGTGGCCATTGGAGTGGAGATGGGGTCTAGACTAGAAGCAAGCTCTGTGGTCTGAGGAGTGTGGCCTCTTCCAATTATTACACTTCCCTCCCCATTAGTGGTAATTGATCATCAATTGGTATTGGTGGTACCAATGAAAGTGGGCCTCTTCTTTGCTGTGATTGATGGTTGCAGATCTTGGGCTGATGCTTTAGGGGAGAGAGCACTGCTATCTCCAAGGCTCTTCACTTTGTTTTGGACAATCTCTTCTGGGGTCTGAGAGGAAGAGGTGACTGAAGTTGTAGTGGTTTAACTGGCCTGTACATGTAGACATATAAGTATGTCAAATATGTGTAAAAAAAACCCTTGGTAATTTTGTCAAGTAGAGTCATTAGCATTCCTGCTGAGGGAATTGGGAGAGGCATCATTTTAGGGCTTGATCTGAGTTTTGAAGGAAACTAGAAATCCTAAAAATAAGTTGAGGGAAGAGGGTAGGCATGGAGATGGGAGAAGAGATCATTTGTGAAGAAAAGCAAAAAGTATAGTTTTGTGGGTCAAAGAATGAGTGAAGGGACATGATGAATAAGGCTGCAAAAGTAGATTAGAGCTAGGTATATTAGGATTAGTTGAAGAAATTAAGGATAGTTAGCCTGGAGAAGACTTGGAGTGGAGGAACAGACATGATAGTTAGCAGTTTTCAAGTATATGTGAGGTTTTAATTGATAAATTTTCTTTTGACACATCATAAACATCTCAACTTTCCTACAGTACATTATCTGAAATCAGTTAAATAAAATAATATAAAGAATTGTAATGAATGGCACTGTCCCATATTTAATCTATAGAAATTTACCATTCTTTTAGAAGAAATGAAGTGCATAAACCTTAATCAGTTTGGACCAATGTAGTCTCTTATATATGATCTTGGTTTTCTTTGCATTTCAAGTCACCTTCTTTTACATAGCTGTGGTGCCTAATTTTTGTTGTTGTTGTTGTTCTTCCTTCTACTTTTTTTCCCCAAATATTGAAAAGGTTGCTATGTGGAAGAACCAATCAACTTATTTGATTTGGCCCTTGAAGGCCAGAATCAAGAATAGTGGGTGAAAGTTGCTTAATGGTTTATTTAGGCTCTAGGTAAAGAAAAACCTGTTAACATTCAGAGCCATGTCAAAGGAGAATGATTTATTTCAGGAAGTCACTGGAGGTGATAGGAGGTCAATTTCACCAATAAGGAGAGGCTTATCGACTACTCCTTGGGGGTAGTGGTAATGGGGATTCTTGCTTAGGTAAGGAGGATTAAATTACTTGAGGTCTCTTCTGACCTTCAGATTGTGTGATTCTGATTCTTCATTAGGGTTTTTCAAGATGATCTGGTCTTTTACCATAGGCACTTAAGTAAAGACATACTGAATGATGTAGTTTTTAATTTTTTTTAGAAGAGGACACTAATGCCTAGAGAACTTAAGTGACTTCTCCAACGTCATAGAAGTAGGAAGTTGTAGAACCAAAACTCAAACCCAGGTCACCTGATTCAAAATCCAAATTCAGTGGCCTTTTTCATCACCACATTATAGTATGGATACTCTTTTATTGGATAACTACCAATTTAGAGGAGTCACCAGAGTAACCTTCTCCAATATCTCATAGTGGCATAGAGATATGCCTGAACTCTAAGAAATTCTAGCAATGGAGAATAAGAGACTGGTACATCTTACACAATTAGAAGGGCTTGGGCTGGGGGACAGACTATGGATCTTTTGGCTAGGATCTGGCTTAGATAAATTTAGAGAGCTTCATTAGCAGAAGATTGTACACCAGGTAATTGGACATTTATATGAAAAACAACTCATGGACAACCTGGGGGAGAGAAGGTACTGGTGGTTGGTCAAAAGGTAGAAGCAATGTGCATTGGTAGGGGCACTGAGGAGGTCATGACCAAGAGGTTCAAAGGTAAAGAGCTAGAAAGGACCTCAGAGAGGATCTAGCCCAGTCTCCTCATTTTAGAGTAGAAAGGATTTGCCCACATTTATACAAGGGTAGGATTTGAATCCAGGTCCTCTAAATCAAGAGATAGTAATCCACTGTGATGTTTAGTCATTTCAGTTATTGATGACTCTTCTTGACCCATTTAGAGTTTTCTTGGCAAAGATACAAGAGTCGCTTGCCAGTTCCTTCTCCAGCTAATTTTATAGATGAGGAAACTGAGGTAACAGGGTTACTTGACTTGCACAGTGTAACATAGTTATTAAGTGTCTGAGGCCAGATTTGAAGATAAGTCTTGCTGACTTCAGACATGGCACTGTATCCACTGACCCACCTAGCTGCCCTCTTTCCCCTGAATCATGTTTTGAAGCATTGAAATACCTAGTTAAGAGATAGCAAAAGAGTCACAGATAGTTTCCTGTTTCTGGCTCTAAACTTGTTAAGATTTACAATTAAACAGAAGTGTGTTCCTGAAGATCAAAGCCATTCAGTTGAAGGAGGAAGAATATACATAGGATCTTAGATATGGGAGAAGAAGGAAGGAGTCTTAAGGAACACTCTGCCATTTTGTTTAGCCAAAAATAAAATGCTCAACCATTTCTAAATGGAGTACTATTGGGGAGGAGGAAGGAATGCTGCTTTATGTTGATTTTTATTTTATTATTTGTTAATATTTTATACCAACATATTTATAATATCACAAATTATTATTAATATAATAAACATTTAAACAATATTTTATTTCTATTTCATAAATTATATATAACATATTAAACATTGTAACATATAATATGTAACAATATACTTATTATATATTGTTATATCATATAAATAACATGTATATACGATATGCAATCATACATAATTAAGTTAATAATAAATTATTTATTAGAATTATATTTATTATATGCATTTATGCTGCTTTATATATAGTGGGCATGACAGTATGCCTGATTCTTAATAGCTATTGAGGGTGTGTGTGTCTGTGTCTATGTTTGGGACTGGAGGTAGGTTAAAAAATATTGGAGAAGTTCGCAGTGATCTGAAGAGGTCGAAAACTTTGAGGTGGAGTGAAAGGGAGGGAACATTTTAAATTACTGAGGAGGGACAGATTCGTCAGTCTTTTTACTGTTTTTTCTTTGTTTCTAATACTGTCTAAAGCTGTCTCAAGAAGTAGTCTGTCTAGAGTCTTAGCTGAGTTACCACCCCAGCCCCTGACAATTGATTTTATCCATTTTCTCGAGGGTGATGAGTAACCACTGGTTTATGTTTTTCTCTCCTTCCTGGCTATCCAACATAATGACTTTATTTGGGGTTTGTACCTGGAGGATTTCTTCCAGCTGACTTCCCTAGTCCCAGGGTCCTTCATGGCCTGCAATGCCTATGCCCTGTATTTAATGCTATAAAATAGGCAAGTGGTAGATGACATTTTACTTAAGCCAGAAATTTCACAGAGTGGAGTTGCTTGGTTTCTGGGGTTCAGCAGATCATAGAACTGACGCTAAGGAGGCCTCCCACACACAGTGTAGAATTCTCTTCTGCAAATGATTGTTCAGTCTCTGTTTGGATACAGTGAAGATGTTCACAGAGGCTGGCTATTCCAATGTTGGACAGCTTCAGGGTGCTGAAAAATTTTCTCCATATTGAAACATAATCTGCTCCCTTTCACAAAGTGGTTATGGTTTTTCCCTCTAGAGCAACACAAAACAGATCTACGCAACAGTCCTGGAAATGTAGAGACAATCTGGAATGCATTCCTTCCTCACCTCCTTCTCATAGAATCTTCCTTCTCTTCCTTCCTTCCTCTCTCCCTAACTGCTTCTTATTTAACTGCCTTGCATTTGTTTTGTATTTATTATGTTTAAATTTATCAGCAACCAACAAATTTGTCAACAATCAAATGAGATAACATAAAAGGCACTTTGCAAATTCTGCACCAAGTGCTACATAGATGGTAACTATACTATGTCTCCTAATAGAATGTAAATTCCTTGAAAACAGAGGTGATTTCTCTCTTTTCCTTTCCTTTTTCAGTCTTTTTAACTAATACAAAACCTGGCACACAATATATGCTCAACACAAACCTTGTTGATTGATAGTTATTTTCCCTTCTCATAATCTTCCTTCTTCCTGCTTGATTGATATTTAGTTATTTTATCTCCTTCTAATCTTCCTTCTTCCTGATCAATATCAAGAAGTCCTTCAACCACATGTGAAAAGTTGTGAGGCGTTATATTTATTGAGGAAGAGATGATGAACTTATTTCTAGTTTCCTTTCCACAGAGGTGAAAAAGTAGTATTGGACGTGAACCAATGGCCAGAATCAACTATGACTATATCCGTGTGCTAATTCTGTTTTGATAAGCTCCATTCCTCATATTCTTCCTCTTCGAAGATAGACTAACAGACTGATGTGGTCTCCACTTATCTTGATGGGGTGGTCTACCATTGTCATGGACACTCAAAGAACCACATGAAAACACATCCAAGAAGAGAATGTCCAAACTGTTGTAGGCAAAGGGGTTTTTCATGGCCCTGAGGAAATATCATTCTGGCCAGACCTGAGTTCCCATGATGTAGTAACTCCTGGTTCACCACAGAGAAAGGTCTCTGATCAAATCACCATCAAAACTTGCCTCTATATGTGGCTATTATTCAGCCATTAATTGGTTGTAAGACGACTTTATATAGCATATACAGCCTTCTATTGACTTTGATTACAGGTTGAAGGTAACTTACATGGACACCATTTGATTTTATTTCTCCTATCTCCTCTGCAGAAGCACCCTTGCTCCAATTGCTCAGCCTGCCTCCAACACCTTTATACAATCATTGGTGACTACAGGGAATGGGAAAAGCTTCCTTTAAAAGATGAAATTTGGGCTGGGATGTGAAGGAAGTCAGGGAAGCTGGGAGTAGAGATTGGGAAGGAACATTCCACGCATGTTTAATAAGCAAGGAAAAGTCATGGAGATGGAACTGAGAGTGATTTATGAGAAGAACACCAAAGGAGCCAGTGTCTTGGACTCGAAGAGTATTGGGCAGAGGGGACCAAGGTATAAGAAGATTAGACTGATAAAGAAGGGACCAGATTATGAAGGGTTTTGAATACCTGACAAAGAATTTTCTCTTTTATCCAGTGGTGATACTGAGTATATTGAGGAGGACAATACCATGGTTAGACCTGTCCTTTGCAAATATTACTTTGATTAATGAGTAGAGGGATTGAAATGGGAAGATATTTGGCCCATGGAGGCCCATTGATGGGTTCTTGTCTCATCCAGGCATGAGGTGATGAGGTCCTACATACATCAGGGGAGTGGCAATGTAAGAGGAGATAAGGGTACATATGTTTGAGATGTTATAAAGGTGCCTATCAAAGTATCAATTAAACAAAAGTTAGATTCATTTCCCCCTTCTCCCCCATAAGAGTGAAGTCAGACTTTCAGAATCTACCCTACAAGTATAAAGTGATTTACAGCATTATACAGTGGAAAGAATCCTTACTCTAGAGTTAAAGGATCTGTCTCTATGATGCTAGATTACTTAAATTACTTAAGCTCCCTATGCCTCATTTTCCTCCTCTGTCAAATGAGGAGTCTATACTAGATTAATTAAAATATTTGTTTGTTTTTTTTAAACTCTTACCTTCCATCTTAGATTCAATACTAAACATTGGTTCCAAGGCAGAAGAGTGGCAAAGTCTAGGCAATGGGGGTTAAGGTAATGACTTGCCCAGGGTTACACAGCTAGGACATGTCTGAGATCAGATTTGAACACAGGATGACCCCTCTAGGCCTGGTTATCAATCCACTGATTTTCACCTAACTGCTTCCTGAATCAATGTATCTTTATTAAGCACCTAAAATGTTGGATTAGATGGTCTTAATATGCCCTTCCAGTTTGTATCACATTCTCATGAGAAAGTCAAGTTGGGGAAATGAGACAAAAATTTTAATCACTCCACCAAGAATGTGAAAATATTCAAACCCAACAAGGCTTCTGTTGGCCTGACTTGCCCAGTTAGCAATCCTTACTTTTGAGTGCCCTTTCAACTACTTTGAAATCACTTTGACATCTGTTGTTAGTCTCCTCCCCTGGGGATATTGCCTTCACTTTAATAGAAATGGAAACCACCTAAAGTTACCCAGCAAAATAGTGGCTGAGGCAAGAGCAGAACCCTGTTCCTGGCTTCTTCCTGGCTTCCATTTACCTCCAGGCAATTGTTCTAATTCTCCCCTATCTTTACTCTGTTGACCATGGAAAGAGTCCCTTTGACAGCACTTGGCTTAATAGAAAGAATCCATCACTCAGTTAATAAGTATTTATATTATTATTATTTTAAAACCCTTATTTTTCTCTCTTAGTAACAACAGAAGGGCCAGGATTAAGCAAATAGAGTTAAGTGACTTGTCCAGGGTCACACAACTAGGAAGTGTCTGAGACCAAATTTGAGTTCAGATCTTCTCAACTCTAGGTCAGGTACTTTATCCACTGAACCACCTAGCTGCTCCTCAATAAGCGCCTATAGGGGGAAGCCAGGTGGCTCAGTGGGTTGACAGTCAGGTCTAGAGTTAGGAGGTCCTGGGTTTAAATCTGGCCTCAGACTTACTATCTGTGTGACCCTGGGCACTTGCCCAGTGACTATTAAGTCACTTAACCCCCATTTCCTAGCCTTAACTGCTCTTCTGTCTTGGAATGCACAGTATTAATTCAAAGACAGAAGGTAGGGTTTCTTAAAGGGCATTATAAATTGCCTGTTATGTGCAGACATTCTTCTAAGGGCTGGACAGTCAGTCCCTGTCCTTGAAGTGCTCCCAGTCTAATGGAGGAGATGACACCTAAATAGCCATGTACATACAAGACAGGGTCCATGTGAATGGAAAGCAATTTCAGAGGGGAACATGGGTTTGAGGAGGGCCAGGGGCCAACAAAGATGGGATTCACACTGAATCAGGAAGGAAGCCAGGGTAGGTGGGAGGCAAAGTTGAGGAAAGAGGACTGGTTTGGAATCAGGAGATCTGATTCAATTCCCTTCTCTTCTACCTACTACCTATGTGACCTGTCTTCTAAGCTCTCTGGGCCTCATTTTCCTTATTTGTAAAAAGAGAGGACTGTGTTCTGTACAGTTAAAAGAGTGGTTGCCTTAAACCGTGACTGTGAAAATATGGTTTCAAGACTTTGAATTGCCAAAACTGTAAAGATAATTTTTTGTGTCTTGATTTTATATCAAAAATAAGTGGTCGCCATGGGAAAAATTCCCAAATATGAAATACCCAAGTCAGCTGGGTTTTTATGGAGATTTTAATTAATACAAATAAGGAATTAAGGAAAGGGAGAGAGGAAGAGGAAATAATGGGAAAGGGGCCTAGGCCATTGGCCTAGGCCTGAGCTTTAAGAGAGACCAGCCAGTCTTTAATCCACTCACCACAAGATTTGTCCCAAGCAAGATTCTAGTGTTCAGAGAGACCCAGCTACTCCAACTAGTCTGAGCTCCAACTCAGCTACCAAAGCTGCACTCTCTTTTCAGAGGCCTTCTGACCTCCTTTTAAAGAGAATTTTCTCCTATGTCAACTCCCCTAAGTTCTCACATCTACCAATCACAATAGACGTTTTCCAAAGGACTGACCATTCTTAATTCACACCTGAGTAGACTAAACTTTTGAGTAATTCACACCTGAGTAGACTAATCTTGTCCTTTGCAAGTTGCCTGATTAATTTGATCTTCATAGGTACTTAGCACCCCTTTGTATTAGATCTAAAAATAGACCTAGCTTAAGGGTTCTTACTTCACTTTAAGTACGGGTTGGGAACTTTTCATTGTTCAGTAAGGAGTTTACAACTTTATCTTCCCCTAAAGTAGGCCTAAGTATGGGTGGAGTAATGTTAGAGTTCCCACCATCCTGACCAAAGTCCCTTCATTGTTTTAAAATGGAGAATGGTCCTAACCAAATGTTCTAAGGTAGAGTCTGAGAATTTTCAAGATTCACAGTTTCTCAGATCCTTCTAAAGTAGAGGTTTCTTAATTTGGATTCTGAGGACTTCATAAAAATCTTTTGATAACTATTTCACTGTCAACTTCTAAGACAAAAGGGTATTAAACATTTGATTTAGGTCTACCTAAAGGCCTATTGTTCTGTCTGAAATGGGCAAGTCTGGGACTTTCCTCCGGTGAATTCTCAGGGGACAGGGTCAGAATTGGGGTCTCCAGATTTCAAGTTGACATCACTAATTCCATTTCCTTTGTGATCCTATGCATTTTATTTTATGCATTTGACATTGGAGGGACTTGGTACGCTGATGGAAGCAAAAATATTGTTAATCTTATTTTGAAATAAAAATGCTTATCCTATTTCTATTTTTTCTTTATTGATTAAAAAAAAACACTGAATCAATTGTGACACAGCTTGCTCCTTCCAGGACCTGTGAGACTGTGATTTATTGGGTATAATCTTCTAAAACAGATTATTTATTGCCAGAGGTAAATGATTCCAGGTTCACACAATCCTTCCTAGAGCAGGTATGCATGGGAGGAGTGTCTCTAGGACTTCTTTTTTTATTTTTATTTTTTTTCATTTGAATAAGTTTATTTAGTCAATTTAGAACATTATTCCTTGGTTACAATAATCACATTATTTCCCTCCTTCCCCTCCACCCACTCTTCCCACAGTCAACACGCAAATTTCATTTGGTATTACTTGTGTCCTTGATCAGAACCCATTTCCATGTTCTTGTTTACACTAGGATGTTCATTTAGTCTACATCATCAACAATATGCCTTCAACCCATGTATTCAAGAAGTTGTTTTTCTTTGGTGTTTTTACTCCCACAGTGTTTCCTCTGGATGTGGATAGTGGTTTTTCTTGTAGGTTCCTCCGAGGTGTTCAGGGTCATTGCATTGCCACTAATGGAGAAGTCCATTACATTCAATTGTACCACAGTGTATTAGTCTCTGTGTACAATGTTCTCCTGGTTCTGTTCCTCTCACTCTGCATCACTTCCTGGAGGTTGTTCCTGTCCCCATGGAATTCCTCCACTTTATTATTCCTTTGAACACATTAGTATTCCATCACTAACATATACCACAATTTGTTCAGCCATTCCCCAATTGAAGGGCATCCCCTCATTTTCCAACTTTTTGCCACCACAAAGGACTTCTTTAAAAAAACAAAACAAAACTTTTACCTTCCAGTTTAGAATCAATACTGTGTATTAGTTCCAAGGCAGAAGATCTATAAGGGCTAGGCAATGGGGGTTAAGTGACTTTCCCAGGGTCACTCAACTAGGAAGTGTCTGATGCTACATTTAAACCAAGGATCTCCCTTTTCTAGGCCTTCTAGTTGTCTCCTCCAAGTATCCTTAAATTCTGGTCCTTCCAGTGTCACAAACACTATTCTGATAAGTGGGTAGACATCAGACTGCAAAGGGGTCTATGACACCAAAAAAAGGGGAGGGGCAAGAAGTCCTATTGTAAATTTTTTAATTCTGGGATCCATGTAAGTTTAAATCCTCTAACTTCTTATTTTGCTGAAGAAGATGGCTTATTTCACATGGATTATGAGCACCACTCTCAATTTATTGATGGAAGAACATGGCTACTTGATGCTTGGCTCATAGAAGATAAAGAAACTAGAACTACGAAGTCCCTTTGCTCAAGTTATGCAAGACACTATTGCCATATCTGTGTGGACCAATCTGTAAGTCTCCAGATAAAAAGCCACAAAATCTGTGCCACAGATCTTTTCACCCTTTCCTCCATTTCTATATTTGAACTCAAGGTTCAGTGGTTTTCTGAGAACTGAATTCTCTCCTACTTTCTAACCCAAGGGAGATGAGGGTGAAATTAGACATGTGGAAATAAATCTATGTGGGTTTCCAAAGGGAGACAGAGCATGGCTTCTAGCAGAACCATGCTCATTTATGAGGGCAGAGAGCTCAGGGAGCTGTTGCTACCCTTTTGGAGACTAATGAATGCAAAGCAATTTTGGTGTCAAAGGTTGCCATCCTAGGAAGATGTAGACCTGGGAGAAATCCTGTTGTAATATCACTGAAATAAATTTAAAATGAACATCTAAAGCAACCTTAAATGGGTAAAGAAGTCACAGAAAGACGGCAGATAGTCTTATGGGTCAAAGGTGTAGGGTATAGAGGATACTTTTATTGTCCAACAGCCATGGTCACTTTACTCCATTCTATAGGGCATGGAAGGAAGTGTCTCTTGGTACCAATACCCTCCTTTGACTGCCTCCCTTTTCCACCTTGTCAAGTCCAGCCTCCTTTCCCCCACAATAGCATTGTAACAGTAATAATGATGATGATAATTGCTAACATCCCCATAGTGCTTTGAGGTTTGCAAATTGCTTTTCAGATATTATCTATTTGACCTCAACAACATAGGTGCCTGGGGCTTGAGTGAGGTTAGTGATTTCCCAGGGGTCACAAAGCTAGTCAGTGTCTGAGGCAGGATTCAAACTCAAGTCTCCCTCACTTCTAGTTCCTATATTACCCATCCTGTCTTGGATATCCACAAGAGGGATCTACTGTTAGTTCTAGGAGAAAGAATCTGATCTTGAACCAGACACAACCACATTGCTAGTTAGCAGTCATAGGTGTTGAATAAAACTAAAGCCTCTCCCTAGATCCCAAAAAAGACTTTGGGCAACTATTCATTGCCTATCTTCTAATTGGCTTTCTAGACCTTTTTGTTTATCTTGTTTTTAGCATTCAGTGGCTAATGGCTGTATTTGTGAAATCAATCAATAAGCAAATTTACTTAGCAACTTCTATATGACAAGCACTGGGCTAGGCACCAGAATACAAAGATAAAAGTGAAACAGGCTGATCTTATGGAGGTTACATTCTATCAGAACCATACTGACTGCAAGAGATGATCTTACAAAGCAGATACAAAGTAATTTGGGGATAAAGGCACTAGTATCTCAGGGTATAGGAAGGACTAGAAGCTTTGTGCTCTCCCTCTCCCTCCCTCCCTCCCTCCCCCCCCCCCCCCCTCTCTCTCTCTCTCTCATTTTCTCTCCCTCCTGTTTCTCCCTCTCCTCTCCCTCTCCCTCTCCTGCCTCTCTTCCTTCCTCTATTTGTCTCTGTCTCTCCTCTCTTTCAGCACACATATTAGATGTGCACATGCACATTATAACACATAAATGTAACATGTATGAATATTTGCATCTAATATTTTATTTACATATGCACACATAATTGTACTTCCTCCTAACGTTGACCTCATTGCATTCTTCTCTTTCTTCAAAAGGCAGCTAAAGCCCAATCTTCTACCCAGAGTGTTTCTGGATCCTCTCAAAAGCCAGCACTCTTCTTCCCAAACTGCCTTATATTGAATGAGGTCCTTTTATATCCATGGGTCTCTGAAAGTGTGGCACCCTATCCTGGCAGCCAATGGGCAGGCTGGGGTAAGAGCCACACTCTTTGTTCCTTTGTAATCAATCAGCTGTTAGTCACACCCACACATTAATATGTAATGACAATAATCAGATTAAAATAAGGCACCTCTGCAATTCTGATCCCTATTCTTACCTAATTGGGGCCCTGTAAGAAGAGAATCCGTTGCTACTTTGATTGAATGAACACTAAGTACTGCAATACAGGTGGCATGGGGGTGTGGTGTGCTTTGAGAAATAAAAAAGAACCTTCAAATGTAACTACTGCTTCCCCCTGAGGAGTTTACAATGGAATTAGGATGTGCAGCTAGTAATGAAAATAATAGGGATACTGGAGTACTCGTAGATTGTGCTATAAAGTTGATAAAGTGATTTCTCAATCAACCCTTCAATCCACAGATCAGACTGAACCTTCTCTGATTAACAGTCTAAACATGCCCTGAAAGTCCTTTGCCTCTTTGCCAAGAGGAGGTACGGAGCTTTCTTTCTCTGTTTTCTGGTATTATTCGTTACTGATTTTTCTCAATTATTCAGAGTTTTAGTTGTTGTGTTTTTTTTTTCTGGTGATTTCTTTGAAATATTTCTTCAATTTGGAGCATCAAGGTAGAGAAGTTGGCCTGAAGTTAAGAGTTCAAATCCAGCTTACTATTTACTAGATATGTAAACGCCTTGCAAAGGACTTAACTCGTTTGCCTCAGTTTCCTCAGGTGTAAAATGGGGGCAACAATAGCATCAACTCACAGGGTTGTTGGGAGGCTCAAAGAATATAAACTGTAAAGCACTCAGCATAGCATAGTGGCTGGCACATAGTAGTTATTAGTCAATGTTTGTTCCCTTTTTTTGGTTTGGTTACTTAGTTGTTATTGTATATACTGTTCTTCTGGTTTTGCTTCTATTCCCTCAGTATCAGGACAAAAAATAAATCTTCCCAAGTGTATCAGAAGTCCTTCTATTCCTCCCTGCTAGATGATATTGCATCATATTCACACAACACAGTCTTTTGGTCAGTGCCTGACTGACAAGGCAGCCACTTCCCTTCCAGTTCTTTCCAAGCCCCAAAGCACTGTCATAGATGCTCTGTTACACACTGGATCTTTCTGTTATTTGACAATTAAGAAATGTGAGGTTCCAGTGGATAAAGGCACTTCTCCCTCTCCCCTGGCATGCCATGCTGCCTTACAAAGCAACATATAAATGAGTGAGTACAGGCAGAGTGAGCAATGCTTTAGGGAGGCTCAGTGAAAGAATTGTCCAAAAGAGTGGGTTTGGATCAAGTAAAGCTTCTTCAAGAGTGCCCAGGAGGAGAGGAGAGTAGGGGAATTAAGGGTACCTTCTAACTATAGTGGGCTGCTGACCTCACTACCCCCATGTAATGGGGTCTGTAAAGCCGCTCCTTATGAGAAGCAATGGTTTCTCTGGTTATTTGATGGAAATAGGGCAGTATAGTATAATGAAAATACTCAGGAACCCTAGCTGTGTGACCCTGGGCAAGTCACTTGACCCCTATTGCCTAATCCTTACCACTCTTCTGCCTTGAAATCAATACACAGTAGTGATTCTAAGATGGAAAGTAAGAGTTAAAAGAAAAAAGAAAAAAAGAAAATACTCAGAGACTTGAGATCAAATCTCAACTTGGCCTCTGCTGTATATGTGACTGAGAGCAAGTCCTTTAACATTTTAGGATTTATAGATCTGAGAGTAGGAATTATTTCATTCTTTCTAATTATAAACCCAATGCCTAGTTTAGAACTGTCACTAAATGAATTTTGTTGACTGCATCATAGAATTGTAGAACTAGTGTTTAAAGGGACCTCAGGAGCTGTCTAGCCTGATTCTCTTATTTTACAGATGAAGAATCGGAAGCCCAGAGAGGCTGTAACATGCCCAAGGTCACACAGGAAGTAAACATTGGAAATGAGCTTTGGACCCAAGTCCTTTGACCAACATTCATGTTAACAAAGACCCTTCCAGATACTACCCTTTGGAAAAGAGCCAGGCATACCACCTAGTAGGAAAGTTCACCGAGAAGTCGACTGATTTCTATAGAACAACTGCTCATTTTACAGTTTATAAAAGATCTTTCCTGATATTTTTACCGGAGGTTCCCGAATTTAAACTCACAGTGCCACTCATCAAACCAGTTAAACTTTCTCTGTCACTAGCCTGAATTCTTTCTTTAGTTACCAAGAGATCCCTGATTTCCATTCATCTGTTTGAAGAACATAATAGGGAATTTCAGGTGCTTGTCTGAAAAACAAAGCATTGTTTGCTAGCATATCCATTTGTGAATCTTGGCACGGAAACCTAATCTGAATTCTTCTTCTGCTTCAATTAGCAGACCAATGATCAAATCAACCAATATTTATTGGGCCCCTAATCTGTGTACTAGGGCTTGGCTCTGTTTAACAGCACCTGGTACATTTTATAATATCCTATCAAGGAAAATATTTTCTCCTATGAAAGCATTTGAAATCATGTCTTTCTGTTTCCATTTTATCTTTGAACCACTGCAAGGTTTTGCTTTTTTTTCCATAGAGATGAATTATTTATCTCATCTATTCTTTCCGTTCCCTTATTTCCATCTTTGGGAGGACAAGGCAAACAGGGAGTAGATCTGCCTCACTAGAGTGAAAGGTCAGCATATAGGAAGGAAAATAATAGAATCATTGATATTAATGGTTTCAAGGGACTTTAGAAATAAACAAATTCCTTATTGCACTGATGAAGCTAACTGCAAGAGAGATCAAGTGGTCAACACCTTACTATAAGACTTTTGACATCTCTCATTGGGGAAAGCTCTACTGTATGTTTTTAAAAAATGCCTTTATCTTCTGTCTTCAAATCAATACTGAGTATTAGTTCCAAGGCAGAAAGATGATAAAGGGAAGGCAATAGGGGTTAGATGATTTGCCCAGGTTCATACAGTCAGGAAGTGTCTGAGGCCTAATTTGAACCCAAGACCTCCTATCTCTAGGTATGTCTCCCTTACATGTAACCAATATTCATGTGTTTGTCATATATTTTCTTCCACCAGTAAGCAATAACACCCAACACATATGAAAAGGTAGCCTGATGCAAAGTGTTAGACTTTGTTTTATGGTTTACTCCTAGATGTGATTATGAGCAAGTCATTGACCTTCTCTGGCCTTCAATTTTATTATTCGTAAAACAAAGATATACCTCGCTTCCAGGATTGTGGCAATAGCAATAGAGTAGTGACCCAATGTTCTTTTAGTTTATTTTAAGTTGTAAGCAATCATGGGAGCTGAACAACAAACTACAAAGGCTAAGCAAAGAAGAATGACATTGTGTTGTAATCAAATAAAACTTATAACAAAATGACCATAACACACTTAATAATAGATATAATCATCAGATCTGTGCTGCAGAAATATTAAACCATTACCTTAAATGAGTATCTTCTTGCTCCCATAGTTTCCTAGAGTTGAAAATCATGATGAATATCAGTGTTGATAGTTTTCCCTGATACCATATAACCTTATTCTCACATGTACACTGATATACAAGTTTAAATGGGCAGAGATCCTGGATCTGATCCCCCAGTAGTTCCGGATTCCATTCAGGCTGCCATTCCTCTAACTCACATGTCCCTGGTCCGAGACCTTTGTCTTCAGTTCAGCAATCCTAGATCACAAAAGACCCTTCTCGCCCTAGGTGTTATAGGTGCCTCAGGAAAAGACAAGTCAAAATATAAATCAAGATCCATTAAATGCCTACTATGGGCACTGAAGGCAGAAGGGATATGAATGAAGAAACTCTTCTGGGTTCTTAATCAATAGGCTAAGATAGCATGTATCCAAGAGGCAGGCTTTTCTCTACTACATATAATTCATTCTTTAGCCCCTCTACCTCCCCAAGAATCATATATACTTGTGCCTAGTTGTAGTCAGTTGTGGAGATGTGGGCTTATCATTTGTTGTTATAGCATTTTTTTTTCTCCTAGCAGATTTGTGATTTTTTTGGTATAGGGAACTCCTAGAAAAGAAATTCTCTGTTGACAAAGAGCCATTCCCCTTCAGCAATGGATAGTCTTAGAGCTGCCTGGGTCATTCACAGGTTAAGTGACTTGCCAAAGGTCACAGAGCTAATATCTATCAGAGGCAGGACTTCTTTTTTATTAAATTTTATTTAATTGATTAATTAAGAAAAAAATGTCCATGGTTACAAGATTCATGTTCTTTCCCTCCCCACTCCCGCTCCCCTCTCATAACTAACAAGCAATTCCACTGGGTTTTACATGTGTCATTGATCAAGACCTATTTCCATATTATTGATATTTGCACGACGGTGACCATTTAGAGTCTGCATCCCCAATCATATCCCTATCGACTCATGTGATCAAGCAGTTGTTTTTCTTCTGTATTTCTACTTCTACAGTTCGTTCTCTGGATGTGGATAGTGTTGTTTCTTATGAGTCCCTCAGAATTGTCCTGGATCGTTGCATTACTGCTAGTGGAGAAGTTGATTGTGCCATAGTGTGTCAGTCTCTGTATAAATGTTCTCCTGGTTCTGCTCCCTTCACTCTGCATCCGTTTTTGAAGGTCTTTACAGTCCCCATGGAATTCCTCCAGTTCATTACTCCTTTGAGCACAAAAGTATTCTATCACCATCAGATACCACAATTTGTTCAGCCATTCCCCAATCAATGGGCACCCCTTCATTTTCCGATTTTTTGCCACCACAAAGAGCTCAGCTATAAATATTTTTGTACAAGTTGTTTCCCTTATTATCTCTTTGGGGTACAAACCCAGCAGTGCTATGGCTGGATCAAAGGGCAGACAGTCTTTTAGCACCCTTTGGGCATAGTTCCAAATTGCCATCCAGAATGATTGCATCAATTCACAACTCCACCAGCAATGCATTAGTGTCAGAGGCAGGACTTCTAAAACCTTCTTGACTGAGGAAGCTGGCCTTCTATCTTCTATATCGCACTGCATCAACATATATATCCATATAATTGGGTTTGTTTTCTTCATTTGTAAGCTCTACATGCTCAGAAGCCCATCTTCTACTTCATTTGAAACTGTAGTACATGTAGTACTCAGTAGATGTCTAAAGTTTAACCATCCTAGAGATTGTAAGGCATCTTTTATCAAATCAAATACACATATACCTGAATATAGATAGAAGATAGACAGTGTTGAACACCAAGTTACAATGAAAATCCAAATTAAAAAATGGAACTTTCTATCCTGTCTTTTAAAAAATCCAGATATATAGAACAGACACATTCAACAACTGTCTTTAAATTAGATTAACTCCCTGTACTGAAAGCCTAGAGGACACTGTTTTTCAGTTTCCTTGATCCGAGGAAAGAAATTTAATTAAATAATTCTCAGTTACAAAGCTAGATATAGCTGTAAGGTTTGCTGGACCCAGGGACGTGAGTATACTCAGAAATCTTCAGGGACTAGACATGGCTGATTGATAGTTCAGGTGTTACTGATTTAAAACAGGACCCTCTCTCTCCCCACGCATGCACACACACACACATATACATAAATGTGACAGATAGACTCAAGCCACTTTGTGTGGGAAAAGATATCTATGAGATATAACGAGGATATAAATATACTAAGAACAAGGACCATTCCTAAAAGATAAATGGTCTAAGGATAGGAATTGGCAGTCCTCAAAAGAAGAAAAGCAATCTTTTAGCAACCAAAGGCTCTCCCACTCACTAATAACCAAAGAAATGCAAATTAAAACAGTTCTGAGGGTCTACCTTACATTTATCAGACTGGTAAAGTTGACAAAAATGGAAAGTGGCAATTGTTGGAAAGAGTGTGGGCAGAAAGAGATACTACTAATATACTAAAGAAAAACCAATCCTACCTTTTGTTTTATAATTAATACTAAGCATTGGTTCTAAGGCAGAAGAGTAGAAAGGGCTAGGCAATTAGAATTAAGTGACCTGCCCAAGGTCACATAGCTAAGAAGAATCTGAGGCAGATTTGAACTGAGGTCCTCCCAATATACTATTGATGTAACTATGAATTGATCCAAACATTATGGAAAGTGATGTGATACTTTGCTCCCAATGTCACTGAATTGTACCCTTTGGCCCAGCAGGGCCACTACTAGTCATATTCTCCAAAGAGATTACAAAGGGTGAAGGATTCATATGTACAAAAATATTTATAGCAACAAAAATAGTTGGTTCAAAGGAAAGCGGGTGTCTATCAACTGAGGCAAAACAAATTATGGGTTAGTATGTAAATGTAAATCTCAGAGAATTACTGTTCTATAAGAAGTGACAAAAGGGATGGATTTATAGAAACCTGAGAAGATGTTCATGAATTGATGCAGAGTGAAATGAGGCCAATTTTCACAATGACTACAACACTATAAAATCAATTTAACAAACCCTTATTAAGTGCCTACTATGTGCCAGGAACTGTGCCAAGCTTTCAGGCACTATGAAAGATTTATGAATTATGATCGATGTCATAATGAATCACCAAGCTAGAAGACTGATGGGTAGTATTCTTCCCATCTCTTGGCAGAGAGGTGATAGACTAAGATTGCAGAATGAGATAAACATCTTCAGACAGGACAGCCAATCTGCAGATGCATTTTGCTTGACTCTGCCTATTTATTATAGGGAATGATTTTTTGGAGGAGAATTATGAAAAATAGAAGATATACCCCCAAAAAAGGAAGAGAGAAAAGTGTCAACAAAACATTTTAAAAACATACAGAAGAGAACAGAAGAATATTCAGAAGAGGATACAGACAACCAAGGCAACATTGGTACTGAGGCAAATATAATATATAGTTTAAAAAAATCAAGCTGCACTATGCCCAATGGAGGTTCATAGTTTTGTGTGCTCTCTTTTCTTATTCTTTTTATAAATAAATGTTTGTATTTGATAGTCATAAGATTTACAATAATTATTTTAAAAGTCCAAGAAAAAAGAAAGGAAGACAGAAGGAGAGAAAGAAAGAAAAACTCCTCTAGTTTCTCATCCTAATATCTAGGAAGATGAAACTTAACTCCTGGCTAGATAGAGGCTTGCCATTGTTGCCATTTCTGTTCAATTAACTGAATGGTCTTTAAATATGAAACATGTGATTGCAACATTTTCCTAAGAAAGGGCTGTGACAATTTATGATTCTGTTCCTACCTCTGTGTGGGTTGCACTAAAAAGAAAGAGGTGGGGGTATCTGTGTGATTCAGTGGATTAAGAGCCAGGCCCAGAGATGAAAGGTCCTGGGTTTAAATCTGGCTTCAGACATTTCCTAGCTGGGTGACCCTGGGCAAGTCACTTAACCCCCATTGTCTAGCCCTTACCATACCACCCTTTTGCCTTAGAACCAATGCATAATATTGATTCTAAGATGGAAGGTAAGGGTTAAAAAAATAAAAATAAAATTTTAAAAAAGAATGATTTTTCAATCAAAGCAAACATATCTGTGTGTGATTATTTAATCCTCTCAGGAATAGCGATGAATAGTGAGCAGTGATGATTCAGATCCCCTGCTAAGTTTTCACGTGAGACAAGAGACGATATTAGGCACATATCCATGTATGCCTGTTATCACAACACCGAGCCCCTCCTTTCCAAGAAACAGCTCTAACCTATTTTCTTTCACTTGAATAGGAAGGACCTTGATGTTGACCATTAGTGCTCCAAGAAGAATTGAATATCCTCACAGAGAATAACTTGTTCATGATCTGGATGAGAGAGGCAAGGACACATCATAGCCAGATTTTCCTTCTTGGTTTCTGTAAGCATCTGTGAGGTGCTGACTCCTGTAGAGAGGGAAGTTATAAAGTGCAAGAAGTTGCCTGGACTATTGCAGTAGCCTGCTGATCCATCTTCCTGACTTGAGTCTCTCTCCACTTCATTCAACCCATCCTTCGCTCTTGCCAAATGCTAAGTTGACCATGTCATAGCCCATCTCCTATCCTAAGGATCCAAGATCAAGTAGAAAATCCCCGATTTGGCTTTTAAAGTCCTCCATAACGTGACTCCTTTCTACCTTTCCTACCGTCTTACACTTAACTCCCTCCCACTTACTCCGTGACCCAGTGGCACTAGCCTCCTGATTGTTCCATGAACAAGACCCCCCATCTCTCTACCACAGGCATATTCATTGGCTTTCCTCCATGCTTGGAACTCTCTCCTCCTCATTTCCACCTCCCAGATTCCCTAGTTTCCTTCAAGTCTTGGATTTCATCCCACCTTCAACTACAAGCCTTTCCTGATCCACCTCAATGCTAATGCTTTCCCTCTGTTAATTATCACCAAATTATCCTGTCTATAGCTTGACTGCATAGTTGTTTGCATGTGGTCTCTCCCATTAGCCTGGATGTCCATGTGACCATGAAGCTGCTTTCCCCAATCTGAAGTTGGTTACCCTGCAGCTGTACCTTCAAACTGGCTTGACAGCTTTGTCTAGGAAGCTGGCCAACAGGGTCATATGTGAACAAATGCTGTGCTTGGCTATAACTGCATTAACTTCAAATCCATTTGGCAGGTCCTTTAGCTCATTCTGTGTTTCTCTTAAAGAAACATGACATCTTCTCGTTCTATGAACTCTGATCACTTCACATTTCTCATCGATGCTGACCTAGACACTGGAATCCCCTGTGATGAACAGATTCATAGATGCCCATGTGGCCAGGTTTTTTCTGACTACATCTTTTAAAATATCTTTTGTTTCTCCCCCTTACAGGTCTTAGAGGTTATATCAACAGTAGCAGTGAAATAGTTTCTTCTTTATAAAAAGAAAAGGGCTAGAGTTCAAAACCTATCTTTGCTACTTGCTAGCTATGTAGCCCCATGCAAATCACTTCATCTTCGTGGGCCTCAGTTTTATCATCTGTAAAATAAGGTTTCTAAGGTCACTTGGAATCATAAAATCACAGATTCAGATCAGAAGGGAATTCAGAGACCATGAAGTCCAACCCTTTCATTTTACAGCTGGGAAACTGAAGTTCAAGGAGATTGTGATTAGCTGAGGTCACAAAGGTAGTGAATGCCAGAAGCAGGATTTGAGCTCTCACTCTACAGCCACTGCCACTTTCCATGCCCTGTGAACCCCAAACCTATGATCCTATGGGATCAACTTAAAATAACTGACATAAGTCAGTCATTGGTTTGCTGACTCTAAAGATGACATCATTGGTGAATCAAAAGGTAAATAGTGGTACCTCACTGATTGTCTTACTGGGATTAAAAGGACCTCAATGCTGCTGAGATAAATGCAGAGATTCAAGGCTTTCATTGCTTCTTTGATGATACTCTGATTGGCTTATATTCTTCTTTTTCTAAATTCAGTCAGTTTGGGGGAAGCTAGGTGGCTCAGTGGATAGAGAGCTAAACCTACAAAAGGGAGGTCCTCCAGTTTAAATCTGTCCTCAGATACTTCCTTGTTATATGACCCTGAGCAAGTCACTTAACTCCCATTGTTCAGCCCTCACTGCTCTTCTGCCTTGGTTAATTGGTTAATTCACAGTATTGAATGGAAGACAGAAGGTAAGGGTTTTAAATAAATAAATAAGAAATTCAAACCATATGCATTATGGATGCTGGAATTCAGGGGGCAAGAGATACAGGGATCTCCTGGTCCAAACAATAAGGCATTTCAACTCAGTCTTCAAGAATTCATGGTATTTCACATCACCATGTTTACACTATGTGTAACAAAAGCTTAATGTGGAGGCATAGTGACCTGGGTTCAAATACTAGTTCTGTTGTGTACTATGTTTGGTCTTGCCCAAGTTGCTTGTCCACTGGATAAGCAGTTTCTTCACCTGAACAATAGGGGAAGGATACTGAACCAGATAATTTCTAAAACTATGAATAGTCTGTAAACCTTCTTAGACGGAATAAATGTTTGTTGTCTTGAATCTTTGGTGTGAGTATTTGGATTTCTCCTGATATTTTCTTATTAATGATTTGAGACATTTTTTTGGTATATGATTTTTGATTATTTGCAGCCAGAGGTATTGTGGCTACAGTAAGCCAAGTGCCATTAAGAATTTTCCCCTCTCATCTATTCTACAGTTCAGTGATTCTGGTCTCCTTGTGATTTCTTGTACAAGATATTCCGTCTGTCAATTCCATGAATTTCCACAAGCTCTTCCTCGTGCCTGGAACTCTCTCCTCACCTCCATCTTCCAGCTTCTCTAGCTTCCGCCAAGCCTCAGCTAAAAACCAAACTTCTATGAGAACCCTTTCCTAGTTCTCATTAATATTGGTATGTTCTCTTTGATTGTCTCCATATTCATCTGGACATATCTCATATGTATGTATTTGTGTGCATGTTGTCTCTTAGTAGACTGTGAATTCCTTGAAGGTAGATCCTTACTTTGCCTTGTATAGTAGGCAGTGAAAAAATGCTTGCTAACTCAATGTCAAAGTCTGACTTGCAGAGAAGAACTAAATTTATCCTCCTCCTCTGGGAACAGTTCATGAGCTAGACAAACGAGAGATCTATAACAGTTGAGTTATCTGCCAACCTACTAGGAAGTTCCCAAGAGTGACCAGCCATCGTAACCAAGTACAAAAAGTTCGGGATGTACAGCCAATGACTAGTACCCTCTGGGTTCTTCATACACCCTCTCATAAACAAGGTCAAATAAAGAAACACATAGATCCTGCTGATATGAGACAAAGACATACAAGACTTTGCCCAGTGTCACTGAACCAAAGATGACCTCCAAGCACTAAATAAATAATTGCTGACATTGATTCAGAGCTTTGGGGTTTGCATTAGCATCATCTCTCTAAGCAAGGCCATATCCATAAAACTGAGGGAATTGGACTAGATTTAGATGGTTCCTTCCAGCTGTAAATCTATAAACCCATGATCTCATTTGATCCTCAGATTCAATCTAGTAGGGACCTCCGTTTATAGATTTGGAAATCTAGCTAAGTGGCTGATTCCTAATCACACAGCAAGCAATATTTTGAGGCACTGTTTAAATATACATTTTCCTAATTCTAAAGGCAGAGTTCTTCCCACCATACTATGTCAAATATATATATATATATACTGAGTCAAACCTTTCATAAAGATATTGCTAAAGGCTTCAAGCCAAGTGGGCAAGCACTTAAGTAACTATTATACTATGTACCAAGTACTGTGTTAAATTCTTGGGATACCCAAAAAGGGGGGCAAACAGTCCCTCTTCTTGAGAAGTTCACATTTAAAAGAGGGATACTATGAAAACTATGAAGGAAATACAGGGTGTATACAGGGTAAATTGGAAGTTGTCTTAAAGGAAAGACAACCACATTAAGTGGGACGAGGAAAGGCTTCTTGCAGAAGGTGGCATTTTAGGTGGGACTAGAGCACCCAGGGAAGTCAGGAGGCAAAGTTGGGAAGAGAGATTCTTCTGGGAATGAAGTACAGTCAGTGAAAATGTCTGGGACATTGTTGGGAGATAGAATGTCAGAATGGGAGATAGAATTTCAGGAACAACATAACCAATGCCACTGTATCATCAAATAAGTGAAAAAGGAATCAGATGTAAAGAGATTGAAAAGGTTATAAAGAGCGTCAAAAGTCAGATAATGGATTTTATATTGGATCCTGGAAGTAATAGGGAGCCACTGAAGTTTGATAGTTGGATGGATGATGGACAGGAGTGGAGAGAGCCTTGAAAGACAGGAGGTGATTAGGGTCCTGTTCCAGAGTGGAGTCAAAGTAGAAAAGGGACTTAACTTATAGGAAAGATACTATGGAGGTAAAACGACAAGACTTCACAACTGACTGAGAGTGAGGGACTTGGGAGGACTGGATGGGGGGTGAACATGGCAGGCAGAATCATGTGGCAGTAACTTAAGGAAGAGAAGGTGAAATACAGGAAATGATGTAACATTTACTGCTGTTAGCAGCATGTTATTGATAGGGTTTGCCATTAGACTGCAATTTGAAGAAGATATAAAACAATGTGGCTGAGACATTTGTTGTTGCTTTCTATTTCTGCTTTCTAGATTCTCCTCAAGATTCCTCTCCTCTTTCTTTCTTTTTTTTTTTTAATAATCATAGGATACTGTGAGCCAGGTAACAAGCAAGATGCAAGGGTCATGTAGCCCAAACTACAAGGAATCTGCTTTAACTATGAGGTAGATTTCAAATAAATATTTTCTAACTTTCAAAAATACACAAAGAGATTATTTTTAGAACAATTAAAAATAACCAGCTCAAGAATCCTTTTCCCTAGCTCCTAATTGGTGTCATTTATGAATTAATATAAGCCTCTTATTATGCACTGACTTTGATGGGAATTTTTCCTTCCAATTCATTCAACTTCTACACTATAAATAATCCCTGGCCTATCACTGGTTTTGATATTAAGGTTCCCTTAGTTTATTATTCCTCCTCTACTCTATAATTCTCTGCTGCCTTTTTTCTCAGGTGTCAGGAATAGGTAATAGGGGTTGATACCTATGGACCACAGGTCCTCTTTATAGACGTAGAAGATGGACTCTTATTTTAAGGGAAGGAAAGGAAAAACAAATACCAGAAATAGTTCTTATCAATGACTAAGATGATATTTAACAGTTCTGCGAAGAGCATAAAGACCTTAGTTATGTTATCACAGACCAAAAAAAGAAAGTATACAACCTTAAAGGAATGTGGACAAGGGCAACAGATGCACCTTCTAATTGAATGAGACAAATCAATGAATGACGTTTGTGCTCTATTCTTCACATCAGAACGAGTACAACCACAAAACATTTAACCTGGGGACTTTACCATTCCATTCATAGTCCAGTGGTTTTACAACTCCTAGCAAATAAGAATGCTATAAAAATATAAACTGGATCCTTTCTCTTAGACTAGTAAAGAACAGAAAACTGGCTTTCTAAGATTTTCTTTTGGGTTCTATAGCTTTCATGGAACTTCAGAGCCCCCCAAAATAAGCAGTTCATGGCAGAAAATGAAAATGAAAAAGTAGACACAAAGGTCTGTGAACACATCTCCCATTTTCCTATAGGAATCCATGGAACAACTGATTGCTTTAGTTGGGATTCCAGACAATAAAAGTGCAGCAGTTAGCACTGTCATCTTCACCTTCTTTTCACTCTTTGGGATATACTTAGATAATCCCATGAATACAAGTTGTCAAGTAAGAAAAAATGGAGCAAATATGGATAAATATTTGCATACAAAAACTCAAACTCCAAGGGCAAGAAGAGCACATCCACCAATCTGGAAATTCAAAAAGTGTCATATATATATATATATATATATACACAGACATACAGATATATGCATATATATAACACATACATATATATATATATCATGCCATTGTAAAGTTAATTGTGCTTGTGACTGGGCTAATGATTTCTCAGGCAGTCTTCAGCTATAATTCTGTGTAACCATCCTAGATTCTGGGTTGGTTTGCTTTGTTTTGTTTTCCTGGAGACATAGTCAGTCTTGGATGAATTGGAGAATAAGACCAAGCCAATGACTAATGGCTGAATGGTTCTACTAGGTTCTCATAGAGCTGAATTATTATAATTTTCTTTAAAGCCATGGGTAACACTCAGCCAGCCTCTTCAAATACTAATGGTTTGCAAAGTACTTTATATATGTTAACTAACTCATTTAATCCTCAAAATAACCCTGGGAGGTAGGTTCTATTATTAGCTCCATATTATAGATGAGAACACTGAGGCAGAGAGAGGTTAAGTGACCTGTCCAGAGTCACATGATTAGTAAATATCTGAGGCAAGATTTTAACTCAGATCTTCTAATATCTGAGGCAGGATTTGAACTCAGACATTCCTGACTCCAGTTCATTTCATACTTGTGGGATATCCTTGTTGGAATAAATGCTAAATGAACTCCAGGTGATAGACCCTAGTCAATTTGGGAAGCGGCACCAGGGAGTGGGTGGAAAATTCATTGATAGGATACTATCCACTGTCTGGAATGGGCATTAGAATGTGACAAGTATGGCAGCAACAGAATTTAAGTGTTAAGCATTGAGCATATTGTAAACCCAATACAGATGGTCACCATCTGTCATCTCTCCCTTCTCATGAAATAAGCTACATTAATTCAATAGCAAATGCTGAGAGAATGTTATTGAGGAATGTGCTGGTACAGTATTTGTGTTAATAACAGGATTTTTTTTTTTATTTCCTCAAGTCATTCAAGGGCACAGAATCTAATACTCCAAATAGGATGGGAGGCAAGATAGTTAAGGTCAAGGCCCCCAGAGAAAATGTTCTCTGCACTCAACCAATCTCACCAGCCTTGGAAGAAAGAAAGCGAAATGGGAATAATAACATTTAAGAGCTGGAGCTGGCTTTTAGAGTGCATCTTGCCTGACCCTCTCATTTCACTGAGGGAATAGAGACCCAGAAAGCTAAAGAACTTTGCACATGGGTCCCATAGGTGGTGAGTATCAAGTCTCCTATAACAGAAGTTGGGTTTCCAGGTCTACAAAGCCAGAGAGAGCCAAATATGGAAATGAAAATGGGGTTTGTTCTATACCAGGTGGTTGATTAGCTATGATGAACTGAACAAATAAACACTCAGAGCCCGGGTCTCAGTTAGGTGCTACAAAGACACAAAGAGATTGTTGTTCAGTAATCCAGAGGTTATATAACCATCCTTACCTGGGGAGCATTTATGTTCATTGGAGCATTTGGAAATAGGATGTTCTCTGGCTTCTCAAGTGAATGGACTAAAGAAGTTCATAAATTTAAAAGCTGATAGAAAGATTGGATACTGCGTCTTTCCTTAGTGACCTTTATTTCCATAGTCTTTATCTTTCAGTCAGCACCTTTAAATGATCGTTGTTTAAATGATTATATTTCATCATTACATGCTGTCGATGGAAGGGTAACAATGGTAGGCTATGGGAATGGTCCTTGTTCCCTGCTTAATAAACCCTGCACTTATGGAGTCTGGTGACTAGGTCACTCATTTCCTCCCTTTCTTTATCCAAGCTAGGAGTTTGTTCTTCAAGACTGGGATTCAACTGAACAAATGTTAAAAGAATTGATGAAGTCCTAACTATTTACAGTTGACTAGTACCAAGCAGTAGTGGAGAAACAAGGTTCAGATAAAATGCAGCCCCTGCCTTTGTGGAGTTTATAGACTAGAGGTGGTGGATAATCGCAGTGTAAGTGCGCGTGTGTATGTATGTATGCCGTAACACTGGGGTTTGTTGGTATTTCCTTTCTTTAAAATTGTTTTAAGTTCTGAACTTTTTTTTCCTTTTTGAAAGATTTCACTGGTGTAGGAAACTTTCAGTAAGGGAATTCCCTTTGCCGATTCTCATCATGCTGTCATGTAACTAACTATGTCTTAGATGGTTACCTGGACCATGAAGAGTGTAAGTCACACTGTCATTAGGTATCAGAACTAGAACTTGAACTATGGTCTTCTGACTTTGAGGCCAGACCTCTATCCACTATACCACACTGCCTCACAAAGGGTTAGTGAAATGCATGTATCATGTAATTTTGAAAAATTACATATAGTATAGCAGTATACAGAGCATAATAAAAATATTTCCTGGTAATTACATAAGAGAGATTCACGCAAAGTGGTATCTGAAAATCATGGACATCAAGGAAGATTTCCTGGAGGAGGAAGAATTTACTTCATACTTTAAAGGATAGATAAGAATTCCAAGGGCTCTGAGATAGAAGTAGAAAGAGGAGAGGATTCCAGGAATAGAAAAAAAATATGAATAAACTTAGAAATAGATTTTGAACAATGGTACATGTATAACCCAGTGGAATTGCTTGTCAGCTCCAGGAGGGGGGAGGGAAGAGGGATAGGCAACATCAGGAATCATGTAACCATGGAAAATGCTCTAAAATTTTTTTATTAAAGATTGAAGAGATATAAACACAAAATAAGAGAGGGAAACTGGAGGACCATGAAAAAGGATGCTTTTTGGAGCAAGCTGCTGGAAGAGGCTAGAAGGAATGGGATTAAAGGTATAAGCAGAGACTTACTTTATCAAGGAGTGGGATGAGACAGGAAGGAAAAAGAGAATGATGGAGGATGATGCGAAGAAGTACTAATGAATGAAGGAGAGGGGCTGAGGGAACACCCATTGTAAAATGTTAGTCTTCTCAATGAAAAGCAGAAGTCACCTGCTATATGAATGGAAAGTAGAGGCATAATTATCTTGAGAAAAAGTAAATGTTTGGGATAGATGCTATGGATATGGGGGATAAGAAAGGGAATCAAGAGTCTGGAATAGTAGAAAGGGCTTTTGACCCTCTGACAGCAAAGTAGATATTAGTACATCTTCTTTAGTACCTTTTCTACTGCTAAACACTTACATGTCTTTTATGTTGAATGTTTGACAATACGAAGGATTTGGGTGGTGATAACTTTCCTTTCTGGGTCTTTACTAACTCTGGCTGCTGAGGAAAGCAGGGATGTCAGCACCTGCAGCAGCAGTTGCTAGGTTGAATTTTCATGAGGATTTACTTCCTGGGATGATTGTTGTGGGGGATGTGCAGAAAACAAAGTCAGTGGTCTGATGGATGCTGTTGTTCCTGGGGTTTTTGGAGATAGATTTTTGCACACAGGTAATATAAGCATTTGTTTCTCTTGGATAAGCATATTTATTATAGTTTATTATATATTTATAACAAATTCTATATGTTCTATTATTTTTAGATATATATGTAAGAATAAAAAATTTATTTTATTATAGAAAATAAAAATAAATGGTAACCAAAATTTAAATAGGTGTAATAATATCCAATTCACAAGGATGCTGTGAAGATCGAATGAAATATTATATATGTAAAGCTCTTTGCAAACTATTAAGAACCACAAACCTGATTACTACCATTGATGGAATGGAATCCGGGATCCACCTAAGTATTCCAGTCACTGTTGAAATCAACCAAGTTCACAAATTCGAGTTTAGATGTAAGGAAATTATGTTATTATGACAGTTTCTTTCATCTGTGTACCTCAAGCTCTTTTTCATGGATTGCATAAGAGCCAGGTAAGTATGACCAGGCAACTGAGACAGAGAGAGGGTAAAGTGTTCCCCAAGGTCACACAAGGAGTTATGTAATGGTACAGCCTACACAGAACCGGTCTCTTCTTGCCCTATCTCTTCTAAGGACTTAACCACATTCCCTCCCAAGGAAGTAGAACAAAGTACTTGTTAAGAGGAGGAAGAACTTTATAATTAGAAGCAGCAGTTGGGACATCAGCAAGGGCAGAGCATGAGAAATTGAAGGCTCTTTGCACATAGTTAAAATTATCACCTGTCAAAAGTAGTGGTGTTTGGAGAGAGGAAAGGTAATGATGAGATGAATACAAATTGTCTATTTTTCCTTGTCCTCAGATCTGTGAGTTCTGCTGTTGAAAACCCAGACAGAGAACCCCTCTGTGTTTCATGCAAAGTCAGGGACTTAAGTTATTTAGAGCACAGCGGGCACAAAGATGGGCGTTAAGAAATCTGCTTTTCTTCATTGACTGCCATTAGTCCCTCAGTTTCATTATCTATAAGTAAAATGACACTCTACCATACAGGGTTTTTATTTACTCTAATACATCAGATAACTAATCTCAAAGCCAGGAAGACTTGGGTTTAGGTCCTGCCTCTGACACCTAAAATACAGACCACATGATAATTGAGCCAGCACTGGACTAGGCAACGATCTAAAACTCTTAAGTTGTAGCAGAAGCGCTGGCCCTTCCTGGTGAGGGTCTCCCTAAATAGATCCATGCTCTGATGAAGATCACAATTCTTCAATGGCCACTTATCCTGCAGTTTGCTTGTCCCTACCTTTTTGAAAATGCACATGAAGATTCACCCAGACAGGTGGAAGTATTCTTCTGGTTCTTTATATGTGTATGCATATGTGCGTATGATTATATGAATGTATACATACACATGTATGTAGGCCAAGAGAAAGAGGAAGAAAAAAGAGAGATAGGATTTCCACCATGGCTCTAGCCAGTTCTCTCTCCCTCCACTCCCCTCCTCAGTGTTTCCCTATTGTCTCTATGATCTAATCTAATCTAATCACATTCCAGTGTTTCCCTATTAATTCTAGGAGCTAATATAAAATCTTGTTTGGCATTTCACAAACTGGTCCCTTCCTATTTTCCCAATATTCTTACACTTTCCTCTCATTTGAGTGTTTTACAATCCAATTTCACTAGCCTACTAGGTTCCTCACACACAAAGACCCATTTCCCAACTTGGTGCATTTGCACTAACTTCCTTGAAGTCTTAAGATTCAGTTCAAATCCCACCTTCTGCAGAAAGCCTTCTCTTGTCCCCTCCTCACCCAACTTGGACCCTTCGTTCTAAGATTATCTTCCATTGACACTGTATATATCTTGGATGAAGATAGTTATTTGCATGGAGTCTTCCTCATCAGAATGTATGGTTTTTTATGACAAAACCCCCCCTTTTTTTGCCTCTCTTTGTATCCTTAGATATTAGCACAATTCCTAGCACATTGTAAGCAATTAATAATGCTTGCAGGCTGACTAGTCAAGCACCTACTTATATGCCAGACACAATGCTAGGGATTTAGGGTACAAAGACCTCATTTTAAGAAGCTTATACTTTATGGGGGAAATAATATTTACATATACAAGTAATTACAAAATAGATACCAAATGAATAAAAGGTATTTTGTGGGTGGCGAAGGGGGAAAAGAAAAGGCCCTAGAAAATGGTTGAAGGTTAGGCTGGCATAGGGAACCAGTTAAGGCTTACAACCCACTGGATTGGAAACTCCCTGAGAGCAGGGACTATCTTTGGCCTCTATTTGTATCCCCATTGCTTAGGAAAATGGCACATAGAAGTCCCTTAATAGATGTTTTTGTTTGTTTGTTTTCATTTATGTGAGTGGCCTCCTGGAGAAGCCAAAAGAATGAAAAATTATAGGCATAACAGAAAGAAGTGAGAGAATTGTCATTTGGTTAATATCTGCACCAAGGGGTCCCAGTTTCACTTTGGAGGGATATTTTATCTTCAAAATATTCCTTTTCTTTTTTAAGGAGTAATGGGAGATACCTGTAGAGGCTGCAAAGAGGAGCCCTCATTTCCCCACACTATATAATAACAAGAAAGGGGTGATGGGACTTCCGGGTAATCATGGCTGCAGACTTCCGGGTAATCATGGCTGCAATCTAGACGCCACACGCTTCCTCTCCCCAGCACCGAACGAAATAGACTACATCAAAGGAGCATAAAATCACCTTTGGAGGAACAGAAGGACTCCCCAGTATCCCACAGAGGCAAAGGTACGTGGGGCTTGAACATTTCCACACTAAAATAAGAAGGAAAAGCTTGCACAGAAAAGTGAACTGAGCCGCCCTTCCCCCACCCCACCTCCCCCACTAAACCAGAGTGAGCCTGAGCGCTCACCGGGACAGCGAGTGAGTGGGGAGCGTCTCTGTCTGGGGGGGCACTCCAGGGTCCTTGGGATCTGGGGACTGCCAGGAAAAAAACGTCTCAGGGCGCTTTCACTGGAGAATCCAGCGGAACTGGACTTGGGGCGGGCTGCGCTGAACAACGCGCGCTGATTATCTGGGCGGAGCTGAATACCTGGGCTCTGAGGCTGGGAAGAACTAGTCTGAAGCAACCTAAATTCACAGAAAAACCGCTCTTATAACCCAGACCCCAGACCAAAAAGGAAAGGGAAATAAAACCACCAAAGGGATGGCTCACATGGCCCAAAATCAAGCCTCCAGGAAGAAAGGGAAAAAAGTGACTATTGAAAACTTTTATGGTGGAAGTACCCAAGGAAAAGAGGAGAATGAGGAGGAAATCCAAAAAAATTCAGAACACGCCTCCCAAAATGGAAACTATCAACAAGCTCTGGAAGATCTCAAACTGGAACTTATCCAAAAGATGGAAACCTTCTGGAAAGAAAAATGGGAGAAAGAGATCAGCTGTCTGACAGATAAGACTGCTCAATTGGAAAAAGAACTCGAAGCATCCAATAGAAGGGCAGACAAGGCTGAAAAGCAAAACCAGTCCCTAATGACCAGAATTAAGCACCTCGAAGAAAGTGAGATGATAAAACAGCAAGAATCAATAAAGCAAACCCAAATAATTAATGAATTGGAAGAAAACATAAAATATCTCACTGAGAAGGTCACGGACCTGGAGAACAGAGGAAGACGAGAAAATCTCCGTATCATCGGTCTCCCAGAAAAACCAGAGGTAAACAACAAATTGGATATTATTCTACAGGTGATTATAAAAGAAAATTGCCCCCACGTTCTGGAGCAAGGGGGAAAAATAGAAATAGAAAGGATTCATAGAACACCTTCTATACTAAATCCCCAAAAGACAACGCCTAGGAATGTAATTGCCAAATTCAAGAGCTTCCAAGTAAAGGAGAAAATCCTACAAGAAGCCAAGAAGAAGAGCTTCAGATATAAGGGGGCTCCCATAAGGATCACACACGACTTAGCGGCTAATACACTAAGAGACCGCAAAGCATGGAACACGATATTTAGAAAGGCAAGAGAGCTGGGTCTCCAACCAAGAATCAACTACCCAGCAAAACTGACTATATACTTCCAGGGGAAAGTATGGGCATTCAACAAAATAGAAGATTTCCAAGCATTTGCTAAGAAAAGACCAGAGCTCTGTGGAAAGTTCGATATCCAAGCACAGAAAGCAAGAGAAACATGAAAAGGTAAATATGAAAGAAAGGGAAAAGGAGATAAATCTTATCTTTCTCTTTAAGTCAAACTCTCTTCTATAAGGACTACATTTACATCAAATTATATATATTAATATGTGGGGAAAATGTTTTGTGTAACTCTCATAAATTGTATCATCATAAGAGTAGTTAGAAGAAACATGCATAGGGAAAGATTGGGGAATTAAGAAGATTTGGGGAAAGTTGGGGCAAAAAAAGGAAAAGGGAGGGGGGAACCGTGATAATACTAAGATTAACTTCAAGAAATAGGGGGGGAATCAATAGAATAAACTTTCCCATATAAAGATACACATGGGAAGGGGAGGGGAAGAACTCTCATATGAGAAGGAGAGGAAGAGAGCATGAAGTGGAATTACTTAAACCTTACTCTCAGTGAAATCAAATCTGAGAGGGAAGAACATCTAGATCCAGTGGGATCCTGAATTCTATCTTATCCATTAGGGCAAGAAAGAAAGGAAAATTAAGGAGGGGGAGGGGGAAGGGAGTACAAAAAGGGAGGGAAGGAGAGGGGGGAGGGGAAGGGAGCATAAAAAGGGAGGGGCTAGAAAGGGAAGCATCTCAAGGGAGGGGACTAGGGGGACTGACCTAAAGTAAATCACTGGTTCAAAAGGAGAAAGCTAAAGAAGAAAGGTCAGAACTAGGGGAAGATATCAAAATGCCAGCGAATCCACAAATAACAATCATAACTTTGAACATGAATGGGATGAACTCACCCATAAAACGCAGACAAATAGCAGATTGGATTAGAACCCAAAACCCTACCATATGTTGTCTTCAAGAAACACATATGAGACGGGTTGACACTCACAAGGTTAGAATTAAAGGTTGGAGTAAGACCTTTTGGGCCTCAACCGATAGAAAGAAGGCAGGAGTTGCAATCATGATATCTGACAAAGCCAAAGTACAAATAGACCTGATCAAAAGGGACAGGGAAGGTAAATATATTCTGCTAAAAGGAAGTATAGACAATGAGGAAATATCACTAATCAACATGTATGCACCAAATGGTATAGCATCCAAATTTTTAATAGAGAAACTAGGAGAATTGAAGGAGGAAATAGACAGTAAAACCATATTAGTGGGAGACTTGAACCAACCACTATCAAATTTAGATAAATCAAATCAAAAAATAAATAAGAAAGAGGTAAAAGAGGTGAATGAAATCTTAGAAAAATTAGAATTAATAGACATATGGAGAAAAATAAATAGGGACAAAAAAGAATACACCTTCTTTTCAGCACCACATGGCACATTCACAAAAATAGATCATACACTAGGTCATAGAAACATGGCACTTAAATGCAGAAAAGCAGAAATATTAACTGCAGCCTTTTCAGATCACAAGGCAATTAAAATATTGATCGGCAAGGGTACATGGAGACCCAAATCAAAAATTAATTGGAAATTAAATAACATGATACTCCAAAATCGGATAGTTAGAGAAGAAATCATAGAAACAATTAACAATTTCGTTGAAGAAAATGACAACGGCGAAACATCCTTTCAAACCTTATGGGATGCAGCCAAAGCAGTACTTAGAGCAAAATTCATATCCCTGAGTGCATATATTAACAAATTAGGGAGGACAGAGACCAAGGAATTGGAAATGCAAATAAAAAAACTTGAGAATGAACAAATTAAAAACCCCCAGAAGAAAACCATACTAGAGATCCTAAAAATTAAGGGAGAAATTAATAAAATAGAAAGTGACAGAACTATTGAGCTAATAAACAAGACTAGAAGCTGGTACTTTGAAAAAACAAACAAAATAGACAAAGTACTGGTTAATTTAATTAAAAAAAGGAAAGAAGAAAGGCAAATTAATAGCATCAAGGATGAAAAGGGGGATCTCACCTCCAATGAAGAGGAAATTAAGGCAATCATTAAAAACTACTTTGCCCAACTATATGGCAATAAATATACCAACCTAGGTGATATGGATGAATATTTACAAAAATATAAATTGCCTAGACTAACAGAAGAAGAAATAGTTTTCTTAAATAATCCCATATCAGAAATTGAAATCCATCAAGCCATCAAAGAACTGCCTAAGAAAAAATCCCCAGGGTCTGATGGATTCACCAGTGAATTCTATCAAACATTCAGAGAACAGTTAACCCCAATATTATACAAACTATTTGACATAATAAGCAAAGAGGGAGTCCTACCAAACTCCTTTTATGACACAAGCATGGTACTAATTCCAAAGCCAAAAGCCAAGGCCAAAAACAGAGAAAGAAAACTATAGACCAATCTCCCTAATGAATATAGATGCAAAAATCTTAAATAGGATACTAGCAAAAAGACTCCAGCAAGTGATTAGAAGGGTCATCCACCATGATCAAGTAGGATTCATACCAGGGATGCAGGGCTGGTTCAACATTAGGAAAACTATCCACATAATTGACCACATCAACAAGCAAACCAACAAGAACCACATGATTATCTCAATAGATGCAGAAAAAGCCTTTGATAAAATACAACACCCATTCCTACTAAAAACACTAGAAAGCATAGGAATAGAAGGGTCATTCCTAAAAATAATAAACAGTATATATCTAAAACCATCAGCTAATATCATCTGCAATGGGGATAAACTAAATCCATTCCCATTAAGATCAGGAGTGAAACAAGGATGCCCATTATCACCTCTATTATTTGACATTGTATTAGAAACACTAGCAGTAGCAATTAGAGAAGAAAAAGAAATTGAAGGCATCAAAATAGGCAAGGAGGAGACCAAATTATCACTCTTTGCAGATGACATGATGGTCTACTTAAAGAATCCTAGAGACTCAACCAAAAAGCTAATTGAAATAATCAACAACTTTAGCAAAGTTGCAGGATACAAAATAAACCCACATAAGTCATCAGCATTTCTATATAATTCCAACACAGCTCAGCAGCAAGAACTAGAAAGAGAAATCCCATTCAAAATTACCCAAGACAAAATAAAATACTTAGGAATCTATCTCCCGAGACAAACACAGGATCTATATGAACACAACTACAAAACACTTTCCACACAACTAAAACTAGACTTGAACAATTGGAAGAACATTAACTGCTCATGGGTAGGACGAGCCAATATAATAAAAATGACCATCCTACCCAAACTCATCTATCTATTTAGTGCCATACCCATGGAACTTCCAAAAATTTTTTTTACTGATTTAGAAAAAAACATAACAAAGTTCATTTGGAAGAACAAAAGATCAAGGATATCCAGGGAATTAATGAAAAAAAATACAAAGGAAGGGGGTCTTGCAGTCCCAGATCTCAGACTATATTATAAAGCAGCGGTCATCAAAACAATTTGGTACTGGCTAAGAGACAGAAAGGAGGATCAGTGGAATAGACTGGGGGCAAGCAACCTCAGCAAGACAGTATATGACAAACCCAAAGATCCCAGCTTTTGGGACAAAAATCCACTATTTCATAAAAACTGTTGGGAAAATTGGAAGACAGTGTGGGAAAGATTAGGCTTAGATCAACACCTCACACCCTACACCAAGATAAATTCAAAATGGATGAATGACTTGAACATAAAGAAGGAAACTATAAGAAAATTAGGCGAACACAGAATAGTATACATGTCAGACCTTTGGGAAGGGAAATACTTCAAAACCAAGCAAGAATTAGAAAGAATTACAAAATGCAAAATAAATAATCTGGATTACATCAAATTAAAAAGTTTTTGTACAAACAAAACCAATGTAACCAAAATCAGAAGGGTAGCAACAAATTGGGAAACAATCTTCATAAAAACCTCTGACAAAGGTTTAATTACTCAAATTTATAAAGAACTAAATCAATTGTACAAAAAATCAAGCCATTCTCCAATTGACAAATGGGCAAGGGACATGAACAGGCAATTCTCAGCCAAAGAAATCAAAACTATTAATAAGCACATGAAAAAGTGCTCTACATCTCTTATAATCAGAGAGATACAAATCAAAACAACTCTGAGGTATCATCTCACACCTAGCAGATTGGCTAACATGACAGCTATGCAAAGTAATGAATGCTGGAGGGGATGTGGCAAAGTGGGGACATTAATTCATTGCTGGTGGAGTTGTGAATTGATCCAACCATTCTGGAGGGCAATTTGGAACTATGTCCAAAGGGCGATAAAAGACTGTCTGCCCTTTGATCCAGCCATAGCACTGCTGGGCTTGTACCCCAAAGAGATAATGGACAAAAAGACTTGTACAAAAATATTCATAGCTGCTCTCTTTGTGGTGGCCAAAAATGGGAAAATGAGGGGATGCCCCTCAATTGGGGAATGGCTGAACAAATTGTGGTATATGTTGGTGATGGAATACTATTGTGCTAAAAGGAATAATAAAGTGGAGAAGTTCCATGGAGACTGGAACAACCTCCAGGAAGTAATGCAGAGCGAGAGGAGCAGAACCAGGAAAACATTATACACAGAGACTGATACATTGTGGTACAATCGAAGGTGATGGACTTCTCCATTAGTATCAATGCAATCCCTGAACAATCTGCAGGGATCTAAAAAAAAAATACTACCCACAAGCAGAGGATAAACTGTGGGAGTAAAAACACCGCTGAAAAGCAACTGCTTGACTACAGGGTTGGAGGAGATAAGACTGAGGAGAGACTCTAAATGAACACTATAATGCAAACTCCAACAACAGGGAAATGGGTTCGAGTCAAGAACACATGTGATAACCAGTGGAATCATGCATCGGCTATGGGAGAGGGAAAGGCGGGGGGGTGGGGGTGGGGGCTGGGGGTGGGGAGGGGAGGGGAGGAAAAGAAAACGATCTTTGTTTCCAGTGAATAATGTATGAAAACGACCAAATAAAATAATATTAAAATTAAAAAAAAAAGAAAGGGGTGATGAACTTGATTAAAGAAAAGAAAGAAGAAAACCAAATTTCTAGAATCAACAATGAAAAAGGTGAAATCACAACCAAAGAAGAAGAAACTAAAGCCATTATGAAAGTTTTTTATCAAACTGTATGTCAACAAATTTGAAAATCTAGGTGAAATAGGTGAATTCTTACAAAAATATAAACTACCTAGGTTAACAGAAGAGGAAATAGAATAATTAAATAACATTATCACAGAAAAAGACATTGGACCAACCATCCAAGAACTCCCTAAGAAAAGGACCCAGGATCAGTTGGATTCATAGTGAATTTTACTGAACTTTCAAAGAACTAACTATATAAACTATTTAGAAAAAATAGGGGAAGAGGGAATCCCTTCAAACTCTTTATGAAACAAATATAGTATTTTTACCTAAACAAGGAAGAGATAAAACAGAAAAAGACAACTGTAGACCAATTTCCCTAGTGAACATTGATGCAAACATTTTTAATAAAATACTAGTGAGACATCCTTTCCCTGAAGTGAATAGACCCTTACCCTTTCTGACTTATTATTTGTCCTGTTTTATAGCAGAACCCCTTGACTTTAGGTACATTTAATTTATTCCCTATTCATGAGATTCAGCTGCTACAAATATATTAAAAAGGGGGGAGATGATAGGGTCAAAGTGCTATTAGGGTCTGACCCAGTGAGAAAAGAGCCATGAATAAATATTGGGGTCTGACCCAGGGAGAAATAAGCCATAAATAATTCTTACAGAAGATGTGTCTGTATTCTCTCTAAGGCTAAAGCACCTTGACATGGGCTGCAAGTGTCTTTTCTGTAGTGTTTTTGTAAACCTCTAAGAGATGTTCCTGGGAGAGCTTTAGACCTTTTATACCAAACCTCCATAAACAAAAAATTTTTATGTCATCTTGCAATCAAATGTCTCACCAATGTATGTATATCTTTCTTTTTTGTCCATAGCTGATTTATTTAATTATTTATTTTTAGATTTGAGAGTTTTTTTAAGAATATTTTTCCATGGTTACAAGATTCGTGTTCTTTCCCTCCCCTTTCCCCAACCACCTTTAGCCAACAAGCAATTCCACTGGGTTTTTCATGTTTCATTGATCAAGACCTATTTCCATATTATTAATATTTGCAATTGGGTGATTGTTTAGACTCTAAAGTCTACATCCCCAATCATATCCCCATCAACCCATGTGATCAAGCAGTTATTTTTCTTTTGCATTTCTATTTCTACAGTTCTTCCTATGGATGTGGATAGCGTTCTTTCTCCTAAGTCCCTCAGAACTGTCCTGGATCATTGCATTGTTGCTAGTAGAGAAATCTATTACATTCAATTGTACCACAGAGAATCCATCTCTGTATATAATGTTCTCCTGGTTCTGCTTCTTTCACTCTGCATCAATTCCTGGAGGTTGTTTCAATTCACATGGAATTCCAACAGTTAATTATTCCTTTTAGCACAATAGTATTCCATCACCAACATATACCATAATTTGTTCAGCCATTCCCCAATTAGTCAGCATCCCCTCATTTTCCAATTTTTTGCCACCACAAAGAGTGTGGCCGATATATTTATATCTTGATGTATGGATCTATTGCTTAACAGAATTCTCTCATTATAAAAGTTTGCCTCTTTGTCATAATAAATGGAGTTTTATACAAAACCTCCTTTTGGCCCTATTTGTATTTCCCCCTCTCTCTGTTCCATGCCCCACCATCACTTTCTCTCTCAGTGGCTAAACTCTGGCATTCAACACTAGCAAAGAGATTAAAACATTTTATCACAAGAATAATACCCCATGATCAGGTGGGTTTCATACCAGGAATGCAGGAATGGTTCAATATTAGGAAAACCATCTGCCAAACTGACTATATCAGTAACAAAACCAACAGAAATCACATTATTTCAACAGATGCAGAAAAAGCATTTGACAAAATACAACACACATTCCTTATAAAATCATGAGAAAACAGAGGAATAGAAGGAACCTTCCTTAAAGTGATAAATAGAATTTATCTAAAACCATCAACAAGTATTATTTGTAATGGGGATAAATTAAAACCCTTCCCAATAAGATCAGGGGTAAAGTAAAGATGCTCATTATCACCTCTATTATTTAACATTGCATTAGGAATGTTCACTATAGAAAAAAAGAACAGAAGAAATTGAAGGAATTAGTAAAGATAATGAATAAACAAAGCTATCACCTTTGCAGATGATATTATGGTATACCAGAGAATCCTAGAGAATTGGCCAAAAAACCTAATAGAAATATTTAACAACCTTACCAGGCAATAAAATATATTCACACAAATCAAAAGCTTTTCTACTAATTGCCAACAAAATCCAACAGTAAGAGAGAGAGAATGAAATTCCATTCCAAATAACTCTACACAATATAAAATATGTGGCATACCTCCCAAAATAAATCTAGAAACCATATGAACACAATTAAAAAGCACTCTTCAAACAAATAAAGTCAGATGTAAGGCAATTAGAAAAACATTAATTGTTCAAGGATAGGCCTAGCCAATATAGTGAAAATGATAATCCTACCTAAATTATTTACTTATTCAGAGACATACCAATCAAATTGCCGCCCCCCCTCCCAAATTCATAGAACTAGAAAAAAAATAACAACAAAGTTCATTCTGGAAGAATAAAAGACCAAGAATATCAAGGGAATTAACTAAAGAAAATATGAAGAAAGGAGGTTTGACTGTGCCAGATATCAAACTATATCATAAAGCAGTAATCATCAAATCAA
The DNA here is from genome assembly GCF_027887165.1 of Monodelphis domestica. NCBI lineage: Eukaryota > Metazoa > Chordata > Mammalia > Didelphimorphia > Didelphidae > Monodelphis > Monodelphis domestica. The sequence continues at coordinate 232,707,585 of NC_077232.1, forward strand.
TCTGGTACTAAATAAGAAATAGAGTGGTGGATCAGTAGAATAGATTAGGTAATCAATAGATGTCAGTTAATGTCCATAGCAACTTAGTGTTTGATAAATCCAAAGATTCAAGTTTTGGGGGAAAGAACTCACAATTTGACAAAAACTTCAGGGAAAACTAGAAAGCAGTATGGCAGAGATTAGACATGGACCAACACCTCATACTATATACCAAGAGAAATTCAAAATGAATACTTCATTGAGAAAAAAAGGAGGACACCATCAATAAATTAGAAGAATATGGAAAAGTTCACCTGTCAGACTTATAGATAAGAAAAGAATTTATGACTAAACAAGACATAAAGAACATTGCAAAAAATGAAATATATAATTTTGATTTCATTAAATTAAAAAGATTTTGCACAAACAAAACCAAAGCTATCAAGGTTAGAAGAAAAACAAGAAATTTATTTTAAAAATTATAGTAAGTATTTCTGACAAAAGTCTCATTTCTCAAATATATAGAGAACTGAGTCAAATTTATAAGAATATAAAGTATTCCCCAATCAATCAAGAAATTGTCAAAGGATATGAACAGGCAATTCTGAGGGGAGGAGGTTATAATTATCTAAAATCTTATGAAAAAATGCTCCGAATCACTAACGGTTAAAGAAATGAAAATTAAAACAATTCTGAAAAACAACCTCATTTCTACCAGATTGGCTAACATAAGCCCAAAAGAAAATTATAAATTGGTGTATTAATATAGGATTGATGGAACTGTGAACTGATACAACCATTCTGGAGAGCAATATGGAACCACCCTCAATGGGCTACAAGACTATGCATACCCTTTGACCCATCAATACCACTACTGGATCGGTATCCCAAAGTGATCAGAGATTAGGGAAAGGCCCTACCTGTACTGAAATATTTTCAGCAGCTCTTTTTGCAGTGGCAAAAGAATTGGAAATTGAGGAATTATCCATCACTTGAGGACTGGATGAACAAGTTGTGGTATATGGTTGTAATAAAATACTATTATACCATAAGAAACAATGGACGGGATGAGTTTAGAAAAACCTGGAAAGGCAAATGAAATGATACAAAGTGAAGTGAACAGAACCAGAACAATGTATATACAGTAACAGAAATATTTTATAATGAGCAACTATGAAGGACTAAACCATTATCAGCAAAATAAGTCTCCAAAATAACCACAAGGGACTCATGAAGAAAATGCTATCCACAGCCAAAGAAGGAATGACTGGAGTCTGAGTGCAGATCAAAGCATGCCATCTTCCACTAGATATTCTATGAGATTTCTATTGTATATGTGATGTATGTCTTCTATCATGAGCAATATGGAAACATGGAAGTATAGCCTATATCAGACTATTCACTGCCTTGGTGGAGGGAGGAAAGGGAGGGAAAAAATAGGAACTTTAAAATGTAAAAAAAAAACAATTGTAAAAAATTGTTTTTATGTATAACTGAAAAAATAAAAAATGGAAAACTTTTTTAAAATAAAATAATTTTTTAAAAAGAAGCAAGGAGTGGGCATTGCAGGAATAGGAACCTTTTTTTTTTATTCTAACACCACAGAATTTCTAAGGAATCCCTGAATTGATTCCTCTTAATCATGTTACAGAAGGATCTCCTGATTCAGAGTCTTTGAAAAACTACTTTTCTAAAAGAATTTGATTTTATCAGTTCTGCTTGTGTCTATCTTTCTGATCAAGATAGGGGTTATCTACAAATTGCCTGCTTACTACCTGGAGGGCAGCATTCCTGAGCACCAAAAATCTCTAATTTTTTAAGACTCCTTTGTTAAATCATCCCCAGTGGCCTGGTTCTTAGGCTCTTCCTGAATTGACAATAGAAAGATATCCTGACTCTAGTTCAATCACAGACTAGAATTCTTAGACAATTAGAGATGGTAAGGATGATCTAGAACCTGGGGGCTGCTCTAGAATTGAGCTGGATCTTACAAGCATTGCTGCTCCAAAGTCAAAGAATCACAGCATCTCAGGATGTCTAGTCACCTAGACTAGACACCTCTGGTCCAACAAGTACTTGAACAAGAATCAGGAAGAACTTGTGGTCAGACATCTTAGAACCAGGCAAGAACTGGGACAGGAATTGAGTCAAGTCACGAAGTATGGCTGCCCTTTAAGGGGTAAGGCGATCTTTGTCTCTGGACACTGAGAATTTTGGCTTTAGTGAATGGGACAAAACTTTGGTAGAGAATCCTTACTGGATTGAAGTTCCTTAACAGAACTCATAAGGAGAAAATAATTTATTTACTACTGGAATTAAGATACTTCTTAATATGGTCCCTTTTCCACTACCAGTTTTTATTATATGTAAATGGTACATTCAGCTCTTAGAGTTATAGTAAGGGTACTGCATGAGTAAGGAGAATGGGCACATGTCTTTAAAAGAGAAAGGATTTCAGTATGTTTCAAAGATTTTTAGAGAAAGATCAAAGGAATTAGGATTATTTGTCCTGGAGTAATAGTTTGTCTGAGGAACAATATGTTAATATTCCTTAGGAACATAGTGCCCATTTTTTCTGAGTTTGACTTATTGACCAAATAAAGAGATCTCAATTTAAACTTTAGCAATAGGTATTTAATTTATGTAGGAAGCAACCATTTGGTGATGAAGGTAATTAAACACTGGGAGAGGGAAGTTTATAACAACTCAACAAGTCCAAAAGAAAACAGATAAGCTTTTTGCATTTGAATTCACTTATTAAATGTTTGTAGTTGCACAGTAAACTTAATCCTTTGAATTGGTATTTAATAGTAACTTTTTAAGTGATTAAAAAACAACAACTGGGGGCATGTCTTCACATGCTTCTGGAATACAAGTTCTTAAGTAAATCCACCAAGTTAAATTAAGCTGCATTTTTGTTATACTAAAATCTACTGCTCATATGCTGAAATTTCAATCAACATTCATTTAACCATTTTGGTTTTATTAATTGGGAGCTAGGAAACACTATGAATAGAATGCAGGTCCTTAATTCAAGGAGACCCAATTACCTTAAGTTCAAATCTGGCCTCAGACAGATCTAACTGTGTGATTATGGGCAAGTCACTTAACCTTATTTGACTCAGTTTCCTTATCTATAAAAAGTGTTGGAGAAGGAAGTAGAAAACCACTCCCATATATGATTTGCCAAGAAAACCCCAAATAGGGTAATAAAGAGTAAAACAAGACTCAACAACAAATTATTAAGAAGATACAACAAAGAATTTCTCCCTGTGGTAATACTGAGTCTATGAGATCAAGATACTATTCTTGTAATGGGTCCAAGTGCTGAGAGCTCAGTCTTCCTACCAAAACAGTCCAGGATCATGAGTCCATCAGAGTTCCAATGGGATCACAGCCTTCTAGAAGCACTTGGACCTCTGAAGGACAGTCTTGCCATTGGGCTCCAGGCTCAAAGCCTACACATCCCAGTTCAGGACACAGAAGTAATCTCTGGCAACCTTCCACATGGTATTGGTATTGAATATTGGTATTGAATCCACAGCCTCGTCGTCAGCAGGAAGTTCTGGTGGGAGAAGTGGGACTTGTTTCCCTCAAATTTGCCCATGGCTGGCCATCCAGCATGAGGATCTGGAATCCTAGGGGAAGGGAGTGGGGCATGCTTGAAAATGACTTGGCCAGGCTACACCAGCCTGGCCTCCTGCATGTGGAGCCTGGGCAGCATGCCTAATCTTGTCCCTGGTGCCGTTGATCAATGCTGATGAGTTCCTTGGCTGCAAGCAGGTCTGATCCACAAAGTCTTGAAATCCACAAGGCTGCCATCTTGCTTGCCTACAAATCACAGCTGAGGTGGTGAGACTTTTGTGATGAATCAGGAGCTTCAGGAAGGGCCTCCCCCTAGGAAGCTCCCCTCCCTCCAAGAAGCTCCTCCCCCAAGAAGCTTCTCCCATAGAATAAGGGCTCCAGGAAGCCTCATCCCAAGGAAGCCCCATCCCATAGGAAGCTTCTCCACAGAAATCTCCTCCCACAGGATGACTCCAAGAAGCAGCTCTTACCGGATATGGGTTCCGGGAACCCAGGACAAGGAGTCTAAAACATGCCAACTCCAGAAAGAGGATTCCAGGACACTCCTCCTCTCCAGTACTCAGCAACTTTGTTCTGCTGTATTGAGCTCTGCTTTCAGCCTCTCAATCACTATTTTCTCAATGAACTCCCTTTTCTTCCCAATTTCCTTATACATATTGATGGCACTAATAATGGCACCTAGGGCTGTTATGTGGATCAAACAAAATGATATTTGTAAAGCTCCTAGCATAGGGCCAGGCACAGAGTTGGTGGTCCATATCAAGAAATACTTGTTTATTGACAAAAACTGGCTAATAATCCCCAAAAGAGAATGAGACCAAAAGCCTAGAAATTAATTAAATTATTCAAATAACTTATCCACTGACGTACTATATTGATGCCTCATCATAGCTTAGAGATGAGCTTTACCTTTTCTTAATCTTCTGTTTTTGCAACACTTTCATTTCTGAACAAGACTTCCCTTGCAATATAAAAACTAGGGAGCACATTACATGTACTGTTCCATATCCAGAGTCCCCCACCTTTCCAAAGAACTGAGGGAGACACATCTTCAGGTAGAAGCTTTGCCCTTCAGTTATTGAAGGCTATGTTAATGGAACACAAGTCTATTCATGCCTACCAAACTGGAAAGACTTCTAGCATGGGCTTCACAAGATTTGATATGTCTCCTGCCTGAGGATGAGCCTAGCTAATTTCTGAGACACTCACTTCTAAGAGATTGGCCACCGAGTGATGAATAGTTTTTTACAACCATAACTCACAAAGGCGGGTCATCCACTAGGGTGCAGAAGTACTGTGACCGTGGTCTCTGTAGGTGGAGGGAGCACCAATTCTTAGGAAATCAGGGATCAGGGAAATAATGACATTCATTGCAGTGTACTCACCAGCTTCTGTTTTTCTGCAGGTTCTTGGGGCTAAGCTCAAACAGAATTTCATTTGCTTACTTCAGATCCCATAGATAAGAAGGTGTTGTGTTTATTTTCTTTCTGGGTGTGTCTATATATACCAATGTATTTATCTGTTCCCCTATACCTGTGCAAAGTATTTCTCACAAGACTGTGTGGTAGCGTGATAGGATTAGAAGGCACAGTTCTAGATTTAAATTATGATGAATGGAGCTATAAGTAATCTCTCACCTAAACTGTATTCACTATAAACTTGTATTAATCAAATGGCATCTCTTCCCTCCTCAAGTCTCTCACACTTTCCCCTCTCCCCATCTCTTTAGCAGGTTCTTTTCTCAAACTTTATTGAGAAAATAGGGGATATTCCATAGGACTTCCCTCCTTTCCCTTTCGCTTCATCTCAAAATCCCTTAACATCACCCATAATCTCTCCTTTCTTCTAGCCTGTAAGAAGATGAGCCTTCTCTTAAACAAGGTGACCCCTCTTTGTGGTGATGCCCTTAATTTTATCCCCTCCTTCCTCTTCCAGTAGTTTGCCGGGTCAATCATCCTTTCTGCAGAATTTGAGAGTTGTAGGGGAGCACAGTGGCCATTTAATTAAATTGATACATGAAAAGAAACCCCACTTTAACATACCTGATTCTTCAAGACCTCCAATGATGGGAAACCCACCTCTCAAGATGATTCATTCTAAATTTGGGTACCTGAAACTGCTAGGAACTTTTTCTTGACAATAAGCCTAAATTGTCCTCTTTATAATTTCCATTCATTGTTCCTGGTTTAGCCCTCTAGGGCCAAAGAAAACTAGTCTAATCTCTCTCTACTTGATGGTTTGGCAAGTATTTGAAAACAGTTCTTAGAGTTCCCATTTTCCCTTTCCCCTCCCCTAAATTGTCTCTTATTGTTATTATCATTTTATAGGCATTAGCTCTCCATATTGGCAAAAACTTTCCTTGAGTGTTATTCAACCCTCTTGTTGAGCTCGAGCAATGTTTATATAATATAGGAGTGTGCTGGTAAGTGTTTAATATTAGGGCTGGGGTGGAGGTGGGGAAGAGGGGGAGAAGGAATGGATTCATGCAAATTTAAACTTAGACTGCATTAGCATACTTTCTTGCATCTGAAATCAACTAAACAAGAACTCAAACCCTGATTTGTTAGAATTCCTGATTTCTGAAGTGTGAATGCTCACACAGAAAATATAGGAATAAGCTCTAGTAAGGAGATCTCTTACACACTCCATTGGAGACCTGCAATGTAGACATTGAACTATTAGGCAACTATTAACCATTGAGTCAGGTCACTAAACCACTTCTAAACTCTCTTAATCATATGGGTTTCTGAATCTCTACCTTCTCTGTAAGAAAAGTAAGAGACACTCTATCAAAAGATTTGCTAAAAATCCAAGTTCTGTCTCCATCATTCCCCTCCTCCATTAGTCAGCCTATTATAAAAGGGAATAGTCAGTCTGCCATGACCTAAATTGGATAATGCCACACTGATTCTTTGATAATCACCATTTCCCTTTGGAGAAATTCCTTAATCATCTCTTTCTAAAGTTCTCCTAGGAACCAACTCACTGGCCTATTGTTTTCAGATGCTATTCTCCCTTTTTTGAAAATCAGAATATTGCTCTTTTCTAATCTCGTATTTCCACTTTTATTTTCCACCCTTTTCCACTTATCACTGATGGTGGTTCAAGGACCCTACTGATTTATTCTTTAAGCAGGCAGTGAATATGGGCTGTGACTTATATTTGTCAAGGTCAGCTGCCTGCTCTTTTACTATCTCCTTACTTTTGATGGGTATAGACTCCTTGTCATTCATTTTTGTTCTATTTTTTTTTCAATTTTTCTTTTTGTGTGTGTGTGAAGTAAAATATCTAGGGGACCTTCATTCCAGCTTTGATCCCTCACACACTAGTGTTGGAACATAGGAGTTTCAGAGTCTCTTGTATCCGATGGCCTGATGCTGGTGTCTGTTGGCATTTCCTGGCATTAGCATGAGTTTCCCGAGTGTCAATGTGCCAGAACTAATGCAATGTTGCTACTGAGGGAGGAGCTAGTTGGGTTTTAAAAAACTAGCTTGGGAAGGAGAGTGGTCTTTTTACTTACTTCCAGACCTGCCTCCAGGCTGCTATTTCTCTCTTAGTTTGTTCTTATCTGATTTGGCCATCTCTGGAAAGGAGGGGTGGGGCTACTCAGCCATCCAGCTAAATGGAGAATCAGATCTACTCATGAAGAGAGAAAGGCTGAGCTCTCTCTCCCCCATCTATTTCTCTCTCTTTACTAATAAATGCTATAAATCTGGTAATAAGCCTCCAGATTAATTTTTATTTATAACATTTTAAAAATCCTTACCTTTTGTCTTACTTAGAATTGATACTTAATTAGGCCAAGTAGCCTAGTTTATATATGATCAATTAACAGAAGATTATTTAAAATTATTTTTAATTGTTTTAAAAGGTGTTCCTTGGGTCAAGATGGAGGCATAGAGGCAGCAAAAAAAAAAAAAAGCCTGGATATCATACTACAGGAAATTATCCAAGAAAACTGCCATGATATTCTAGAATAAGAGGGAAAAGTGGAGATTGAAAGAATCCACAGATCACCTCCTGTACTTAATCCCCAACTGACAACACCCAGGAATGTTATACCCAAATTCAAGAACTATAAGACCAAGGAAAAAATATTACAAGTTGCTAAGAAGAAGTCTTTCAGATACCATGGACAGTGAGGATAACACAGGATTTGGCTGCATCTACACTGAAGGACAGAAAGGCATGGAATGTGATATTCCAGAAAGCAAGGGAACTGGGTCTACAACCAAGAATCAATTATTCAGCAAAACTGACTATATTCTTACAGGGGAAAGTATGGTCATTTAACAAAATAGAAGAATTCCAAACATTTATAAAGAAAAGACCAGACCTCAACAGAAAATTTGATGTCCAAGCACAGAACTCAAGAGAATCATCAAAAGGTAATTTAAAAAGAGGGAAAAAGGAAAAACAAAACAAAACAAAAAAGACAAAACCTCCCTTTTTAAAAAAGACCTAATAAGTTAAAATGATATATATCCCTACAAGAAAAGAAGTCATTGGTAACTCTTAAAAAACTGTTGTTGTCACCTGGGCAGCTAGAAGAATTAAACTTAGAGGGAACAGTGATAAACTGTATAGGATGAAATTACAAGACATAAATATGTATATAGAGATATGTATGCATAAATACCTATGTAGGTATGTATATATACATATATACACAACTAGAGCTAAAAAAGAGGTTAATACTAAAAGAAATGGGAAAAGAAACAAAAAGGGGTAAATTTATATGTCACAAAGAAGCTCATGGTGGGAGGGGAGAGAACATCAATACACTGGAAGGGTAAAGAGGTTGTAGATAGGAAATACTCAACTCTTACATGCATTGAAATTGACTCAAAGAGGGAAGAACAATCCAATCCATTGGGGCAGAGAATTGATTTGCACCCTATAGGGGAGTATAAGGGTAACAAACAGACTGGTGGGAAGGGAAGCAGTACAAGGGATGGAGAGGGTGCGGGGTAGTTTAAAAAGACTGTAAAGAAAATAAGGCGGGAATAAGAAGGGAGGGGGGTAGAAAGGAAAGTAAAACAAGGGTGGGAACTAGGGGGACTTATTAAAAACAAAACATTGGTGTAGAAGGAAATAGTGAAAGAAGAAAAGGCAGGAACAAGAGAAGAAATCAAAATGCTGGGAAATACACAGCTGATAATTATAACTCTGAATGTGAATGGAATGAACTCAGCCATAAAATGCAAGTGAATAGCAGAGTAGACTAGAATCCAAAAACCTACCATATGCTGTTTATAAGAAACACACATGAGAAAGGTAGATATGCATAGGGTGAAAGTAAGAGGATGGAGCCAAATCTATTGGGCATCAACTGATAAAAAGAAGGCAGGAGTCGCAATCATGATACCTGACAAAGCCAAAGTAAAAATAAATCTAGTTAAAAGAGTTAGAGAAGGTAATTACATCCTGATAAAAGGCAGTATAGACAATGAGGAAATATCAGTACTCAACATGTATGCACCAAATGGCATAGCATACAAATTTCTAAAGGAGAAACTAGAGGAGCTCAAGGATGCAATAGGCAGAAAAACTATACTAGTGGGAGACCTGAACATTCCTCTATCAGACCTAGATAAAGCAAACCAAGAAATAAATAAGAAAGAGGTAAGAGAAGTGAATGAAATCTTGGAAAAATTACTTAGTAGATATGTGGAGAAAAATAAATAGGGACAAAAAGGAATACACCTTTTTAACAGTACATGGTACATTCACAAAAATTGACCATGTACTAGGGCATAAAAACATTGCAAACAAGTGCAAAAGAGCAGAAATAATAAATGCAATCTTCTCAGATCACAAAGCAATGAAAATAATAATTAGTAAAGGTACATGGAGAGGCAAATCAAAAATTAATTGGAAATTAAACAATACAATTCTCCAAAATCAGTTTGTTAAAGAACAAATCATAGAAACAATTAATAGTTTCATTGAAGAAAATGACAATGATGAGACATCCTTTCAAAATCTATGGGGTGCAGCCAAAGCAGTATTCAGGGGAAAATTCATATCCTTGAATTCATATATTAACAAATTAAGAAGGGCAGAGGTCAATGAATTGGGCATGCAAATTAAAAAACTAGAAAGTGAACAAATTAAAAATCCTCAGATGAAGACTAAATTAGAGCTAAAAATCAAAGGAGAAATTAATAAAATTGAAAGTCATTAAACTATTGATTTAATAAATAAGACTAGAAGCTGGTACTTTGAAAAAACAAATAAAATAGACAAAGTACTAGTCAATCTCACTTGAAAAAGGAAAGAAGAAAACCAAATTGATAGTATCCAAGATGAAAAGGGACACCTCACCTCCAATGAAGAGGAAATTAAGGCAATCATTAAAAATTATTATGCTCAATTATACGGCAATAAATATGGCAATCTAGGTGATATGGATGAATATTTACAAAAATATAAATTGCCTAGACTAACAGAGGAAGAAATAGACTACCTAAAAGGAGAAAAGGAAATTGAACAGCAAGTGATCACGAAGGTTATTCACTATGACCAGTTAAGATCCATACCAGGAATGTAAGGATGGTTCAATATTAGGAAAACCATCCACATAATTGACCATATTAATAAGCAAACTGACAAAAATCACATGATTATCTTGATAGATGGAGAAAAAGCCTTTGACAAAATACAACACTCATTCCTATTAAAAACACTGGAAAGCATAGGAATAGAAGGGCCTTTCCTAAAAAATAAACAGTATATATCTAAAACCATCAGCAAACATCATCTGCAATGGTGACAAACTAGAAGCCTTCCCAATATGATCGGGAGTGAAACAAGGATGCCCATTATCACCTTTATTATTTATCATTGTACTAGAAACACTAGCTGTAGCAATTAGAGAAGAAAAAGAAACTGAAGGCAGTGAGGAGACCAAGCTATCACTCTTAGCAGATGACATGATGGTCTACTTGAAGAACCCCAGAGAATCAACCAAAAAGCTAGTCAAAATAATCAACAACTTTAGCAAAGTTGTAGGATACAAAATAAACCCACATAAGTCATCAACATTTCTATATATCTCCAACACATCTCAGCAGCAAGAATTAGAAAGAGAAATTCCATTTAAAATCACCCTAGACAATATAAAATACTTTGGAATCTATCTCCTGAGACAAACACAGGAACTATATGAACACTAACTACAAAACACTGTCCACACAATTAAAACTAGATCTAAACAATTGGAAAAACATTGATTGCTCATGGTTAGGACGAGCTAACATAATAAAAATGACAATCCCACACAAATTAATTTATTTATTCAGTGCCACACCTATTGAACTACCAAAAAACTTTTTTACTGAATTAGTAAAAACCGTAACAAAGTTCATTTGGAAGGACAAAAGATCAAGGATCTCCATGGAAATCATGAAAAAAAAATATTAAGGAAGGAGGACTTGCAGTCCCAGATCTCAAATTATACTATAAAGCAATGATCATCAAAACAATTTGGAAGACAGTGTGGGAGATATTAGGTTTGGATCAACATCTCACACCCTACACCAAGATAATCTCAGAATATGTGAATGACCTGAATATAAAGAAGGAAATTATAAGCAAATTAGTGGAACACAGAATAGTATAATTGTCAGATCTTTGGGAAAGGAAAGACTTTAAAACCAAGCAAGAGCTAGAAAAAAATCACAAAATGTAAAATCAATAATTTTGATTACATCAAATTAAAAAGGTTTTATATAAATAAAACTAATGCATCAAAAATTAGAAGGGGAGCAACAAATTGGGAAACAATCTTCATTACAAAAACCTCTGACAAAGGTCTAATTACTCAAATTTATAAAGAGCTAAATCAATTGTACAAAAAATCAAGCCATTCTCCAATTGATAAATGGGCAAGGGACATGGATAGGCAGTTCTCAGATAAAGAAATCAAAACTATTAATAAGCACATGAAAAAGTGTTCTAAATCTCTTATAATCAGAGAGATGCAAATCAAAACAACTCTGAGGTATCACCTCACACCTAGCAGATTGGCCAACATGACAGCAGAGGAAAGTAATGAATGCTGGAGGGGATGTGGCAAAGTTGGGACATTAATTCATTGCTGATGGAGTTGTGAATTGATCCAATCATTCTGGAGGGCAATTTGGAACTATGCCCAAAGAGAGCTAAAAGACTGCCTGCCCTTTGATCCAGCCATAGCACTGCTGGGTTTGTACCCCAAAGAGATAATAAGGAAATAGAAATGTACAAAAATATTCATAGCTGCACTCTTTGTGGTGGCAAAAAATTGGAAAATGAGGGGATGCCCTTCAATTGGGGAATGGCTGAACAAATTGTGGTATCTGTTGGTGATGGAATACTATTGTGCTCAAAGGAATAATAAACTGGAGGAATTCCATGTGAACTGGAATGACTTCCAGGAATTGATGCAGAGCAAAAGGAGCAGAACCATTAGAACAGTGGTTCTCAACCTTTCTAATGCCGTGACCCCGCAATACAGTTCCTCATGTTGCAGTGACCCCAAACCAAAAAATTATTTTGGTGGCTACTTCAAAACTGTAATTTTGCTACAGTTATGATTCGGCATGTAAATACCTGATATGCATTATGTATTCTCATTGCTACAAACTGAGAGGTTGAGAACCGTTGCAGTAGAACATTGTACACAAAGACTGATACAGTGCGGTACAATAGAATGTAATGCACTTCTCCATTAGTGGCAAGGCAGTGATCCTGAACAAAAAAAGGAACCAATGAGAAAAAACATTATCCACATTCAGAGGAAAAACTGTGGGAGTAGAAACACAGAAGAAAAACAACTGCTTGAATATATGGGTTAAGGGGATATGGCTGGGGATGCAGACTCTAAATGAACATCCTAATGAAAACACCAACAACATAAATAGGTTCTGATCAAGGACACATATAATACACAATGAAGTTGCGCTTCGGCTATGACAAGGGTGGGGAAAGGGGAGGGGAGGAAATAATGTGATTCTTACTTGTAACCAAGGAATACAGTTCTAAATTGACTAAATAAATTAATTTTAAAAATTTCAAAAAAGATATCAGTAAAAAGAAAAAAAGAAAAAGAAATAAAATGTGTTCCTTGTAAACAATATATTGTTGGGTTTTAATCCATTCTGCTATACATTTCTGTTTTATGGATGAATTCATCCCATCCACATTCAAAGTTATAATCACTAGGTTTTTATTTCACTCCATTGTCTTTTTCCTCCTTGTTTCTCTTTCTCTATCTCTTTTTTTTTTCAGTTCATGATCATAAGCCTAATGTCCTTGTGATGCCTACCTTTCTAATCAGGACCCTTTCTAAGAGTCCATCCTTTATCTTTTCCCCTTGCCCTCTTAGTTCTAAATTACCTCCTCCTTCTGAGGGTCTCTCTTGTCCTTCCCGTTTTCCTCCTGATTCTTTTTTCTATCCACTCTTCTAAGAAGTCCCTTCCTCATCCCCTCATCTTACCCTTCTATTTCTTAACATGTACCCCTTTTAAGAATCCCTCCCTTTTCCTATCCCTCACCTTCCTATTTCTTAACAAGTTAAGAATACTTTTACCCTTCTAGATATATGCACTTTGATTCAAATCTGATGAAAATAGTGTTCTTGTACCACCAACTCTCCACTTCTTCCTGCCCTTTTCTTTAATGGTTTATCCATTCATCCTTCTTTTGTATGAGAAAATTATTCTATTTTACCTCTTTCTGACTATTTTGTGGGCTCATTGCATTATATTCAACTTGATCTCAAGCCTTCTATCTATACATATGCTTTTTCAAACTACTCAAGTAGTGATATTTTTCTTAAGGATTACAGACATTTTCCCATATGAGAATAAAACATCTTATTTAAATGCCTATAATTGGTCTTTCATGTTCACTTTCTTATATTTCTTCTGATTTTTGTTGATCAGATTTTCTACTCATTTTTGTTCTTTTTCTCAAGTTGAAAGTCCTTTAATCTATTAAATTTTCATCTCACCTCCCCACCTTGTATAATTCTATTCCATTTGACTGGGTATGTTATTCTTGGATATAAATCCAACTTCTTTGTTCTTCAAAATATTGCGTTCCATGCCTTTCATTCTTTTATTGTTGAGGTTGCTAAGTATTTTGTCATACTGGAAGTAGGTCCACTGTATTTAAATTGCTTTTTTCTTCTTCTCCTGGTTGTTTGTGGTATTTTCTCCTTAACCTGGGAGCTACAAAATAGCCATAATATTCCTGAGAGTTTTAATCTTGGGGTCTCTTTCAGGTGGTGATCAGTTGATTCTTTCCATTTCTATTTTACTCTCTAGTTCTAAAATTTCCTTCTTTCCTTTTTCCCATTCTTTTGGTTTTGTTTCATTATTTCTTGTTGTCTTAAAAGTCACTAGCTTCCCCTCACCCAATTCTAATTTTTGAGTTATTCTTTGGAGAGTTTTTGAATCTCTTTTTTAAAAATTGGTTGACCTTTTACCCATAATTTTGTTGATTTTCTTGCATTGCTCTTAGTCTCTCCCATCCCCAGGTTTTACTCAACCTCTCTCATTTGGTTTTTAAAGCCCTTTGAAATCTCTTCCCAGGACTACTTTTTGGTCATTTGACCATTTTATGTTTTTCTCTGATGTTTTAGAAGTAGGTAAATTAAATAAAAATGGCTTCGACAGGCCAGCTAAACCTTGTGAGGGTAGCCATCGGGTCGACGTCGACCCCTGGTGAACTAGGGATTTGCTCACCCAGCATGTGAAGACTGCTTTGGCGGAACAGGGGGAAGAAACCAACAAGAAGGTTCAACGGCTGAGATGGCAATGCAGCAAGGCACTGTGGAGTGCTTAGGGCGTGATGGAGCACAAAAGACAACACGGCCATCCAATGCAGCTGAGGAAGTCTCCAGGTATAACGACTTTTCGTGCCAATGGACCCAGGCTTCCAACGCCGAGAGAGTGGGACTGTCTCTGTGCATCGACTTTTCCACTTAAATCTTCATGCACAGGTGTCTTTGTGCACAAAAACGCACAAAGACAATCGTCATCCTCGGTTCGAGAGACAACCAACATATTAAATTGTCTTCTGCCTTTGAATGATGGTCTTCTCTATCACAATTGTAGCTATCTTGGATTCTTTCTCTTTTGCTTACTTAAAAAGATTTTTTTTTAGCAGCCTATTTCTTAATTGTTAACATTGTGCTAAAGTTGGACTCTAGAGCATGGAGGATGATTTCTCAGATTTCAGAGTTTTTCTGCTCTTATATCTGGGGGTCTTTGATCTCTTCCCATCTGACCTTCCTATTTCTATAATCCAGGACCCAATATGGTCCATGCTCCTCTGGTTCACATCCCAATGCACGAATAACCTCAGGTACTCCTTTATACCCTGAGTCCTGACCAGCACCCCAGATGCTGCTGTTTTCACCACTTTATTAGCAAGCAATTTTATTTTTTGAGGTTGCCATGTAGCTGCAAGTTTCAGCTGATCAATCTGCCCAGGAAATGCAACCTGGGAATCAGCACAATCTCCCTCACTTAGGTGTGCTTTCCTCTGCATCCCTCCTCTTCTTCTGAAGCCACAGCCTGGGACAGTATCTATTTAGTTCACTTGAGCACTACCACCCCTGTCTACTCCTCAGTTTTCCCCTGATCAGCCACCCAACCTGGTCAGAGTCCATGAATGTAAATATTCAGGCTGAGGGTGCTATTTATACAACTCTCCCCAACACAATGGATATTTGCCCCTGGTGTACAAACTTTCAAGTAAAGCTGAGTAGGTGAGGCTGTGGCCCACTCAGCTGCTCCCAGGGTTTGTTGTTTATTGATGCAGTGGTATTTTCTTAGAGGTGTTTGCACTTCAATGAGGTAAGACTACTATCCCTGAAGAGTAGGACCTTTCCAGCTACCAAGTTGTCCTGGATGGAAGGTTATTTCACCCCTGATTCCCATTTCTCTCTCTTTAAAATTGACATTGTGGCATTCTTTTTTTTTTATTATTTGTGGGGCAGTGTTCGGGGCGGGGGGGAAGCCAAAATGACAGAGTAATTCAGAGCAACTTTGTGCCAACATGAGAATCCTCTCTGACCAAGATTAAAATATCATCATAAAATGCATACAGGAGTGAAAGAACCAAGAAGGAGGCAGATTGAAACAACTTCCAAGAAAATAAAAACCCAAAAGATAGGCAAAGAACATCTGGGGCACTGGGATGAGAGGATAGCAGAGCCAGCAGGAAGCTATAGCAAGGAAGAAAGAGAAAGCCAAAATAAAGCCATATACTGCCACCCCACATTTTTGTCTGAAGTTTGGGAACCTATGCCCAGGCCAACATCCAGGCCCTGAGATCCTGCCTATGCAAATAGTGGTACAAGCCAACTCATACTCCTTGAAATTTCAAACCTGTGGAGCCCACTGAGTTCAAGTCTGGGCTTGGGATAAGGACTTAGTTTACCCTTTGGGGTGGCTGATAGTACTAAGTATTAAGTACTGATCTTTTTGCCTAAAACTCAGGGTGGAGCTCCAAGACAGGACAATCAAGGGTATGTCCACTGGATCAAGTACACAGTAAGACCAAAAACTTGGGCCTAAGCCTAGGTCTAGAATTTGATCAGTCATTGACCTGATCAAGATCAGAGTGAGATCAAAAGCTTATACCTAAGTCTGAGGCAAGTCTTCAAGCTATCAGCATTTCAAGAATTCATTGAATCATCAGGGAGAAGGAACTCTCAGCCCTCAGAACATCACATCATCTCTCCCCCGCCCCCCCTTAAGCCTATCTATAATTAGATAGGAAAAATGAGCAAACAACCAAAAAAGCACCTAACTCTAAAGAATTTTTATGGCGACAAAGAGCAAGGTACAGACACAGAAGGAGACAGTGAAAGCAAAGGAAATGCATGCAAAGTCCAAAATAAAAATATAGATTGGATGCAGAGTCTGGAAGAACTCAAAATGGACTTAAAAAAAAAACAATTAAGAGAGGCAGAGGAAAAGAGAAATGAAAGTGATGCAAGAAGAAATGGGCCAATTGAAAAAGGAGAACCAAAAATAGATGGAGGAAAATCAGGTCTTAAGAGTCAAAACTGACCATTTAGAAACTAATGATTTCATGAGAAATCAAGAAAAAATAAAGCAGAATCAAAGGAATAAAAAAACAGGAAAACATAAACTATTTTACTGAAAAAACAAATGACCTAGAAAATAGATCTAGGAGAGACAATTTGAGAATTATTGGATTATCTGAAAGCCATGATCAAGAAAAAACCTTCAACCTCATATTACAAGAAATTATCAAAGATAACTACCCAGAGATCCTTGGACAAGAAAATAAAATTGAAATAGAAAGAATTCACAGATCACCTCCAGAAAGAAATCCTCAGTTGTGTAAGGGGGGAAAGGTATTATTTTTTAAAGGTTTGGATGTGATTACTTAAGAGTTTGGTCACCAGGAAATTAATTAATTCCAAAGAGATTTATTTACAATTTATTTACAAAAAAGCAGAAAGAGTGAAGCAAGAAATCAGAGAGAGGATAAGGTAAGATATGTTGCTAAACAATAAGTAATTTACTCCTGGCCCCTGGCTCAAAACCAGGACCAGGAGAGTTCGTCCTTATCTAGCCTCAGCAAAGCTGAGGACCTGGGAAAGTCTCTTATGAGGCTAGTCTCTTCAGAAAAATATCCAGGAAAGAGCCAGCTTTTTCATTCATCATGTGTCAGTCCAGTCAGCATATCCTTCTGACCCTCTTAAACAGCCTCAACTTGAAAGAATCAAGAATTTAATTTTCACAGGAAGTTCCACTCCAAGACTCCCATCTCCACTTCCAAAAATGATGAACTGACTCTCACAGGAAGTGACAGCCCCCTTTAAAGACATTTTATCTTGCATCACTTCCTGAACCTTCCCCTATTTCCACGTCTACCAATCATAGTTGATGCTCTGTTCTGGGACTGCCCAGAAGGCAGTTAGTGGATTCTGCTTCATTACCCATTATCACACACTTGGGTCACAGACCTTCTACTTTCATGATTAAGTGTGATGTTTCCACTTTTGTGATTAGATCTAAAAAATGGGCAGACCTTCATACTTAACTTTTAAGTACTGTGTTTACACTTATGGGTATTAACTCTAAAAATAGACAAGGGTTACAATTTAATCTTCACAATTAGGGAAGAGCTAAGTACCTTCATTGTTACAATAAGGGGAGAGCCAAGTCCAGTCTTCATAACTGACAACTTCCAGGAATATAATAGCTAAATTCAGGAGCCACCAACCCAAGGGAAAAAAAACACCTCAATTAGCTAGAAAGAAGCCATTTAAATACCATGTAACTACAATCAGGATTATACAGAACCTAGTGGATTCTACATTAAAGGATTGAAAGG
Organism: Monodelphis domestica; assembly: GCF_027887165.1. Lineage (NCBI taxonomy): Eukaryota > Metazoa > Chordata > Mammalia > Didelphimorphia > Didelphidae > Monodelphis > Monodelphis domestica. The sequence goes on from NC_077232.1 coordinate 232,725,516, forward strand.
CATGGAATATGATATTCAGAAACGCAAAATATTTGTCTTCTAGTGTCACCTATCCAGCAAAACTAAGCATATTCTTTCAGGGGGTGGGGGAATAGACATTCAATAAGATAGAAGATTTCCAAGAATTCCTGAGGAATAAGCCAGACCTAAACAAAAAATTTGAAGTCCAGACATGAAACACAAGAGAAACCCCAAAAGGTAAATAACAAAGAGAAAATTTAAGGGACTTATTAAGGTCAAAATATTTATATGTCTACAAGAAAAGAGGATTTCTGTAATTCTCAAAAATTACTCTTAGCAATAGAGAAGATAGAAGGAATTTACTCAAAAAGAGGGTGGAGAAGTAAGCTGATTATGATATGATGTATAAATAAATGTGATGATATAGAACAATATGTATATATATGTATGCATATGAATAATATGTAAAAATCAATCAAAGGCTTAAAAAGAGGGTTGCACTGAGAGAAAAGGGAAGGGAGAGAGAGAATGGGGTAAATTAAATAACATAAAGAGGTGTGAAAAATCGTTATAGACAGGGGAGGATAAGGGTGGTGATGGGCAATGCTTAAACTTTACTCTGATCTTAACTGGCTCAGAGAAGGTAAAACAAGTATACTCAGTGGGATATAGAGTTCTATTTTACCCCACAGAGAAGTAGAAGGGGAATAAGATAAGGGAAGAGGGAGGGAGGGGAAAGTAGGGTGGGGGTAACAAAAAGCAAAATACTGGTGAGGAAAAACAGAGAGAAAGGGAATAGAGCAGGATTTAAAGGGGTTAATATGATGGAGGGTAATATACAGTTAGTAAACATGATGCTGAATGTGAATGGGATGAATTCACCCATAAAATATATAAACACAACTACAAAACACTTCTCACACAATTAAAACAAGATCTAAATAATTGGAAAAATATTAATTGCTCATGGGTATGATGAACTAACATAATAAAAATTACAAATTAATCTATTTATTCAGTGCCATACCTATCAAACTACCAAAAGTCTTTTTCATAGAATTAGGGAAAAATTATTTGGGGGGTGAATTTGGAGAGCAAAGGTATCTCCTGCCCTATCCCACCGTCTTCTCACCATGTTTGAATTTTCATACATCTCCTCCAAAATCTATTATTTTCCCTTCTGTTGTTTTAGCCACTCTGATAGCTATGAGATGGTATTTCAAAGTTGTTTTAATTATGATTTTCTAATCATTCTTTCATATGACAATATATAGCTTCAATATCTTGTTCCCAAAACTACATTTCAAATTCTTTGGCCATTTATCAGTTGGAGAATTCATAATTTTATTAATTTGACAAAGTTCTTTATAGATTGGAAATAGGAGGACTTTATAGAAGAAACTATAAAAGTTCCTTGCCCTTCAATTTTCTATTTTTCTACTAGTAATGGCTGTGTTGGCTTTATTTGTACAATCCCTTTTTACTTTTATGTAATCAAAATGATCCCATTTTACATCTTAAAATGCTCTCTGTGTCTTATTTATTCATACATTCTTCTCCTATCTATAAATCTGATAGGTAACATGGTCCCTGTTCTGATATCTTATCTCCCTTTATGTCTGGGTCAGATACCCATATCTGGGTAAATGGTGGAAAATATTGGTGTAAAGCTAGCTTATCCAAGGTTGCTTTCTACTTTTCTCAATGATATTTTACCATATAGTGAATTCTTATCTCAAGGGCTTAAATCTTTTCATTTATCAAACACAAGGCTACTATATTCTTCTATTATTATGTATTGTATATCTACTCTATTCCACTGATCCACCATTCTTCTTCTTAGCCAGTGCCAGATAATTTTGGTAATTTCCACCATATAATATGATCTTATGCTGCTAGATCTCCTTCCTTTTAATTTTTAAAAAAATTAATTCATCTGATATTCTTGACTTTTTGTTTTTCCAAATGAATTTTATTTTTTTCTAGCTCAATAAAATAATTTTTTTTTGGTATTTAATTGGGATAGCACTGAAAAAGCAAATTACTTTGTATAGAATTGTCATTTTGATTATATCGACTCTGCTTACCCACAAACAATATTTTCCAATTACTTAAATTTAACTTTATTTGTGTAAAAATATTTTATAATTATGTTCTTATACGTCCTGAGTTTATCTTGGCAGGTATACTTTTGGGTGTTTTATTCTGTCTGTGGAATAAAACACCCAAAATTATATCTGCCAAGTTTATTTTCAATTAAATATCTTCTTGCGAGGCTCTGTTAGTGATAGATATATAGAGATACTGATGATATGTGTGAGTTTATTTTATATCCTACATCCCTTCCTAAAATTGTTAATTATTTTTGGGGAAGCTAGGTTGCTCAGTGGACTGAGAGGTAGGCTTATAGATGGGAGATCCTGGATTCAAATCTGGACTCCAACACTTCCTGTGTGACCCTGGGCAAGTCAACTAACCCCCATTGCCTAGGCCTTACCATTCTTCTGCCTTGGATCCAACATACAATATTGATTAGAAAACAAAAGGTAATGTTTTTTTTAATTGTTAATTGTTTCAACTAATTTTTTAGGCGAATCTCTAAGATTTTTCAATATACCATCATATTGTTTGCAAAAAGTGATAGTTTGATTACCTCAAAGCTCGTTCTTATCCCTTCAATTTCTTTTTCTTCTCTTATTTCTGTTGCTAGCAGAGTGAAATATTTTGTAATATTGGTGACAATGGGTATCATTGCTTCACTCTTGATCTTACAGGGAAAACATCTTGTTATCCTTGTTAATAGATGATGCTTGCTGGTGGTTTTCGTCAGATGCTTCTTTTCATTTTAAGGAAAAAAATCCACCTTTTCACATGATTAAAAAAAAACCTGATATCATCTATCTCAAAATCAATACTAAATATTGGTTCCAAGGCAGAAGAGTGATAAGGGCTGGACAGCTGGGATTAAGTGATTTGTCCAGAGTTAGGGAGTGGATGAGGCCATATTAGAATTGAAGACCTCCTCTCTCTAGGCCTCACTCTTAATCTACTGATCCACCACAGCTTCCCTGTCCCTCAAACATTTTTTTAATAAGGAATGAGAGTTGTATTTTGTCAAAAAATGTTTTTAGTATCTATTGACATAATCATGTGTTTTTTGTTACTCTGTTGTTTATGTGATGAATTGGGTTAATAGTTTCCCTTATATTGAGCCTGCTCTTCATTCCTTATATAGATCCCATTTGGTTGCCATGTATTACCTTTATCATATATGACTAATATTTTATTTAAGATTTGGGCATCAATATACACTAGTGAAATTGTTCTATAATATTCTTTCTCTGCTTTTGTTCTTTTTGAGCACTATATTTGCTCCATAAAAGGACTTTGATGTATTAGTTCTTTAATTATTATTCCAAATAATTTATTTAATATTGGAATTAATTGATCTTTAAGTGTTTAGTTGAATTCTTTTGTAAATCCATTTGATCCTGATTTTTTCCCCCTTAGGAAGCTCACTTGTAATATGCTCAACTTCCTTTTCTAAAGTAGATTTATATAGATATTCTATTTCCTCTTCTCCCAAATTGGGCAGCCTAAAATTTTGTAAATATTCTCCCATTTCACTTGTTTAATTTATTGGCAGATAATTGGGCAAAACCATTCCTAAAATTGCTTTAATTTCATCCTTATTAGTAGTATTGCCACCCTTTTCATTATTCATGTGATTTTGGTTTTCTTCTCTTTTTTAAAAATCATATCAACCAATGGTTCATTTATTTTTTTGTTTCCCCCCATGAAACCAACTTCTACTGTTGTTAATTCAATGGTTTTATGCATTCAGTTTTATTAATCTCAACTTTAATTTTCATGATTTCTAATTTGGTGTTGTATAATTGAAAATCTGTCACCCTAAATGGGAACAAATTTCCTGAGAGCCCACTGACTTCCTGTCATTATATACTTCCTATAGACAGGGAATAAATATCCAGAGGGCAGTCCTGCTTTTGGCATGCAGCCAGCAGTGATGGTTGTACGGTGGGGATTTTGAAATGGCTAATCAGCACAATATACTATTTCAGTTTTTTTCTCTCCTTTTTGTATTTGAAGCACGTCACCAGTATTGAGAAAATTTTCTTTAACTTTTTTGATTTTGCAGCAATATAAGTTTAAAACATATTTGATATAATATTAATACATACCCAAAAGCTTTAGACTATGGAACCCTGCCATTTATTGATAAAATTCATGGGACTTTTCTTAATGATTCTGTCTGATTCCAGGAGAAGTGAATAAGAAAAGAGCCATTGAACAGTGCCAAAGAAGCACAAAGCTACTTGCACAGTGCCAAAGAGCACATGATCAAAGAGACCAACCAATCCCAATAGGTTTGATGAAATTTTGAGCCAAGAATGCTAGGACTTAATCATGTGTGAGACTCAAGTTTGTGGTGCTTGACAAATTTTAAGACTCAGGACTCCTTGAACCACACCCCTTGTAAAAATATGAAAGTATCTAACAATTGGCCATTCTGCTCCCCTATCCCTGAGAGTGAAGGTAAAATCAGACCAGAGAATGACACTTACCTATCAGTCCTTTTTTTTTTCTCTCTTATAGTACAGCAACTTCTTGTAGTCTTGGCTGCAAATGGGTAAGTGAAATATTACTACAGACCTGTGGGATAGACATTACTAAAATTGGACCCTGATTCAAGGACCTGTTATGAATTTGTTTTTCTTTTACTTAGAATTTTTACATACAAGACTTTGATAGTCTATATTTCACTCAGAAATTATCTTTTCTCTTTTATTTGGATTTTTTTTGATGCTTTTGATTTCTCTTGCCAATTGATTCATACACCTCATAACTCAGCCATGCATTCCTAAGTGATCCCTGTGTTTTTCAACACTATCTTCAGAAGGACATGTATAATTATTCTAAATTGCAAAATTTAAATTCTTTTTTTTATTTTTTTATTTTTTGTTAAATTTTATAATATTTTATTTGATCATTTCCATGCATTATTCATTAAAGACAAAGATCATTTTCTTTTTCTCCCCCCCACCCCCCGTAGCCGACGCATGATTCTACTGGGTATCACATGTGTTCTTGATTCGAACCCATTGCTATGTTGTTAGTATTTGCATTAGAGTGTTCGTTTAGAGTCTCTCCTCTGTCATGTCCCCTCAACCGCTGTAGTCAGGCAGTTGCTTTTCCTCGGTGTTTCTACTCCCACAGTCTGTCCTCTGCTTATGGATAGTGTTTTTTCTCCTAGATCCCTGCAGAATGTTCAGGGACATTACACCGCCACTAATGGAGAAGTCCATTATGTTCGATTATACCACAGTGTATTAGTCTCTGTGTTCAATGTTCTCCTGGTTCTGCTCCTCTCACTCTGCATCACTTCCTGGAGGTCATTCCAGTCTCCATGGAATTCCTCCACTTTATTATTCCTTTTTGCAATATTGTATTCCATCACCAACATATACCACAATTTGTTCAGCCATTCCCCAATTGATGGGCATCCCTTCGTTTTCCAATTTTTGGCCACCACAAAGAGCGCAGCTATTAATATTCTTGTACAAGTCTTTTTGTCCATTATCTCTTTGGGGTACAGACCCAGCAGTGCTATGGCTGGATCAAAGGGAAGACATTCTTTTATCGCCCTTTGGGCATAGTTCCAAATTTCCTTCCAGAATGGTTGGATCAGTTCACAACTCCACCAGCAATGAATTAATGTCCCAACTTTGCCACATCCCCTCCAGCATTCATTACTTTCCTTTGCTATCATGTTAGCCAATCTGCTAGGTGTGAGGTGATACCTCAGAGTTGTTTTGATCTGCATCTCTCTGATTATAAGAGATTTAGAACACTTCTTCATGTGCTTATTAATAGTTTTGATTTAAATTCTTTTTGAGAGTAATTTTAGGTTTAGAAACATGCTACCTCTCTGAATTCAGAAAGTGAACTGTTTGGAGAAGGCAGCATGAAGATATCTCCACAGGTCACATACTGCACCAGAAGATCCAGAGTGAACTTTGGGATGTGGTGATCTGAACTGTGTGGGGTTGAATGCATTTGTTTTATATGTATACTCTTATGCTGAAGGGGACTACCTCCTAACTGGCTTTTTGTCAATGTGCAGAGTAATCATTGGTTTTGTTTGCTTTCCTCTTATCCTCAAAGTATTGTAATTTTGAAGTTGGTATGTTTACAAGACCCATTGGAGAGATTAGTTTTCCTTGACTCTCAGGGGGGAATTTATAATTGAAAATATGTCATCCTAAAGAGGAACTACATTTCCTGAGAGCCCACTGACTTCCTGTCATTACATACTCCCTATAGTCAGGGAATAAATATCCAGGGGAAAGTCATGCTCCTCCTCTTTTTGTCATGCAGTCAGTGGTGATGGTGGTAAGGTGGGGATTTTGAAATGGCTAATCAGCGATGGGCACGTGTTTTTATTTTGTATCCTCTTTATTCCTTGATTTCTAATGATCATTTAATAAACCTCCTAAAATTTAATATTTTTATCATTTGAGATCTAATTTTAAATTTTACAGTGTTTAATGGGGGGTTTCTAATTTGTTCTTCTTTTAGTTTTTTAAATGCATATGCAGTTCATCGATCTGCTCTGTGTCTATTTTATCAATGTAATCATTTAGAGATATGAATTATCCTAGGATTACTGCTTTTGCTGTACCCCATAAATTTTGGTATGTTGCTTCATTATCATTCTCTTTAATAAAATCATTTATTTTTTCTATGACTTGTTGTTTAATCCAGTCATTCTTTGAGCTTATATTATTTAATCTACAATTTTAACCTGTTGTCATAGATTTTATTATATTTTTATTGCATTATGGTCTAAAAAAAGATGTATTTAATATTTCTGATTTTCTGCATTTAACTATAAAATGTTTAAGCCCTAATATATGGTCGGTTTTTGTAAATATTCCAGGTACTACTGAGAAAAAGATATATTCCTTTCTGTTTCTACACATTTCTCTCTAGATGTCTATCATATATATTTGGCTTATCTAAGCTTCTATTCATCTCCTTGACTTCTTTCCTATTTTTTGGTTGGATTTATCCAGTTCTGACAGGAAAAGATTGAAATCCCCCATCATAATAGTTTTGCTATCTTTTTCCATTTGTAACTCGCTTACCTTCTCCTTTAAAAATCTGGATAATATCACATTTGGTGGATTTATGTTTAGCATTCTTTTTACATCATTATGTATGGTATCTTTCAACATAACATAGTTTCCTTGTTTATCCCTTTTAATTAAATCTATTTTAGCTTTACCTTTGTCTGAGATCATGATTGCTACCTCCACTTTTTATATCAATTGAAGCAAAATAAATGCTAAGTCCAGCCTTTTATTTTTATTCTATGTATATCTCTCATTTTAAAATGTGCTTTTTGTAAACAATTTATTGTCAGCTTCTGGTTTGTGATCCATTCTGCTATCTGTTTCCATTTTATGGGTGAGTTCATTCCATTAACACTCATAGTTTTAATTAGAATTGTGAATTTTTTTCCATCCTATTTTCCTCCATGTTTGTCCTTCTTTCTCTTTTTACTCCATTTCTGCTTGGAATTCTAATTTACTTCTTATCACAGACTCCCTAATTCACACACCTTTCTAAGAATTATTCCTTTATCCTATCCCCTTGCCCTCCTATTTTTCTGTAAGTTAAGTAGACTTTTATACTCTTCTAGATGCATATGTTATTCCCTCTTTAACTCAGTTTCAATGAGTATAAGTGTATCATACTATCCAATCCTCTGTTCTAACAGCTCATTCATTCATGCTTCTTTTTATGAGTGTAGTTGGTCCATTTTACTTCTCACCCCTGTATAATTTTTGTAAAGCACAAGATTTAAATTTTTAAAAAAAATTCTGGGAAAAGAAGCTTGCTAACTCCCTGAATCAAGAAAAATGAACTGTTTGGAGAAAGTGCCATAAAGAAACCTACACTGCATAACAAGATTCAGAATGAACTTTGGGATATAGTTGATTGATCTGAAGGGGGTTGAACATAACATTTATTCTGAATGTAAACTCATATGCCAAAGGGGACTACCCCCTAACTGGCTTTTTGTCAATGTTCTTAGCAAACATTGATTTTTCTCTCTCTCTTCTATTTCTCTCTTATATCCAACTATTATAGTTTCCTCTTAGAAAGTGCAATATTGTATGCACCTTTAGTTAGAAGCTCTTTAGAGGTATAAACTAGTTATGCTAAATGATTCATTGAGGATACTAGTCTCCCAAAGAATCACAGGGGAGATTGTAAAGGTTGAATTAACTTTCCCCTTGCCTATTTTTAGCTAAACAAATAAAAGACTTAAAGTACCCCTACTTACTATTAAGTATGAGAGTTCATGAGTTAGTTACTAGAGTAAAATCCCACTTCCAAAGGCTACTGACCCCCTAACCTCTTGGGCAGAGCTAGGCAAATTGTAAGACTGTAATTGGTTTCTGTGAAGAAGGGGGAATGACAGGAATTGACAGGAAATGATGTGGAATAGAGGAGCATAAAAAGAAGAGATCATCGTGGTCTAAGGAGATTCATTCCTTTCCTGGCTTCTGGAAAGATTGGTTCTGGAAATGCATTCCCTTCCTGGAATTTGGAGTGAGTGGCTGAGATCCCTATCTTGGCCTTGGAGGAGGCTGTATTGATGGAACTCTGGCTGAAGACACCAACAGGACCTCTGACTGAGGATTACTGGGAAATGCACATGGAGACCAGACTTGATGAAGCCCTGCTAGGGCTAAGGCAGACACTGGAGCAGCTCTTAGGGTGGTAGGCTACACAATTCTTTACCTTCTTTTTACATTTTTCCACTTTCACTCTTTCCACCTCTTTATAAATAAAACTGCTAGCATTTAGCATAGAATCTCATACTTGATAGGTGCTTGACAAATGGTGGTGGTGGCGGTTGTCAAAAATCATTGGGCAAATGACAGCCATTTTCTCCTTATCTTTCTCTGCTACAAGGCTCCACTAAGATCTAATATTGAGAAAGGCTTAGTGCCCAGTTGGAAATCCAGAGAATTTTAAATTTGATGCCTGTTGCACTGACCCCTTCTTTTTTTTAAGTTTGGTTATTTAATTAATTGATTTAGAATATTTTTTCATGGCTTTATAGTTCATATTCTTTCCCTCTCCTCCTCCTACCCCTGGTGACTTATCTGGGGTCGCATAGTTAGTACTTCATGCTGCATTTGAACTCAGATCTTCCTGACTGCAAATCTAGTCCTTTATCAACTGTGCCACCTAATTGTCCCAGAATAATGCCACTGACTATGGACTATGGGCCCCTGTGGTGGTCTCTTAAGAGTTGGTCCTTCATCTCAAAGAATTTCTTCCACACTATTCTTGGAAGCATAGGGAGTTATGGAGGGGAATAGATTGTGCATTTCCTCATACATACTCTATAACTCACTGATGTAGTGACAACTTGCTAGACCTACTCCTGAATTTCTTTCTCAAAAATTCTTTTTGTTCCTCAAGCAGCAGGAAGTCTCCAAAACAACATCTATCAACATCTATTAACTAAGTATATAGCTAAGGAACAGGCTTCTCATTGTATACCGCAGGGCATTCCTGTGTATCCCGTCAACCCTGCCTTCCATCCTCACTTAAGTGTTGGCACAGGAACTTCGAATGACCTGAGTTTCTGGGTACCAAGCTTCTGCTTGCTACCCTGAAAATGCCCAGAAACCTCTCTGATAACCCTTTGAGTCTGTTCCAACTGAAGCAGAGATTCTAGGAATATCATTGGGCTGGGCATATTGAGGTAAACACCAACATTGAGGTTAACACCTTCCTTGTTGCTTTATAATCCATCCAGCGATGAGTAGTCGTTTTTACCATGTTTCTTAATTGATTTTAAAAGTATATAAATTATTGTTTTTTTAATTTGGTCAATTTCGAACATTATTCCCTGGTTACAAAAATCATTTCCTATTCCTCCCTCCTCTCCTTCCTCCCCTCCCCTCCCCTCCCATAGCCAACTCGCAATTCCATTGGGTATTACATGTGTCCTTGATCAGAACCTATTTCCATGTTGTTTACACTAGGATGTTCATTTAGAGTCTACATCCCCAACCATATCCCTTAGATCCATGTATTCAAGCAGTTGTTTTTCTTTGGTGTTTTTACTCCCAGTTTTTCCTCTGAATGTGGATGGTGTTCTTTCTCATAGATCCCTCCAGGTTGTTCAGGGTCACTGCATTGCCACTAATGGAGAAGTTCATTACATTCAATTGTACCACAGTGTATCAGTCTCTGTGTACAATGTTCTGGTTCTGCTCTTTTTGCTCTGCATCACTTCCTGGAGGTTGTTCCAGTGCCCATGGAATTCCTCTGCTCTATTATTCCTTTGAGCACAATAGTATTCCATCACCAACATATACCACAATTGGTTCAGCCATTCCCCAGTTGAAGGACATCCCCTCATTTTCCAGTTTTTTGCCACCACAACGAGTGCAGTCATGAATATTATTGTACAAGCCTTTTCCCTTATTATCTCTTTGGGGTACAAGCCCAGCAATGCTATGGCTGGATCAAAGGGCAGGCAGTCTTTTAGCACTCTTTGGGCATAGTTCCAAATTGCCCTCCAGAATGATTGGATCAATTCACAACTCCACCAGCAATGCATTAATGCCCCAACTTTGCCACATCCCCTCCAGCATTCATTACTTTCCTCTGCTGTCATGTTGGCCAATCTGCTAGGTGTGAGGTGATACCTCAGAGTTGTTTTGATTTGCATCTCTCTGATTATAAGAGATTTAGAACACTTTTTCATGTGCTTATTAATGGTTTTGATGTCTTTGACTGAAAATTGCCTATTCATGTCCCTTGCCCATTTATCAATTGGAGAATGGCTTGATTTTTTGTACAATTGATTTAGCTCTTTGTAAATTTGAGTAATTAGACCTTTGTCAGAGGTTTTTGTTATGAAGATTATTTCCCAATTTGTTATTTCCCTTCTGATCTTGGTTGAATTGGTTTTGTTTGTACAAAACCTTTTTAATTTGATGTAATCAAAATTATTGATTATTTAAAATTTTTATTTTGCATTTTGTGACTCTAAGTCTTGCTTGGTTTTAAAATTATTCCCTTCCCAAAGGTCTGACATGTGTTCACATAATTTACTTATAGTTTCCTTCTTTATATTCGGGTCATTCACCCATTCTGAGTTTATCTTGGTGTAGGGTGTGAGGTATTGATCTAAACCTAATCTTTCCCACACTGTCCTCCAATTTTCCCAGCAGTTTTTTATCAAATAGTGGATTTTTGTCCTAGATGCTGGGATCTTTTGGCTTGTCATATACTGCCTTCCTAAGGTCACTTACACCTAGTCTATTCCACTGATCCAAATTGTTTTGATGACCATTGCTTTGTAGTATAGTTTTAGATCTGGTACTGCAAGGCCACCTTCCTTTGTATTTTTTTTTCATTATTTCCCTGGGTATCCTTGATCTTTTATTCTTCCAAATGAACTTTGTTATGTTTTTTTCTAATTCAGTAAAAAAGTTTTAGCACTAAATAAATAGATAAATTTGGGTAGGGTGGTCATTTTTATTATGTTAACTCATCCTACCCATGAGCAGTTAATGTTTTTTCCAATTGCTCAGATCTAGTTTTAGTTGTGTGGAAAGTGTTTTGTAGTTGTGGTCATATAGGTCCTGTGTTTTTCTCGGCAGACATATTCCTAGGTATTTTATATTGTCTAGGGTGATTTTGAATGGAATTTCTCTTTCTAATTCCTGCTGCTGAGATGTGTTGGAAATAAATAGAAATGCTGATGACTTATGTGGGTTTATTTTTGTATCCTGCAACTTTGCAAAAGTTGTTGATGATTTCCACTAGCTTTTTAGTTGATTCTCTAGGATTCTTTAAGTAGACCATCATATCATCCACAAAGAGTGATAGTTTGGTCTCTTCACTGACAATTTTAATACCTTCAATTTCTTTTTCTTCTCTAATTGCTACTGCTAGTGTTTCTAGTACAATATTAAATAATAGAGGTGACCATGGGCGTTTCACTCTGGGTCTTATTGGGAATACATCTAGTTCATCCCCATTGCAGATGATGTTGGCTGATGATTTTAGATAGATACTGTTTATTATTTTTAGGAAAGACCCTTCTATTCCTATACTTCCTAGTGTTTTCAATGGGAATGAGTGTTTTATTTTGTCAAAGGCTTTTTCTGTGTCTATTGAAATAATCATGTGATTTTTGTTGGTTTGCTTGTTAATATGGTCAATTATGTGGATGGTTTTCCTGATATTGAACCATCCTTGCATTCCTGGTATAAATCCCACCTGATCAAAGTGAATAACCCTCCTGATCACTTGCTGGAGTCTTTTTGCTAGTACCTTTTAAAGATTTTTGCCTCTATGTTCATTAAGGAGATTGGTCTGTAGTTTTCTTTCTCCATTTTTGACCTGACTGGCTTTGGAATCAGTACCATATTTGTGTCATAAAAGGAATTTGGTAGAACTTCTTTGCTTTTTATGTCAAATAGTTTGTATAGTATTGGGATTAGCTGTTCTTTGAATGTTTGATAGAATTCACTTGTGAATCAATCAGGCCCTGGGGATTTTTTCTTAGGGAGTTCTTTGATGGCCTGTTCAATTTCTTTTTCTGATATGGGATTATTTAAGAATTCTATTTCTTCTTCTGTTAATCTAGGCAATTTATATTTTTGTAAATATTCATCCATATGGCCTAGATTGGCATATTTATTGCCAAATAATTGGGCAAAATATTTTTTAATGATTGCTTTAATTTCCTCCTCATTGGAAATGAGTTTCCCCTTTTCATCTATGATGCTGTTAATTTGATTTTCTTCTTTCCTTTTTTTATTAGATTGACCAATACTTTGTCTATTTTGTTTGTTTTTTCAAAATACCAGCTTCTAGTCTTATTGATTAGTTCAATAGTTCTATCATTTTTAATTTTATTAATTTCTTCCTTAATTTTTAGGATCTCTAATTTGATTTTCTTCTGGGGATTCCGTGGAGCTGCCCCTTGCTCATTCCAGAGGTGCCCCTTGCTCACTTGTTGAATCTGGTGTGTGCTAACTCTGACTCCAAAGGTGGGGTGGGGTGGGGAGGGTAGCTCAGCTTGAGTTTGGGTGGGAGCTTTTTCACTCCCTTGTAGTGTGGAAATGCCCAAGTCCCATGTACCTTCAATGCTGCACCCTACTGTAGAGTCCCTTCGTTCTTATGAAGATGGTTTTTTTGGGTCTTTTTGGGTCATCTATATTGGTGGGTCTGAGAAGGGGAAGCATCCCATGTCTAGACTGCCTCCATGCTTACCTGGAAGTCCTAAATTAAAAATTTTAATACACCCACAGATAAAAAATTAGAGGAAAACTCAAAGCCCATTAAATCTATTGCCATCCTTTTACAGATGAGGAAATGGGCCCAGAGAAGTGAAATTACTTGCCTAAGGTCACATTCACAGTAAATGTGTTTATTATTGTTGTTGTTTAGCCATTCCAGTTGTGTCCAACTCTTGGTGACCCCATTTAGGATTTTCTTGGCAAATGTACTGGAGTGGTTTTGCCACTTCCTTCTTCATATCATTTAACAGATGAAGAACTGAGGCAAACAGGGTTAAGTGACTTGATGGAAGTCTGGTAAGTAACTGAGACCAGATCTGAACTCATGAAGAGGATTCCAAGTCTGGTGTTCTATCCACTGGACTACCAACCCAGCTGCCCTGGCTGACATATGTTCTTGGAATAACTCAAATATAACAATCACTTGAGACAAGTTATCAAACCATTGTGGACTCTACTTCAGTCTTTTCATTCATGTCAGCCCATGGCTCTGTGAATCATAGAAGAATAGGCTGAGGAAGAATCACTGGCTGGGACAGCTTTCTGCCCCTGTCTCTCCATTCTTGACCAATTCCTGACACCTGCCCATTAGATTATAGTTACTCATATAACAAGACTTAGTTTTTTTTCTTGAATGCAATCCACATTCAAATTTTCATCTTGGCCTTCCTTGGTAGAATTCTCAACCAGTGGTTGAGTTCACTAACCATTAAGCTTCCCCACTTTTAGCAGAAGAAAGAAACTGAAAACGTCCTTCATGGTCATCTAAAAGGCCTGGACTTATTTAATCAGATCTTCCCTCTCACTGGTCAGCAATTCTTAAGCTTCTGGCATGGCGGGTGGGTGGGTAGGGGGCAGTGTGTCTAACTTTCATTTCTTCTCAAATCCTTAGCACTACATCCTTCTTTTTCCTTGATTAGTTTGAATATTTGAGAGTAACTATGAATCTGGTCCTGTTTTCTAGACAATTATGATTACAATAACAGTTCAGTCATAATTGAACAAATCTGCCATGGTTCACACACTGGCATCACTGATAATCTGGACGGTCTGGTAAAAGGCCTTGGTATCAGGCCACAAGAGGACTGGTTGAATGAATATGCAGCCTGAAAAAGAAAAGACTTAGTGGAGCCATGATAGCTGTCTTCAAGAATCTGAAAAGTTGTCATGTTAAAGAGGGATTTGATTTTGTCTGTTTGGTCATAGCAAGCAAAACTAGAAGCTAGGGGGGGGAAAGGAGACTAATTTAAGGCATGATGTAAGGAAAAAATTTCCTAACGATAAGAGCTATCCCAGAATAGAATGGATGGTCTGAAGGGGTTTAACAGTTGCTGGGTGACCATTTGCTAGGTATGCTGCACAGGGGGGTTGTTCAGATAGAATTTGCAAAGGTGATCCCTGAAGTCTCTTCCAACTATGAAATTCAGTGATTCAGTAATTCTAATCCTTGTTTCTCTAATCACTTTTCATAGAGTGATTGTTGAACTTTTGTATGTAGTTGGAGACTTCTGCACTCTCCTCTTAGCTTGTGGTTAGGGATTTGATATGAAAGTTGGCAGCACTTTCCATGACCCCAGAGTGGTAATCACGAGGCTATTTCTGCAATACAAAAATCCCTTGGCTTGAAGCTGGCAGAAACCTGGGTTTTTGAAACTCAACTCTGATGCCTAATAGCTGCATGATATGTAATCTCTCCAAGTTTCTCTTTCCTCGTCTGTGAAATGGGAACAGGAATGCTTTTAAATATCTCGATATGGTGAGAAAAGTAGAACATAAAAATTAAGCACGGATATGAGTGTACTCGATAATGGATGAGTTTTCCTTTCCCTAATTTAGGCAATGGTAGAACTATAACTAGCAATTCTGGCCCCCATGGCAAGGTTCACAAAACATGCAGATGGCAAATAGCACAAAATGTACCTCAAATCAACTTTTGAGAACAAAATTAGTTCATGGGGAGGAATGGGAGGGATAGGTGGGAAAAAGATCCTGGGACACAAGGTCTTTGGGAGAAGAGATTGTCTCATGTGAGGTCAGTAGTAAGAAGGTTGTTAGTTTTTTGGTGCAAAGATCAGCCTGGGGGAAGAGTTCATTTGGTTGAGAACACCCCTGGACTTAAAAATATCCCAGACATCTTTCCAAAATATTGCAAGGCTCTGCTGCTTCAGAAAATGCACAAACAGTGGGCAGCTAGGTGGCTCAATGGATTGAGAGCCAGACCTAGACACAGGAGGTCCTGTGTTCAAATGTGGACTCAAATACTTCCTAGCTATGTGGCTTTAAGCAAATCATTTAACCCCCATTGCCTAGCCCTGATCCAATCTTCTGCCTTGGAACTAATACTTAGTATCTATGATGGAAGGCAAACATTTAAAAAAATACAAACAATACCCACCATCACCACCAAAATCAATTAAATAGAAAATGAGCAGCAAAACACTATTCAACCCCCCAAGCCTTTAAGAATGCAAAAATAAAATAATTTAAAATGTAGCAAGTAATATGCTTTTTAAAAATTCCTTACCTTCTCTCTTAAAATCAATACTAAGTATCTATTCCAAGGTAAAAGAGCAGTAAGGACTAGGCAAGGGAAGGGTGTGTGGGGGGGGAGTTAAGTGACTTGTCAGTGTTACACAGCTGGAAAGTGTGAGAGGTGACATTTGAACCTAGAGCAGTGATGGCGAACCTTTTAGAGATCAAATGCCCAAACTATAACCCTCATGTGCATGTGAGCCACCCCTTTGCCCCATACAAGAGAGGGAGGAAGCACTCCCATTGGGCTACTGAGCAGAGAAATATCCTCAAATGTGATGGACGGGGTGGGGGGGGGCAGCTTCCTCTGGTACACGTAGTATAGGTTTGCCAACACAGAACTAGAGCCTCCTGTCTCCAAGATTGGCTCTATATCCACGAATATACTTTTAAATACAAAACTTTTACCCTGGAACTTATGGTCAGGCACTCCACCATATGGAGAAATCATAGTTTTAGTTCATATTACTCTCCAGTATCTACTCTTTATTCTCATCACTTTAGTTTGCCAATTCTTCCTCAGGCAACCCCACGTATTCCTCTTACAAAGAAATTGCACAATTAGAAATTAGTTTCTATGGGCTGGAACTGAAGTCCATGACTTGCCAGACACTTGTGAGAAGAGGGGAGGTACAGGGGACACAGATGGTTGGACAAATTCCTAACAGCCGGGAGTCTTTTTAACTGTGCAACTCCAGCTGAGTGGTTTCATTTTTCAGTCCTTCATTTTTTTTTCTTTTGGAGGAAGCAATGCCACAGATAAGAAGGATGCCCTTCTATGGCATGTCTATGAGAGATAACATCACTGTTTGATTCTTCTGAGACAAATGATGATTCCCTCCATGTCTTCTCCCTCTTATCTCTCCTAAGGAAGAGTGAGTTTCTATTCCAAAATACTATGATTCTTCAAAGTTATGTTTATACCTTGTTCTAATGAGAAGAGATGCTGGATGGATAAAGGGTTGGTGCTAGCTGTTGTGGGTTGTCTGCTTTGAACACAGGAAAGCAAAAGACACAGTGGCTAGTTAAATTTGAGCTCCTTGAAAGCAGGGGATGTCTTTGGTTTTTGCCTTTCTCTATATCATCCGTCAGTACTTACCACAGTGTCTGGCACACAGTAAGTGCTTAATGAATGCTGACTGATTTCACTTGAGTGTTAGTGAAAGAAGAGACTCCCACCTTATCCCTTAGGGCTGAATTAAATGAGGCACAGAAGAATATGAATGCATTTTAATGTATTAACACATATAAACAATTTTATGGAAATATAATATAAATTATAAAATAGAAAACATTTTGTGGAAATCAATATGGACCTAAGCAATTGGAGAAACATGAGCTGCATGTGATTAGGTAATGTAAAAAAAAAGTGACATTACTCCCTCAATGACTTTATTTATACAGTAAGATACAAAACTGCCAAAGGATTATTTTAGAGATGTGGAAAAAAATACAATTCAACAGTAGAAACAGGCCAATAATCTCAAGGAAGATATTGATAAAAATGGAAAGGGAGAGACCTAGCAGATCTCAACCTATACTACAAAGCTATAATCATCAAAACAATTCAGTCCCAGATGAAAAACAGAGAGGTCCATGAGTTGAACAGATTACGTATAAAGCATACAGAAGCAAATCAACAGAGTAAACCAAGTGTTCGTTGATTGCAAAGACTTGGATTATTGGGGTAAGACCTTACTATTTGACAGAAAGTACTAGGAAGATTGGAAAGAAGGCTGATAGAAAATAGGTACAGAATAGCATTTTATAATCTTTACTAGTAGTGTCAAACTCGAATAGAAAGAAGCCACCAAATCATTCAGAGGGATTCCTGGAGGTTGAATATTGAATCAGAAAACCACACATCCACATTATCTATATTCTACTGTATTTTTGTTTCATTAACTGTTTCCCAATTTTAGTTTTAATCTGGCTCAGGCTATCCTCTGGAGTGTTGTGCCTGCTGTCCAATGGCCCCTGTTTTGAAATCTCTGCTCAATATGAATATAAGATCGAAATGAGGACATAATTTAGATATAAAAAGAAAAAAAAAACCTATGAGAAGCCAAAGTAACTGATCTCAAAGATAATATTCAAAGGGACAATTTAAAGATTACGAGGGTCCTAGAAGATTATGACAAATTGAAAACTTGAATGACACATTGTGGGAGGTAAAAAACCACATATTCTAAGAATCTACATTTCACTTCCAGAATAGAACCCTACATTTCAAATTCCAAGATGTGGTTAGATTTAACAATTTCAAAAATGACAAATTTTGCAAGTTTGAAAAAATGGAATCAACTGCCTCAGAAGGTAGAAGAAATCTTCAAAGTAATGGGCACATGATAATATCCAGAAATTTTGTGGAGTAAACTATGACTGAGGTAAGCATTTGCTAGTCTAGAATTCTGTGGTTTCTCTCAACTGTGAGTCTGTGATTCCATGGAGTCAACAGACAGCTCTCTTTGATTTCCTTAGCTGGTGCAAAAGGTCACCAATAATCATACCAAGGTATGGCATGGCAAAATGAATACATGTATGTGCTCATGTGTGGCATGGTGGCCTTATACTGGCTTCCATGACAAGGCTAGCTCCCAGGCTGGCTAGCCAATCCTTCCTGTCACCACAACACAAAGGAACCCTTCAGAAATATCTCTCCTTTCTACATGGAGAAAGCACATTCCTTGGGGCAAAATGGTCACCTAAGTTTTTTGTTACTTGCTTTCAATTGCTATTATATTGCTGCACATTATAGGTAAGAGTGACCCTCTTGAACCAAATGAAACAATCTTCTCATAACCTCTAACTGTTGAAGAGGATTTGAGATTATAATTTCTAGTCTAGGGCCATGCTTGAATTCTATTTTTTAAACCCTTACCTTCCAGCTCGGAATCAATACTGTGTATTGGTTCCAAGGCAGAAGAATGGTAAGGGCTAGACAATGGGGGTTAAGTGACTTGCCCATGGTCACACAGCTAGGAAGTGTCTTAGGCCAGATTGAAACCTAGGACCTCCTGTCTCTAGGGCTGGCTCTCAACCTGCTGTCCCACTGCCCCATAGCTGCCCCCTTGAGTTCTATTTTGATGAACCCTAACAATTCTTTTCTGGTTTCACAACAGATTGTCTTATTTTGATAGCTTTCATTATATGTCATTATGATTATTCCACTAAATGTATTTTGTCATTTACTTTGTGTCAAAATGTCAATCCTGAACTAGACTGAGCTGTTTAACTTATGTTTTCTTCACATTTTTCAACTGTCCAAATCATTAATAATGTGAGGTTATGTAAATATTGATTGTCATACACAATAAATTAGGCACTGTGGTACAGGGGAAAGCACTAGATTGGGATTCACTAGACTCCATAACTTTGGGCAGGGGTCAACTTGTCTAGGCTTCAGATTCCTCATCTATAGGATGAAGTGGCCTACATAATCTCTAAGATTCCTTTGAGTTCCCAAACATCATGAGTCTCTGAACCTTTGCTTAGAAAGGCGCCATGTGCAATGAATGGACACATTTTTCTTGGCTATATGTCATTTTGGGGAGGGCAAATATAACAGAAGACATAAACCTTGGCTCTCAATGAACTTCCAGTGCAGGCAGAGGCAAGGCACAGAATAGCACAACTAGCAAACACTGCAAGATGGTATGTAATAATGGTTAGTTGCATGGTATAGACTCTCAGTGGGGCAGCCCAAAGAAGAGACAGATCAACAACAACAACAAAAGGAATAATAAGAAAAGTCATCATGGAGTCAGATGGATCATAAGCTAGGCTTTAATAACAATAGTCAACATTTCCAGCATGTTAAGATTTGCAAAGTGCATCACATATACTATCTCATTTAATCCTTATAACAGCCCTGTAAAGTAGATATTATCATTATTTTCTCCATTTTATAGATGTGAAAACTGAGGCTTTGAGGTTAAATGACTTGTCTCAGGTCCCACAAAGAATGCTTCTGAAGCAAGTTTTTGAAGTCTAGTTGGAAGATTCCAACTCAAGTGCCCATACTCATGTAGCTCTCTTGTACCATCTAGCTCTCTTAAAGGGTGAGCACGGGTTAGACCTAAGTAATGTTAGCAGGTATTCAGACTTAATAAAAAGCTTTAATTATTGTTATCACTGATGATGAACTGGGGATCTTGAGGGTGGTCATGTAAGAAGGCAAAGACTTATTCTGCTTGATCCCAGAGGGAAAAAGCCAGGAGCAATTGGTGGGAGAAGAAAAGGTCAAAAACACTTCCTAAAAATCAGAGCTTCCTCAAAGTAAAATATGCTGTCTCAGAAGGTTTCTTCTAGTCCATCACTAGAAGTCAAGAAGGAACTGGATGACTAGTCACTAGGACT
The DNA here is from genome assembly GCF_027887165.1 of Monodelphis domestica. NCBI lineage: Eukaryota > Metazoa > Chordata > Mammalia > Didelphimorphia > Didelphidae > Monodelphis > Monodelphis domestica. The sequence goes on from NC_077232.1 coordinate 232,745,738, forward strand.
ACTAATTGTTACCTCTGAAGTCCTTGGCATTGTCAAATGACTGAACTTCAGAAGCCATTGTTTTCATCAGTGGGAATGGCATTAATGAAGAGGCATGACTATCTGCTTGGCTACTGCACCCTAAGGACTCTGTCTTGTAGCTGAAACCTTCTATCCCTGTACTCTCCCCCATTAGAATGTGAGCCCCCTGAGGGCCCATATTGTCTTCTTTTTATTTGCTTCTCATGTTTTTTGTGCCCTCCAATAATTTTATAAATGGTTTAGTCATTCCCTTATGCTGAAGATTGTATTCCTGATCAGACAGATTTATTCATTCAAGACACATTTATTAAATGCTTACTGTATACAGAGTATTCAGGAAGGTACTCGATATCATCCCTAGATGATCATCCTGTAGATATATCAGCCTTACCTTTATGTACTTGTCAACCTTGGAAAAATACAGAACCACTAAAGTAGCCATAAAACCAAATCTTTAATCAGGAAAAGAGGCAAGTCCTTGAATTCTGACTGCCACACAGAGGCCAGCACTAAATAGTACATAGAGTCAAAACTCTAGGACTCTGGGAACAGTGTCTCTGAGAGAATCACTGCCGAAGAGATGATTCTCCAAAGAATAAGAGAACTTGGGGACTTATATACCTTTTGGGGAATATAGTATAGCAAAATATACACTGACTTAGGTACAATCAGGCTTGGGAAAGAGGCTGTAGCTAGAAGCTGGGGTACCAGGGAGTGGTCTACTACAATGGATACAAAAAGATGGCTCTAGCCAGATGCTGGTCTTCCTGGGAATGGATCTCTGATGCAATGAAGGAAACTTTTAAGACAAAAAAGGCAATTGAGAATTTGAGCATTTCTATCACTTACTCTAAACTCTATCACTTTTTCAGGACACTTAGTGGACGATGCTTGGTGATCCCTTGTTCAGTTTAAGACGAGGTCAGTTTGGGACGTCTCCTAAAGGCAAGTTCCCAAAGGACAAAGGCAGACGTGGGGGTTCCCAGAAATTAAGCTGATATAACCTATAGGCTAGCTGAGGGATAAAACATACATATAACTATAACGTAGGAGAAGTGCATTAGGATATTGTAAACAAAGTATTTCTGTGTCCTAAAGAATAAAGTCCTCAAGAATGGGGAAGGAATAAGGACAGAGAATCCTTCAAAGAAAAGAGAGTATTTTAGTTTTGCTTTTAAAATGAGTAAAATTCAAGCAGGTTTAAAAGAGCAAAGGATGCCATCTCAAGGGTGGTGAATAGTATGAACAAGGGAACCAAGCTAGGAGCCCACAAGGCTTGTTTGTGAGTCACAGATAGATCGGTTTGTCTGGAGAGTAAAAAGTACTCTGAGGAAATCATATGGCCTGGTTAGATTAGCTCGATGGCTTCTGTAGTGCTCCAACTGTAAGATTCTTTTTGTCAAAATTCCTTGATAATGCTCCCGACCAAACCTACAGAAATGAACTGACAAATGTTTAAGGCAGTGTAAATTATTAAAAAAAAAAAAAAAGCCCTGGGCTAGAAGGTAAATGGCCCCAGTTCTAGTCTTGTCTTTGCCAATGATTAAGGTGTGTTGTTACTGTTTACTCAAGTCAAACCCTTCCTGATCCTTCTCTATCCCATGGACCACAGGCAAGCCAACAGCATCCAGGATGTTTTCTTGGCAAAGACACTGGCGTGGTTTGCCATTTCTTTCTCCAGTGGATTGACAAACAGAGGATGTGTCTTGCCAAGAGCCACACAGGTTAAGTAAGTGTCTGAGGCCAAATTTGACCTCAGATCTTCCTGACTCTAAGCCCAGAGATCTACCCACTGAGCCAGCTTGCTGCTCCTAACTAAAATCACTTAACCTCACTATACTTTCAAGTTCTCAGCATATAAAAGGGGAATACTTGCCAACCCATAACCAAGAAGAATATTATGAAGAAAACAAAGAGAGAAAAGATGAGGAGATAGTCTGGACATTAAAAAAAAAGGACAATTAAAATCTTAGGATTCATCCTTTTTCACCATGATGCAACTTCTGACATCACTTAGAGCTCCTCCTCCTAGATAATATCTCCTCCCCGAGTTTCTGTAACACTGTTCTCTCTCAGTTCCCCTCCTACCTTTCTAAGACCTCTCCCTATGCATGGGTGGACTCCAGTGTCTTGTCACAGTCTTCTCTTCTCCCCCATCCCCCAAAGGTAATCTTAGCAGCTCCAGCAAATTCAATGAGCACCTGTATGCAGAAGACTCCCAGACCTACATCTCTAGTCCTTTCCAAAGCCAGGCCCACTTAGAACTACCGGCTGCTAGATATCATCTCAGAACTTCCCTCTGGCATCTCCAATTCAACAGGTTCAAAGGGAAATTGACTTTTTTTTTTTGGCATTTGAGTTTATTTATTTAAGCATTTATATTTGCAAAGCAAACTTAATCCTTTTAGCTGGTATTTAACATTAACTTTTTAAGTCTTTAAAATAGGGGAGGGAAGGAGGGAAAACATTTTAAAATTTATTAGGTTCTTATTGAACAGGATAACTAGAGCTAATGATAATATACAAAAAAAGAACACTGCCAAATCTTTGAAAAGAACAAATAAAAGAGCAAAAGAAAATGCACAATGGGACCCAGACACATAAAGCAATGTTGGAACTCCCTGTTAAATTTGAAATAGATTCTAAAATATATGTGTGGAGTATGTATATAATGGAGATTCACAGGATCCTACGTGGTCCTCTTTTTTCTGCTCTTTGAACGTGGAAAGAGCTCTTGTTTGTTTATGCTTTATCAAGGTCATAGCAATAAAAGAGAAAAACCGTGTAACTGGGTGCATTTCTTCACCCACACACTTTTAGCACATAGGGCCTTAAGCAAACCCAACAAGTTAAACTAAGCTGCATTTTTGTCATACTGAAAACCACAGCCCATAAGCTGAAACTATTCAACGGTTCATTTAAATGCTTTTTGTATTTTTAAGGAGGCACAACAGAGAACCTCTCAGAGGTGATACTGAAGCTATGACGTTGCCCTCTGGAGGTTCCAGGGCAGACAAAGATGCCATTTTTGCAATGGATCCAAGCACTGAGAGCTCCCTACTTGCATTGCTGACAACCAGCAGATTCTTCTGTTCCTACCAGACATTCCAGCAGCTGAGCGCCTCTGGGTTCACAGACCTCCTAGAAGGACATGAAGAAGGGCACCCTGCTTATGCTTGAGCTCAGGCCTAGGCTCCCCTGGCCTGGTCACAGAAGCAATAGCTGGGCCCATGGCCTGGGCATCAGCAGGAAGTTCTGGCAGAAAAGGTGGGGCTTGTTGCCTTCAAACTTAACTGTGTGGCTGGCCATCCAGCACATGGATCTGGAACTTGGGGGCGGGGGGGGGGCGTACCTGTAAAAGACTTGGCCATGCCACACCAGCCTGGCCTCATGCATGTAGAGTCTTGTCTCTGGTGTCCTTCCTAGTCCATGAGATCTTGAAATCCACTGGGGCCGCCATATTACCTTCCCTGCAAACCATGGCTGATGTTTCAAAAGGGATCAGGAAGGACCAGGAGGAAATGTGGAGATGGGAGAAGGGGCAAGAAGGGACAAGAGCAGCTTAGAGGCTCCTTCAGGAAGCTCTTCTCTTAAGAAGCTTTTCTCCCAAGTCTCTACAGGAAGCCCTTCCTTTATGAAATTCCTCCCCTAGAAAGCTTCTCCCACAGAATAAAGGCTCTAGTGACATGAAAGAATCCTTGCATCTCTTTCCCCAAATGTGGAGTAAAAGGTCCCTTGAGCACCCATAATAATAGAGCCCATAAAAAGTATGTTTTGTTTTTAAGCAGAAAATGGAAGTTTCTCAAGAAGTCTAACTTTCCAGGATTTTCCAAGAGTAAGACCAAATCTTAACTGGATTTTAGAGTTAATCTAGGGGGCAGCTGAGTAGCTCAGTGGATTGAAAGTCAGGCCTAGAGATGGGAAGTCCTAGGTTCAAATCTGAGTTCAGACACTTCCTAGCTGTGTGACCCTGGGCAAGTCACTTACCCCCATTGCCTAGCCTTCTGCCTTAGAACTGTTAGGGGGGCATGAGGTGAATCCCTGGGATCCAAGAAGGGTATCTTTTGCAAGGATGCAAGACTCCAAAACTAAGCTTAAAAATAAAGAGAGAAATTTATTAATTTAGAAAGTGATGTTGATGTGGGAGTAGAAATAGAAGAAAAACAACTGCTTGATCACATGAGTCAATGGGGACATAATTGGGAGTGTAGACTAAGCAATCACCCTAGTGCAAATATTAAAAATATAGAAATAGGTCTTGATCAATGCCACAAGTAAAACCCAGTGGAATTTCTTATTGGCTCTGGGAGGGGGTGGGAGGAGGGAAGGGAAAGAACATGAATTGTGTAACCATGGAAAATTTTTCTTAATTAATCAATTAAATAAATTTTTTTTTAAAAAGAAAGTACTGTTGAATCTGGTCAAAAGGTTAGTATAAGTGGAACAGCCAGATGAAAGGCTGCTCTCCAAATGCATCAATTTGGGGGATTATATACTTTTTACAACAGTGGGAACGTGATGCTGTGTCATGGTGAGGACGTGATTCCAGAGTGGTAAACACTCAGGCATTCAGTGGGGGGTTTGGCCATCTGATCAGAGTCTGCCTGGTGACCCTCATGGTTTAGGGGACAGATGGATGTCTGGGATACAGCCCGATGGTATCTAGGTGTAGCCTGGAGGTGCATCTCTCTGTCTATCTCAAATCTAAAGGATGGTCCAAGGATGATAGTAATCTTAGGGTCTTATAGAAGTTATCAGATGTCATTGGGTCAGGAGTCACAAAGACAGAAGAGAGCAAAGGAACTTCCCTGCTTACAGTTTTGGGGTTACACATACTATTGATTCTAAGGCAGAAGGTAAAGGTTTAAAAAAAAGAGTTAATCTAATGTCAGCAAGCATTGATTTTTGAGTGTGCTTGGGAACGATACTAGGTGCTATTGAAATATCACATGTGATATTTTGCTTGATTCTCTGAAGCTGGCGTAATTTCTTTGAATTCTTGTGAACTCAAGCCAAGGTCACAATATCATTTACTCCTAACAGCAAGCTTTTCTGCCAACCTCAACTTTCTGAGAATTCCATGGACTCGTGGAATGTTAAGAGTTGGAAGGATGTTCGAGATCAGCAGATCCCTGCCCCTACCTACCCCCACACTCATTTTACTGATGAGAAATCTTAAATCAGGGAGAATTTCTAAAGAAGAAGGGTAACTTCAACAACTTGGTTCTACTGTATTCAGTCAGTTCTGCTTCCAGCATCATAGGCCTGAACTCCATAAATGCTTGGTGAATTGTTAACTTGAACCTTTATAGATTCCAAGTTTATGATTTGATATTTATTTATGTGACTTGATTCAGAAGAAAGTTGAAGCTATGGATTTGGGGTGTGTGTATTCCCCTTCCTCCCCAAAATCACTACATCTGATGGTGACTAAAATACTCTATCACAGTTTAGACCTTGGTGGCCCTCCCTCTGAAGTAGGAGCAAAGATCTTGTTGGGATGTCATCCGATGTGTCATTCCTCCTTCAACTTATAAGACTTAAGAGTTTTCCTCTGCAGTGAAAGTAGTCTGCTCTCTGATAGGAGATTAGGAAATCACAAATCTAGAAGGGGAACAGACTTCTGATGCCACCTACTCCCATCTAATTTTACAGATGAGCAAGAACTCCCAAGGCAGATAGAAGTTAAGAGACTTGCTTAAGGTCACACAGCTAGTGCTAGAAATAGGGTTTGAACTAAGATCCTCTGACTCAGAGCCAGTGTACTTTCTCCTACTCAACTCCTGTTGAGTAATAATTAAGTCAAAAGGCATGGAGATAAAATTACTCTAAAGACAGATTTTGATTAGCCAACATATCTTTAAACATGAAATGACAGAAAACATCCTCCATGTATTCATAGGAAGGGGAGAGAGATATTTCTTCTATCTCTTCCTCCACACAGAATTTCTAGGACGCGCCATGAAAGCATTTCCTATTCCAGGTATGACCTGGGGTTAACTGGCCAAACAGGCAACAAGTTTCTTCCTTGCCTGTTCTCTCCAACATTTTCTTCCTCTTTTCAAGAGTGGCTTTGGAACAGTGGTGCATTGGCAGATGTTAAACAACCAGTTCTCTGGAAGGAAATGTAAGAAGGAGCTAGGGTTAGGTTTAATCTGCATTGCAAACATTTTCCCACCACTTTCTGAAGTCTAGACAATCCACAAAACAAATTGATCCCTCATTTGTAGTGTTGACCAAATTCCAAGAAAAAAATGGCCCCCCTCCGGCCAAAAACCTGAATTCTCATCTCACAATCCTGAGGACTTGTCTCCAGCACACCACCAAGATGGTTTTGGAAAATGCTGGCCTTGAGGGTTGTGAGTGGTTAACTCTGACACAGCTAATTATTGACTTTCTTATAGAAAAACATGGGCAGATGATAGCATTTTTGCCACAGAGCAGGTTGTATATCTATTCTCATTCAGTTAGCTTGATAAGCCAATGCCCTTGGCTGTTCTCTATTCAGGATGTAATTTAAATTATTTGGAAAACATTTTTCCCCTTCCTGACTTAGGTGAGGGTGTTGGGTGCACTTTTGACTGTCCCTAGATTAAGTTGAATCATCATTCATTAGAGGAGCACGGGTTATCAAAAACACACAGCTCAGAGCTACACTCTGATCATCCTTCTTCAGACCCAGAAATATTTTGTCTCCCCAAGGTTAAAGAAGAAATAAAAGATTCACACTTATATAAGGCTTATTAAAAGGGAAGCAACAAACTGGGGAAAATCTTTATGACAAAATTTTCTGACAAAGATCTAATTTCCCAAATATAAAAGGGAGTCAAATGTACAAGAAATCAAGTCATGCCCCAATCAACAAATGGTCAAGGGATATGAAGAGGCAGTTTTCAGATGAAGAAATAAAAACTATCAATAATCACATGAAAAAATATTCTAAATCCCTCAATTAGAGAAATGCAAATCAAAACAACTCTGAGGTACCACCTCACACTTACATAAGGCTTTAAAGTATTTTCCTCATAACACTTTCTGGAGACAGTATTTATCCCCATTTATAATTAGGAAATAGTATTATAGAGGCAAAGGAATTTAGCCAGGTTCACATATAACTTGTACATTTTAGAGGCAAGAGCTAGCAGGGACTCTCAACTTGGGAATTTGTGTGTTATGTTTTTTTTTTTTAATATGACCATAATATTTCAATATGATTGATTTCCTTTGTAATTCTGCATATTTTATTTTCTGTAATAAAAGAATCCACTATTTTGAGAAGCTTCACAACTCTGTCAAAGGATCTGTGACCTCAAAATGTTTTTTTAAAAATTAATTTACCATGTAACATTTTGTATCTAAGTCATGTATCTTGAGCTTATCTTGGTATATGATATTGGTCTAAATCTAGTATCTGCCAACTTCTTTCCAGTTATCCGAGAAATTTTTGTTGAGTAACTGAGTCCTTGCCCCATTAGCAGGGATCTTTGAACTTGATGGATGCTAGGTCAGTAGTTTCATTTATGTCTTTCTATTACGTTCCAGTGGTTGACCCCTCTACTTCTTACATAGAGCCAAATCCTTTTTATGATTTCTGTCTGTAATACATAATGAGATATGGTATTGCCAGGCCCACTACCTTCCCATTTTTTGCATTATTTCCCATGAGATTACTGACCTTTTGCTTAAATTAAATTATTACTTTTTTCAGCCTCCCTAAAATAAACCTTTGGTAGATTGTTTGAGTTGGCACTGAATAATTAAATTAATTTAGGTAGCATTATTATTGTATTATATTTGCCCAGCCTACCCATGATACTCCTCTATTTATTCATTTGTGATTACTGTATGAACTACCTATGGGTTTTAAAAATCTATAATTGAACAATAATGTATTATGAGTATATAATGTACCATATTATACTTGACTCCATGGTACTTAGAGTTTTCTTTGATTGCTACCTTAAAATTATAAGTTATATTTTTATAATGACTATTTTCTACTTATATTCATATAATTCCCTTGTAGAATTTAGTAGGTACTCTCAAGACTATTTTATGTATTTTGTAGTTATCTCATTTTATTTTTAAAAACATGTTTGATTTATTTTAAACAACCAAAGTCTGCCTTCACACCTTTTTCCCACTTCTCCATAACTGACAATACCCCAAACCATTTATATTTATATGATATATATATATATATATATATATATAAGCAAAACAAATTTTCATATTGGTCATAACTAACAAAATCTTTGTCAATCTGCATTCTGAGTCCTTCACCTCTCTATTATGAGATAGATGGCATGTTTCTTCATTAGTCCCATGGAATTCTAGTTTATCATTATGCTGATAAGAGATCAAGGAATACAATAATATTCTGTCAAATTTCTATACCACAATTTTTTCTTTCATTCTCGGATCTGTAACCCACATGCCTCAGATTTCTATTCTTTGCCGCTTCAAAAAGCAATATAAGTCTTTTTATATTTCCTTGGAGTTAGTTGAGCTTAGGACCAGTTCCTCTCCCTATCTGTCTTCTCTAATTACTTCTCCCTTCTCCCATCCTATATCCCTATTGAGTGAAGCACCCAACTCGTAGATGTTTGTGTATATATGTATTTTTCCTTCTTTTGACCAGTTTGTGTGAAAGAGAAGTCCAAGACTGTCCCCTACTCCTTGCTTGTCTAGAGGTTGATTTGTGTACTCTGATTATGTGAGACAGTTTTCCTGAAAAATCTAAATTTAATTTTGCAACTTCCATCCATTACTCCTACAGTAAATCCACCCTCTCAACCAAGTTGCTGTTGTTCAGTTGTTTCAGACTCTTCATGACCTCATTTAGGGTTTTCTTGGCAAAGATACTGGAATGGCTTGCCTTCTCCAGCTCGTTTGACAGATGAGGGAATTGAGATAAATAGGGTTAAGTGATTTACCCATAATCACAAACTAGAAAATGTCTGAGGTTGTACTTGAACTCAGGAAGATGAGTCTTTTTGACTCTAGGTCTGGCACTCTATCCAATGTACCACCTGCTGCCACCCTAATCCTGCCTCTTTATGACAGCCTTGCAAGCAGTGCCCCCGAGTCCTCTCTTCTCTAGGGTGATCATCCTTAATTCCTTGAACTGATCTTCATACGATGTGGACTGAAGGCCTAATACAACATGGACCATTACAGAAACAATGATAGCCACAACAAAAAGGCATATTTCAAAAAACAGGGGTAAGGATAGCAACTAGACCTATAAATTCACTGGTATAGGGAACTTGCAGGTGATAAAAATCCTTCTCCTAAGGGGATTTTTGATTATTATTTTAATCACACTTGTGTGATTTTCAATGAAGGCACACTTGGGACTGTAGTCTATTTTTCTGTTTTTTTTTTTAAGAGAATTTTAGTTCAGAATTTCTTGATATGCTGGGAGAACAACAGTCTTTTTGCCTTTTATTTTCCAGGTGCTTATTTTTTTTTAATTCATGTCTTCTTACTGAAATTGTTTTCTGGTTTTGGTATTTTAGATCCTATTTATTAAAAAAGACCTTTTTAAAATCCAAAGTCTTGTTTTATGTTTTATTTTATTCTCTTTTAGGTAGTAACCTTTCTCAGGATCAATCTGCTGCATGCATAAGTTACAGATGCAGAGAGACTGCAGCTTATTGCATTAAATATACGCTGGTGAGACAATGTGCCTGGACAATTGATTTTAATTTCTTGGATGCTATTGCCTTGTTACGTCTCAATTGTTCATACATGAATACAGTTATTAACACTCTCTATGACCCTGTATGTGTCAAATAATGCCATTAATTTAAATACTTGTTTTATTGTTTTCTTTTGTCATACATTGATTTCTTTTGCATTACTGCATTGTGTTACTGTGGCATAATATTGCATTCCTAGTATTATTGGTTTGCTAAAGACTATAACTGTGAATCAATTTCTTGAACAAGTAGAGGCTAACTTGGTTTCCATCTGTGTGGAAACATCTCCTGATATTAGGAGTAGACATAGAGGGTAAAACAAGAACATTCTGAGAGGACTGAAAAGAAATGCGAAAGTTGGAAGACTGAAAAGTAATTTATTTTTTAAAAAAAGATTTTTTTAAAAAACTCTTACCTGCCATCTTAGTATCAATACTGTGTGTTGGTTCCAAAGAAGAAGAGTGGTAAGGGCTAGGCAATGGTGGTTAAGTGATTTGCCCAGGCTCACACAGCTAGAACGTATGTGAGGTGAGATTTCAACCCAGGACCTTCTGTCTCTAGGCCTGGCTCTCAATTCACTGAACCACGTAGCTGAGCCCAAGGACTAGTGGATGGAAGTCAAGTGGATTGTCCAGGATCACACAGCCAAGAAGAGTCTGAGACCAGATTTGAACCAAGGGTTTTCTTCTAAATAACCAGGTCTGGTTATTTAGCTCCTGAGCCATCTAGCTGCCCAGTCTCCCCCAAAAGTAATTTATAGAGTAAGATCAAGCCAGGAAGTGCTATGTGAATTACCAAACTCATTCCTGGTACACTGACATAGGAGATAGCAACTGGGAATGAATTTCCAAACAGCCCTCTCCCTTCCATATGCTCCCCTCTTAAGGAAGAGCTACTCAGGAAAATAGAAACCTTAATAAACAAATGCCACCAAAGAGATAGAGAGCTCTCTTTGATTCCCCTAATAAAATAAACTGCCTATCAGTAATCTAGAGACTAGGTCTCCCATAGAAGAGAAAGGAACCTCATCTGTGAGTGAAACTGAAATTTTTATTTATTATTGCAGCAGTATATCATAGATCTAAGTTGGGAACCTTCCATAGAAGGGAACTATGTTCCTCTAGAGAACAAACATGGCAATTTGGGTGAACAAGGAAACAGAATCACTATATAATTGGCAGGCATCTGGGTTAGAAAACAGGGGTAGGTTAATAGAAAGCCTTAGAGGAGTGACCTCCAAACTGGTAACGGGTCTGAAGACTCATGCCTGTTTGCAAAGACTAGAAAAATTATTTGGTGATGGTGGAACACCACAAGTATATTAACATATTTTATTCAGTCCAGTTACAGAAGATAGCTACATGCATGCATGTGGAGAATGCATTTGTGTGAAAGCTGAGGACTATAACATCCATACTGGGAAAATAGACAGAACCAGGGAAGGGTGATCAATTACTTATGCTCGATTCTACTTGGTCTTCTAGGACCCTATGCAGAAAGAAATCTCCTCTTGAAGCTGGAGAATGGGGGCTGCTTTGAGAGCCTAGACACTGTATCTCAAGGACCCTTCTATTTCAATTATTTAATGAGTCATTTTTTGAAAAAAATAGACTATCATCCTATGAAAGGATTAGGACTTGGTGGATTGAGTGATGGTTAAAAAAGAAAACAAAACTGACTGATAGAGCAAGTAATAAAGCAAAGAGATAAAGGAAAGAGATTTCACAGAAACTTTTTGAGGGTTTTCTCACCAACCTCATGGTCAGCCATAAACTGTAATAATTAAAATAGTTGTGGTCATAAACTGTAGTGATTAAAATAGTGGAAGATATAAATTATAGTAGATAAAAGAGTGGATGAGTAAATTGTGACCGCAGGAAATTTGTTTTCACTACAGTGTCTTGTTTCAAATCAAATATAAGGTGGTCGCCAGGGAAATATTCCCAATTATGAATATACCCAAGTCAACTGGGTTTTATAGAGATTTTAATTAATAATACAATGAAGAATTAAAGAAAGAGAGAAAGAGTAAGAAAGGAATAAATATGAAGGGCCTTAAGCCAACATGGCCTAGACCTGAGTTTTAATAGAGAGATCAGTCAGTCCTTAATCACTCACCACAAGATCTGTCCAAGCAAGGATTCTAGTGACACCAGGCCAGCATCATCTCAGCTGCCTTCACCAGCTCAATTCTGAATCTGAATCTGAATGTGAATCCAAATGTCCCTGAGAGAGTCTCCAGAGAGACCCTTCAAGGCAGCCTTTCCCAGCTGACTGTTTCAAGAGACTGCCTTCAAGAGACTGTTTCCAGAGCTCCCTCCCAACAGCCTCCTTAGAGACTGTCCTACTATAAGTATGGGTTTAAGTATCTTTCATTGTTCAGCAAGGAGTTTCTTCCCCTAAAGCAGGCTTAAGTAGGGTTGGAGTAGAGTTTTCACATTCCTAATCTAAGTAGAGTTCTCACATTCCTGGTCTAAGTTACTTTCACTGCCCAAATGGGGAATGGTCCCAATGGGGAATTTTTAAGGTTTACAATCCTAACCCTATGAAGTAGGGTCTGAAAAATTTTAAGGTTCACAGTGATAAAAAAAAATTACCATTATCTGGGCTTCATCAGAGCAAGCTTGAAATTTCCTAAGGAAATTGTTGATGCCAACAGGGAAATGGACACCATGGCTTTGGGGTGTTCAGATTCATCACTGTGGTGTTAGCACTGATTTAAACAAATGCCAGTCCACCTAATAGACTCTCATGTGAAAACCTGAGACCCAATACTTATACACTTGGAGCAGCCATGCAGCCCAGGGAGAAACCTAGAGGAAAAGAAGCATTGGCAATGAATGTCAGAAGTGGATCTTGAGAAATATTTTCTTTGGTGACTCTTCATAATGGAAAGAATGGAAGCAACAGTAGAAAGAATAATTTAGCAAAAGAATGGTACTTTTCTCACTGTGTGTGTGGGATATGGGCTGCCCCCCAAAACTTACTCTGAGAGATCACTTCACCAACTCCTGAATATCCCAGGGAGATACACTTATCTATGATGGAAGATCTCAGAAACCATCTGACAGAGCTGGTGGTCAATGGCATCATCACAGAGTGCAGAAGACTGTTTGCATCATCAATAGTGATGGGTCGAAAGAAGAATACGAGGGGAATTTAAGTACTCAACTGGACTTTTCATTAGAAGAGCAACATGAACTAGTGCAGCATGCCAAGAGGTCAAGGTACCCTAGACTAGAGGTAGGCAACCAGTGGTTATCCTTCGATTAATGCCGTAGATTCAGTTAGATTAATTTGGTAGCAGGAGACAGAGATAAGACTGCTTTCATCTGCCCAGATGGATTTTTACCAGTTGGAGCATGTTCCTCAATGCATCTTGGAAGCACCTGCCACTATCCAGTGAATAATGGAGGAGCTAATTAATCAGGACACAAATCACCTGGAATTGATGGTGTGCCTAGGTGACCTCATTATCTTCAGTAAGACCCTCGAAGAATATGAGGAAAGACTAATGGAATGTCAGAAGGGCTAGGAAGCTGGTCTTAAAGCTGCCTATTGACAAGAACCAGTTTTTTGATCAAATCTGTAGCTCGCCTCAAATCTCAGTCAGGTGTGACCATTTATCCAGAGAAGACAGAAGTGTTCCTGACTTGGAATAGCCAATATTTACAATGGTAGATCCCGATTAGTATAAATAACGAATCCCATGTACTGAATTTCTCATTATTCAAAGTTATACTTATGTAAAATATAGCAGTGTGAATTCAGATAATCCTCCCATCTCACAAGATGTTTTTTTTTCCCTCATGGAGACCAAACTATAGTAATTTAAGCTTTATGAAGTGCTTCGAATATGATACCTCAGCAGGTTCCCATAACAATCCTGTGCAATGTTGTTATTATTATCCTCATTTTACAGGTGGAGAAATGGAGGCTGAGAGGTTGACTTGCCCAGTCACACAGTGAGGAAGGGTCTGGGTCAAGATTTTAATGTGGAGCACACTTACACTAAGCTCAGCCTTCTATATTCTCTTCCACCTAGCACTTTGTTGTTAAAACAGTGGTGGAAGGAGCAGTGAAGTGACTCAGTAGATCCAGAGCTTGGCCTAAAGACCAAGAGGTCCTGGGTTCAAATGTGGTCCCTGATAATCCCTAGCTGTGTGACCCTGGGCAAGTCATTTAACCTCAACTGCCTAGCCCTTACCACGTTTCTGCTTTGAAATGTATATTAGTATTAATTCCTTTTCTTTTTTTTTTTAAATCAATACTGTGCTGGTTATTGGTTCTAAGGCAGAAAAGTGGAGAGGGCTGGGCAATGGGGGTTAAGTGACTGGCCCAGGGTCACTCAGCTAGGAAGTATCTGAAGTCCTATTTGAAACCAGGACCTCACATTTCTAGGCCTGGCTCTCGATTCACTGAGTCACTCAGCTGACCCCCTAGTATTGACTCTAAGACAGAAGGTAAGGGTTGGGTTTTTTTAGTGGCAGAGGTTGAAACTATACAACTAAGTACTGTGAAAATAATTATTTCATTAGGTTATAATAACATAAATATAAAACATATAATAAATTTAGTTCAATTTATTTTTTACCAGAATTGTGACTGGTACACATAAAAATTTTCTGAAAATTCTATTAAGGCTTGGAAGAGTTGTGCTCTGTGCTGTTGGAAGGAATGATTCCATTACTAAAATCCCAAATCTTTTAACATGCTAACAGTCTAGTGACTTTATGAATTGAATAAGCTTTTTTTGTAGGGGCTATCCTGGGGAGCTTTTACATTTATTTATTTTTTAAACTCTTATTTTCTGTCCTAGTAACAATTCTAACATAGCAGGGCAGGGACTAGTCAATGGGGGGTAAGTGACATGCCCAGGATCACACAGCTAGGAAGTATCTTTGGTCACATTTGAATCCAGGTCCTCCCAGATCCAGGCTTGGCACTCTATCCACTGAGCTACCTAGCTGCCCTGAATCTTTTACATTTAAACCAATTTTCCACAGAAAAATGCCTCCCAAGTTCCAAACAACTGATTTAACCAATGAACTTCTGGGATATAAACTCATTGAGAATTTGGGCCTGTGTAGGGGATAGCATTAAAATTATTCACAGGGTTATAAAGAGATTTTGTGCTCTAAGTTTCTAAGCATATGCTAGGGTACTGTCTTAAGGATACAAGATTTTTTCTTTTTTCTTTTTTTCTCATTCAAAAGTATTTTATTTTAACTTTATTTCCCTCCCTCCCCTCCACTCACCCTTCCCACAGTCAACACGCAATTTCATTGGGTATTACTTGTGTCCTTGATCAGAACCTATTTCCATGTTGTTGTTTGCACTAGGATGTTCATTTAGGGTTTATATCCCCAACCATATCCCCCTCGACCCATGTATTCAAGCAGTTGTTTTTCTTCTGTGTTTCTACTCACACAGTGTTTCCTCTGAATGTGGATACTTCTTTCTTGTAAATGCCTCTAAGTCTTTCAGGATCACTGCATTGCCACTAATAGAGAAGTCCATTATGTTCGATTATACCACAGTGTATCAGTCTCTGTGTACAATGTTCTCCTAGTTCTACTCCTCTCACTCTGCATCAATTCTTGAAGATTGTTCCAGTCCCCATGGAATTCTTGCAGTTCATTATTCCTTTGAGCACAATAGTATTCCATCACCAACAGATACCACAATTTGTTCAGCCATTCCCCAATTGGAGGGCATCCCCTCATTTTCCAATTTTTGGCCACCACAAAGAGAAGCTGCAAGGTTTTTTAATTTGAACTGTGAACACTGTGGGGAAGCTCCCCTTGAGGAACACTAGCAGATGATATCTGCTCTTATAAGATTGCTAGGCGCACTGACAATTACTTAACTGTGACTAGTTTAGGGTTACAAAGTCAGTATGTGTGAGTCAGAGGTGAGACTTGAAACCAGGTCTTCCCATCCGTTAGACCTTTTTTTTTGTTAGTCAGTAATTTCAGTCATTTCTGGCTCTTCACTACTCCATCTGGAGTTTTCTTAGCAGATATAATGGATTGGTTTGCCATTTCCTTCTTCAGCTCATTTGACAGATGAGGAAACTGAGGCAAACTGGGTCAAACAACTAATAAGTGTCTGAGGCAAGATTTGAACTCAGGAAGAATCATCTTCCTGACTCTTGACCCGGTATTCCTAGCTGCCTGCTACACATAGTATCTAGCCACTATTATCTCTAGTCTATAAGTGGCTCTTTGGGTGACTTTGTCCTTGTTCCAAAATAGGGACAATGAGAATAGCATGCTCATCCGTGGGCACCACAAATACAAATGAACTCCCTTTCTACTCTAATAAATTACAGGGAATCTGTAGTGCTCCCTCCATCTTCCAGAAATCCAATGGCTTTAAGATTATTTAGTAGGCTTAATAAATATACAATTCTATTTCTATTCCTTTAATATGAATTCATCCATGCAAATCCACAAGTGTGACCAAGAATTAAAAAGAGCTAATGTGATCTTTCAGTGCATTAATGAGAGATTAGTGTCCAGAAAGGAGGTGAACTCTGCCCTGGTCAGCCCAGAACTGAAGTACGTGTTATGTTCTGATGGTCATATGTTAGAAATGACAACTGGCCAACTTGGAGACTATCCAGTGGAGGGCAGTCTGGGTGGTTGGGAAAGGGCCTCTAGGGCATGCCATACAAATGGCATGAAGAAATCTGAGAGGTTAAACCTGGAGAAGAATATTTAGAGGACTATCCTCTGGGAGAGACAGTAGACATTTCTATGTGGCTCCTGTAGAGCTGGGAGTTGAAGTTGCAAAGGAATAAATTGAGGCTTAGTGTCAGGAGAGGAGGGGAAAAAATCCTAATAATTAGTTTTCCCAAAGTGGAAGGAGTGGTTTTGGGAGGTAGTAAGTTCCCCCTGACTGCAGAAATAAATACCCGAGTCTAAAGGATCTAGGCATGATTGGGGGGTTTTGTCATGGAAGAATTCCTTTTCAGGTATGGCTTAATCTAGATTGTGGGTACAGGCAAACTCCGAGGCTCTGTGTTCCTCTCTATTGACTCACTGTCCATATTTTAAATGCAAAAACTGGGTGTTGGTAGCTTGCTTTGATTCTATCCCACTAATTCTAATTATAGGCTGCCAAAGTACCTTGATGACACATTCTCCCCCAGGTCCAAATGACAAATGTCAGTAATAGATTGCTACTTGAAAAAAAAAAGAGCCTTTTTCTACCCTTTCACAATTCCAAAAGCCATCTGCCCATCCGAGACTGAAGCAAATTGGAAATGAAATTAACTCAGTATTCCATTTGTCCTTTAGAGGTTCAGATAAAATGAATGCATTTTTATCATCTATTGCATTCAGGCTAAAGCACTGTGAAGGCTAGCTGTTGGCCAGTAGGGACACCTAGTGGCAAACCAGATCAACTATGACAAGGTCCCAGAGCCCCCGGTTTGCTCTTCCTACTGGAAGACTCCCTAAGATGACACTGAAATAGAAGACTTTTGCAAATCCTAAATCAGATTATCCCCACATCGCTTTGTTACATGGCATTTTCAAAGGGCTCCTCTAGGGAATTCAGCCTTGGATTCCTGTTGTGCTCTACTGGGACTGTAAGTCTATTTTGAAAAATTCTGTATGCCCCAGAGGATAGAGCCATCCTTGTCAAAACCTGAACTTTTGTTGTTCAGTCATGTCCCTTGATGGGTTTTTCTTGGCAAAGACACTGGAGTGGTTTGTTATTTCTTTTTCCAGGTTACCTGAAAGATGAGGAAACTGAGGCAAATGGAATTAACAGACATACCCAAGGTCACACAGCTAATAAATGTCTGAGGGCAGATTTGAACTCATGAAGAGAAGTTTTCCTGATTCCAAGCCCAGTTTTCAATCCTCTGTGCCATCTAGCTGCCAAAACCTGAAGTTATCAGAAGCCTAATTGATTACGCTATAAGTGCTCAAAGAGATAGTAGCAAAAAGTATTTGGAGACAATAAACCTGAGAAGCACTGGGGTGCCAAGGAAAGAACACTTAATAACCATGTATGCCCATGGTCAAATCACTGATGCTCTGTGAGCTTTAGTTTCCTCTCAAATGAGATCATGTATATAAGGAGGCTTGCAAAGCTTAAAATGTTACATAAATACTCTTGCTTACTGTTGTTTGTAGTATAATAATGTATCGTTGGGTTATCACCATCATTATTTGAAGTCAGAGGACATGGGCTTGAATCCTGACTCACTACAATACATGTCACTTTGGGCAGTGTCTTCATCTTCAAAATGACTGGATAAACTAATTGACCTCTAAGGGCTCTTCCCATCCTAAATCTATGATCCTAGTCCTGACTTGGCCACAGAGGGGTTGTGAACTTGCATAAGTCTCTTTAAGACCTCTCAGTTTCTACATCTGCAAGCTGATCAGCATAGATGGTCTCTTCCAGTTGAAGACTGAGATCTGAGATCTAGCTTTGCCACTGATAATTGAGCTGTGATTTTGGGCAAATGATTTCACCTTCTTCATACCCTCCTTTCCTAATTTGTAAAATGATTGGTCTACCATTCAGGAGAATAATCTGGATCTATGCCCCAAAGGCTTTAAAACTGATAATACCACAACTTGGTCTGATTCCCAAAAAGATGTTAAAAAGGGAAAAGGACCTGTTTGTACAAAAATATTTATAGCAGCTCTTTTTGTGGTGGCAAAGCATAAGAAATTAAGAGGATGCCCATCAATTGGGGAATGACTGAACAAGTTGTGGTATATGACTGTAATGGAACACTACTGTGACATAGGAAATGTTAAGGATGATTTCAGAAAAAAACCCAGAAATATTTACATGAACTGATGCAAAGTGAAGTGAGCAGAACCAGGAGAATACACAGTCACAGCAATATTATATGATGAACATTTATAGGAATGACAGCTATTCTTAGCAATTCGGTGATCCAAGAAAATTCTTAAGGACTAATGGTGAAAAACAGCAATAGGCCTCCAGAGAAAGAATGGAAGGAGTCTGAATGTAGATCAAGATGTGCTTTGTTTCACTTTATTTCTTCATTTTCTTTTGTTTGTTTAAGTTTTCTTTCACAAAATGACTAAAATGGAAAAATGAAAAACATTATTACTTATATAAAATATCAGAATACTTGCTGTCTCAGAGATAAGGGAGCTGAGGGAGGAGAGGAGGATGAGAATTAGAGTCCAAACTTTTTCTAAAAATGAAGGTTAAAAGTTGTTTTTACATGTAATTGAAGAAAAAAGTATATATTATTTTAAAAAAGAAAATTTGGTGATAAAAAAGAATAGGAACATTTAGGAAACTTTTTCTAAAAAATAAAAATAAACATACTCATTCATCTACTTCTCTTAAAAATAAAATAGTTGAATTAGATCAGAGGTTCTTAACCAGGGGTCTCTGGGCACTTTGTTGTACATAGATTTCAAGGGATGTGTAAACTTGGATGGGAAAAATGTTTCATCTTTATTTTCACTACCCTTTAAGTGAGATTTGGCATTTCCTTCCCTTTTGGATTAAAACCAAACAACAACAAAACATTATTCTGAGAAGGGGTCTATAAGAGACTGCCACAAGGGTCCATGATACACAAAAAATTGAGAAGCATTGGACCTGGAGATCACCTCAAAGTTCTTTCCACTTTAAAATTCTGTAAATCTCTCACTACATGGGCAATGTCTATCATGGGGGAGTGGGACAAAATGATCACTGAGGTCTCCTTCAGTTCTGAAATGGAATTGAGTTCTATTCTGGTGGCTTGTAGGAATGTGAAGATCTAAAAATAGAAGGGGATTGGAATTTGCCCTAAGTAAATCCTGCTGGACAAGGAGTAGTATTAAAGTAGGACAAAGGTGAAATGGTAAAGGGGAAGTAACCTTCCTGACTTTGCAAGCCCACTTCTGAATTATGTTCCAGCAAGAATCCTGGATAATTGATCCTCTGGCCTGCCGAGGTTATAAGGCTTAGAGAGGAATGTGCATGGCCAAGAAGGATAAATCAGAGGATTTCAGAGCAAGGAAAGAACCCTTAGGTATATTTAATCTAAGCCCCACCCCCTTGCAGATGAACAAACTGAGCCCAGGTGGGCAAGATTATTCACCCAGAATTACTTATGGAACTAAGTTCTAGAAATAGCTAAATGTTGTAGAATTTAGGGGGGTACTAAAGGCAGGAAAGGCAACACATGGAATTAATAAAAACAGAGAAGGCTAAGAAGAAGCAATTTTCCACCAGAGAAGAGGTGTTTTAACTTCAGATCAATTCAATAAACACTTATTGAGTCCCCACTGTGTGCGAAGTGGCTATAAAACTATATAAGAAATTTAAAGCTCAACACACTCAACGTTTTTACCAAGGGGAATGAATAATCAATCACCATTTCCCAACAAGGCTAGATGTTTGTTAGAGGTATGATTTTAAGGGTCTTTTCCAATTCTAATATTTTGGAACTACATAGCATTTGAACAAATGGACTTGAAATGAGACAAATGAGTCATTGAACTGGCAGTGAAGTTAGAGGGCACCTGCTTGGAAGCTGTTCAAAAAGAGTCTCTGTCCTTAAAGATGATAGAACAAACAGATTTATTCAGGAAACATCCCCACAACATTGTTTAAACCCTTATTTCTGTTTTAGAATCAATATTGGGCATTGGTTCCAAGGCAGAATAGTGGTAAAGGCTAGGCAATGGGGTTAAGTGACTTGCCCAGGGTCACCCAGCTAGGAAGTGTCTGAGGCCAAATTTGAATCCAGGACCTCCTGTCTCCAAGCTTGCCCCCCCCCCCAAATTTTGTCAATCCACAAGAATTTATTAGTTGGTTACTCTGTGCCAGGCAATATGCATACAAAGATAGTCAAAACCTGTTCTCAAGGAGCTTACATCCTAATAGAGGAGATGCCATGCAAACAATCATATACATACAAGAGAAATTCAGTGTAAATAGAAGCAGTGAGGGAGAAGGAGGCGGGGAGTCTGGAGGAGAAGCCAAGAAGTGAAGGTAAGGATCCAGAACATTCTGGGTCAGGAGGACAGCAAAGACAAAAATGCTGGACGTGGTGTGTCCTGTGTGAGGAACATCCAGCCAGTGTAACTGAGTTATAGAGTGGCAGGAAGGGAATGAGGGACAAAAAGAGAGGACCTGGTTGGTTGTCAGGGCTGGAAAACCAGAAACCAGGTCTCTTGAGTTTTTAGTCCATTGGTCTGCAAAATTAGCTGCCTGCCCTTCAGTATAACCAGCAGGAAGCTGACTTTCTAAACCAACCAAAGTCAGAAAAGCAAAAAAGGGGCCAAATGGTAAAAAAAGTTTTAAATGCCAAATAGAAGATTCTGTATTTGATCCTAGGGGTAAGAGGGAGCCATAGGTGTTTATTGAGTAGGGGAGATGATGTGATCAGACTTGTACTTTAAAGAAGTCATCATGGCATTGAGTGGAGGGTAGATTGAAGTGGGGAGAGACTTAAAGCAGACCAGAAACCAAAATACTATTACAATTATCTAGGTAAGAAAAGGGATTGAAAACCTAAACTAAGGTGCTGGCAATGTGAGTACAGAGAGGAAAGGCTTTAAATCTGCTATTTTCAGCGTTTTACTTCTACCTTCCCATCCTACCTTAGTGCTTTTGAAATGAGTAGTAATAAAATAATTTCAAAGGAAGCCAAGACTTTGAAAGGGAAGATAAAAGAAAGAGAAAGTGAGGAAAGAACAGCTGAGCTGCCAAGATCAATGGGACAAGGCAGATGAGATTACCCAGGTGGTTGGCTTATGATCAGTCTTTGTTCTCTCTGGGTCTTTGGGGCCCTTGGGGCCCATGTTGCCAAGTGAAAGCTAACCACCTTCAGGATTTTGGATGCTTTTTGTTCTTTTCCTTTATTTAGCAAAGGTCTTTCCTTACCCTATATTCTCAGCTGGAATGCCCTCCTTTCCTCTCTGTACCTTCAAATGCTTCCCATTTTTCAGAATCAGCAGAAGTTCCAATCTCCCCCATGAAACTTTCTTCAGTTAGATGCCAGGATTATTTAGAACCAAAAGGATCCATAGGTCTCCTCTACTCCAAACACCTCATTTTCTTAGGAAGAAACCAAACCCCAAAGACGTTAAATAAACTGTCCAAGGTCATACAAATACTAAATAGAACAGCCAAGGTCCAGGTCCAGCATTCTTTTCACTGCGCCTGGCTTGTAGCCTCCAGGTTTTCCATAGATTTTGCCAAAGTGTTTTGGGGGTATATTTTCTAACATACTCAGGTTATAGAAAGACCTAGAAAGAAAGGAAGCCATAGAAAACAACATTGTTATTGTTGTTTGTCCTTTGTTTGAAGAAGACCAATGATATCATAGAGTGATGTCTTGGCTTGGGTGTGAATTGGATTTAACTTATGAAGAGTTGCCCAAAGTCATCAGTCTCACTCTTTCTTCCAGAGTCATCGAAGAGCCATCCAGAACCAGAATTGAAGGTGAAATACTAGAATTATAAGACTTCAGGACTTCACAGGACCTGCATTTTATAGAAGAAGAAATTGGTCTGAGAGTGGAACTGACTGTTAGTGTCAAGGCTGGGAAACCAGAAACCAGGTTCCTTGACTTTCAGTCCAATGGTCTTTCCACACCAAAGCCATAGGAGTTCTCTTACACTCTATCCATGCTATCACTTTTCCACTAGCCCACGTGCAAAATCCAAAATGATCTTCAGTATTTCAGACTGTTTTTAAGTCACAAGAGAGAAATCAAACCTGACATCTATGCCCTGAAGAAGAAATTATTTTTCTATTGAATCAATCAATAGGCATTTATTCAATAACTACTATGCACTATGTATTGTGCTAAATATTGGGTATACTGAAATAGAGATGAAAGAGTTCCTGCTCTCAAGGAGTTTACAATTTAGTTGTTGGCATGTATATATATATACATATATATATATGTGTGTGTGTGTGTGTGTACAATATAGAAATAAGATAATTGGAAGAGGGAGATTAGAAGGCTCTCGTAGGTGAGGGTACCTGGAAGGACCTGGATAGAAGTTGGCATATGAGCTGAGCTTTGATCTGGAAGGCAGAGTTTCATTTCTGGGGCAGTAATAACAAAGAGGATAAGAAAACCTTCCCTTGTCTCCTTGAGAAATCTGTCTAAACCTGGAGACATGATCTCACAATGGTTTGGGTTGGGAGTGGGGGAGGCTGAAGTGGTGTGACTGAGCTGTTCGCATGGAACCAATCACTTCATGGCATTCTGAGCCATCCAAGGCTCTTCCCCCTTGAATTCCCTAGGCTAGGGTGAGGTCTTGTGACACAAATTTGCCTTATAAACATCAGGTCTGTGGCCAGGTTTTCTTTCCATGTCAGAGATAAGGCTGGTGCTGGACTTGCCTTCTGAGAGAGCACTGCTATTCGCTCCTTTGGGAATCAAGAGGAGATTGGCTTACACCGCCTCACCTTACCTGCACAGCTTCCGTGGCCTCATTTCCTTGGCTTGGCTGGGCTGGGCTGGGCAGGTTTGCTGTTGGGTAAACCCTTGCCAGGCAAGTTCAGTTAGCCTGGGAACCAGACTAGCTTGCCTTTCGCAATATTCCATCATTTGTGTAATTCTCCCCTTTCCTGACACTCCACCCACCCCATCACTTTTCCATGCTCTTCTCCTAGCTTGAGGACTTTTGTGAAATATTATCCCTTTCTGTGAACCAGTTGGAATCTAATTGAATGCATGGGTTTCCTTTGAACCAGGCCAAAGTCATCATAAGGTATCAACCTCTAATCTATCTATACTACACTCACTGACTGCCAAATTGACCTGAAGCCAGGAAGCATTTCTGAAATCCGGAAGCCATTCAAAATGTGTCTCTGCTTCTGTTGCCATTTTGTTCATCCAAAGATTTGATCTGAAATTGGGGGCAAGTGCTCCAGAGGGCTAAGTGTCTGGGGTTAATCCTCCTAACATTATCTTCCCGACAATCAGAGCCGGGAGAGGATGAAAAGATACCAAGTACGTGAAGGCAAAACTGAGGAGTGTGCTAATTGGATTTGATGGGACAGGGAATACTTGCTGAATTCAAATTTCAATATCTCTATATTATATATAAACATTACACGAATATAAATATATATGCATGCATATACATTGGAATGAAAATATTATGTCCTGAATATATTTGGAAGGTAATAAGATTTGTCTCTATTTGACCCCCAAGGGCAGAACTAGGAACAATGGGTGGAAGTTACAAAAAGACAGAAATTTAGGGTTGATATCATAGGCATGTATACAGAGTATGCCCTGGTACAATCTAATTTTTTTTTAATGATATTTTGAACCACATCTTAAAAGTTTGTATTTTTAAAGTTTGGTTAATTTTTAAAACTAAGTTTTAATTTCTCCATTTGGCTTGATAAATAAAAATAACTAAGCCTTATCTTCCATCTCAGAATCAATATTGTGTACTGATCCCAAGGCAGAAGAGCAGTAAGGGCTAGGCAGTGGGGGTTCAGTGACTCATCTAGGGCCATACAGCTAGAAAATGTCTAAACCCAGGACCTCTGATTTCTAAGGCTGGCTCTCAATCCACTGAGTCCCCTAGCTGCCTCAATAATTACTTTCATGATTGAATATTCAATAAATATTTATCATAACATTTTCTAAATAGGTAAATAATTCATTAAATGCTTACTATCTGCCAGGTACTGTGCTGAGGGTAGAGGCTACAAAGAAAAGCAAGGAAGACAGTCTTTGTCATCAAGATATTTACATTCTAATAGGGTAAAATATAAATAAATAACATTATACATAGCTTTATATATAAATTACCTTTATGTAATATATGATATACACAAAATATTATAATGTAATATTATATGTATAAAATATATATATAAGATATGAAGGATTATTGGAGGTGGGGAGGAAGATAGTCTGAATTGAGAAAGTCTCGTGAGAAGCGAGTCTGGGAATGGTAGGAAGGACTGAACCTCCGCAAAACCAGGCAAAAGTTCACCTATGATGGTGGGAGGTAGAGAACAGAGGAAACTCAGGGGCAAAATTAAGGTTGAGAGGTTGGAGAGTCTAGAGATGCTGGTAGTCCTGGGAGAGAAATCAGTGTGAAAAGATGGCCAGGACATTGTGTACACCTTTATGAAATGTACTGTATTCACCTTTGCTGGTTGCCAGGAAAAGGCTCCCTAATGATCAGAGCTATCCCAAAGTGCAAGAAGTTGCTTTGAAGTGGTCCATTTCCCCTTCTGGGAGATGTTCAAGCAGGAGCTAGATGACCCTGTATTTGGTATCTTTCAATGAAGATTCCTCTGGGATATAAGTTGGCCTCGAAGGCTCCTGAGGTCCTTTACAACCCTTGAGTTCTATGAATAGACTTGGACACTGGCTGATTCTGGCAATCGACCATATTGTCACCAGTGACAAATGGTAAAGGTTAGAAGGAAACAAAAAAGAAGCTACTTGGGGTCAGCAAGTTGTATCTTCTCCCTTTTCCATCTCTCCCTTCTAGGGTAGGATAACAAACCATGAGGGTCTACAAGTTCAAGAAATCTTGATGTGGAGACCTGAAAATTAGTATCTGCTGAAGCTCAGGTGCCCATCCATCAATGGCTAATCTAAACTGATGGCCAAGGGAGTCAGAATGACAAGCTGTGCTGTCCAACCTGTTCTCCTGGGACCTATTGCTCATGGTGAGGGATTCTTTCTCCTCTAGCTTGAGTGAGAAAATTTCCTCTATTCATGCAATTTATAGTTTGTTTGCTTTTAAACCCTATCTTTCATCTTAAAATTAACATTATATATTAATTCTAAAACAGAAGAGGGGTAAAGGTTAGGTAATGGGGATTAGGTGACTTTCCCAGGGTCACACAGCTAGGAAGTGTCCGAGATCAGATTTTAACCCAGGATCTCCCATCTATATCCCCCAGGATCGCCTGGTTCTCAATCCACTAAGCCACCTAGCTGTTCCCCCTGCCACCGACTTAGAGTTTTAGAGTGCTTTCTTGAGCACTAAAAGATTATGAGACATGTCCAGGGTCACAAAAAAAGGAGACTTGATCACAGGTGCAATGAGAAATGTCTAACTTTTTATTTTTATAAATTTAAATTGTTGCCATTAGATAGAGAAAGTCAGCATCAGGAGAAAAGCAAGGACTTCCAAGATTTAGAAAAAGAGGGCTGAGTAAAGCAAATATAATTTTTAAGCACATTAGCACATTTAAGAAGGGCTTTGGATTTCTGGCTTGCTTGGTTAGTAAAGCATAAGGCTCTTAATCTCAGAATTGTTTATCCTAAGCATTTATCTTGAATAGAAATTTGCTAGGGCCTGGCACAATTGGACCCTACAACCATCTACACATGTTCAAACAATCTTGCTGATAACAATAAATTACCAATGGCTGTTATGAGTCCTTGCAATTTGGAAAGGAGATAAGATCCTAGAATATGAGCTCTGGGGTTATTGTTCCACCAGGACATATTTGTATTCTAAAATTTTCACTGCATTCATTTTTATCTGACTAAGAGAAACTGGGAAGGGGGGGGGGAGGTGTAGATGAGACTTCTTTTGCTTCACCTAAGAGGACAGAACAAGAAGACATGTGTAGAAGGTGCAGATGAGCAGATTTTTGCTTTATGTCAGGAAAAACTTCCTCACAATTAAAGCTACACAAAAAGAAAGTGCAATGGATGGTCATTTGGGGAATACTGTCATGGAGAATCCCTTTTCAAACACAAGTTGAATTAAATAACCTGTAATGCCCCCTCCAACTCAGATATTCTATGATATCATCTGTAACCTTTAAGAGAGTGATTTGCATTGAGCATGGGATAGGAAAACAGATTGCAAAGAGTTGTTTGTAGAAGGAGCAAGTGGTGAGAAAGTAGAAGCTGAATGTAGATGGTTCTCTTTAGGAGCTTAGCTTTGAAAGAGAAGAAAGACAGAATATTATTGTAATAGGGAGGCATGTCAGCCCCTGTCGATGTTTCAAAGCTTTTTCATGGCTTTGAACACCAAGAATCAATGAGAAACTTTATGGTTCAGTGGACAGATACCTCCATTTGAAGAAATTGGTGCATAGCTTTGAGTTCCTATCAATAAGAAGCTGATCTTCTACTATCCATAGGCTCAGTGAGAGAAAAGACTTGCATAAATGTTAGCTTCTTCCCGGGAACAACAATTGAGAAAAACGGATTTGCTAAAGATACAAGAAATGTACAGGAACAGAGCAAAGCAGGAAGGAAAAGCATGGGATGTTCAATGATAGGAGGATTCTAAAAGCCAACAGAACTCTGGGAGAGACCTTTGAAGAGAGGGAGGTTCAATTGTGAACTCTTGTGGGAGAGGGAGCTTTGAATTTTTCCTCCTGGAACTTTCCAGCATTGTCCTGGGCAAAAGACATCTTTTGAAAAGATCTTTGATATTCCTGTGTTGGTTCCTGGATTCTTGAACATCTGTAACTGTGGGGACTCAGTGAAATAGTAGTCTGCCTGAGGGTTCACCTTGAGGGGTCTGTGCTGAGTCAGCAGTGAATCTCTCAACCTTGAACTACTAACATCTTAGAGGCTTATTGATTTAACACCCTAGGGTTAGCTAATAAATAGATACTATCTAGTTTAGAGAGGAGTTTTGTGAATTGCCCTCCACTGGGCTGAGGGCAGAAGACAGTCAGCCATTAGCGAATAGATAGGGATTCCTATTACCTACCCTCTTTTCTGATCTTCTCCACCAAGAGTTCACAACTGAACCCCCCTCTCTCCAATGGTCTCTCCCAGAGTTCCATTGGTTTTTAGAATCCTCCTCCAATTGAAGATTCCATGATTTTCCTCCTACTTTGCTCTATTCCTGTACATTTCTTGCATCTTTAGCAAATCTGTCTTCTCACTATGATGGAACCTGTCTGCTGCTAGGACGAATAAAGGGTACAGACTAAGTGCATTGATATTATTTGCTTTAGGGGGAATGGATTAGGGAATAGGCCTGTGATTTCATTGATATTTCTAATTCCTTTTATGAATGTAGTAGGTCAGCACCTTCTCTACAATTTATAATCTTCAAGAGTTGCCTGAGGACACTGAAAGTTTAAGTGATTTCCCCAAGATCACCAGAATATATTAGAGGTAGAATTTGAACCCAGGGCTCTTTGACTCTGAAGTCAGCTTAGTATTTAAACTGCCTTTATTCTTACTTTTATCCATTTCTAATAGTCTGATTAATGAACTGCCATTGCAGGACCTTTAAGGAAAGCACAAGACCTTTAGGGTAAGGAATGAAAAGGGGGAATTTAACCGAAAGAGAGAAGCCAAGCCATGATCCAATTGGGCAATTTACACCAACCCTTAGCCAGACAAAAGTGAGAAGGTATGAGTGACATCTTGTTCTAAGACTTAATTTCATCATCAGGAAGCTAAGAAGATTAGACTAGATGGCCTCTAAGGTCTTTTACTGCTCTAAATCTATGATTCTATGAAATGTTACTATATCCCAATCTTTGGGTGGCAAACCCTCACCTGTTTCTCTTCTAATTCCTAACTAGCTAGGCAAAAGCCCCTTCGCCTGCTATCCTCACTTGTTCTCCTGTTTTTGTCCTCAGTCCTATTCCCTCCTAAGCCCCTAGCCTGATCTTTCTTCCCCTTCTAGTGTTCTCTCTGACGTCCTTGTTCTATCATTAACAACCTTTCCTTTATCTGAAAGTTCCTCTTCTCAAACTTCTTCCATCTGCTTGCACTTATGGAAAGCTAGATTTCCCTAGAAGACTCTGCATCCTTGACCACTCTCTTTAGATTTTTTAAATTTAAATTTATTTATTTAGTCAGTTTACAACATGATTCCTTGATAACAAGAATCATATTATTTACCTCCCCCCCCCCACCCTTCCCATAGCTGACAGGCAATTTCACTGGCTATTACATGTGTCCTTGATCAAAACCTATTTCCATGATGTTGGTATTTGCATTAGGATGTTCATTTAGAGTCTATATCCCCAACCACATCCCTTTGTGTCATGTAAACAAGCAGTTGTTTTTCTTCTGTTTTTTTTTACTCCCACAGTTTTTCCTCTGAATGTGGATAGTGTTTTTTTCTCGTAGATCCCTCCAAGTTATTCAGGATCACTGCATTGCCATTAATGGAGAAGTCCATTACATTTAATTGTACCACAGTGTCAGTCTCTGTGCACAATGTTCTCCAGGTTCTGCTCCTCTCACTCTGCATCACTTCCTGGAAGTCATTCCAGTTCCCATGGAATTCCTCCACTTTATTATTCCTTTGAGCACAATAGTATTCCATCACCAACATATACCACAATTTGTTCAGCCATTCCCCAATTGATGGGCAACCCCTCGTTTTCCAATTTGGGGCACCACAAAGAGTGCAGCTATGAATATTCTTGTACAAGTCTTTTTCCTTATTATCTCTTTGGGGTACAAACCCAGCTGTGCTATAGTTGGATCAAAGGGCAGACAGTCTTTTAGTGCCCTTTGGGCAGAGTTCCAAATTTCCTTCCAGAATGGTTGGATTAATTCACAACTCCACCAGCAATGCATTAATGTTCCAACTTTGCCACATCCCCTCCAGCATTCATTACTTTCCATTGCTGTCATGTTAGCCAATCTGCTAGGTGTGAGGTGATACCCCAGAGTTGTTTAGATTTCCATCTCTCTAATTATAAGAGATTTAGAACACTTTTTCATGTGCTTCTAATAGTTTTGATTTCTTTAACTGAAAATTGCCTATTCATGTCCCTTGCCCATTTATCAATTGGAGAATGGCTTGATTTTTTTTGTACAATTCGTTTAGCTCTTTATAAATTTGAGTAATTAGACCTTTGTCAGAGGTTTTTGTAATGAAAATTGCTTCCCAATTTGTTGCTTGCCTTCTAATTTTGGTTGCATTGCTTTTGTTTGTACAAACCCTTTTTAATTTGATGTAATCAAAATTATTGATTTCATATTTTGTTTTTTTTCCCTAGCTCTTGCTTGGTTTTAAAGTCTTTCCTTTCCCAAAGATCTGACATGTATACTATTCTGTGTTCCCCTAATTTGCTTATAGTTTCCTTCTTTATATTCAAGTCATTCATCTATTCTGAGTTTATCTTAGTGTCGAGTGTGAGATGTTGATCCAAACCTAATCTCTCCCCTACTGTCTTCCAATTATCCCAGCAGTTTTTATCAAATAGTGGATTTTGGTCCCAAAAGCTTGGATCTTTGGACTTACCATAAACTGTCTTGCCGAGGTCACTTATCCCAAGAATATTCCACTGATCCTCTTTTCTGTCTCTTAGTATCAAATTGTTTTGATGACCACTGCTTTATAGTATAATTTGAGATCTGAGACTGCAAGGCTTCCTTCCTTTACATTTTTTTTCATGATTTCTCTGGATATCCTTGATCTTTTGTTCTTCCAAATGAACTTTGTTATTCTTTTTCTAATTCAGTAAAAAGTTTTTTTTTTGGTATTTCAATGGGTATGGCACTAAATAAGTAAATTAATTTGAGTAGGATGGTCATTTTTATTAAGTTAGCTCATGCTACCCATGAGCAATATATATTTTTCCAATTGTTTAAATCTAGTTTTTATTGTGTGGAGAGTGTTTTGTAGATGTATTCATATAGTTCCTGTGTTTGTCTCAGCAGATAGACTCCTAAGTATTTTATATTGTCTAGGGTGATTTTGAATGAAATTTCTCTTTCTAATTCTAGCTACTGAGATGTGTTGGAGATATATAGAAATGATGATAACCTAAGTGGATTTTTTTTGTATCCTGCAACGTTGTTAAAGTTGTTGATTATTTCAACTAGCTTTTTGGTTGATTCTCTAGGATTCTTTAAGTAGACCATCATATCATCTGCAAAGAGTGATAGCTTGGTCTCCTCATTGACTATTTTAATACCTTCAATTTCTTTTTCTTCTGTAATGCTACTGCTAGTGTTTCTAGTACAATGTTAAATAATAGCAGTGATAAGAGGCATCCTTGTTTTACTCCTGATTTTTTTGGGAAGGCTTCTATTTATCCCCATTACAGATGATGTTTGCTGATGGTTTTAGATAGATACTGTTTATTATTTTTAGGAAAGGCCCTTCTATTCCTATGCTTTCTAGTGTTTTCAATAGGAATGAGTGTTGTATTTTTCAAAGGCTTTTTCTGCGTCTATTGAGATAATCATGTGTTTTTCATCAGTTTGCTTGTTAATATGGTCAATTATGTGGATGGTTTTCCTAATATTGAACTATCTTTGCATTCCTGGTATGAATCCTACCTGGTCATAGTGAATGAACCCTCATGATGACTTGCTGGAGTCTTTTTGCTAGTATCCTATTTAAGATTTTTGCATCTATATTCATTAAGGAGATTGATTTGTAGTTTTCTTTCTCCATTTTTGACCTGCCTGGCTTTGGAATCAGTACCACATTTGTGTCATAAAAGGAATTTGGTAGAACTCCTTCTTTGCTCATTATGCCAAATAGTTTGTATAAAATTGGGATTAATTGTTCTTTGAATGTTTGATAGAATTCATTCATGAATCCATCTGGACCTGGGGATTTTTTCTTAGGGAGTTCTTTGATGGCTTGTTCAATTTATTTTTCTGATATGGGGTTGTTTAGATAATTTATTTCTTCCTCTGTTAATCTAGGCAATTTATATTTTTGTAAATATTCATCCATATCACCTAGATTGCCATATTTATTGCCATATAATTGGGCATAATAATTTTTAATGATTGCCTTAATTTCCTCTTCATTAGAGGTGAGGTCTCCCTTTTCATCTTGGATACTGTCAATTTGGTTTTCTTCTTTCCTTTTTTAAATTAGATTGACCAATAATTTTTCCATTTTATTTGTTTTTTTCAAAGTACCAGCTTCTAGTCTTATTTATTAAATCGATAGTTCTTTGACTTTCAATTTTATTTCTCCATTTTTTAAAGATCTCTAATTTAGTCTTCATCTGAGGATTTTTAATGTGTTCACTTTCTAGTTTTTTAATTTGTGTGCCCAATTTATTGACCTCTGCCCTTTTTAATTTGTTAATATATGAACTCAAGGATATGAATTTCTCCCTAGAGTACTACTTTGGCTGCATCCCATATATTTTGAAAGGATGTCACATCATTGTCATTTTCTTCAATGAAATTATTAATTGTTTCTATGATTTGTTCTTTAACTAACCTATTTTGGAGAATTGTATTGTTTAATTTCCAATTAATTTTTTTAATTTAAATTAATTTATTTAGTCATTTTGGAACATTAGTTCTTGGTTACAAGAATCATATTATTTCCCTACCTTCCCTACCCCCAACCTTCCCACAGCTGACATGCAATTTCACTGGCTATTACATGTGTCCTTGATCAAAACCTATTTCCATGTTGTTGGTATTTGCATTAGGATGTTCGTTTAGAGTCTACATCCCCAACCATATTCCTTTGTGCCATGTAATCAAGCAGTTGTTTTTCTTCTGTGTTTCTACTCACACAGTTTTTCCTCTGAATGTGGATAGTGTTTTTTCTCATAGATCCCTCCAAGTTGTTCAGGATCACTTCATTGCCACTAATGGTAAAGTCCATTACATTCGATTGCACCATAGGGTATTGGTCTCTGTGTACAATGTTCTCCTGGTTCTGCTCCTCTCACTCTGTATCAGTTCCTGGAGGTCATACCAGTTCCCGTGAACTTCCTCCAGTTTATTATTCTTTTGAGCACAATAGTATTCCATCACCAACATATATCACAATTTGTTCAGCCATTCCCCAATTGAAGGGCATCCCCTCATTTTGAATTTTGGGCACCACAAAGAGTGCAGCTATGAATATTCTTGTACAAGTCTTTTTCCTTATTGTCTCTTTGGGGTACAAACCCAGCTGTGCTATAGCTGGATCAAAGGGCAAACAGTCTTTTAGTGACCTTTGGACATAGTTCCAAATTGCCCTCCAGAATGGTTGGATTAATTCACAACTCTACCAGCAATGCATTAATGTTCCAACTTTGCCACATCCCCTCTAGCATTCATTTATTTTTTTTAAACCCTTACCTTCCATCTTGGAGTCAATACTGTGTATTGGCTCCAAGGCAGAAGAGTGGCAAGGAGTAGGCAATGGGAGTCAAGTGACTTGCCCAGGGTCACACAGCTAGGAAGTGGCTGAGGCCAGATTTGAACCTAGGACCTCCCTCTAGCATTCATTACTTTCCATTGCTGTCATGTTAGTCAATCTGCTAGATGTGAGGTGATACCTCAGAGTTGTTTTGATTTGCATCTCTCTGATTATAAGAGATTTAGAACACTTTTTCATGTGCTTATTAATAGTTTTGATTTCTTTAACTGAAAATTGCCTATTCATGTCCCTTGCCCATTTATCAGATGGAAAATGATACAATTAATTTTTGATTTGCCTCTCCATGTACCCTTACTAATTATTATTTTAATTCCATTGTGATCCGAGATGGTTGCATTTATTATTTCTGCTTTTTTGCACTTATTTGCAATGTTTTTATGCTCTAGTACATGGCCAATCTTTGTGAATGTATCATGTGCTGCTGAAAAGAAGGTGTATTCCTTTTTGTCTCTATTTATTTTTCTTTACTAACTCTATTTTTTCTAAGATTTCATTCAGTTCTCTTACCTCTTTCTTATTTATTTATTTATTTAGTTAGTTAGTTAGTTAGTTAGTTAGTTAGTTAGTTATTTTTGGTTTGATCTATCTATTTCTGATAGAGGAAGTTTCAGAGTTTTTTGTTTGTTTGTTTGTTTGTTTGTTTTACTTTGGCTTTGTCAGATATCATGATTGTGACTCCTGCCTTCTTTTTATCAGTTGATGCCCAATAGATTTGGCTCCATCCTCTTACTTTTACTGTATGCATGTCTACCTTCCTCATGTGTGTTTCTTGTAGACAGCATATGGTAGGGTTTTGGATTCTAATCCACTCTGTTATTCTCTTGCGTTTTATGGCTGAGTTCATTCCATTCACATTCAGAGTTATGATTACCAGCTGTGCATTTCCCAGCATTTTGATTTCCACTCCTAGCCCTGCCTTTTCTTTTTTCACTATTTCCTTCTACACCAATGTTTTGTTTTTAATCAGTCCCCCTAATTCCCACCCTTATTTTACTTCCCTTTCTACCCCTCCCTTCTTATTTCCCCCTTATTTTATTTACAGTCTTTTTAAACTACCCCCACTCTCTCCCTCCCTTATACTGCTTCTCTTCCTACCAGTCTGTTTGTTACCCTTCTACTCCCCTATAGGGCGAGAATCTATTCTCTGCCCCCAATGGATTGTATTGTTCTTCCCTCTTTCGGACAATTTCAATGCATGTAAGAGTTGAGTATTTCCTATCTCCAACCTCTTTATCCTTCCAGTGTATTGATGTCCTCCCCCCTCCCACCATAAGCTTCTTTGTGACATATAAATTTACCCCCTTTTGTTTCTTTTCCCATTTCTTTTAGTATTATCCTCTTTTTTAGCCCTAGTTATATGTATATATAATCACATATATATAAACATACACATATATATGTATTTATGCATACATATATCTATATACATATGTACGTCTTGGCATTTCATCCTATACAATTTGTCACTGTTCCCTCTAAGTGTAATTCTTCTAGCTGCCCAGGTGATAATAACAATTTTTAAGAGTTACCAATGACCTCTTTTCTTATAGGGATACATATCATTTTTACCTATTGGGACTCTTAAAAAAAGTTATTTGTTTTGTTTTTTTCTTCCCTCCCCCCTTCTTAATTACCTTTTGATGATTCTCTTGAGTTCTGTGCTTGGGCATCAAATTTTCTGTTCAGGTCTGGTCTTTTCTTTACAAATGCTTGTAACTCTTCTATTTTGTTAAATTAACATACTTTACCCTGAAAGAATATAGTCAGTTTTGCTGGTTATTGATTCTGGGTTATAAACCTAGTTCCCTTGCTTTCTGGAATATCATATCCCATGCCTTTTGGTCCTTCAGTGTAGATGCAGCCAGATCCTGTGTTATCCTCACTGTGGTTCCATGGTTTCTGAATGACTTCTTAGCAGTTTGTAATATTTTTTCCTTGGTCTGATAGTACTTGAATTTGGGTAGAACATTCCTGGGTATTGTCAGTTGGGGATTAAGTATAGGAGGTGATCTGTGGATTCATTCAATCTCCAGTTTTCCCTCTTGTTCTAGAATATCGGGGCAGTTTTCTTGGATAATTTCCTGTAGTATTACATCAGATTTTTTCTTTTGTCATGGTCTTCTGGTAGACCAATGATTCTTAAGTTGTCTCCCCTGGAACAATTTTCTAAATCTTCTGTTTTGTGAATGAGATGCTTCATATTTTTCCTCAATTTTTTCATTCTTTTGATTTTGTTTTGTAGTGTCCTGCTGCCTTGTGAAGTCACTTGTTTCTAGTTATTGTATTCTGGATTTTAAAGACTGGATTTCATCCCTGGCTTTTTGGTCATTCTTCTCCTTCTGGTCTGATTTTCTTTGGAGGTCATCTTTCATCTTCTTTGCCTCATTTTCAAGCTGGTTAATTTTGGTTTTCAAGACACTATTTTCTTGTTTTAGTTCAAATGCCTTGTTTCCAGATGACTTATCTTACTTTTAAAGTTCTTTTCCCAGTTGTCTGCAGCCTCTCTTAATTGTGTTTTGAATTGTATTTTGAGTTCTTCCAGAACCTGTATCCAATTTGCTGGGGTTTCTGTGTTTTTGCTTGGTTTTCCCTCATCCTTCTCTGTCCCATTTGCTCTTTGTTCATTGCCTGTATAGAAGGTATCGATTGTAATTTCTTTTTTCTTTTTTTGTTGTTTGCTCATATTTACCCCTTCTTTACTCCCTGCAGTTGCCTGAGCCCTTGCTCCTCTCATTTTGTGTGTGTGTGTGTGTGTGGTTTTGGGCTTTTCTTTCAGCCTTCACCCTTGGAGCTTCATCAGCAAATCTCTCAATGCCATCTGTGGTGGAGGGGTGTTGGAGTTTGAGCTTCCCTGCCCTCTGAAGGCTTTGATGGGATTAAGTCCAGCTGGGTTGAGCTGGATGTGCCCTGAGGCCAAAACCTTGGGAAGGGGGGGGCAGTATGTTGTGTCTCTACTGCTGCAAGTAGGCTGCCCGCTTTGTGCTCTGCACTTCTCTAATTGCTTCCCCACTGCCTGTGTTTGACACTGTGAGCCTGGCACAGCTTTGCCCGCAAGGTACTCCCTCCAGCAACTTTGTCCACCCAGAGCTTCCAGCTTCCCTGGAGGCTTAGTGCTCTAGGTAGAGGGAGGGTCCCAGGACCTTCCTTCTTCCTTCCCCTTAAACCCAAGTGTTCTTGAATTCTGCCTTTTGGGGAGTGAACCTTTTGAGTCCAGCAGGAGCGTTCCTTGGCTCTGTCTTGTTGTTAGGTTTGATTTTCAGTCTCCTAGGTGCATTTAGTTTGTAATTGGTAAGGAAAGGTTTTCAGAGGTCTAAAATTTTGCTGCCTCTATGCCACCCTTTACCACCCTCTTTAGGACCAGAGGCATCATTTATTATATGCAGAGGAGTGTTTGCTTGAGTGACAGCAGCTTCTCCTTCCTAAATGATATCTAAGATAATGCTCTGCCTATAATGCCTCCTGATGTCATCATAGCTTAAAGGGTCAAATTGGGGGTTGAAAGACAGAGATGGACAGACAGACAGACAGAGGAAGGGAGAGGGAGGGAGAGGGAGGGAGAGAGAGAGAGAGAGAGAGAGAGAGAGAGAGAGAGAGAGAGAGAGAGAGAGAGAGAGAGAGAGAGAGAGAGAGAGAGAGGGAGAGAGAGAGATAGATCTGGAAAGTGGCTCTGAGATTCAGGAAGTGGATAATGCTCATAAGAGCTTCTATTCCAGGACTGATTTTTTTTATAAGCTAGGATGTGTGCTGTCTCAACTAATCAGCTTTAGTGAGGACATTTCTTCCTGTCTTCTTCTGATATTGGGTTGAGAAGCCTCCTTCTGCTGTCTGTGCAACATACTGTACTATAGCCTACCACAAAACAATTGTTGTTCATCTTTCATTTCAAAGAAGACCAATGGAATCACAGGAAACTGTCTTTTTTTTTTAGGAAACTGTCTTGATTTGCACATGAATTGGATTTTAGTGAGTAGGAATTGCAGAAAATCAATCTCAGTCTCTCTTCCAGAGTCATCAAAGTCGAGTAGCAAGGTCAACTGGTGATGGACCTGATGGATGGCCTTAGGAAAACATTAGTCATAGACTTCATCTGGAATTAAATATGTATCTAGGCAAGATAGGACAAGAGAAGGAACAACTAGAAGAAATTTTCAATAAAAAAGGAAAGGTGCAATTAGTCCATGAATTTAGATGATATAAAAACCTTGCTTGTATAACTTTGTATAACTGGCTCAAAGATTAACAATGCAAGAATATTTATTAGGTATTTTAAAATGTTTAAATGGATAATAGCATTTTTAAATTAACTGGAATCATTCATTTAAAAGAATGTACTGGTAACAATACTGAAATAGCTAATCTGAACATTCTACCTTATTTATAGTAACAGCCAAAGGAAACTCTAGCCATATGAAATGAATAAAATAAATGGGTTAAAAAAAAAAAAGCAAATTGTGCCAGGCAAACCTGATTGCTTTTTTGATAGAACTACACAATTAGGAGGCAAACAGAAGAAAGTACAACGTGACTTCTAGTAACTATTTGAAGATGGTGCCATGTTACATTGTAATTGCAAAATTAATTTGAATTGTTTAAAAACAAGACTCGCCCTTTAAAGGATGAAAGCTGACTGCTACTAATCAGCACAGCTCAAAATTACCACTAAGCTAGGACTTGGGTAGAGCTACTGTTGGCTGTACTGGACCCCTTTCACTTCCCTAACGTTGCCCAGGACAAGAGGTAAGACATCAGGCTGCTCATTTCCAGAATCCAGCCTTCCCCTTCCACTGTTCCCTCTGACATCCTTGTTCTGTCATTAACAGTCTCCCATTTATATGAAAGTTCCTCTTCTCAAACTCCTTCCATCTTGGCACACTCATGGAAAGCTAGCTTTCCCCAGAAGACTCTGCATGTCCTTTTTAAAACTAGTGGCACCTTTTCCTTTGTCCCCTGACACAATACTCCAGGTGGAACAGACATAATGCTTGATTCTCAGTGTTCTTCAAGTCTTCCCCCTGCTACCATTACTAAGCAAGTAAGCTCTCCTCCTTTGAGGTTTATTCCATCAGTCTATTAATTTCTCTATCCCTGGGACCTGATGGCAACTGTGTGAAGATTTGTGCTTTAGAGGACACTTTGATCCAAAGATTCTTTCCCATAGACCTTCAAGAGAGGTTGAATAAGAAGAAAAGCAAAGAAATCAAGGTCATTATCTTTTACTCTCTTGGCCTACATTTAATATAATTTAATTCTATATCTATACAGAAATCATCTTTTTTCATATATGTATAATTATACCTACATGTAGATAAATATCTTTATCGATAACAATTACATATCTATATATAGATATAATTATCTCTATCTATTGCCTCTATATAATAATTTATAGATAATCATCTATAAATATATAATAAAGAGAAATATTTGGATTTATATAGATATAGCTGTCTTTATAGAGTTATATGGATACATAATTCAAAAAATATACATGGGGAGAAAATTACCTCTATCTCTACCTGTATAGAATTATTTTTATAGCTCTTCAGATATATGGATATAATTCAGAATATATATCTATATCTAATATATCTACATGTAGCAATAATATCTATATTTTAACACAGAGATATTATTACAAATTATCCATAACACAGGCTCAACTTATGTGCTGTTTTCCACAGGAAGCCTTTCTTGATTCTCTAAATTATTAGTGCTTTCTTCTTAAATGATCATGTATATATACTTATCCATTTAAATATTGTATTCTTTCAACCGCATATAAGTTCCTTGATGTCAGGTTTATTTTTAAATTTCTTTTGGTCCCCAGAAAAAGCTCCTAAAGAGGGCAGGAAGGAATAAGATTAAGGGTACAGTGAAGGGAACACCTTTTCCAAGTCTGTTTGTCCATATTAAGATGAATCTTTTGCTTAGGAATCCTCAAAACTCTAGCTGAAACTATGTTTTTTTGTTTGATCTTGGCTGTAGAATTTCAGTTCTGTGGCACAAAAATACTGTAAATCTTGGGTTGGGAATTGTTTGAGGTGTTTGGAGATGGGTTGTCCTTTTGACTTTGCAGAAAGAACTTAGCCAATCAGAACCTCTCTCCAAGCAGGTGATTATATAGTTAATAAATAATGGCTCTATGAACAAATTGGGCTAAAAAGCAATAGTAAACTGTTTTTCAGAGTTTGAAAGACTTAAAAACTCTGATCAACCCAATTACCAACCACATGACTCCAGAGTACAGATGATGAAGCATTCTATTCACCTCCTGACAGAGAGGGGAGGGATTCAAGAAGCGGGATGAGACATACATCTTTGGATGAGACCAATGCAGAAATTAGTTTTGATCAATGATGCATAGACATTGGAAGTATTTTTTTTACACTTGGAAAGTGTGTGATCAGGAGAGATAGAAAAATAAATACTAGTTAATTAAAATAAAATAAAACAAAAGTTAGAAAACAAACAAGTGAAAGGGGGTAGTTTTGGCATGGGGAAGGGCCATATCATCCTCTTCGATAAGGATGAAGGCAGAGAGGATGTGTAAAGACAAGGGAGGCTTTGAAGTGTGAAGATAGGAG
This sequence comes from Monodelphis domestica, assembly GCF_027887165.1. Classification (NCBI taxonomy): domain Eukaryota; kingdom Metazoa; phylum Chordata; class Mammalia; order Didelphimorphia; family Didelphidae; genus Monodelphis; species Monodelphis domestica. Next base: position 232,785,128 of record NC_077232.1, read on the forward strand.
ATAAAGGATCTAATAGCTAGTGGATTCAATTTTCTCAGTAAAATAAGATGTAAAGATATCTACTGAGATAGAGGGGTTTGGGATTACTATGCATCTATACAGTAGACAACTGAACTAAGATGAGATGAAATTTTATGACACGAACTCTTCTTTGTGGTTTTATGACTCCCCAAGAAGAAAGAATACATATAAATAGAAAAGTATATCCATGATCATTTGTGTAGAGAACACCAGGAATTTGGAAAATCAGCAAGGGATTCCTGTAGAAAATGACAGATTAGCTAAGAGTCCAGCATTTCAAGAGTATGAACTCAAAAGGCAGAAGGTATAGGGAACCTAAGGTCAAGGAATAGAAAGGTAGGTATGCTAGATCCAACTTGAAATGGGTGTTAAGCCAATGGTTAAAATTTCAGAATGAGCATTTAAACCTTTGAAATCAACAAATACTACAAGTCAGGACCTGATTTATTGTTTTGTGGATTGTCTACCCTTAAAGAAGATTTAACAAAACATATTAAACTTAAAAGTGTGTCCCAATTACTTTTTTGGTTTTTGAAAAACTGGCTGTTAACCACTTACCAGCACACTCTTCACTGGATGGGTATGAATGACCAAACACTAAAGGACAAGTACTTAAGACTGGAAGAAATTGGATGGTTGAACTGGTTTACTATAGGGTCAAAATGGTAGAAGGAGAAAAGTGAAATTAGAACAAGGGGCTAGAATAGAAGAAAAGGAAAAGATGAGAGACTTGAGGTGATGATGGAGACAAAGGAAAGCTTTAAGAATGATATAGTGGGAAATATGGAGGAAAATAATATGATTCCTGGGAAATTTCAGAGTTCCAGTTCATAGAAGTGACATACTTTGAGGTGATGATGGTAATAGGGTGTGGCATTTAAATAAATAAGAAAACTCTAAGAATAAGGGCAGAAAATGAGATAGAGATGAAGTCTATGATTTTCTGGAGAAATAAAATTATACTTCGCTGTTGTAGCAGTTGGTAGGTTCAAAGTTAGGAAATTCTTAGATGATGAGAAAGGGGTAGTTCTCTGATATTAGGATGCATATCTGGGTTAATCATAGTGAATCTATATTTGAACCAGAGAAAACAGGAAGTTTTGGATGGGGTTGGGGAGAAGAGGTAGAGGAGTGTTTTGGGGGAACCAAGCATTTAAGTACCTACAATATGTCCCACATTGTCCTAAGTATCCTCTCTTATCTGAGGAGGGATATTCATTGAACCAAAATTACAATAGCTATTAGGAAGGTCTGCTGGGTGAAGTAAAGATAACTTGTCTGTGAACAGAATGAAGAAAGCAAGCCCCCAAGCAAATTTCAGGCAACAACAGACTGAAAATCCTAACTTGTTTTGCCATGTTACTATTCTAGCATCCTTTCCAAAGTCCTCTGTAAATATTTACTTTTTCCCTTTGTAGAAAAATTTTCTTTTCACCCTGCCTTTGAACTGGGTTCAACTTTACAAGAACAGGAAGTGGGTGGTGCATGAATCTTGATAACAATCCATGTAAAAAAACCCACCAACCATCCTTTTTGCAAGCTCAATGCAAGAAAAAATTAGAACAACTTATTAATTTTTGTTGAGCCTTAATGATCATTTCATCTTTCAAAAAATGGAGAGAGTTGCTAGAGGGAACTGCTAATTTGGACCTAATTCTCACCCAGAAGACTAAACTTGTTACTAAAATAGAAATGATGAGAATCTTATGTGAAAGAAAATTCATGTTAAATAAGGAAGCATACGCTGACATCTCTCCCCACCATGCACATATACACAGATTCTGACGGAATGGAATTTAGAGGAAAAGGACTGGAACAAATCTCATGGCCCAAAGTTCCCCAGGGAAATTCAGCAGAGGAGAATTGGAAGCAACAACAACAACAACAACAATAGCATGAATATAGCAGATTTTGGTTCTCAAAGTACTTTGCACAAATTATTTCATTTATAATAACCTTTAAAGTAGGTGATTTATTCCCGTTTTACAGATGAGGAAACTGATGCCAAGACAGTAACTTGGCTCAGGGTTCCACAGCTAGTTGTGAGCAGCCACCAGTGAAAAATTTCAACATCTTACGCACAACCTTCTGGTAATGAGTCCCTCTGAACTTACCCAGCCCCGTCCCTAGATGACAGATTGAAAACATTGCTGCTGCCATAGCCAAAGTATTCCCAGTGTGGTAACATCCGCTGTGCCTCTCTGAGGACCCACAGGTTTCAACATGCCTCTTCTCTTTGTCAGTTCCATGTTGGCTTTCTCTACCACACTGATGCCAAACACTACAGACCCTGGCTAGACCCTTGTGGCTATGAGACTCCAGAGAGTCTGAATCAGATTAAAATATAATTGGGAAATGTTTAACAACATAAAAATAAAACACAACATAGATAATCTTAATTTTGGTTTTCTAAGTCAATATGCAGTGCACAGGGTTCCATTTGTATTAGATATTACTACTGATTGGAACTCTTGGGAGGCAGCTAGGTGGTGGTTCAATAGATTGAGAGAGGATTTGAGACAGGATTTCCTGGGTTAAAATCAGGTATCAGACACTTCCTAGCTGTGTGACCCTGGGCAAGTCACTTAACCCCCATTGCCTAGCCCTTACTGCTCTTCTGCCTTGGAACCAATATGTAGTATTGACTCCAAGATGGAAAGTAAGGGTTAAAAAAAAAAGAATCCTTAAAGACACTCTTCCCATGGAAGAGTTTTAGAAGATTATACCTAATAAATCAGTCTCACAGGTCCTTTTGGGAAAACAGGAGTTCAAATCCCCCATTTAATGTTTACTACCTGCTTCACCTTGGAGAAGTCATTTAACTTGCTTCATTTTCTTCATCTGTTTAAAAAAATGGGGAAGGGGCAGCTGGGTGGCTCAGTGGATAAAGAGCCAGGCCAGGAGAGAGGAGGTCCTGGGTTCAAATATGACCTCCAACACTTTTTGGCTGTGTGATCCTGGGCTCATCACTTAATCCCCATTGCCTAGCCCTCACTGCTCCTCTATTTTGAAACTAACACAATTGCTTCTAAGATAGAAGATAAGGGTTAAAAAAAAAAGATTAGGATGAGGATTGGACTGGATTTTCTTTAAGGCTCCTTCAAACCTTAAATCTATTATTCTATATAAATGGAAAAAAAAGCCTTTTTTACATGGTCATAACAAGAATTTAGGGGGTCAACTGGGGGGAAATGAGATTTAATGGCCTTTGCCAGAAGGAAAAGTCTTTTTCCTCCCTGCCCAACTACATATGACTTTATGGGAAGAATATGGAAACCCTTTTAAGTGAATCTGGCCTTAGGAGCTCCATATCCTTACAGTTCTAGCACCTAATACCTGGAGCTCCAAGATCCTAAGGTAGAACCCATTCATCTGTTCTTTGGAATAATGGATCCTGGCCATTTTTTCAAACCCTTACCTTCCATCTTAGAATCAATACTGAAGGGTGGTAAGGGCTAGGCAATGGCAATTAGGTGACTTGTCCAGGGTCGCACAACTGGGAAGTGTCTGAGGTCAAATTTGAACCAAGGACCTCCTGTCTCTAGGCTTGGTTCTCAATCCCACTGAGTCACCCAGCTGCCCCCTCCCCGTCTGTCCTTTGGTAAAAATAGAGAATTTCTTATTGCACCAGGCATGCTGATTGTAGGGACTCCATGGGACAGTAAGGTGGTGGTGGTGGTGGTGGTGGTCAGGGCAAACGATGCTTCTGATAGGTAAAATAAAAGTCTGGCAGCTGGGAAGGGTATTTGAGTGGAGGGGCAGAGCCCAGCAAATCTAAAAAGAAGTGTATGAAAGCAACCCTTTTTATAGCAATATAATAATTCAGCTTCTTGAAAATCCTGGTTAAGAGCCTGAAGAAACAGGAGCTTTGGTTGAAATGTTTAAATTAAGGTCCCATTTCTGAGCAGAGGGGTGGAATAAGCAGGTGTGGGTCCAATACAGCAGCAGAATGTTTAGGACAGTAAGTTCTTAGGGAGTCAAAAGAGGAGGATGCCAGGAGGAACAAGAGGGTCAGAAAGACAAACTGGGTCTAGCTGGAAATGCTGTCTCGCGTTGGTCCTGGCCCTTTCCTTCATAAAGACTGGAGTATTTGGGGCTGTTGGGAAATCGCCAGATCCCTTCCAAGTTTGTCGGGAGTCGTTGGGCAGAGACACAGTTGTCCACTGGGGCCGTGTTGACACATAAACAGGGACAGATTGTGCCCAGCTACAAACAGAAACCGAGGGCGGGGGAGGAAGATGGATATATTATATGCCCCACATGGTTGCTGACGGGGACATCTTAGTCAAAACTGTGATGTCCCAGCGTCAAAGTCTTTCTCAAGGGCATTGTGATCCAATGGCATGCCAGACACACACACACACACACACACACACACACACACACACACACACAATCCAGCAAAGGGCCAAGCCAATGGAGGCAAGAATCTTGTATATTACAGCTTGTCCTCAAGGGGTCAGCATTCGATCAACAACCCGCATTCTTCTGTCCTCACCCTTCTCAGGACCTATCCAGGAATCTTATCTTCCGTCTGCCTGCTCCCCCAGTGGACTGACCTCCAGTTAACCATCAGAGGGCATCAGACTATTTCCAATCCATTCCGTTGTGTTAAATACTTCATTCCACGCCTAGCTAGGAGCCCCTCTGGTCTCCGGTCCTTAGTGATGCTTCATGATAGTGCAATTCATCCCTTATTTAGTTATTTTCAAAGCAGACTCCGTTCTATCACCAAAAGGTGTGGGATTTTGTTGCTGTTGTTGTTGTAAATAAATTGGAGTCAATGAAGTGAGAGATAGGAGAGTATGTCTCATACTAGGACATATAATGTCCTTTGCCTACAGATTGGATGATGTTGGAGGAAAAACAATGCTATTTAAATAGAATAGTATTATACGAAAGGAAATGAGGAATAGGAGGAATTCAGAGAAACTTGGGGACAATTTGAACTGATCCAAAGAGAAATAAATAGAACAAAGAAAATAATCTATATGACCATGACAATGGGAATGAGGAAAGAATCATTCAAAAAATCTTTGACCAAGGGCAAAACCATGGAAAGTCCTGAAGAAGAAATCATGAAAACTGTGTCCTCTCTCCTAGTGAGAGGACCTCTGGGTCAGAATATTATAGACTTCTGTCAGATAAGGCTTCTGTATTGGATGACCTGACTAATTGTTTTTCTTTGTCACAAGGAAGGGTTCAATTTGGAGTGAGGAATGGAGGGAACGTAAAGATAAAAAAAACCAATACAACTTTTTAACAGTTCTTGATATCCATTGCTTGCCATCTTTAAGAGGGAGAAAGAAAGGAAGGGAGGGAGACCATTTGAATCTTATAATTTCAGAAAACTTATTTTGAACATTGTTATTACAAGTATTGGGGGAATTAAAATATTTTAAAATAAAAAATTTTAAATTTAAAAAAGAGAGAGTGCTTGATGTTACCCAAATTATTTTCCCAGAGTATTTATAAATATTCCCACAACAATGTTGTTGCTGAGGTTATTCAGTTGGGTCTAACTCTTTATGATCCCATTTGGGGCTTTCTTGACACAAGACACTGGAGTGATTTAGCATTTCTTTCTCTAGCTCATTTTATAAGTGAGGAAACTGAGGCAACCAGGGGTAAGTGACTTGCTCAGGGTTGCACAGTTTCTAAGTACATGATCCTGGACTTGAACCCAAGTCTTGCTGAGTCCAAGTCTATCCCCTGTGCCAAAACAACAAAAATTTATTTACTATCAAAACTGTGTGTCTGAAATGTAAAAAGATAACATGTGGTATATGTATATGTGTGTTGAGCAGGAGGAACTCTGAAATTGCATGGTTGTGAGGTACCAGAGTAGCTTAACACAGATAGGTACCTGTGTAACCTGGGGACAGCTTACACTTTCTTGGAATTCAATTGGCTCTTCTATAAAATAAGAGAGTTGGGCTAGATGTTGGTCTCTGTGATCCTTTCCCCTCTAAAATACAGGATCCAAAAGAGATCCTCCCAGAACATAGGATAATGCAAAGAGCAACCTGGTCACCTCTGCCCCTGAGAAAAATTGTTGTGGCAGCAGTGTGGAGGGTGAACTGGAATGGGGAGAGACAGGAAGACCAATTAGGAAGCCGTTATAACAGTAAGGAAGAGAAGATGTGGACCTGGACTAAGGTGGGAGCTATGAGAGTGGGGAGATGTGGTTGCCTACGTTTGAAAAATGGCAATCCGTGGATGTGTGCCCAGGGCAGCTAGATGGCACATTGGGTAGAGTACCAACTCTGAGTCAGGAAAATTCATCTTCCCAAGTTCAAAACCAGCCTTGGATACTTACTGTGTGATCCTGGGTGACTCCTTAACTCTGTTTGCCTCAGTGTCCTCCTCTGCAAAATGAGCTGAAGAAGGAAATGGCAGACCACTCCAGAATCTTTACCAAGAAAATCCAAAATGGGGTCACAAAGAGTTGGTCACAACTGAACAACAAAATATGTGTGCAACATATTCTTAAGTCCATGGGAATTACACTTATTTGTTTATTTTGCTAAGTCACTTAATGAAATGACCAATAAGCAGATTTCTTCTTGTTGTTGTTACAAACAGTCCATTTGGTATTTTTTAAGTGCACATTCAGTTTACCAAGCTAGTAACAAAATTGCCCGATATACGTGTCCTTTCCTGAATATATTTCCATTTTTGCTGTATATCTTTAAATGTTTTATTGATGAGCTTTTCTTTCTTTCATTTTGATTTTTGGCCTCTTTAGCACTTAAATTTTTGCAGAGACTTTTCTTACGACCACTGAGGTGAGTAATGTAAACATCATTATTCACTTTGTATAAATAAGGAAACTGAGGTTCATAGAGAAAGTATGAGTGTCGATGGTCACACAGTCAGGCCATATCACAGCTGGCATTTGACCTACTTCTTTGGATTCTAAGACCACGTCCTGTTTTCCTATATGATGAAAATGGAAGGGTTTTGAAAAACAGTTTTCCCTTATGATTTGTTTTGTTTTTGCTTTTTTTGGGGGGGGGTATTACTACATGTGACCCAGAGCAGTTTTAGAATCATACAGAATCATATTCATATCTCAGGGGCTTCTCAATAAGTATATCTCTTTGGCACATGCCCCAACCCAAGGTAACCTCAGGAACACCTGAGATGGAGTTGTGTCCAGTCTTGAGGTTCTCAGTTCCCTTCTAAGTAAACAAAGAGTGAAACAAAGGACAACAACCAAAAATTTAAAAAAAACAAACAAACAGAAAAATAACTTGTATTCATATCATAGAGAGTAAAAATATATATATGTGTGTGTATATATATATCCTCTCTGGTAGATTCCACCACCCCTACAGATAAATAGTGTTCTCCTAGGATTTAAGTTCTAGTATGGGAAGGAAATGAGGGAATCATCTTCCCCAGAGCCAGACAGTTTTTCTAGATTTACAGTGAAACCTTGAATTTGAGCAGAGAGAAAACTCAGGATCTATAAAGAGTCAATTCCAAACCCTGGATTTACCCAATCTACATGACTCATGATATAATTGGAAGACATGGTTCATATTTGTTCTACATCTATCTGATTCAAAAACTCCCCTGACATTCTTACATTCTTCTGCTACTGTTTCCATTTATAGGTGATGATGCTCTCTCTCTCTCTCTCTCTCTCTCTCTCTCTCTCTCTCTCTCTCTCTCTCTCTCTCTCTCTCTGACTCTGTCTTTCTGTCTGTCTGTCTGTCTGTCTGTCTCTCTCTCTCTCTCTCTCTCTCTCTCTCTCTCTGACTCTGTCTTTCTGTCTCTCTCTCTCTCTCTCTGACTCTGTCTTTGTCTCTCTTTCTCTATCTCTCTGTCTCTACCTCTGTCTCTCTCAGTCTCTGTGACTCTGTCTTTCTGTCTTGCTTTCTCTGTCTCTTCTCATCTCTATCTCTGTCTCTCTCTCCCAATCTCTGTGACTGTCTGTTTCTGTCTCTGTCTGTCTGTCTCTCTCTCTCAGTCTCTGTGGCTGTCTTTCTGTTTCTCTCTCTGTCTTGCTTTCTCTGTCTCTTCTCTGTCTCTGTCTCTGTCTCTGTCTCTTTCACTCACTCACTCACTCACTCACTCACTCACCATTGTCCTGTTTCTTGCACTCTGTGCCACCATTGTTTACTGTCCTGCCTTAGATCCTGCTTCCATGAATTCCATCAATTTCCTCCTTCCTCTGGGAAACGCTGTGACACTACTGTTAGATAGCCAGGATCCGTATATCTGAGTTAATTAAAACATTGCAGTTGTCTTGCCCACAGTTTTCTCCTCTTACAAAATATCACCTTGGGTGGCTCTGCAGACCATCGCAGGCTCGCCCTTCTCAGCTAAAGGTCTCTAGCCCCATTGCACGCTGGTTTGGAGGGACCAAATTCTATTCGGCTCTTCTCATTCTCAGGATCCCGGCAGTCTGCCTCCCTGTTCCCTGCCCCACATTGGTCAGCACCTCCAATTTAGTGTCTTTTAAGCAAAGGGCAAACATCCACACGGCTTTCCATTCACCTTTTCTGATTCTTGTTATACTGGCCAAAGTCGGGCCATGAAAACTACGCCCAAGTCCAGAGAAGTCTCCGATACTTGCCGGAGAGTCTCCATTCCTGGCTAGGATGGCACGTCCACAGTGGCCAGGCTCATTAGCCTCTTTACCGCTCCCTTGATAAGAAGCATATCAAAGCATATTAGTGAAAGGTTCTACTGAAGGTTTCTTTAAAGCAAAGGGTTCCGCAGCTGCAGAGACAGTGAGAGCTCCTGTCCTGCGGCAGTTGGGCTGTGGATGTGGCCACAAGTATCAAACTGAAGAGATTTTAGAAATGCAGGCCAAGTAAATAAATATTCGAGAGAAAACTAGAATTATGTCTCGCTTACTTTGACAACCGGAGCCTTGAATATTGCAGTCCAAGGCAATTCTTCAGGTACTAGGAAAAAAAAAAGAAGAAAGCTTTAAAATGTAATAAAAATAGCAAACTTAAAATAATACAAATAAGAAGGTTAAAACATTAAAGCATTTTCACCCCCTTTATCAATGATAATTGCTGTACACCTCAAGTCTTTGCTTCCTTATTAGTCAGGAATAAAAAGACCTCTGTAGAGTGGTAAAAGCTCTAGACTGGAAGTCAGGAATCCTGGGTTCGAATCCCATTTCTAATAATTACTAGTTGGGTGTTCATGGGCAAGCTGAAAGCTCTCTAAGCCCCAAAGTCTTTATCTATAAAATGGGGACAATAATACTTATACTCTTTCATTCATAGGGTTGCTATGAGGCAAGTCTTGAAATGCTCTATAAATATAAATTATTTCTATTCATAAAGTCTGATGCTCAAGTCATCTCTCCTTGACATATTTCCCAGGTCAGTCATTTTTGATACAGTAGGATCTTGTTTTATGGGAACTCAGCACAGGCAAATTCAGGCATACTCAATTGGCAATCAAAAAGAAGGCAGAAAAATATATAAAATGACAAATTTTAATTACATGCTCAATACATGCCATTTTCCCAAGCAGCATAAAGTCTCACAGCGGCTCCTGAAACTTAACAAGTCAGGTCCACATCGATGCAATGCCTCTCCTTGTTTTATTGACACAATTTAGTTACTAATAATGGCTCCAAAGTTCAAGATTAGTGATGCTGGTAGCTCCAAAAAGCCCATCATATATATGTCCATCTATTTTATGTGTTCTATGTTCATCGAAGAAATATTTATTAAATTTTATTTCATTAATTTAGAATATTTTCCCATGGTTACAAGATTCATGTTCTTTCCTTGCCCTCCCCCAACCCCTCTACAAAGAAAAAAATTTAAAATAAAAGGATTGGCCATTATGCAAGATTTTCAACCTACTCAAAGGGTCTTGGAATGTATTAGACATGTAAAACAAGGACTTATGTTATATCTTTTTTTCCTTAACCCTTACCTTCCATCTTAGAATCAATACTGTGTATTGGTTTTGGGGCAAAAGAGTGGTATGGGCTAAGCAATGAGAATTAAGTGACTTACCCAGGGTCACACAGCGAGGAAGTGTTTGAGATCAGATATGAACCCAGGACCTTCCCCCCATGGGATATCTTACAAATTCTCTTTTTTTCATTTTTTGATTTTGTTCTAGTATTTCTTATGCACTCAAGGATTTGTTTGGTGTCTTCCAGTTTTCAGAAGAGTTATTGTTATTCAGTTTCTTTCTTTCTTTCTTTCTTTCTTTCTTTCTTTCTTTCTTTCTTTCTTTCTTTCTTTCTTTCTTTCTCTTTCTCTCTCTTTCTTTCTTTCTTTCTTTCTTTCTTTCTTTCTTTCTTTCTTTCTTTCTTTCTTTCTTTCTTTCTTTCTTTCTTTCTTTCTTTCTTTCTTTCTTTCTTTCTTTCTTTCTTTCTCTCTCTCTCTCCCTTCCTTCCTTTCTTTTTCTTTCTTTCTTTCTTTCTTTCTTTCTTTCTTTCTTTCTTTCTTTCCTTTCTTTCTTTCTTTCTTTCTTTCTTTCTTTCTTTCTTTCTTTCTTTCTTTCTTTCTTTCTTTCTTTCTTTCTTTCTTTCTTTCTTTCTTTCTTTCTTTCTTTCTTTCTTTCTTTCTTTCTTTCTTTCTTTCTTTCTTTCTTTCTTTTTCCTTGTTTAATAAGGTTGAATTTTATGACCCTCTACTTGAGATGGTGTGACTTAAATGCACCAGTCATTTTAACTCACAATTTCTAGCTTCATTGTATCTAGATGATCTTAACCAAGTGTCTAAATATGCCAAAGCCCTGTTCTTCTTCCCCAGGTTTCCTTTGTTAACAAACATTTTATAAGTCATAAAATCACTGTAAAATATTTATTTGTAAGGGATTTCTCTAAAAATATTAATTGAAGAAAAAGTCATTAGAATTTGGTCAGTAACGTAAAAGAGTTCACAGGCCTTAGGACTTAGACTCCATGAATACACCACTTTGGGCCGATTTCAAAATATTAGCAGTAGAAACTTGCTACTGAGTTTTTCTTTTCTTTTCTTTTAAAGAAAAGGAACATTTATTACACATAAACCAACAGTAAATGTTGGATTCATCCCACCATAATAAAACCAAGAGCCACTGCCAGCCACTGGATCAAATTTATAGACCCACAAGGAAACTTTTATATCCCAAACTCTCTCTCACCAGTAAAATGAGACTAAAGACCAAGACTCTGTGCACTAGCAAATGGGTCTAGGCACACCCATCATGTCTGTTATTATAGTGAGAAAACAAGCCCAAAAAGACTGTAGGAGGATTTAATGAGGGTTGTGAAGACAGTGGCCAACCAGAAAGAAGTAGGGAGCACAAAAACATGCCAGAATCTTATTTTCTATCAAACTCAGATTAGTCTGTTCACTATTGGCAGCCCCAGCAAAAAGAGAGGCTGAAGCACTCCTCAGAGCTACTAACTAGCTGTCTTCCCATCCTGAGCTCTGCTTACCATACTATGTTTCCACATTTTGTCCTGTATTTCCTACATTGTTCCCTCTTCTCCACTTATCCAGTGACAGAGCTAAAGTATGTGACCTCTAAAATACCAAGAGCCCTAAAATCTCCAATCCTTAAGGAAAATCCGAGAGGGCATAAGAGTACGACAAACAGAGTATCCCTCATCCATCCCTTCCCTATGAATGGGAAAATCATAGCTTATCTTTGGTGAGCTTCCACCTCCATTTAAAAAATTCTTTCTCGCTTGCTAGTATGGTGGTTCTCAACATTTTTTGTCCATTGAACCCCTTCTGGCAAAAAAAAAATAGTTGTGAACCTCCAAAGTAATTTAATATATGAATCATGATCTTCTTTATAATTATTTATTGTATACAGTCCCATCAAAGAATTTTTAGCAGGAATTCCTAGGGCCATTGTTGTGAACAACTGCATTATGTTATGTATCCATTTATGTAGAACATAAAATCCTTGAAGGCAAGAACTGCTTTGTTTATGTCTTTATATTTTCAACAGTGAGTAAAATACCCAACATTTAGGACTTATTTGGTAAATGTTTGTTGAATTTAATAGAATTCCTCACATCCTTCACCCTAGTCGTGCTTTAGCTAGCATAGCACCCCAACCCGGGCTTCCCAAAGTATTCCACCCTCCATAATGATCTCTCTTGGCTACTCACCTCCTCCTAAATGTTTCTATGTCCTCAATGCATCCGATGTCAACTGTTTGGAGGAATGCAAATTGAAAAAGGAAACTCGATTTTTACAGAGCATACAAAGGGGATCCGGATGGATTGCCCTTGGAAATATGGAGGATTTAAATTGTCTCAGGCTGCTCACTGCTATGATTCTCCCAGCAATGATGTTAGACTGAGAATCATTGAACACCACCATCTCAGAAGAATCAAAATTATAGCAACCCAAAGAAGGAGAAGTGTATGGTGAGCATCTGTGGGCTTTAGAGTATTACCCATACTATATGAAAAGTGTTATAACAGATGTATGGCTGAAAAAGAATGTGGACAGAATGAGAGATTCCAAAATGGTGACCCAAAGAATGACTTGTGACAGCAATGAGGCTGCTCTCTCCAATAATATGGATCATAATCCAGCTACATTTTCTCATCTTGGATGATTCTTATCTACATCTTCTCATAAATTTCTCCCAGGAAGTCTACTTGGTGTTCCTTCCTCTGAGTTTCTTGATTCTACATGGCTACTAAGAGAACACATGGGCTATCCATCTGTTACTCTTTGACAGGCCAGATTCCTTCTTCTGGTCATAAATCCCTATAATGTTATCATTTATTTTGTTTCTCTTGTGCAATATGTTTTGTTTCTGCTTATTAGACCACTAGCTTTTTATAGTCAGAAACTCTCACTTTCGTCCATATATTCCCAAGCACTTAGTACAGTGACTGGGACATAGTCTGTGGTTATTTGCATCGATTGATTCATTCATTGGATAATATGCTCAAGCCTATTTATGCCCACCAAATATCTCTCCATTGCCCTTTGAGTGACCTGCTATTTAAGTCTTTGGAGATTGTGGTGCTCCACCATTTTAATCATATAACATCACTGGAGGAATATCTATATAAAAGGAGAGGGGAAAAAAGAGATCGCCTTGAAAAGAAACTGCAGATTAATAAAAGCATTATGTGATTTCTCAAAAGAAATTTAAGTCCGAACCTAATTCATCATCTACAGGCATTACCTGTTTGACATATTTATTCTGATGAATCAGGTCTTTAGATTGTCCACACACCTTCCAATCATAGCCTTGACACATTCTTCCACGTGGTTTTTTCCAATGAGGATAGGTAGATTCATTGATTGAGTGTGTGTGTGTGTGTGTGTGTGTGTGTGTGTGTGTGTGTGTGTGTGTGTGAGATTAGGGACCTCATTTAAGAGTCTTCAATATTCCTTGGGCTTAATGTCATCTGTAAACTAGAACATCCAGAAGATCCCACCATCTTTTACATTTTGGATTCTATATTGGATATTCTGCACTTTTGATGAACATAGGTCTCTGCTCTATAGGTCACTTCATATTAATAAAAAGAGTATTAGCAAACACAGTTATCTCTGTTGTCTTCCAATAGCTGGATCCATTTTTTTAAAAGTTTAAATTTGGGGGGGCAGCTGGGTAGCTCAGTGGATTGAGAACCAGGCCTAGAGATGGGAGGTCCTAGGTTCAAATCTGGCCTCAGCCACTTCCTAGCTGTGTGACCCTGGGCAAGTCACTTGACCCCCATTGCCTAGCCCTTACCACTCTTCTGCCTTGGAGCCAATACACAGTATTGACTCCAAGACGGAAGGTAAGGGTTTAAAAAAAAAAAGTTTAAATTTTTATCTTTTGTTTTAGAATTGGTGCTAAATATCAGTTCCAAGGCAGAAGAGCTATTAGGGCTAGAAAATTGAGGTTAAGTGACTTGCCCAGGGTCACACAGCTAGAAAGTATCTGAGGCCAGATTTGAGCCCAGGACCTCATGTCTCTAGGTCTGGCTATCTATCTACTAAGCCATGTAGACGTCTGTGGATCCATTTTAATAATACATTCTGTCTTCTCATTTTTTAAATTCTTATAATTTAGTGTTCAGATGTTGATCTTTGTTATCCAAGTCAATACTCAATTGCATGCCAATTCATGTATAATTTTTAGATCAGTAGCCAGTACTTCCTTGTGTTTAATAGTCTAGTATTAGGCAGCTAAGTGATATAGTGGACAGAGTGCTGGACTTGGAATCAGGAAGATCTGAGTTTCAATCCTGCCTCACATATTTACTGGATTATGACCTTGGGGAAATTACCTAACCTTACTAAGTCTCAGTGTTCTTCTCTGTAAGATATGGATAATTACAATACCCACCTCCCAAGATTGCTGCAAAGACTAATGAGATCATATAGGTAAATCTTTTTGTAAACCTTAAAGGACTATATAAATGATAGTTATTAAAATAGTATATATTGAGTAGATCCTTTTAAGTATCCAAGTATCTCTTCACTTATAAATTTATAAATATTTGTATATTTGTAATATACAAGTATAATGTATGAATATAGAAATATCTCTCTATATTATATAATTTAATATTTATTTTATACTTAATATTTATTTATATAATTTATACATACATTATCTATTTTAATATATAATTTATGCATAAATTATCTATTTTAATATATTTTGTATGAATTCTATTTTATGTATAATTTATTTATAAATTATATTTACAAATGTATAATTTATAAATACTATATTTATATAGTAGCTATTAGGTGCCAAACACTTTACAAACATTGTCTTATTTGTTACTCACAAGGGCCCTGGGAAGCAAACACTGTTACTATCTCCATTTACAGTTGAGGAAACTGAGTCAAACAGAGGTTAAGTGACTTGCCCAAGGTCATACAGATAGGTAGTATCTGAAGCAGGATTTTAACTCAGCTCTTCCTAACTCAAGGCTCAACACTCCATCTACTGCACCATCTAGCTGACCTAATCACCAGATATATCTGGTAGAGTGGATAAAGGACTAGATTTAGAGTCAGGAAGAAATAGATTCAAATTCTACCTTAGATACTAACTAACTAGATCTCTGACCATGGGCACTTAAATCTCTGTTTGCCTCAGTTTCCTCATCTGTTTAACAAAGGGGTTGAATTCTCTTGTCTCTAAGGTCCCTTCCAACTCTAAATTGTCAAGCATATGATCCTATATGTTCATTTCAATATGGACACTAGACATAAAGTTATTTAACTGGAATAAATTGATGTCAAGAACTGTGGCAAAAGTAAATGAAAATTTTCAAGCAGTAGGAGAAGGGGGGCAATTTTTGAGGAGGGGACAGATTGACCCCACTTCCAATTCAGCCTGGGTATCAGCTCCTTTCAACTGTCACTGACTCTCACAACTTTTTCCTTTTCTCTCCTTCTGAATCCAAAGAGGCTTCAAAAATTAACCCGTATTCACACTAACTCTTAGGGCAGTATGGCCATGGGCAGTCCTAGGATTCTGATGGCAGACATCAGGGACAGGATGGAAGAAGAATGGCCACATGTAGGACTGGGACTACCTGCCTAGCACACATTAAAATGATGGCCATCCGCCTCCCCCCTCCCCATTTACACACTTTGTCTGGCCTTGTTAAGTTTCCTTTTTCATTAACATCAGGGTCTCCTGACCTCTGGCCCAGGCATGCCCTAAGAGAGAGGGAATGACTTAGAAAGTGTTGTCAAGGGTTCAGCTTTTCAATAATGTTGTCACACAGATTCATCACAGTCCGATCTCCTGGTTGTTCTCCATGCCCAAGGTCTTGGACCACATGGTCATACAGCCCGCCATGCTGGATTCCCCAGGGGAATACAGGGGAAACACACACACACACACAGACAAAGGGAAAGACTGCCCAACATTCCTAAGCCCAGCTGTTTGTCTGCCATTTGAACTAAAGCAACCTAATCGAATGATTTCCTTCTAATATGTGAATGACGGAACTAAGCAGGAGGATGAGATCAGACCGGATTGGATTTGGGAAGCTAACTGGCGCTTTCCATGATCCCAAATGACTCCTGAATTCTTCCTCTCCTCTCAGTAGGCAAGTAGGACACTATTCTTCAAATGTATTTTTAAAGAACTTTATTTACAGACACCAATGGTGTAAACCCTAGATCTTCTGGCTAATATGTGTTTGGGCGTTGAGGACTGGCACCTCTGACATGAGGGCTTGCTGAACCCTTTTCAGCACTGCTCATCACCTCTAGGATCCACTCATCCCTCATCTGTGGTTGCAAGAAAAATCAGGCACAGCAACCACACCTGGGGTTTGAAGAAAACCAACAAAATCGGCTCAGCAGATGGTCTAAACCAGGTTGGGGGTAACCATCAGGCTTCAGATGATTGGTGAAGGAGGGATTGTCTACCCTATGTGTGCGTAGGCTTCCCCAAGCAAAATGGGTGGATGAGAACAAGTTGCTCCATCTGCCATGATGGAGCCAAGCCAGCCAAGCAGCTGCAGTGCTTACAGCTTGGTCAGACATCAAAGATGCCAAGGTCATCCACTGCACCCTGGGCCATTCCCAATTGTTCTGCCTTTTGTCTTGTCACCGGACTTTGATACCTCTGGAAGACAGAGTGAGGCTGAGGATTCCGAACAGCTGTACCTCACTTAAATCCAGTTCACGTGCAAATAAAGACATCCATACTGGTCTTCTTTTAAAGGAAGGATGAACAAGGTATAAGATAGCCTCAAGAAACCCAAGCGTGGAAGGGAAACCCCAGCACTCAGGGGTACTGGCTGATGCCTGTATCTCTATGCCTAGTAACTAGTAACTTCTGCCCCTGCCTTCTCAAGCCCCTGCCTACCCACCAACACACGCCTCAGTTCCACCACCTCTCTTGCTCCATCCTGTTCACTTAGCATGCATTCTTTATACATTTCACCTGGTAATTATATCCAGTTTGCATGAAAGTTGAGGCTGTAGAATTGAGGGAGGCTCTCTGAAGGAGGGCACAGAATCTGCTTTAGAGACACATTGCTAACTCAGAGGGATGAACAAATCAGTGCTTTTGGTGATGCCTTCTGGGTTGTGATGACTCTGAAGTCTGGAGAGCTCTGATCCTACCACTTGCTAACTCCACTGACCTTGGGAAAGTCACTTACCTTCTCAGAGGCTCAGTCTCCCCATCTGGAAAATAGAGATAATAATAATGTTCACTGCTCATTGAACATGACTGTTGGGAGGATTGAACGAGATAGTTGATATAAAACACATAGGGTTTACTGATTATTTGCAAACCACCAGTGATAAGTACAAACTAAAAGGGTACAAGCATTCATTTACTGGTCAGCTTCAATGGACACTCATGTTAACTTTCTATTCTAATCCCTGAGAAACAAGGCTATCTACCAATGGATTCCTCCAGAATCACATACAAAAACTCTTTGGTTTGGCATTTAGAGTCCCTCACAAGGAATTCTAACCTGACATGTTGAAGCGCCAGGAATACCAGCCCTGTCTAGAACTATGGGCCAAGTTTGAAAGGCTGCAGCAGTTAGGGGAGATCTATTTTATAATCAAGAAAGGAAAGGGAGTTGAATTCATTTACTAATGTATCGACATAGTTTTACAAATCAACATAGATTTACATTAGTATTGACATAGTTTAAACAAACTGTGTTTGTAAACAAGTTACTTATTAATATTAATTAATAATAATAACTAATAATAAATAACAATAATTACTTAATAATAATTAATTTTTTCTAGATGCCAACTTTTAATTCTTGCTCTGGAGAGAGGAATTACATTATTTAGAGTATCCAAAACCAGGACTCCTGAGGCCTGAAGGTATTAGGGGGAACCCTGACAATTTTCTCCTACTATATACTTGTCAAATATGTATTCCCCAGACCTATTTTCAGGCAATCCCAATCTCTTCAAGTTAGTGATGTAATCTCCAAGCAGTCTGATTCATCAGTCTTGTTCATCAAGGAGTTCAGACTCCAAGAAGTCACAGAGATGTGGCTCTTCATGATCCTTTGCCTTATTGTACAACAATACAAAGGTCGATACAAATTTTGGTGTCTGGGGCTTTTGTTTGTGGTGGTGTAAGTCATTTGAACTATTTCTGTCTAATCCTCTTCCTTCTGGGGCACGGTAATCAGTTGGTCCAGAGCAGCTCACAAGGGCTGCTTTGAGAAGGTCCCCCTCCCTCACCCTTGATGCTCAGAATTGAAATACTAGCAAATGGGCTTGGAAGGTCCTGGAGGGACTCCATTAGCTCAGGGTCTGAGAAGAGACACACAGCTCCATGTATGTACATTGTCTGATCGGTGCTGCTACCAGCTTTCCTGGGGAAGATTCATTCTGAGTGAGACTCAACCATTTCTTCCAGAAAGTGATCCATGAAGGCAGATTCATTTCAAAGTAACTCTTAACTGAGGATGTTGAAGGACCCAAAGTTCTCCATCAGAGGCAAGTCTACCCAAATGATCTAATCTGGCAATGGGTGGATTTTGACTAAAAGGACTCAACCAAAGTCTCCCAGGACATCTGTATGAACTGATCTAGAATAAAGTGAGCAGGACCAGGAGAACAATGGGCAGAATGAGTCCAATAATAAAAACTCATGGAAAGCTTTCAGAACTCTGATTGGTGCAGTAAAATTGGGGACTACTGGTGGAAGATACAGAGATGTGATAGATCTTTGGTGAGGAATGATCAGTGCATTTTCCTGCACCATCAATACGTTTTGACTTGTTTTTCCTGATTATCTCATTCTTTTGAAGGCAGGGTTTGGGTAAGTGATGTAGTGTAGAAGAGGCAGTGATGTAGAAAAGGAGCATCACTAAAGCACTAAAAAAATCTTCTAAAAGTAACTGGTACAATCATTGGAAATCAGTTAATAATCATGCCAAGAATGTGACTTTAAAATCCATACCCGATACTAAGATCCTATTGTAAAATTCTTCTAGAGCTCTTGGAGTATGCTTCAACATTGTCCAATTTGGGACTATTCCTCAGGAAGTAGGGCATGGTCCAGCACAGTGAGTTAAAATGTCACAGAGGTCTTTTCCCCTTTTTTATAGACAGTCCCCACAGTTCCCAAAGGTTCTTGTGTGTAAGAAACTCCCACCACTTGGTGAAGCAGTGTGGCGAACTTATTGCATGTATGGTGAGCCAGAAGGCTAATGCCACAGCTTCTGCTGTTCTTCCTTCTCATCTTGCAAGGCCATGATTCCCAACTCTTTGTGGCTTGGTGTAATGGCTCCTGCAAAGTGGCATTGACATTCAGGACCCCTGTTCCACTGCCAGCTGCCCAAGCCTCCTCACTCCAGCAACTGGTTCAGCCAATATAGGTTCACAGGAGGTTGGAAGGGGGGCTGTTGGATTCCCCAGGCTTGGGGATTAGTAGGAGATTAGCAGAGTGGTCTTTGAGCAAGTAAACAAGGCCTTGGTGAAAAAGCCTGGCCAACCCCAGGCCAATTCAAAGCTAGGGGGAGCCAGGAAGGGGGCAGAGCCAAATGGCAAATAGTAAAATCCAAGGCTGTAAAGTCCAAATGCTAAGAGGTAACAAAACCAGGGGATAATCAGGAAGACAGCCAGGAAGGGATTCATGAGGAAAGGGTCAAGAGTGAGGGGGAATCAAGACTAGAAGAGGAGGGGAGACCAACACTGGAAGTGGCTAGATGCCCTCCACAATCAACTCAGATTCAAAGCAGTGATGTTCAATGGGGAGTACAGCACTAATCAAGCCTTAGGCAAGCCAGCTTTGATGAAGCCACAAAGAAAAAGGGGACAGTTTGTGCTGCTACCATCACCTCATCTATTACCTCTCCTCAGATCATGATAGAGCCAGCCCAAGACCCTGAGCCTAAGAGTCCTGGGAATGGCAGCCACCAGCTCTCCCTCTAGCCCAGCCCCAGCAACCATCATCCCAAGAAAACATACCTGTAGAGATACTACTGGGCATCCCTTTCTGGAGGTGTTGAAACGCCTGCATGCTTAGCAGGACAGCTACCAAAAACCCAGAAAAGAAAGTTCTTGACACCAAAGTCCTTAACTCCATCAAACTGTTCTAAATTAGAAACAGGAATTAATTTTATCAGTGGAAACAACACTAAAGAAGATGCATTTCCAGGGGTAGCTGGATGGCTCAGTGGATAGAGAGCCAGGCTTGGAGACAGGAGGTTCTGGATTCAAATCTGTCCTCAGACACTTCCTAGCTATGTGACTCTGAATGAGTCACTTAACCTCCATTGCCTAGTCCTTACCACTCTTCTGCCTTGAAACCAATACACAGTATTGATTCTACCACAGAAGGTAAGGGTTAAAAACTTTTTTAAGAAGATGCACTTTTCTCTGCTTTGCTGTTATACTTAAAGATCTAGAACTGAAATCTCCTATGTATGTTGTCTCCCCCTACTGGAATGTGAACTCCTTGAGGACAGCTGTGCTTTGCTAGTAATATTTTTATTCTAATTTACTTTTTAATTTAAATTTTAAAACATTTTCTAGTTGTGCTTTGCACATAAGGAGTCCTTTTTTAAAAAAAATCTTAACTTCCTGTCTTAGAATTGATATTAAATATCATCAAAAGAGAGGTAAGGGTCAAGTGGTTGGGAGTTAAGTGACTTGCCCAGATTCACATAGCTTAAAAACATCTGAGACAAGATTTGAACTCAGGTCCTCCTGCCTCTAAGCTTGGAGCTCTATTCATTTGTATGTTATCTAGCTGCCCCATAAGTTCTTAATAAATGTGTTTATTTCATTCATTCACCTAAACTGTACATAAGGTGTCCTACCAGCCTCATATGGACTTAAAAACCACATAGTAGCATTATCTGTCTTCTGTTGGATTTAATTTATTTTGTTAAATACTTCCTGATTACATTTAAAAAAAACAAGAACGACGACCATCTTCTGTCTTAATATTGAAAACCTAGAAAATCTATGGCAGCCAGGTAACACAGTGGATAGAGTTCTGGCCTGAAGTCAGGAAGACTTAAATTCAAAGCTAGCCTCAGGCACTTACCAGCTGTGTGACCCTGGGCAAGTCACTTCCTGTCCATTGCCTAGCCTTTACTACTCTTCTACCTTGAACCAATACACACTAGTAACTCTAAGACAGAAGGTAAGGATTAAAAAAACATTTAGAAAGAATAATGAATTGAAATGTGAAGTTACCATATGGTAGGTTTCTGCCAGGGGCCACAATGCTCATCTTCCAAAATCCCTGGTCCCTTTCCCAACTCATTTGCTCCAGGACAAAAAATTGCTAGTCATATCTAGTATTCCATAGTAGATTCTAAGCTTCATGAAGTCAGGAGCCATTTCCTTCCTTCCTATTCTAATAATTAGCACAAAGCCAAGCACATAGTAGGTGCTTAATAAATGCTCCTTGACTTAAGCTTTTCCTATGGCACATAATTGCTTTGTGACCCTGGGGAATAAAAATAGTAATAGCCAATATTTACATAGTGCTTACTGTGTGCCAGACACTATGCTAAGGACTTCACAATTATTCTCTCATTTAAGCCTTAAAATAGCCATGAGAAGCAGGTGCTATTATTTCCCCCATTTTACAGATAAGGAAACTGAGGCAGGCAGGGACATACATTCGGCCAGAAAGGATTTAAATTCAGACCTTCCTGACTTCAAGCCCAGCTCTACAGCTATTTAGATTAAAAGTACTGGGGCAAATGAAAAAAGTTCAGCTCTTATCTTCCTGAGCATGGACAAATTACAGACATTTTGGGGGCCTCAGTTTTATCACCTGTAAAATGAAGGATTGGATAATTTGAGTTCTAAGGTCTCCATCAGTTTTAAGACTGTGTTCCTTGGATCCTTCAGTCCCTCTCCCAACTTTCTAAATTACATCTGTATCAGTGGGGGAGTCTATAAAGAACAGCCCCATCCCATTCATTTTCACTCTTTGTTCCAATGTCCTACAAGGGAAAGAGGGGAATGATGGGATGTGAGGATAACAATGTCTAAAAATAATGCATGTTGAAATTCACCCCTCCCCTCCACTTACTACACACACACACACACACACACACACACACACACACACACACACACACACACACTCTCTCTCCCTCCCATTCACACCTCTTTCCAGGTCAGGAAAATATCAAATTCTAACTGCTGGGAGAAATAGCTTAAAAGAAAACTAAAAGGGCTGTTTCCCACGCAAAAGTAAGACAGTGCTCAAGAACGATATTAACAAGGCTTAAGTGAAGTGGGAAGAGGGTGTCTCTGGGAGCTGGGAAGACTCTCATGACTCGACTATGGCCCACGACAGGACATCTTAAGAGAGAACGCCTGTTGTCTGAGTGAAACCCTTCTATTTCTCTGGTCTGTAAGGAGGAAGCGAGGCACCACGTCTCCACCGTCCCAGAATACTCCGCGGCTCACCAGTCCCTTTCCCCTCTTCTCCTTAGTCAGTTCTTGGATACTGACCCAGCTTTCCCTAAGCACCCAAGGCCCAGCCACATAGCCGAAGCTCGGGAAGCAATCCCTGGGAAATAAAACAGTTTGCTTTCTTGAAAGTTGGCTTGCAGCTGCTGGTTAACACAAACAGTAAGAGGATCAGCTCCATCTCCGCTAGCTAAAAAAAAAGGGGGGGGGATGGGCGCGCTTCCCTTTAGCCATTCTGGGTTTAGTTAATTTGGATGATAACGGTTAGTTTTTAATCCCATTGTGTGGGAGTGAATATACAGAAGTCGACAAACCTGCTGACAGAACAACCTGCGGGAGAGTGTGAGTTTGTGTCCAATCTGGCGTGAAGAAGAAAAGAAAACAACTTGGAAAGATGTATTGGAAGAAGATAAGCCCAGCATGGGCGGGAGTGGGGGGCTGGAGTGGGAAAGAGGAGGGGGGCGGTACGGGACACTGAATGTCCCCTCCAACTCGGGAGGGAGAAGCAGGTGAACCCCTGGACAATCCGATCCCATACTTGGCGGCCACAACGTGCAACTCGTCTCTGCGCCCAGGTAGTTTCATTGCCAAACGTGATGCAGTTATCTCCACACCAGATAACTGATGACCCCCAAGGGCTGAACTCGGGAGTCTTAGAGGAATTAGGTCTCTTCTATGATCAGCCTGAGATAGAAGTTATTTATGAGGAGCGAGGTAGAGTGAGTGTGAAAAAGGGGGGAAAGAACTATTTCGAGGGAAACCTCGGCAGTTCCCAGATGGAACGGATTAGAAACCCGCGACGGCACTCATAAACTATAACACGATTTGATCGTTTCCATTCGCGAGAAACTTCTCCCCACCCAGTCGTCAGCACTCTGGGGGAGTGTGCAGAAGTAGGGGAAGGGGGGGAGGGCGGGAAAGGACCCCAGGACCCCAGTGCTAGGCAGACAGGAGACGCGCAGGGAAGACCCTGCAGAGCCGGCTTCCCAGCTGCCACTGCCCCCCCGCCTCTTCCCTTCGGCCCGTCCAGCTAATTTCCTCCTTCATTTCTGTTCCCCTCCTCCCCTCCTCCTCCTCCCCCGATATTTTCTCTCTCTAAAACCATAAAAAAGAGATCAACTTCCCTAACTTCACGGGGCCCTTTTCAGTGACAAATATTGATGCCCAAAGTGTCTGCGCTCTCCCGCCCCCAAACGTCGAGAAAAGGCGCCCGCGAAAGGGGAACATAAAAAGTTAACAATGCTGTGAAAATATGTTTGCAGAAAATAGACAATCGTTGGATTAAACGTATTCAAGTATGAAATAATGCCTTTTTGTGTCAAAACTTGGGCGATGGGAGGGTACAAAAGTTCCCTGTGGCAGCTACTTGCTCCCTTTGTGAGCTGTGCGCTTTGGCGTCTCCACTTGGGCGCATTACCCAGAGCACTCTAAGCGCGATTGTTTCTCCCTTTCTAATGACATTTACCGGATCAAAACATGCTGTTAATTCGATCAGAAGGCTTCACCCTCCTTGACAAAGCCACAATAATTTCTCCTGAAGTTTGTTAAATTGACCAAAATTAGGCAAATGAATAGGGGGTCTGTAGGCGCCCCCTCTCGCAGGTGACGACGCATAATGCCTGCCCGGGCCAGCTGCACTCCCCCTTTTCTTTTCGGCCCCGCTCTTCCTCGCGTCGCCCCCCCCTTCGCCCCCCAGCCTTTCTCTCCTCCCCCACCCTTCGGCATTATTAAAATTTAGCCCAATGAAACTATTCATACTTTTCAATGGACATTTTCGTATAGGATAATGGGCTACAAATTGAGCCTCTTCCCCCTGCAAAGAGGGGGACAAGGGGGAAAAAGAAACAAAACAAAACAAAAAAAAAACAACAAACGTGGCGGGGTGGTGGTGGGGGATAGCGTCGCGTGCCAAAGGGCAGCGGGAGGGGCGAGGCAGCCCGGGAGCCTCGTGTGCCAGCCCCAGCCCCAGCCCCACACCTGCCGGGGTGTCCGACAAATAAAGCGGGGTAAACAAAAAGCAGAGCGATGGACGTGTCACCAAGTCGTGTGAGAAAAGGCTGAGAACAAACGGGGCGACTCCGTCTCCAAGAGCTCTCCCTTGAACTCGGCGGAACAGCCTATTAAAGGCTTACTTAATTACTTTAATGACTCTGGACAGGCTTTAAAATGCACTCGGCGCTTGGCTGGCCGGCTTGCTGGGATTTGTAAACAGGCGATCGTGTGAGCCAGGGCGGTGGGACTAAAGAAGGGAGCTGGGTTTTGTGAGTGCACCCGCCCCCCGGTGCCGGCGGCTGCTGCGCCCCTGCGCTCCGCTGGCTGCAGCCGAGGCGGCTGGAGCTCCGGCTTGCACACGCACACGCACACAGGCTCCGGTCTGATGCGTCCTTTTCCCGCCTGGGCTGTTGCCATGCAAATGTTATCCCTGGCAAGATCACGTGTCCTTTGAAGGGCCACGTGGATTAACAAAGCTGATCTGCCCCCTCCAACCCACCCCCTTGGCTGCTAATTTTTTTTTTTACTTCTTTAAAACTGATCTTTAATGCATACATTCCCCAAACGCAGTTCCTCTAATCCTATGGAATAATTCAAACCATGAATGCACTCAGTTCCCCCTAAATGATCGCTTTATAAAGCAGCCCCTCCGAAGTTGGGAGGCTGCAGTCTACCTGAAACACTTGAGAAGGCACACGAGGAGGAAGGAGGAGCGGGTGACTTCTTTCCGGAGATTTCTTCCAAGGATGTCTGACAAGCTGAAGGAACGCAAAGTGAGTTAGAGTTCCACAGACCATTCTTGCGCCCTGGCGTTGGAAGCGTCTACATTTGCAGCTCCTCGCCTTCCCGTGAAAGGATACTCCCAGTATGGACCCTAGAATGTGTCTGAGCAACCCTGCTGGAGTTTGAGGGTGGGACTAGAGGGGTAAAAGCCTAGAATTGGGCACCCAGCAGTGAAATCAAACGCCAGCAGACTGGGACTCATTTCGAGATAACAAGCAAAGGAGTGGGAGTTGGGTCCAACTTGGTAAAAAGGGCAGGCCAGGGGACTCTAGCCACTTTTTCATGGGAAGTGATTCTGGCTCTCTGCTCCTGTCCCAGGGCACGTAGGCTCACAAGCCTTTGAACACCTTTTGGGAGTTCTATCTTTTTATATATTTGGAACAACAGAGGAAAATGGAGTAATGGCACCCGGCTCTGCCTTCTCATTTCTCTATTTCCCTGCCCTCTCCTGGCTTGACTTCTGAGGGTCAGAGGTTGCAAATACAAAACCATACCATTCCCCCCTTTTTTTCAGAGGACTCCAGTTTCCCATAAAGTTATCGAAAAGCGGAGGAGGGACCGGATCAATCGCTGCCTGAATGAGCTGGGCAAGACGGTGCCCATGGCCCTAGCGAAACAGGTAAGGACAGAGAGCGGACCAGCTCCAGGGGAGTGAAGGAGCTGTCAGAGCTTGGGCTCCCGGCCCACGGATACAGGACAAGGACATCCCGCGCCCCTGAAACAGCCTTCAGCCCTGAGACAGCCTTCAGGACCCACCAAATATTAGGTGGAGCCCTGGGAGCAAACCCCATCTTTTACCTAGCTCTACCTATCTAGGACCAGGAAGGATGGATATGACTATTTGATAGCCTTCCTTTCTTTTGCCCCGCTTCCCAGCCCAGTGCCTTGGGTGAGCCTCCACTTGTTTCTGTTGTAGAGCTCCGGGAAGCTGGAGAAAGCGGAGATTTTGGAGATGACTGTACAGTATTTGAGAGCCTTGCACTCCGCTGACTTCCCCAGGGGAAGAGAGAAAGGTAGGCGCCTATTTCAGTTACCTGGAACTTGTGGGACAGGGTGAAGACCACTCAGCGATGGACAGGACATCAGAGTTGGATAGGACCTAAGTGTTTGCCTCCTGCTGGCTGGGGTATGGGACTTGTGCTTGTAGCGGAGGTTTCCAGAGGGGGAACCCCCAAATACCATAAGATGGGTAATTCAGTTCCCTTTCCTCTCAAGCAAAGCATGGGGATCCGTGGTGCTGGATAATCGTGTGGCTTCTATTAGTGAATGAAAAGGTAGACGGTATGCAGTATTCCTAGAAATACAGAGGTGCCAGGGTGGCTGGGATGGAGAAATTGACCAGAAAATGAGAAGTATTGTGAAATGTGTTGGTGACCAACAGATGAGATAATTTACGCAGAAAGAAGGGCTTTGTAAACTTTAACGCTCTGTATAAAGAAATGCAAGCTATTATTTCCCCCTTCCCTCCCCATCCTCTATCATGGGCCTTCTGCCCAAAGAGGGCAGGGAAAGGATCTCATCGAAACTTTGCACCGCCCCCTCCCTGGGACAGCGCCCTCCTCACACGTGCTTAAATAAATGCTTGTTAAATCAAGGGATGGGAAAAGCTCTATAGTTGCAGGAGCAAGGGCCAAGGTATCATCCTTCCCTCTGCCACTTAATGCTATCTTTGTGATCTGGGGCAAGTCACAGTCTCTTGGGGCCTCAGTTCCCTCTTTTGTCAAATGAGGGGGTTGGACGAGACGACGTCTAAGACCCGTTCAGCTCCAGCTCTAGATTTCTGAGCCCACGGAGCCACATGTTGAGGGCAGAGGGGTTTATCCGTAGCCCTTTGCTCACTTTTTCCTCCTTTCTTGTCTCTCCAGCAGAACTTTTAGCGGAATTCGCTAACTACTTCCATTACGGTTACCACGAGTGCATGAAGAACTTGGTGCATTATCTGACCACAGTGGAGAGAATGGAGACCAAAGATACCAAGTACGCGCGAATCCTCGCTTTCTTGCAGTCCAAAGCGCGGCTGGTCACCGAGCCCGTGTTCCCTTCTCTAGGCTCCCTCTCGGAGCCAGACTTCTCCTACCAACTTCACCCGGCCGGCCCGGAGTACCCCGGACACAGTTCGGGGGAAGCCGCGGTCTTCCACCAGGGGCCAACCCACGGCCCCTTCCCCTGGCCCCACGGGCCTGCTCGCAGCCCCACCCTGCCTTACCTGCCTAACACCCCGGTGCCCATCTCCAACCCGGCTCAACAGCACAGTCCCTTCCTGGCTCCAGTGCAGGGGCTAGATCGGCATTATCTCAACTTGATCGGCCACTCCCACCCTAACGCCTTGAACCTGCACACGCCTCAACACGCTCCGGTGCTATAACACACAGGTTATAACACACGCCTCAGTGCCCCGGTGCCCCAGCGAATTCATTCGCTGCCTCGTGCACCGTTAGGAGAAACCTTGCATATTATAAACATGTAAATAGATTGCACAGAATCAGAAGGGACCGGAGAAGAAGAATTGTTTGTCCTTTGAAAGTTTCCTACATCCCCACTCTCCCTAAAAAAAAGAATTTCTGAGAAAGACGTTCTGGGAGAAGGCTTTCCGCTTTGTTACCTTCTGCACCCGTTCCTTGAACCTGCCCGGAGGTAATGGTGAGCCGGCCTTGGTCGGAAAGAAGGTGAAGCTGTAGGGGGTGGGGTGGGGTAGACTGGCGCGGCTGCCCCTGGGCTTCAAGGAGGGGACGTCCAAGTGCTCGGGCTTGGAGAGGTCAGAAATTGGAAAGGATGCTATTTGGGCTAGGGAGGAGGATGAAGGAGTCAGCTATTCATCCTTCCTCCGCCAGCGGATGCGGGCTGACAGCCACTCGCGGCTCCTCCCCTCCGGAAGGCGGGTCTGGGTAGGGAAATCCCTCTGCCAGCTGCGCACCAGTAGAGCTCACGCGCTCGTTCACGCGCTCTGCGCATTGGTCTGGGCAAAGGACGCAAAAGGGAGGCGAGCAGGACAGCAACGCACCCAGGGGACCCCAAGCCACCGAAGCTGCCCTTGAGACGACCGATCATGAGTTTATCTAGATTCAACCTCTTAATCCACTCACCATTTCCATCCACTCACAAACTCGCACAGAACCCAGACCGCCAAAACAGTGCGCTCCTTCCGCATCTTTTGGATCCAGGAGGCACCAGACTCGCCTTGTTTCTTGCCTCTCCCGAGTCCCCAGAAAATAACTTTTCAAAAAAATATAAAGTTCAAAGTAGGATCCTCTGAAAACAAAAATAAAATCCTGTGATGTTTCCCAACCGTGACCTCGATGTATCCACGCACGATGTCTTTGGGCGGGGAGCGGGGAATGAAAAAATGGGGGGAAAGGGAGGGGCTGGTGAAATCACGTTTACGAAATACACCCCACTGTAGGATTATCTAGGTTCGAAGGACTTAATTTCCAGGTGTCTTTTACATACATATTGCATGCATACGCACGCACGCGCGCGCGCACACGAACATGGAGAACATCAACATTGCACCTTCCCTTTGGCGTCAGCTCCCTCCAATCTCCCGCAAAAATTTTCCAATAACCAAAAATATAGTGCGGGTGGATACTCAAAGATCTGTGGAAAGACTTAAGTAATAATCTCACAGGTGGAGAGGGGGCGGAGGGATTTTTGATGACATGGGAGTTTTCCATGCAAAAGAAATAGGGAGTCCATCAAGGGCACAAAGTAGATTTTTCCATAGCAGAAGTCTCTGTGTGGGCACACACACATTCTACCCTTTTCTCTGTCCTTGGTCAACAAGCTGTTGTCACCTTCTCCGGCCTCAGTCTAGCTCTTTGGGGTAGATATAGAAATTTCTGCCCCTAGGGAGAAGATAAAATGGGGGGGGGGAGGTTTAGAGAAAAGGAGCAATCGGGAGGAGGCAGGGGAGGCGGGCACAAACAGTCCTTATCTCTCTCATCCTGCCTGGCAGCTGGGGGGAATCCGGGAAGGGTCGAGAAAGGCTAAGCCCTTGGGTGAGTCCAGCTGTAGAGTTGGAAGCAGGAACTCAAGGGCCACATCTGAGCTCCAGGGCCAGCTTTTCTCTCCAGGGAAGACTTTATCCCTCGGCTCTGATCCCTGAGTCACCCTCCAGGCACCCCCTTCTGGTTAGAAAGTTTTAGATGTCTTAGGGTTGGCTAGCGGTCTCCAAGAGATTTGAGTCTTCCTTATGGAGGTGGACCAGTGTTTTCGCATTTAATCAAAGATAATAGGCTAAAATGAGCAAAGGAAAGCTGACTACAGTGCTGACAGAGACAAAAAGACAAGCTAAACAGGAATTTCTTTTTTCCACTTTTTTCTTTGAGACCCCTCCCCCCCCCCCAGGTCATCAGAAACTTCTTTCACTTGCTCTCCATGAAATAATAAATGTCTACTTTCCAGGGCATGTTGTTTGGCATGAGGACCACATAGCTGAAGGACTAGGATGCAAGTTCCTCTCCCAGCTTAGCTGAAGGATAGTAAATTAACTTATTCCATTTGGGGGAAGGATTTGAGGGAAAGTTGACCTGGATTGTTTACTGAGGTCATGGAAAGGGATGACCCACAATTTGTAAACCATCAAACTCCATTCGACAGAGACAAGCAAAATAGATCTTCATCACAATGGGCAAAAAAAAGCATAATGTATAATGTGCATCTTCTTTTAAAATGAACACACATATCAGCAAACAGAAAAAGCCTTGTATGGCAGACATCGTTGGAGTAGCTGCTATATAGAAGCTAAGATGTAAACAAATCAGGAACAGAGCTTAGGAAGGAGAAAGTTAGAGCAGGAATAGAAAAACCTCCCCTGAAAACATACATTGAGCAATATGGGATCAAAACTAATTATGCAGAAGCAGGAGAATGGATGGTGCCTATTATGGAAACACATGTCTTACACTCATTTTCATCAGTGCTGGATACAGAATATGAAGAAGGCCTTTCAGGGTTTTTTTTTTCTCTGAGTACTAAGCCAATCTGAATTCCCTTCAGCAGCGAAGCATTAAAGATATAGTGTTACCCTGGAAATATAAATTATTAATATATTCAGCATTTTTGTCACTTCTCAACTGTTAACCAAATTAGACAAAACTCTCTTTTGCTAAGTAGATTTTCTCTTTGGGATTAGCTTTGGGAAAGCACAGGCCACCGCAGTAAAAACTTCAGTCATTTACATATAATTTTGCAAACTTCCACTGGTCCATGACAGTCTTTGTACCTCAAATGTTGGTATTCTTGATTTTTTTTTTCCTTTCTCATTTAACTGGGGAGGATAAACCCTGCTTTGGACTTACAATGACTTTAGGATAAAAGTCTCCCTCCCCTCTCTCCCCCTTCTCTCAGCATGTGTGTGTGTGTGTGTGTGTGTGTGTGTGTGTGTGTGTTGTGTCTTTCTCTCAAACTTCCATCCAAAGTCCCAATTCTCCAGGCTTGGCCAAAAGTCGAACTTCAGATAGCTTGACTTTCCAAAAGATTAAAAATGTCAGCTCAGAAAGTAATTGATTCAAATAAGATTGTGGCTTAAATTGTGTCTCTTCCCATCAACCGCCCCCCACCAAATACATGGATTCCAGCTTACCCCTTCCAACTCCCTCCCCACCCCGCCTTCTTTTTCTCTCTGTCTGACTTTCTTATGCACTCTCTCTCTACCCTTTCTTTAAGTAAGTTGTATAGTACTGGTTTCCAAGGGAGGCCCAACGAAACCCAGAAATAAAAAAAACAACAACAACAAAAAACCGGAGTGGGTTTGGTTGGAGGTGACCCATTGTGACAACTCTGAAAGGGGCAATCTCTCATTTCTTGGGCTTCATCCTTGAGTGGGCAAGAATAAAAATAATCATCCCCATGAAATCAAAGGTTCTCTCCAGAGGCTTGAGGAACAAAGCTGATGGCTAGTGCTTTGGGGTCGGTCCCCTTGGCTCAGCATTGCAGGGATAAGGAGCCCCCCTGCAGCCCCAGGGCCATGGCACCCGGCAGTTCCCTTAATACAGAGCTCACTTGTGCTTCCAAGCGTTATTGAACAAATAGATCCCCGTGTGCTGGTGGGGGCCCCAATCTAGGTCTCCATCACTCGTCAAGGCCAGTGGGTATCAGGGAAGGCATGGAAAGCATTGGAAGGTGGCAGCTGCTGGCAAAGTTGAAGTCCAGCAGTCGCAGAAGTCGTTGGTCCCAAGGAATCTGGGTAAAGATTTCTACGGAGGGGAAAAAAAACATCAAGGCAAGGAGATATTCCCTGAGTGGTTCCTGACATTGCTCGGTGCCCTGGAAAATTGTATGGCCCCCCAGATTCTTGGATCTACCAGGTTAAACTTCCATGGAGAGTAAGGAATAACTTAGTGTCACTTTCTTTTGTACTTGATGGATCTGGGAAGGGAGTCCCAGAAATTGAGTCTGGGTCATGGGAATGTCCTTGGCCACTGTTGCAGAAAATTATTTTCCCTGGCATCTACCCTTGGCACAAAATGATTTCTGAGATCCTAAAATTGAACTAATTTCCTGGAGGTTCAGTCCTCAAAAATTTGATACCCTAGTTTCCTTAGAGCCTTTCAAAAATGGGCTCAACTCTCTGCACTGGACTCACCCTGCTTAGAACCCTTAATGATAGGAGTAGTCTGGAGGAGAACAGTGCAAGGCTCTTGAGTCACTGGGATTCCAATGCTCCCTACTATGTGGCCTTGGGCAAGAGACAATCTCCTTGGCCTTCAGTTTCCAAGTCTTTAAAATGAATGGTTGGGGGGTGGGGGGCAGCTGGGTGGCTCAATGGATTGAGAACCAGGTTTAGAAATGGGAGGTCCTAGATTTGAATCTGGTGTCAGACATTGCCTAGCTGTGTGACCCTGGGCAAGTCACTTAACCCCCATTGCCTAGCCCTTACCGCTCTTCTGCCTTGGAACCAATACATAGTATTGGTTCTAAGACAGAAGGTAAGGGTTAAAAAAAGGAATGGTTGGACTTGATAGCCTCTAAAGTGCCTTCTTGGACACTCGGATAAAGTTTCTGGGCATTCTGTTTTGCTTGGGGGAGGTAGGGACGGATGGCTAACTCAGTGTCATACCCATTGGTCCATCACAACTCTTTGGTTTTTCTTTTGCTCCTTTATGTACACGCAAAGTAGGCAATTAAATATTTGTTGATTTGTTGATTGACACACAGCCCAAGCACGTGCTACTTACAATTTTATTTTATTTTGTTTTTCAATTAGCAAGCATTTACTTCTTCTGTCCTCCTACTCACTAATAAAAGCAGTGCATTTTATGTGCTAGGCACTTACAATTATTATCTCATTTGATCCTCTCAATTCTAGGAGGTAGGCACAATTATAATTACCCCCATTTAACAGATGAAAACTGAGGCAAACAGAGTCACACAGCTAGTAACTGTTTAAGGTTGGAGCCTACTTTTTTCCATTGGAAATTAAAAAAAAAAAAGAAAAATGAAACCCTTGAAACAATTAAGGTAGACATATGCTATTATGTGAGTGGTTCTTTCCAGTTCATTTGTCCCCATACTAAAATATACCCATTCATGAATAAACCTATGTCTTCCTTCAAATGCCCACAGCCTCCAGCAATGTTATATCCTTCCTTAGCATTTCTGGGTTGTAATTATCATTCTCAGAACTTCCCTCTGTCACCCTCATAAGAATCAGCTAGGTAATGCAATGGATACAAGGCTGAGGGTGATATCAGGAAGAATTGAGTTCAAATCCAACCTCAGATAGTCACCAAGTGGACCTGGGCAAGTCATTTAACCTTTGATTACCCCAGTTTATTTATCTGTAAAATGGGTTTGATAATAGCATCTACCTCTCAGGCTTGTAGTGAGGATCAAATGAGAAAATATTAGTGCTGTCTGTAGGTCCTTAATAAATGCTTTTATCCTAATCCACCTTCTCTAACTACCTGGCTATGAGCTGAGTTATAGAAGTGTCAAGGATCATAGAGATCATGTGGTCTAGTTCCTACATCATTTCTCTAGTAGTCCTGACAGGTGCCCAGCCAGTCTCTGCTGGAAGATCACCAGGGAAGAGGAATGCACTCCCTGCCAGGGAAGACACTTAAACTATCAATGCCTCCATTTCATCTTTCATAAAACTAGATAATCTCTACAATCCCTTTTCATCTCCAATTTCCTGCATCCACTGTCCACTCCCACATCCAGGTACACACTTGACTAAGGACACTATGAGCTATGATAGCTTGTGTGTGTGTGTGTGTGTGTGTGTGTGTGACACAACAAAGACATCCATGGTCCCACTATGGTCAAGATCATAGATCTATGGGGTAGAAGAGCCTCAGAGCTCCTTCCCTTACAAATGAAGAAACTGAGGCTCTAAAATTTGAACTCACTCCCTATTTGAACAGAGATTCTCAGAGCCCAAAGCCTGAGCTTGTTCCACTATAGCAAGGGAATACAATCTGGCTCCCCACTACCTCCCTTCACTCTGGGAAGGAAAACTAAAAACAAAGAGGTCAGGATTGTTGTCCTTCCACAAAAGGCTCAAGGGACATGAGCCTTAAAGGTTTGGGGGCATGTGGGGGAAATCCCTCATCCCATATGAAGTCAAAGTCAACGTTAAGCCCTTGATAATTGAGTTTGAAGAAAATAGATTCTGGGAGGAAGCTCCTGCCATTCTCATTTCCCCTCCAAAGGTTTACCGAGCTTTCTTATGTAGACCTGTTTGCCTACATCTGTGCACACCCTGGTCAATGCCCATATTTATGAGTACAAATACTCTCTGTGCCTATAGTGATGCCTGTTCCCACTGGGGTGTACAGATGCTCATAGGGGTTGATTAAATGCATGCATGGAAGTCTGGGAATGTGTGTTACTATGTAAGTGGGTGTCCAAGGAAGGCAGCAGATAGAGTGCATAGAGGAAGGCAGAAAGAACAGGTGGGTTTGAATGCTATTCCTTAGCTTTGTGACCATGAATAAGTCACTTGAACTTGTTTTGTAGTCTGTAAAATGGGGAGAATAATATTCATATTGCACAACTTTCAGGGTTGTCACAATGATCAAATGAGAGAAAATATCAAGTGCTTTATACCAATTTTGGTTATTATTATTACTGATATTATTTCTGCCCATATAAAAGGGTCAGATACAGTAAAACTGCATTATAACTAATGGGCAAGCTAGGTTGTATAGTAGATAGAGCCCCAGGCCTGGAGTCAGAAAGACCTGGGTTCAAATCCAGCCTCTGATACTTCTTAGCTATGTAACCCATGGCAAGTCACTTCACTCTGTTTGCCTCAGTTTCCTCATCTGTAAAATGAGATGGAAAAAGAAATGGCAAACCACTCCAGTGTCTTTACTGAGGAAACCCCAAATTGGGTTGGACACGACTGAACAACAAAAAGTAACTGATATTATATCTGAACCAACTCAAGAAGTTTCATACTATATGACAAATTCCTCCACTTGACTTTTAAAATCTTGTTATAATCTGTCTCCTACCTATCTTTCCATCACAAGTATCCATCAAAGTACTTTGGCATCAAGCATTTAGTGTTTTAGTTAGTTATTATGGCCCTGGTTCTGGAGATACAGAGGTAAAAAGGAAACAGGCCCTTCTCTCCAAGAGCTTAGACCATTCTGGAGAGATGACTGTCTTCTCATGAGAGGATGGGATAAATTCTCTTATCCAGAGCAAAATACAGAGTGTTCCCAGGGACCTTCTGCAGATAATGCCATTCCCCCATCAAGGTGCAATCCAAGAGTTGATGTCAGAGAATCAGGGGTAAAATCCTGGCTCTGTCTGCTTCCTACCAGTTGTGTGATCTTGAAAAAGGCGCCTAACCTCTGGATTTTAGTAGCCTTCCTTGGAAGATTAGGAGATTGGATTAGATGAACAAATGAATGAAAAGAATTTATTTGGCACTTATACATCAAGCACTGTGTGAAATTCAGTGGATACACATACTAAATGAAGGGTTCTTATCTTCAAGGAGCCTACATTCTACTGGGATTGGGGGGGGGAGGACTCCCCTGTATATGGGAATAGTGGCCAGGGAAGAGAGTTGTAGCCTATGAAGTCACAAAGATGATGAGTGAAACTAGGGTAGTCCATTGAGTCAGTCTTTTCAGAAGCAATGGTTGGTACTGAATTGACTATAATCCTCAGAACAAGAGGTGGGGAGTAGGAAGGGTATAACTAAAGCAGGGCAAAAAATGTCTGGGTTGAAGATAAAGACTAAGAGTTCCAGGGAGTAGAGACCCAACTGGCTTAGCTCTTCCCAGCCATGGTATCACATCACACTTCATTTTAGCCCAACTGGTCTTCTTATCATTCCTTATTCCCTCTGTGTTATCTCCCCCATCAGACCATCAGCTCCTTGAGAACAGGTACTGTCTTTTTTGTCTTCCTTTTCATACCCACTGATTGGCACATAGTAGATGCTTAATAAATGCTTCATTGACTTTGCACAGGTTTTCCTTCATATCTGAGATGCTCTCTCTCCATACCGCCATATTTTCAAATCCCTACTTCCCTTCAAGACTTAACTCAAGTTTTCTGATTCTCCCTCAGTGATGTTCCCTCTCAAAATTACTTTTTATTTACTTTGTACAGTCTGAAATGGCTTTTTACTCAGTTTTCTTTTTGAACCCAGACTTGTGTTACTAGTCTAGAAATGAAGATGGCACATAGATATAATTCTAGTCCCATACTCCATCTTAAATGCAAGAGGGAAGATTGACCAGCTTCTGGGATCCTGTACTCACTGTGTCCCTCTTCCAACCAGACTGCTGTCACCATCACCTTAACTCTTCTACTACTCCACACAAAGGAGGAAAAGCAGTCCTTGTGGAGACAGGTGAGTCAGATAGAATCTCAGATCATGTCTACCCATGGCACTCATGAGAACTCCTACATGTGTATAGATATCTGCCTATTTTACATATAATAGGGATGAATGGGGACCTAATGGGACATGATCTTGGGGAAGCTGGGTGGCTCAGTGGATGGAGAGCCAAGCCTGGAGATAAGATAGGAGGTCCTGAGTTCAAATATAGTTTCAGACACTTCCTAGCTATGTGACCCTGGGCAGGTCACTTAATCCCAGTTGCCTAGCCCTTACTACCCTTCTGCCTTGAAACCAACAAAATAGTATCAGAAGGTAAAGATTGTTTTAAAAAATAGGACATGACCTTCAGGAATTGGACAGATCATGTATGCTAGCTAAGCACAAGGACACTGTAAGGATAAAACAAATACCATTGCTGCTTGGAGCTATCCATAAATGACTTGATATTTTTTTCCTTTTCTTCCATTCTTTTTTTTAATTTTATAGTATTTTATTTGATCATTTCCATGCATTATTCATTAAAGACAAAGATCATTTTCTTTTCCTCCCTCCCACCCCCCGTAGCCGACGCGTGATTCCACTGGGTATCACATGTGTTCTTGATTCGAACCCATTGCCATGTTGTTAATATTTGCATTAGAGTGTTCGTTTAAAATCTCTCCTCTGTCATGTCCCCTCAGCCACTGTAGTCAGGCAGTTGCTTTTCCTTGGTGTTTCTACTCCCACAGTTTGTCCTCTGCTTTTGGATAGTGTTTTTTCTCCTAGATCCCTGCAGATTGTGCAGGGACATTACACTGCCACTAATAGAGAAGTCCATTACGTTTGATTATACCACAGTGTATTAGTCTTTGTGTACAATGTTCTCCTGGTTCTGCTCCTCTCGCTCTGCATCACTTCCTGGAGATTGTTCCAGTCTCCATGGAATTCCTCCACTTTATTATTCCTTTTTGCACAATAATATTCCATCACCAACATATACCACAATTTGTTCATCCATTCCCCAATTGATGGGCATCCCCTCGTTTTCCAATTTTTGGCCACCACAAAGAGCGCAGCTATGAATATTTTTGTACAAGTCTTTTTGTCCATTATCTCTTTGGGGTACAGATCCAGCAGTGCTATGGCTGGATCAAAGGGTAGACATTCTTTTATCGCCTTTTGTGCATAGTTCCAAATTGCCCTCCAGAATGGCTGGATCAGTTCACAACTCCACCAGCAATGAATTAATGTCCCTACTTTGCCACATCCCCTCCAGCATTCATTACTTTCCATAATTGAATGACTTGATATTTAAGGATTCTTATTCTTTGGGATAACCAAGTCATACCCTTTGCAGCCACTGGACAGAAAGAGCTGATGACTCAGAGCATTTTAGAAAAAGGGAGTGACTCTGTCCATGGTGCTTTGTTCCTTTGACTCTCTTAGAATGATGCTTTTTCAGGAGACCATGTCTGTATGGGGGAGGGGGAGCTGCCCCATGCTGTGTCTGTTGGCGGGGGAGGAGCTGCTCTGTGCTGTGTCTGTATGGGGGGAAATAAAAAAAATCTTTTCTCTCCCCTTTGAGTGCTACTCCTAACAATGTGGCAACAAGTGCAAAGGAATTCTGCTAGGCAAGGTGGAGCTTGGACTTCTCTGGCTGCCTCTGATGTTTCATATTTCTTTACTTGGTCCTAACAGACTGAATATGAACATCTTGATGGACACAACCAGATTTGGAGGTAACCTTGGGTCTATTGGTTGGAGTGGTCAAATTTCTACATTGGAGATAGAAATAAGAAGAACCGAAGCACTTACCTACCTGGCCAGAAAGCATGACCTTTAAGGGGGCAATGTAGAGTTCAAGTGCATTGTAACAATTCCTATTCAAACCCTTAAATGCTATCCTAGTTTTAAGATTTACAACTAAAACAGACAAACCATTTTAGCATCTGTCTGCTGACATTGCCTAACTCCTCCCCATTTATACCAGTGTCCAAACTGGACCTCAGACCTAGACCACCCTACCTGGCTTTTCCTCCATCCATACCCAGATCTCTAAGGAAATTAATCAACTCCTCTTTGGAGGCCCTACCCTAGGAACCAACCCAATTGTTTGGTGACTGTGCAAACTATCCTATTCTGCCCACTCTATCTACTGACTGGCTCTAAGTACTAGACCATGCTTTAGCTTTACATCCCACTCACCTATTCATCCATCCATCCATCCATCCATCCATCCATCCATCCATCCATCCAATCTACTTCATGTTGGACCACTTCACATGTATCCCCCCCCCTTTCCTCATCTCTGGGACAAAATTCTCTTCCCTCATCATTTCTTTCTTATGTGTTGCCTTCCTGTACTAAAATGTAATCTCCTGGAGGGCAGAGACTATCTCTTTTTAAATCTTTGTCTTTTTAGTGCTTAGCATAACACCTGGCACACAGAAATGCTGTTTTTTTCCAGTTATTTATACAATGTGACAACCATTATGCCAAGTGCTACAGCCTCTTCTCCTGGACCACTGCCTTGTCATGGAGGAGGGGCTTGTATAGCTCCGTGAAATGATGAACTATGCTGTGCAGTCTTACCCAAAATGCACAGGGCATAGTGAAAAATTCTGGCA
The DNA here is from genome assembly GCF_027887165.1 of Monodelphis domestica. Lineage (NCBI taxonomy): Eukaryota > Metazoa > Chordata > Mammalia > Didelphimorphia > Didelphidae > Monodelphis > Monodelphis domestica. The sequence goes on from NC_077232.1 coordinate 232,823,692, forward strand.
AAAGGTGATCTGCCAGAGAAGGAAATGGCAAACCATTCTAGTATTTTTGCCATGAAAACATCATGGACAGTATTAAAATACTAAGATATGACACAGGAATACAAATCCCTCACATCAGAAGGAGTTCAATATGCTACTAGGGAAGAACAGAGGACATTTAGAAGTACCTCCAGAAAGAATGAAGTGACTGCATCAAAGCAGAAAGGAAGCTCGGCTTTGGATGTGTCTGCTGGAAAGTCTGATGTCATTGACATCAAAATTGGTTAGGGACCTGGTATGTAAGATCTATGAACCTATAAGCTGAATGCAGTCAAACAGGAAATGAAAAGATTAAACATAGACATCTTGGGTGTCAATGATCTTAAATGGATGGGAATAGATGAATTTAATTTGAGTGTCCCCTGCATATATTACTATGGGCAAGGATCCCTTAGAAAAAATGGAATGGCCCTCATATTCAATAAAAGGGTGAGAAAAGCAGTTCTTAGATATAACCTCAAAATGATACTATATCTGTTCAAATCTGAGGCAAAGCATTAAATAGCAAAGCATTACAACTCCAACCATTGATGCCAAAGGGATCAAGGCTACTTAATTCTATAAAGACCTACAAATTACTCTGGAAATAACATTTAAAAAGAGATGCCACATTCATCATAGGGGGCTGGAATGACAAGTAAGAACAACAGACAAGGTTGGTCTTGGAGTATAAAATGAAACAGGGCAGAGACTAGTACAGTTCTGTCAAGATAACTCCCTGTTCATAGTAAACACTTTTTCAACAACCCAAAATGTGACTCCACACATGAACATCACCTGATAGCCAATACTGAAGTCAGATTGATTATATACTTCACGGTTAAATATGGGAAAGCTCCATACAGTCAGTTAAAACAAGACCTGGAGCTGTTTGTGGTTTGGATCATGAGTTTCTTATTATAAAACTCAGACTTAAATTGAAGAAAATAGGGGAAACCATGAGACTGTATAAGGATGACCTAAATAACATCCCTTAGGGATATGAGTGAAAGTAATGAGCAGATTTCAGCAATTAGGTCTGGTAGAGAGAGTGCCTGGAGAACTATGGGTAGAAGTTCACAATACTGAACAGGAGGCAACAACAACAATAAAGAAAAAGAACCCAAAGAAAAAGAAGAGCAAGAAAGCAAAATGGCTTCCTGGTGAGGCTTTAAAAATAGTTGAGGAAAAAGAAAAGTTGTTAAATAAATAAATACTGCTGGGAAGCAAGTATCTGAATCAAACTAATGTTTATTAGTAATTTACAGTGTCAGAGTCCAAGATCCTCCCTGTGCAGTGTAAAGACCCAGAGCTCATTTGTCAACTGGTTTATATAGAATCAGATTACACAGACCTTCCCTGCCCCCTTCAGAATGGGAGTGGTCTTCCTCATTGTTCTTTTCACAGGGGGTGATCAGAGTTTTCATCTTTTAGATCTCCTTCTTCAAGAAAGTCAGATATTTTTCTTGTCTCTATTCAATGAAGTAATCATCCATTCCATATATGGTAAAAGCCAAGTCATTCTTATAGCTTCAAAGCCAACTGAGATATCATAATGTCAGGACACATTCCAAGATGCTGGATGCATGCACACAACTCCCCTTGGCATGAATATCTTGCCAAGGCATTTCAAAGGATTTTCTTTGTGATTTTACTCATGATTGTTGAGTATAGATTCTCATCACAATTGTTCAATCAATTAAGAATTGAGATTATTCCTTATAATTTATCACAAAAATACAGATTATCTAATGAGATTACATGCAGAGAATATACAGTTATATCTAGGTATAAAATAGATAAAATTGTGAATATAACCTGAAAGTGCTTAATTAGATTACCTTTTACAAAGTAAAAGGGAAAGATATACCCAACAGAATGCAAAATGCCAGATAACAACCAGGAGAGATAAGAAAGTATTCTTAAATGAGCAATGTGGAAAAAATAGAAGAAAACAACAGAATAGGAAAGATGAGATCTCTTCGAGAAAATTAGAGCTATCAAGGGAATGTTTCATGCAAAACTGAGCATGATAAAAGACAAAAAATGGCATCGACTTAACAGAAGACATTAAGAGGTAGCCAAATATACAAAAGAATTGGACAAGAAAGATCTTAAACATCACCAGTAACCATGATGGTGTGGTTACTGATCTAGAGCCAGACATCCTAGAGAACAAAATCACATTAACTTTAGGAAGCATTGCTAACAATAAGGCTAGTGGAGGTGACAGATTTCCAGATGAGCTATTTGAAACCCTAAAAGGTGATACTACTAAAGGGCTGCACTCAATATGCCAGCAAATTTGGAAAACTCAACAGTGGCTAGTGGATTGGAAAAGGTCAGTTTATTTCCTAATCATAAAGAATGGCAAAACCAAAGAATGTCCATATTCCTGAACAACTGTGCTCATTTTACATGCCAGCAAGGCTATGCTTCTGATTCTGCAGGCTAGGCTTCAATGATATGTAAACCAGGAATTACTAGAAGTTCAGACTAGTTTTTGAGGAGGCAAAGAAAGTGGCAACCAGATTATTTGGAGCCTCTCCCCTATGCCCTCTTCCTTTTCCACAAAGGGGTCTTTGCTTTTAATTAGAGACAGCTCAGTAAATAGAACACTGGATATGGGGTTAGGAAGATCTGAATTCAAATCCCACCTCTGTATGACTTTGAGTAAGTCAATTAGCCTCTGCTTATCTCAGTTTCTTCATCTGTGAAATGGAGATAATAAGAGGTGTCACAAGGACCAAATGAGATGGTTCAAGTGGGGAGGAGATAGGCAATGGTAACAGGCAGATAACTGAAATGCTTTATGTGCATGGCTAGTTGAATGGGATTTGATGATGAAGCAATAGTCATACTTAGTAAATATTTGCTGAATTGATTTGAATTGTTATTCATGCATATCTCTGTGTAAATGTGTATTTACATGTGTGTATATATCCTTGCCAGTCAGTATGCACAAGTCAAGGAGAAGTATTTCCTACACAGAGACCATTGCTCCATAAGAGGGTGAAAGGCCCACCCATCCCTGAACTGTGTCATAGGTAAGATGCTATCGGTATAGAATTTGGTAAATCTTTTTCTAGCATAAACTTTGCTACAGGTGGACATGAAGCAGAGTAGGAGAGTGAACAGATGCATTGGAGGTGTGTTTAAGACAGAATGGTGACCCTTAGAGTCTTGGGGAATGCTAAGGAGAGCCACAAATGCAATGGAAATTGGAGAAAGGACATTTTGGGGACTGAGACTTAGAATGCTGAGAGTACCAGGAAGCCACACACACACACAAAAAAAGAGAGGAACCTTGGTAACAGAAGGGGGAGGAAAAGAATGGAACATTTGGAGAGGGAATATGTAGGCAAACATGGAGTAGATTTTTGGGCAGCCGGTGGAAGTCTCAACTAGAAGGCCAACCATAGAGTGTTACAATATCCCTTTCTATCAGGGAAGCATACAAAGCCCACTAGCCTACTTTCAACAAACAGTCTCCAACTTGGAAAGGTAAAATTTTGGACCCCTCTATCAGAGAAGCCCACAATTCTACAACTAAACAATTGTCCTCTTTGATCTTGAGTGCCATGGATTTTCTCAGGGTAATTAGAAAGTGCTAAGGTTTTATTTGGTTCTATCTTAATAATGGACTTGAGATGATTCTCCCTTTCTAAAATTATGTCTCACTTTTCAGTGGTGTCCAACTCTTCATGACCCCATTTAAGGTTTTCTTGGCAAAGATACTGGAGTGGTTTGCCATTGCCTTCTCCAGTTCATTTTACAGATGAAGAAACTAAGGCAAATGGGGTTAAGTGACTTGCCCAAATTCATACTTCTGGTAAGAGTCCGAGGCCAGATTTGAATTCAGGAAGAAGAGTCTCCAGGCCCACCACTTCTATCCATGGTGCCACCTATGGTGGACTGGGCTACTACTATCATGTCCAAGAGATATATTACAAACACATCAACATTTCTCTAGTTTTCTGAACTCCTAAACCTATAAACATTCTTGTGGTGTTTACAACCATCATACTTAAACCTGCTGTATTCTCAGGACTAGCACAGTGATTGCCACATAGTAAAGACTTAAGAAATGCTTTTTTCATTCATTCATTCATTCACTCATCCATCTATCCATTCATTCATCCCTTCTTTCAATGCTCCAGAATAGAATGGGGGTGACAATGAGTTCTCAAAGATTGTGAAAATGGAGCACTAATTCTGTCAAATCTTCTCCATGGAAAGGCTTTGAGTATGTACCTGGTTCTAGATTATAGTCCAAGGAACAGTCTAGCTAAGTGGAGAAGCTTATCACCAGGGGATCAGCTATTGTTAGTTGAATCTTTCTGACTGTAGAAGTTCTTGAAGACTGTCTATTATGCTATGAGGGAGTTGCAACTTATATCAGTGGAGAAATACTCACAAATTCAAGCTGGAAGGGACTTTGGAAAATCTCCAGCCTAGCTCTTCATCTTGCAAGTAGGAATTCTGCATCTCATAAGTGGGAAGTTCTTACATTAGTTCTGGTGCCAAGGGTTTTTTAGCTTTACAATCTCATGATCTAATGATCCCTGTGCAAGAGTCTGGAAATGAGGGGTCATGATAAGAATTTTATAACTTTTCACTATGAAGGAGGGCAACTAGGTGGTGCAATGGATAGAGTGACAGGCCTGGAGTTAGGAAGACTCATCTTCCTGAGTTCAAATCTGACCTCAGACACTTAGTAGCTGTGTGACCCTGGACAAGTCACTTAACCCTGTTTCAGTTTTTCATCTATCAAATGAGCCGGAGAAGGAAATGGTAAACCACTAACATCTTTGCCAAGAAAACTCCAAATGGAGGAGCTAGACATGACTGAAAAAATGACTGAATGACAATTACCAAGGGAGGAAAAGGAGGCTAATGAGAAAGGATGCATACAAGGCAAATGAGATTGAGATCCAGGTGGTGTTCTTATCCCTTTTTTTTTTTGTTTACTGGACACTTTGGCAGTCTGATGAAGCTATGGACCCCTCCTTAGAATCATGTATTTAAATGCATAAAAGAATGTATAGGATTACAAAGGAAACCAACCACCTTGAAATGCACTTAGCAACACATTCAAAAAACAAGTTAGTCAGCTTAAAAACCCTTGCTTGTTGGAATATACAGCCTTCTAGATTATCAAATCTTTATTTATCAGTTTCTCCAATTCTTTCGCTCAATACCCTTTATTTGAGATGGAAAGAATGCTAAATGTAACATCAGAGAACTGGGCTCTCCTATTCATTACCTGTGTGATATTGAACAATTCACGTCATTTCCCCTGGGCTTCAGTTCCCTCATCTGTAAAATAAGGGGGTGACTAAGAGTCTCTGAGGTCCCTTCCAGTTCTAAATCTATAGCCAGGTTACCCAGTGATTATTTCTTAATTTCAGTGACAGGTATTTTCCCTTCTTCAAGAGTTCCATAGGAAATGGAAATATCCCAGAAAAGCTCATTCATACCCCATATTTTAGCAGCTAGACTTACTTAGTGATCAGTAAGCTTTTGATGACTGAGATTTATTGACTGAAACTGAAAGCTAGAAGGATAGGATCAGGCACAAAGGGGAAATGGAAGGGGGAAGTTGAACAAAAACAGGAAAAGGAAGCCAGGGTAGGAAGCATGCGACAAAAGGCTGTACACACTTTGCCTGTTTTGCAAAAGGGTTGTTTTTAATGGTGGCACTGAAGAACATCAAACTCCAGCTCCAGAGCAGCAAAAAGAAAAGTAGATGACAAAAAGGATGAAGAGAAGAAAAGTCAAGGAGTATAGGAGAAGCAGCCATAGTTTTGTTTTGTTTTAAATTTTACAGAAGGCCCAGGAGGCAAGAGACTAAGACCCAAGTGTTCTTACCTGGTAGTCTATATCATGAATGATGTCACTTATGATATAGCCTTTGAGAAAATAGAGTAATGAAATTCCATCTTTATAAGAGACATAGTTGTTGAGAATAACAACAACAACAACAACAACAAAACCCTGGATCAATGAGCACAATCTCCAAAGTTGCTTTCTTTCTTCTCACCCGTGCCAAAGAATAGAGATAGGAAATTAGCCCATGATAGTAGACTAGACATTGATCTAGTGAGGTTGAGCAAGGTCTTTTCCAAGGCAGAGAGGATATTTGAACTTGGGTCTTGGAACTTCAAGTTTCTCATTTTCTTTAGCTGTACCACAAGAGACCTTTCATCTTTCAAATTCTGAGAGTCTATAAAATTTAAATTTATCCTTTCTTTGCCACTCAGTACCTGTTTGACCTTGAAAATATTGCATCTCAGTTTTCTCATCTGTAAAATGAGGAAATTGGAACAGATGACCCCCAAGTTTCCTATCAGCTCTTGATCTATAACTATGTGACTTTTTTCTGTTATAAAATATATCAAATGAAAGAGTAAAAATAGCATTAATTTTCATTTTTAAAACTTTTAGATTGACAAAGTCCTTTCCTAACAACAACCCTGAGAAATAAATAGAGCGAGTATCACTATTCTTCTCTACCAGATGAGAAAACTATGGGTGAGAGGCTAAAGGACTTGTCCAGCATCATTCAGTCAATAACTATCAGAGGTAGGATTTAAACACAAGCATTTCCTGACTCTCACTACATGGTGCTTTCCATTATGACACAAGAAGTGAGTAAACAAAGCACATGCGTTTTTCTATGTAGTTTTATTTTTAATTCATTTAATTAATGGTGGTTTGGAGACACACTACATATATACTTTTTTGCAAATTTCTTCCAAGAAGATTTATCTTTATCCAGTTCTATTAATACCTGGGTAAATAAGCTTTGTATTCGTTAATTTGTCAGTCAATAAATATTTATCAAATATTTACTATGTACCAGACACTATACTAAGAGATGGGGAGGCAAAGAAAAGACAAAAGACTGTCCTTGCCCTCAAGGAACTCATAGTCAAATATGGAAGAAAATATGCAAGCAACTATGTATACAGAAACTATATACAATATAAATTAGAAATAACCAAAAGAGGAAAGGCACTGGCATTAAAGGAGATTAGGAAAGGCTTCCAGTAGAAGGAAGAACTTTAGCTGGGACTAGAAAGAAACTAGGAAAGCTAGGAGGCCAAGATGAAAAGAAAAACATTCCAGGCATAGGGGACAGCCAGTGAAAATTTCTAGGGTCTAGAAATGGAGTTTCTTGTTCAAGGAGGCCAGTGTCACTAAATCTCAGAATAAGTGTTGACAAGGGGCTGTAAGGAGACTGAAAGGCTATAAGGTCCAATTATAAAAGATTTTTTAACATCAAAAGAATTTTATGACCCTGAAGGTGGGAACCAATAAGAGGGTGCCATAGTTGGACCTGTACTTAAGGAAGACCTTTTGAAAACTGTGTAGAGGATTAATTGAAGTAAAGAAGGACTTGTGGCAAGAGAATCAATGATCAGGCTATTTTAATGGTCCAGATATGAAGTGACAAGGGCTTTCATTAGGATCATGGCAGTGTCAGAGGAAAGAAATGGAGATATTAAAGAGATATTACAAAGGCAAAATTGACAGGACTTGGCACAAATGGAATATGGGGGATGAGAGAGTATGAGGAGAGGAAGACAATATTTAAGTTTCGAGCCTGTTTGGCTGGGAAGATGGTCCTACCTTCAACAAAAATATGAAATTAGGAAGAAGGAAGAGGTTAGCTAGGAGAGAATAATGAATTCCATTTTGGACATGTTAGTTTAAGATGTCTACCAGACATCTAGTTCAAGATGTCTGAAAGTCATCTGGAGATGCCAGAACAGTGGAGAGGTTAGATCTGAATAGATAGATTTAAGAATCATCAGTGTAAAGATGATAATTAAATCTATGGGAATTAATAAGATCCCCAAGTGAAATACTAAAGAGGGAGATGAGAAGGGGGCCTAGGAGAGAGTCCTATGCCAAGCCTATGCATGACCTGGTTGAAAATCTCAAAGGAGACAAAAGAGTAGTCAAATAGGTAGGAGTACCAGGAAAGAGCATTGTCATGAAAACCTAAAGAGAAAAGAATATCAAGGAGAATAGGGTCAACAATGTTAAAAGCTGCAGAGAAATCACGAAGGATGAAGATTCAGAAAAAGGCCATTAAATTTTTAATTAAGCTACATAGGGTTAATAACTTTGAAGAGAGCAATCTAGTTTGAATGACTTCAGAAGTCAGACTGTTGAGAATTAAGAATAAAATTAGAAGAAAGGAAATGGAGTCATTTATTGTCGACAGCCTTATCAAAGAGTTTGGACACAAAAGGAAAGAGTGGTAGAGGATGATAGTAGAGATAAATGGATTCGGTGAGGTTTTTTTTGAGGATGGGGAGGGTAAGAGAAGGGGATGAAGTAAGGGAACAATCATTTATTAAGCACCTCTATGTGGCAGATATTATGTTAAACAATTTAAAAATATGATCTTATTTGATGGGGAGAGATTTGGGCAGTAGGGAAATAGCCACTAGCCAGGGGGTAATTGAAGATAAGTGGCAAGCATTGGAGTAAAAGCTGCCCCATCCAATTTCTGTTTTTCTTTTTTTTTCTTTTCTAAAATTAATTAATTAATTTAGAATATTTTTCCATGATTAGATGATTCACGATTTTTCCCACTCCTCTTCCCTCCCGCCTCCTAGAGCTGACAAGCAGTTCCACTGGGTTATAACATGTATCATTGTTCAAAACCCATTTCCAAGTTATCCATATTTGCAATAGTGATCTCTTAACGCCCAAACCCTAATCATATCCCCATCAAACAATGTGATCATTCATATGTTTTTCTTTTGTGTTTCTGCTCCCACAGTTCTTTCTCTGGATGTGGATAGTGTTCTTTCTCATAGATCCCTCAGAATTGTTCTATATCATTGTATTGCTGCTACTGGAGAAGTTTGTGCCACAGTGTATCTGTCTCTGTGTACAATGTTCTCCTGGTTCTGCTCCTCTCACTCTGCATCAATTCCTGGAAGTCATTCCAGTTCACATGGAATTCCTCCACTTTATTATTCCTTTGAGCACAATAGTATTCCATCACCAACATATACCACAGTTTGTTCAGCCATTCCCCAATCGATGGATACCCCCCTCCATTTTCCAATTTTTGCCACCACAAAAAGCACAGCTATACATATTTTTGTACACATATTTCTCCTTATTATCTCTTTGGGATACAAACTGAAATAACAATATTAAATTGTAACAACCCAGCAGTAGTATGACTGGATCAAAGTGCAAACATTCTTTTAAAGCCCTTTGAACATAAATCCAAATTGCCTTCCAGAATGACTGGACCAATCCACAACTTCACCAGAAGTATATTAGTGTCCCAATTTTTCCACATCCTCTCCAACATTTATCACTCTCCTTTGCTTCCTCCCATCCAATTTCTTAACACCCCAAAGAATTTTAGAGTTGCTTCATAACTACAGAAAAAGAGAAAGTAATTGGAAAAATAAACTGAAAAACAACCAATCCCATTTTATTTCCCTTTAATTTCATTTAAAGAAGAGAATTAAGAAAAGATATAATGATTTACTGAATTTTTAATAAGTGTTTTATGTCTCTCATCTCATTTGAACAGTTAGATGGCACAGTGGATATAATGTTGGGCCTGGAGCCCAGAAGAGCTGAGTTATTACTAACTTTGTGATCTTGGGCAAATCACTCCATCTTGTTTGACTCAGTTTCCTCATCTGAAAGATGTGCTGGAGAAGGAACTGACAAATCACTCCAGTATCTTGCTAAGACTGGCATCTCAAATACAGACATGACTATAAAGACCAAACAACTCAATTGACACCCACAATAGGTCTGTAAGGCAAACAAAGCAAATATAAACATTTCCATTTGACAAATGCCAGGCCAAGGCTGAAAAGGTTAAGTTATTTACCCAAGGTCACACAACCAATAGAGTTAGGGTATGAACTAAAATATTTTGACTTCAATACACTTTTCACTATAGCACAAGGAAAACAGAGGAACAAAGCAAGAAATGGAGAGAATCTTAAGAAAATAGGAAGAAATATAGGAGGTCTTTGGTTTATTTTTTCAGAAGCATGACCAGAAGGTAAACTTAAGTGAAGAGCCCAATGAGGATACCTCCCACCCTATATGAGAACAATGTGAAAAAGAAGAGTTTGTTACATTTTATTTAAGATTAAAGTGGATTTATTGGATAAAATGATTGCCAGCAAAGGAGGGGTGAAAGAATTCTTAACTAATCACTTAGTCTTAAAAAATAATACTTTTCCCCCAGTAAAAATATTATAGCTCAATATAGCACATAATAATTAGTGGTTAATCAATCACTAAAATTTTTAAATGTTTCACAATAATAATTATTATAGTTCACACTTTGATAACATGTTATAGTTTGCTGTTATTTTAACTACTGTAGCTCATATTTGTCTAGAACTTGATAATACAAAATAATTATTATTCATTATAATTAGGAACAATAATAACAGATTATGGTTAAATGGAACCCTATGGTTTAAAAAATGCTGTGACACTATGTAATCTTTATACATGTATATATAAATATATATTTAAAATCCTTACCATCCTGTAGTCAATATTAAGCATTGGTTCTAAAGAAAAAGAGCAGCAAGGGCTAGGGAATTGGGGTTAAGTGACTTGCCCAGGATCATACAGCTAGAAAATGTCTGAGGCCATACTTGAACCCAAGACCTCCTGTCTCTAGCAATGGCTCTCAATCTACTGAGCTACCTATGTGGCTGTGATTGTATTTGATCTTTACAACACTATGAGGAGCTCTTTATTCAATGATTTCCCTTTTGTTGACCTCCTTTTAATAAAATTTCCTTCTAAAAAATTGGGAAATGGGAGTTTTCTAGAAAGTAGTTAGTAGAAAATAGTACCATGACACAGTCTTGGGAAAGGTTAGAAGTGTGAAGAGACAGGATGATTGAGCAGGGAACGCTGAACTTGGTGTCATTAGATCTGAATTTGCATCCTGACTTGGTCATCTGTGACCCTGGGAAGTTGTTCCATTTTTCTGGATCTCAGTAATGAGAGAGTTGAGGGGTCCCCTTAGCTCAAGATCTAGTAATTTCTCCAGGTTTCATGGGTTGGGATGACAGGCCAAGAAGAGGGAGAACCTTCATCAAATATACCTGATTCCTTTGCATCTCTGTCTTCAGACGGTTGCACATGGCAGAGTCTTAAAAGTTCCCTTAAAAAGCCACCACTCCCTTAAGAATATTGCAGAATATGTTTGATTCAGTTCAGTTCACTGGATGGCCTATTCATGTCTGTAGCTGCTCCAAAATGCATCCCCCTAAAGAAAACACCAAGAATCCTTGATAGGGCTGCACAGAAGTGCTTTAACTGGAGAAGCAAGATGCAGCCTCATTGCTCTTGGGCTAAATTTCTGGAAGCACATTAACGGTGGGATGGACCCAGCATCTTCCTTTCCCAGATGATGTGATCAGTCTCCGCTGGGAGGCTCTAGGCACTGCTCTCTCTCCCTGGCTAGGAAAGCTCCTTTGTGGAATTTGGTCTCACACATCTGGGAAGACATGATGGGCTGGCTAGGGCGTAGGATCTGTGCTTTTTATTACTGAACAGCAGGGGGAGCTCATGAGGTGGTTTTTGGGCAATGCTGAATTCAACAGGGGAGAGAGGGAGAGAGACAGACAGACAGAGAAAGACAGAGAGAGATAGAGACAGAGAGAAAGACAGAGAGAAAGAGAGGGAGACAGAGAAAGGAGAGACAGAGACAGAGAGAGGGAGAGAGACAGAGACAGAAAGAGACAAAGACAAACACAGAGACAGACAAAGAGAGATAGAGAATAGCTAATAGTTTATGAAGTATTATAAAACCGATTTATATTAGCACACACTTCAGGCCCCAAACCAGTGGTGTGCTGGTAAATACTTAAGAAGCAGCTTTCCCCATGTCATATTTTTCATATTAATGTACATTATTAATATTTTCTCCACCACCTTCTTAAGTCCAGACAATCAACAAAACAATAAACCAGATTTGTAGGATTTGCTGATTTTTGAAGTGTAGATGTTCGCACTGAAAATTTTATAATCTTTGAGATCCCTAATCATAACAGCTAACATTGAAATGATGCTTACTTATATGCCAGGCACTGTGTTAGTAGTTTACAGTGATCACAGTTGATGTTCACAAAAACCCAGAGTGGTAGGTGCTTTGATTATGCCCACTTCATAGATGGGTAAAAAAAGAGGGGTTAAAATGACTTGCTCAAGATCACACAGCTAATTCTACCTAGGAAGCTTATCCTGCTTGCTTCAAATTACCCAACTAGTCACAGATAACATAACACAGGTCTAGAATTCTAACCATTTTTCTTCCTGTCTCTAAAGAAATTGCTGTGGGATGGTATGTAAAATTTTGATGTGTTTAGAAGAATAGAAAGTCATCAAAGATTTAGAGTTAAAGGACTTTAGATATCATCTAGAACCGCTGTCCCATTTTCCAGGTGAAAAGCTAAGTAAGGTTTTGCTCCTTGTTCAGGACCATACAGGTAGAAGGAAATGGTAGGACCAGAATTTGAACCCTACTCTTTTCACTGTAAATATAGGACTTTCTGACAGACAGAATGAGTCTGTGAGTCCTGTGAGTAATTCCTGCTCTTGAAACTTGGATAACTTAGGGAAACAAAGTCTTTTTAGAAAATATAGGAGCTAAGAATTCTAAGAATAAGAAATGAAGAAAGAAAATATTCCTGAAGCAGGGGTTAAAGCCTGTGCAGAAATAAAAAGGCAGGAGCTGGATATTTCTGGGAAACAGAAAGTGGTCCAATATGTCTGGGAAATGTGCCAGTAGGAAATAGAATAAAAACAAGAAAATATAAGCCAGTTGTATGAAATAATGAAGAGTAAAATGAGAAGAACTAAAGAAATGTTGTATATAGTAAAAGCAATATTATTTGAAGAAGCTATGAATGCCCACCTCCAGAGAAAGAACTGATAAATAGAAGGATGCCTCATGTGGTTTTATTTCTAAGTCTATCACTTATATCTATATATATATATATATATCTTTGTCAAGTTGTGACCTTCTCTATTTCAACGTAGGGTAGAAAGGAGGGAGATAGCTCAGAATTTAAAAGGTAACCAAAAAAATTAATCTAATTTAAAAAAAGAGATAATACAATCTATCTTCCTGAATGTTCATAATAGAATGTGAACTCTGGTTCCCTCTTTAACCACAATACAGAATATTGTCCCATCAGGGCACTTGTAAAAGAATTAACAGAGAATCCATTGGCTGTTGTCTAATATTTTCTAAGATTTTTAGCACTTGAGAGAGGCTGATTTATGGACACGTTAAAGCATCCAGTCAGCCTTTTGAGTTTTTCATGCTCTATTCTTGTGAAACTTGCCTTCCAACTAAATCTGGGGAGTTTCACCTGGGGCTACCTAAGAGGAAGACGTGATCCTAGATTGGCAGACAGAAGGTTCAGTGTTAATGTTAAGGGAATAAAGGAGAGCATGCCTTCTTCAAGGGGAGAGACATCAAGTTCCAGAGACTGACAATATGAAAAACATTTACTTTGAAGGAGATTAGTTGAAAATATTTTTTATCTGATAGGATTCCAACTTTTTGAGGACAAGTAGCATTTTCTCTTTATCTCTGTATCTCCAGTACCTAGGACAGTGCCTGGCACATAGCTAATAAATGCTACATCAATTGATTTTTTTTTAAACCCTTACCTTTCGTCTTGGAGTTAATACTATGTATTGGCTTCAAGGTATAAGAGTGGTAAGGGCTAGGCAATGGGGGTCAAGTGACTTGCCCAGGGTCTGTAACATACCAGACATGTTAGCATCTTGGAAGTATAATTGATGTATTGATATTATATCCTATATATTCATTTACCAAACTCATGGGCAGATCACTAAATGATCATTGTATGGAAAGGGATAGTCCAAAGGACAAGTGCAAAGGATAGGTGAATTCCTGGGCGGGGCACTGCGGGCCACAGTGTCCTAGCTCACACCTTGTCTGACCACATTCCTTTACAAAGCGCATGTTGGATTAATCTCCTCCTCTTTGATTTCGTGATTGTCAAATCAACCAATGTTAAAACCCATGTCATATCACGTATTCATTAATCACCTCCCACTTCACCTTCCTAAAATCTCCAATAAAAGTTGGGGAACATGTGCGAGCCTCCCTCTTATATCTCTTGCCTTGCCTCTCTTGCACTTGCTCTCCCTCTTGCCTCTTAGGTCTTGCCTATAATGCTCCTCATGTCTGACTGATTTATGCCCTGCATATCTCCCATTAATCTCTTGGCCATCTGGTCCATGGAAGGTATCCCGGAGTTCTTGACTCCCCACGTGTTTTAACTTGTGGTCTCTGAGTCTTTATTCCTGTGTCTCTCCCTTTAACTGCCTTATCTATTCATCCATATTCCTCTAGCCTCCTTTCTCCTTCTCAGGTCACTACCCACAGGTTCATTATATAGGAACTGCTGGCAGTTCCTTTAGGGTCACACTGCTGGGAAGTGTCTTAGGTCAGATTTGAACCTAGGACCTCCCATATCTAAGCTTGGCTCTCAATCCACTGAGAAACCCAGCTTCCCCCAACATCAATTGATGTTTACCAGATAATTTTTACAAGAGATTCCACTTAGTAAATTCCTCCTGAACTCAGTGTTGGGAGGAAGGGAGAATCGTCTTTTCAGATAAACATATAAGCATTCTTTTATTAGATAAGGAGAATCCCAGGTCTCCCTTTTAAACTTTCCTGCAAAGAAACTCAGAGTTCAGGGCTCAATTGAGACAACTATTTTATGCCAGGTGCCTGATATATCTGCTTCTTTCAACCACTTTTCACCCCTTCCTTTAAAATCATCTAACTTTATATGAATATTAAGCTCAGAAACTTCCTCAAATTCTTTTTTAATTAGGTGGGATCACACACTCATTCATGAGATTGGAGAAGAGTTAGACAAAATGTTGTTATTTTATTCACCAAGTAGAATTTACTTTAAATCTCAAGCTTAATAAATATGACAAACACATAAGAAGAATGTACAGTCAGGTGTTCAGGGACTTTAATTTTCTTGCTCTTCCAGTAACAAATGTTAAAAAGTTTAATAATTAGGTATACTTTTAGGGCAGGGTGATGTAGTAGAAAGGATATTGATTTGGAGTCAGAGGAGATGAGTTCAAATCCAAGTTTTCCCACCTGTGTATCCTTGGGTGAGCAGCTAGGTATAAAATAATAAAGGCTAGCTAACTGAGCCTCAGCAAGAACCAAGTTAGGACTCTGAGCCTTAGCAGACTCAGAGTCCAAACTAAAGACCTTTCTTTGGTCTTATCAAAGATAAAAGAATTTAAGCAATAGCAATAGACAGTCACTATTGTTTCCCAAGTTGGAAAAGGAAAATCATTTAGTTCCTTTAAATTTTTCCCTCCTTTCCTTCTACCTCAGACAGTGAGGAGAGAAAAAAAAAGATGTTACCTCTTCCCAGCACTCTAAGAGAGTGTAACTCCTACTCCCTCAAAGTAACTGCCACTTCCAGAGACCAACTGCCACAGAAAAACCATTAAAACCTCCTGTACATACTGTCAACATTTGAAATTGACACTCTGTCTTAGATCTGCTTCAAATTCCAATTTTTCAAGACAGCTTCTCTATTTCTTATCTCTAAACGAATATAACAAGAGTCAATTTCTAACATAATCCTCATAGGGAGCACCAAGTGGTGTTGAGGAATCTTCTGTTTGACTGAGGAGTCAGAGAACTGATGATTTCAGGAAGCACTGAGACTTAACTGAGGACTGCTCTGCCCTTCCCTTGTCCCTTCTGGCAGTCTTCTCTGGAGACTTTTGAATGAAGATGACTACTGTGAGCTGGGTGGAAAATAGTAGTTGCCCTATTTCTCACTCAGTCACCATGTGTTCATAAGTGCATGTTGCTTCTGTTTTTGCTTTTCAATGTTTATTGTCACCTGATCTTAGTTAAATGAGTATTCTGATAGGGGAATGCCCAGGCAGCCAGTGAGACATCAAAGTGTTCAGAGGTTCCACCAACAACTGGAGCTAATTGCATCAGCTGATGAATATGGTGAAAAGGCATGACATTAGCTAAGGAACCTGCTTAATTCTGTCTAGCAGTGTACTGATTCATCAGCCAAGACACTGTGACCTCTAAGGATAGAACAAGGGAGTAAGTCATCCATAACTGATGCCTCTCTCTGAAGTTAATTTGGTGAAGACTTGGAGAAGAGAGAAAAGTAGTCCCCAAAACAGGAATCATGACATGTACTTCAGCCCAAAATATTTTCTATATGCTCCAAGCATATGTGCTTTACTTCTTGGGCAATTTAAAATTCAAAATTATCCAGGGGGCAGGTGGATAGATCAGTGGATTGAGAGCCAGGCCTAGAGATGGTAGGTCCTAGGTTCAAATCCAACTGCAGACACTTCCCAGCTGTGTGACCCTGGGCAAGTCACTTAACACCCACTGCCTAGCCCTTACCACTTTTCTGCCTTGGAACCAATACACAGTATTGATTCCAAGACAGAAGTTAAGGGTTTAAAAAAATAAAATGAAATAATCCAATTTATGAAGGAATGTCCATCAATTGGGGAATGGTTGAAAAAATTATGGTATATGATGGCGATGGAATACTATTGTGCTGTAAGGAATGATGAACAGTATGATTTCAGAAAGAGCTGAAAAGACCTATGTGAACTGATGCAGAGTGAAATCAGCAAAACCAGGAAAACACTGTACGCAGTAACAGCAGTAATGTGGAATGATCAAATGCCATAGACTTAGCTACTCTCAGCATTACAGTGATCCAGGACAATTCTGAGGGACATAAGACAAAGAATGCTATCCACCTCCTAAAAAAGAATTGTTGGAGTCAGAAT
The DNA here is from genome assembly GCF_027887165.1 of Monodelphis domestica. NCBI lineage: Eukaryota > Metazoa > Chordata > Mammalia > Didelphimorphia > Didelphidae > Monodelphis > Monodelphis domestica. The sequence goes on from NC_077232.1 coordinate 232,840,594, forward strand.
GCAAATGAATGCATATGATTTTTTAATTGTTATTTTGGGTTTATGTTTTGGGGTTTTGGTTTTATAAGATTACTCACAAAATGAATAATATGGAATTTTTTTTAGTTTTGAAGTATTTCATTTAAAGGTATTATGTCTTCGTGTCTTAATACCTTTAAATTAAATACTTTAAAAATTGTTAGCCCTATAGGTCTTTTCTTTGCAAAATGGGAGAATGTGCCTTCAGTATGAGGGGTATTTTGTAAGTTCTCACTTTGCTATGCTTTTTTAGTAAATATTCTTTTTGTAAAAGTTAATTGATGTCAACTAGCTGACACTAATATTGATACTAGATGAGGACTCATGAGCAATAATATTAGAAACCTTCAACCCTTTTGGGTTACCTGTAGAACTATAAAAAGTACAGAAATAATTGCCCTCTGAGATGTCTAATCTGCTAGTCCAGTGAAAACTGGGAGAGTTATCCCAAAAATGTACTTTGGCTGGAAAAGTTACAGGGATAGATACAAGGGTAAGCATGAGATGACAAGGCAGGCAAGATATTGAGGAGGAGCAGATGGCCACCTTCAAAGAGTAGGGAGTAAAGTGAAATCTGATGGCATGGGACTACCCTGAAGGAAAATATGCATGAAGCAATTTTTAGAGATTTCCCTTAAAATTCCTTCTTTACCCTTTACATTTCTCTCTCTCTCTTTCTCTGACTCTGTCTCTCTCTCTCTCTCTCTCTCTCTCTCTCTCTCTCTCTCTCTCTCTCTCTCTGTCTGTCTTTCTTTCTCTCTCCTCTTTCTTTTCAGCTAGGTCAGGTAATTTTTCTCAATGCCTAGGGTCCAGGCCACCTTGAAAATAATAGTGGACTCTGAAGTGACATTTCTACGTCTTCATATAATGCAGGTATCAATATTTCCAAGTCAAGATTACTAGAATGCTTTTTTTCCTCTTTCCTGAAGTTTTATGAGATTATACTAGGTGTTAGTGTGATGGTATTTTTAATTTCATTTGTGACTGCTAGACTTGATCCTTTTGATTTGCAATGTTTTTATGTTTTCTCTCTTCTCTTAAATTGTTTCCATTTCACAGTTTGGTAATTTCATTCATTTGGAAATACTAGCTCTTGGTTTTATTTATTCAATCATTCTTTAATTTTCTATTTAGTTCTATTCTCTGCTATGTTATCTCTTTCTCGGGACTGTTATTTTGTTCCTAAGGAACAGGAGGAGGGAGGTTAGGGAGTGTGGCATAGCAGAAGGAGCCTTGAGACTTAGAATTCAAAGACTTGGGTTCCAATCTCTGCTACTCTCAGCTCTGTAATTTTAGGTAAATGACTTCTCCCAGGGCAGGATGGTAGTGTGTATGTGATAGTTTCCTTATCTTCAAAATAAGAGTCTTCAGTTGGCGTAACTCAGGGGCTTCTGTAAAGACTTCATTATCCTTACCTCCCTCACTTCAAACCCCTGTCACCCTGTGGGCTTGCAATAATGGTTGTTGTTGTTATTTCAGTGATGTCCAAATCTTTGTGACTCCATTGGGAATTTTCTTGGCAAAGATATTTGGAGTGGTTTTCCATTTCCTTCTCCAGCTCATTTGACAGATGAGGAAACTGAGGCAAGCAGCGATAAGTGGCTTGCCCATGGTCATAGAGTTAATAAGTGTATGCGGTCATATTTGAACTCAGGAAGATGAGTCTTCTTGACTCGAGGCCTAGAAGACCATGAATTATCCTAGCTGACCCAGTAATGGTGGAAAAGCCGTTTTTTCCTACCACCTGGGAGGCCGAATGTTAAATAACCCCCAATTCCAATCAGCACTGGTTCCATGGTCCAAGCTCCACTTCCTCTCCCTAATATCTATTTCTTCTTGAACCAGATTAATTAATTAACCACCAGATTTTTACAAGTTTTTGTTCCCCCTTTCACTGGACTCAAGCTGACCAGAACTATTTCCATAATCCCTGACTGCGTCTTCTTGTAATGTGGATTTCCCCTCATTGAAGCTGGTTAGCTTTTAATTAATTGGTCTGATGACTGTCTAGCTCTCTGTGTCTACTTGTACTGTATACCTTGGGATTCCAAACTATGTTCCATCTACATTTCAATACCTTCTAACTTCAAAGGTCACAATTCTCAAGAATCTCTGCTCAGCATTAATTAATTTCTTTTTTCTTAATATAAACATTCAGAGCCAAAAATGTGCTTCTTAGATCTGCTTTGATTGTATTCCATAGATTTTTTTTAAATGTGACACTTGTAATTCCAATGTCTTTTACATAGCCTGGTATTTTTATAATTTCCTCCTTAACTCAATTATTACGTAACTGATTATTTTAGTTTGGGGTAACTTTGTATCTTTTATTTCTAGTCTTTCCAATTTTCTTGCATTATGTGCTGAAAAATATACCATACATAATTTTTGCTTTTTAAAATTTATCTAGCACTTTTCTGTGTCCAAAGTACACACACACACACACACACACACACATATATATTCGGTGCTTCTAAAGCTCTTGACACATTATAAGTACATTTGAAATGAATGTTTATAGTCACTACTTCTCCTATTTAATTATCTCCATATGTTAACTATGGAGCAGTGAGGTGGCCCAGAGGATAGAGCGGAGTTGAAATCCAACCCAAGACACTTATTAATTGTTGATCTCAGACAAATCACTACCCAGTTTGCCTCCATTTCCTCACGTGTAAAATAAACTGGAGAAAGAAATGGCAATCCCAAAGGGAGTCACAAAGAGTTGGACACAATTGAACAATGACAACAATATATGTTTGCATTAAATGTGTTTCTTGTAAATAATGCATAATAAGCTCTATCTTTTCATTGATTCTGTAAGTTTTCTTTTAAAGGGAAGGGAGGAATTAAAACTATTCAAAATTATTGTTATAAAATTCTTATTTAATTTGTTGTAGGACATTGCCTTCTTGTTACTTTTGATGTCTGGGGGAATTTAAAGGAATTTCCATCCTCTACAGCTATATGTTGTTAAGTCTAATTAACAAGCCAAATTAATTTGTCTTTTAAACTCTTAAGAGTCCCCAAAGTTTGACCCTTTTTGTTATAAATAGCAATTTTGTTATCAGAATCACTAACTTTCTTTTGTTTTCTTTTTCTTTATTTTAGTCACTCCCTATCAATTTTAAGAATCTTTCTATTAAGAAATATGGGTATATTTTTTTATCCTAATGTAACTTTTAAACTCAAATGCTATGACAAACATATTATTATAATTAGAAAACTGAACTATAAATAGTAACAAGATTTTGTGGCTCTTCGGGGTCAATTTTCATGTTATTTTTGTTAGGAATTTATACAGTCAGTCTGGAATTCCTTTTCTGCTAGTTGTTAGGATTTTCTTTTGCAGATTTTTGTTGATAAATTCTTGGAAGTCTTGTTGGATCTTGAGAGGTTATACTTTGCTTTCAGATAATACAATCATTTTTTAGAGTAGACAATTTTGGAATCTATTCTTATACTTTTAAGACTCCTGTACAATTTTGTTCAGATTTATAGACTTTTCTTTAAAAACGTTTTATAGTGTTTTAATTGTTTTGAATATATCATTTCTTTAGTTCTTTCTCAAGGTTTAGAATATGTTTTCTTATGTATAATTTTCTTAGTCTTTATAATAAGAAATAAATTTTCCTAGTCTTTATAATTCCAAAATCAACCAATCAAGTGCCTTGGACATTTGTAATTAGGCTTCATCTATCCTTTGATCATAAGTATTCTATTTATTGAATATTTTTTGTTCTTGCCCACCCTTGAAACCTTTCTCCCATTAGGTCATCAGATACAGTGTCCATTTCCCTCCTTCTTCTTAGTATTTTCTGGAATTCCAACTACTTTAAGGGTCCAATTTATTATTGCCTTCCAAATTTGTTACTGCAACCTTCATATCCATTAGCTGCTTTTTCAGTTCTAGAGTACTTTCCAATTTTATTTTCATTATCTTTGTGCCACTTTATTTATTCTATTATTTGCTGCTTTGGTTGATGTTTAAAACTCTGCTACTATACACTTTCATCAATTCCTCCTTATCTCACAGGATCTCCCCACTGGAAAGGACCTCAGAAACTATCTGATCCAAAATGCACCTGAATAAGACTCGCCTGTACAACTCATCTTGTAAGTGGCCCCCAAACCTTTCCTTGAAGACATAGAATGAAGGGTATTTCTTGAATATCAATCCATCAATTAGTCAACAAGTATTTATTATGTGCCTACTAGTGCCAAGCTCTGTGTTGGATGAGGTACAAATAGATAAGATGATCCCTACCCTCAATGATGCCTTAGGCAAGACTGGAGAAGTTTGGGAGGAGGAAATGTTTAGGGGTAAAAATAATCAGCTCAATTTTTGACATGTTAGGTTTAAGATGTCTCCAGAACATACAGTTTGAAATGGTCAACAGACAATGAATGGTTCAGGACTGAAGCTCAGGAGAGAGCCTGAGCCTGACTGTACAAATAACACAATTCATTTGTTGGGGCTTTTTTCTTCTTTCTGACAGTCTGCTTTTACCTTTTCATATTTTCATAATTTGTTTTCTTTTGAAATGTCTTAGTTCCCTTCCACTGATGTTTCAGCTTTTGTTGCTGAAGTAGTGTAATCCTTGGACATGTTATATAAACACACATATATACATAAAGACATATTTATATTAGATAAATAGAGAGAATTTATCTATTTTATTGAATTCTCTTTTAAAACATTACTCCTTACTTTTGCTTAGTAGTGAACAAGGGTATAAGGCATGGACCTGGTAAATTTGTCCTTAGTGGGAGCCATGGCTACAGGGAGGAGGGGTTGGGGGGCCATGGAAGAGGGGAGGGGACAGCTAAGGGTAGCAGCTGTGGCTTTTTTCCACCCTACAGTCTGGGTTTGGGAATTGCAGCTGTAGGGGATTCAGGAATTAGTGTGGGATTAGGGATGAGAACAATGACCTCCTCATTGAAGGTGATGCTGGGGAGGGGCTGGGTGGAGGGTGGAGGGAGGCAGGAGGTATGGGGAAGCCTGGCCTTGAGACCTAAACTATGGAAGTGGGCTTGAGGAAGCCCGAGACACCGGAAACGTAGTTTGCTCAGTGGCTGCTGTGAGCTTGAACCATGGGTATGGGCAACCAGTAGTTGTTGGAAGTCAGAGTTGTAGAGGTGGGTCATCAGCAGCTCAGCAGAGGCTGCCTTATGGATTTGTTGAGAAAGGCCATTGGCCTGAGAGCTGTTTGCTGTTTGGCCAGCTGCTAAGGAGAAAATTATGGGACTAAGGTACTTAGGTTGAGAGAAACTGACCAACAGCTGTTGGAGGCTAGGGCTAGGGAAGAGGAAGTAGGCAGTCCAGCTGTTGTGGTTTATTCAAGTTAGTGGAAGAGAGACAGAGGCAGAGACAGAGAGATCTTGCAGTGGTAGAAGACCTGAATGGGAGAAGGAAGAGAAGGGGTTTAGACTGGCCACAGGGGATCAGGATTTGGTCATCAGAAGTGGGAGATAGACTAGACTCTCTAGCAGCAGAGTCAGACTCATATAGAAACAGGGACTACTGTGCCATACCTAAGAACTACATTTTGACTTAGTTTGAATATATAATATTATCTGTCATTGCAATTTTATTAATTTTGTTAAATATCTCTCCATTATATTTTGATTTTGTTTTAAAATATATTATTAGTGTTTAATTGTATTTTTATTTATTTTGTTAACTATCTCCCAATTATATTTTGACTTAATTTTAAAATACAATATTATCTATTTCATTGTATTTTTAGCTACCTGTTAAATATTTCCAAAGAGTTTCAAAATATAATATTCTCTATGTTTTATCGCATTTTTATTTAGTTAGTTAACTATTTCCCAATTACATATTAATCTGGTTCAGGCCTACCTGGGAGTATTGTGGGCCCAGATAGCCTATGTGTTTGAAGCCACAACCTTAACTCTAACCTTAACCCTAGAATTATCAGCATCTCTGATAAATAAATGATCACCCAACTTCCAGTCGAAGTTCTCCGGTGACAGGAGACTCTCTCCCAAGAAAGCATAAATATTCTAAAATACAATACTGTAAAATACTTTGCAAACCTTAAAGCTTTCTGTAAGTACTGACTATTATTATTATACTTATTGTGCTTCATAATTCACAAAGTACCGTATATATCAATTATCCCATTTTTATAATTACAATAGCCCACAAGGGTGACAGAGTAGATATTATTATCCTCATTTTATAGATGAGGAAACTGAGCACAAAAAGATTAGATTACCTCACTCTGGTCAGTCAGTTATTCAAGAGATGGCATCTAGGTCTGGATGTGGGTCTTCTGATTCCAAATTCAGTACCCTTTATATTCTTTCTTTTCTTTTTTTTTAATGTATGCTCCCTTTACATTCTAAGAAAAGAGGAGAATGATAGAGAGGAAGGATGAAGAAGAGAAAGAAAAGTCACTGCTTAGCAATTTTGCACTATGGTTAGGGACATAGAATTTCATTGGTATAGGGTCCTTCCTGTATGGAAACTCCTTCCACAATGAAAATCACCATCTGCTTTGTAATTTGTACTCTTCAAGATCTGCCTGGATCTTGAAAAGATGATGTAGTGGAGTTTTGTCATGACTCAAGGATCCTCATTTTCATAAATTATCTTAATTTTTTTTCAGTTCTCCATTGGGGATTCAAGATTCTTATTACAAAATCATAGGATGTTGGAGCTAAGAGGGACCTTGGCATTTATACAGTCTGTCCCTTCACTCTCACTCATGTCATAATGAAGGAAATCGAGATGCTGAGAGTTGAGATGGCTTGTTCTCCTGACTCCAAGTTGGAGCTTTTGCTGCAAAGGACAGAATAGCCAATGGGAGAAAGCTACAAGGCAACAGATTCCAATAAAATAGAAGGATGAACTTTCTGCCTCTAGAGAGGGCTTGAGAGCACAATGGATAGAGCATGGGGCTTGCAATCAGGTCTGCTTTCAAGTCCAGCTTCAGGTACCTACTAATTGAAGATGGAGAAATAACTAGGTCAGCAGCTCACCTTTTCACAACCAAAATCCTCTCTGACCAAGAGTAAAATATTGCCACAAAATGAATACAGGAGTGAAAGAACCAACAGAGAGAGAGGGAAAAAACCTTTAAAAAACCCAAAAGGTAGGCAGAGATCATATGAGGAACTGAGGTGCAAGGGGAGGGGAGCAGAGCTCACAGGAGGCATAGCATAGCAGCAAGTGAAGAACAAACCAAGAGCAAACCACACACACCCCCACCAGCCCACACATCTGCTCTCACAGGTTCCCAAAATCAAACTCAAGCTAAATCAGATCCTGAGAGCCTGCTGGGCAATTAGTGATCCAAGCCAACTACCACCCCTTGAAATTACAAATCTGTGAAGTCCACAATCCTAGCCTAAGGCAATCTGGGCTGAAGGGGACTGATCTGTGTGGGCCCAGAACAAGCCAGGAATCCCAGTCTGGGCTTGGGGTGAGGACACAGTTCTCAGGGGAAGCCCCCCCTGAAATCTTTTTGCCTAAAATTAAAGATGGAGCTCCAGGACAGGGCAATCAAGGGTGTACCTAATTGAATCAAGAACATCTTGAGACCAAAAACCCAGGAGCCCAAGCCTGAGGCTAGAATATGATCAGTACCCCACCTGATCAAGTTCAGACTGAGATCAAAAGCTTACACCCAAGCCTGAGGAAAGTCTTTAAGCTATCAGCATCTCAAGGGTCAATTGAATCAGCAGGGGGAGGAGGGTCTCAGAGCTCTCAGCCCTCAGAACATTGGGTAAACTAGTAACAACTCAGAAAATAAGCCAAAAATAACATCAAGGAGGAACTGAAGTTAAGAGGGCACCCCAACTCCCCAGAAAACAGAGCCTACCTATAATTAGATAGGAAAAATGAGTAAACATTCAAAAAAGTACCTAACTCTAAAGATTTTTTATGGAGACAAAGAGCAAGGTACAGACACAGAAGGGGACAGTGAAAGCAAAGGAAACACACCCAAAGTCCAAAAGAAAAATAAGGATTGGACACAGATTCTGGAAGAGCTCAAAAAAGACTTCAAAAAACAATTATTAGAGGTAGAGGAAAAGTGGAGAAGAGAAATGAAAGTGATGCAAGAAGAAATAGACCAACTAAAAAAGGAGAACCAAAAACTGACAGAGGAAAACCAGGTCTTAAAAATCAGAATTGACCATCTAGAAACTGATGATTTCACAAGAAATCAAGAAACAATAAAGCAGAATCAAAGGAATGAAAAAACAGAGGATAACATCAATTATCTTATTGAAAAAAAATAACTGACCTTGAAAACAGTTCTAGGAGAGACAATCTGAGAATTATTGGATTACCTAAAAACCACGATGATGAAAAAATCTTGGATATCATATTGTAAGAAATTATCAAAGAAAACTTCCCAGAGATACTTGAGCAAGAAAATAAAATTGAAATTGAAAGAATTCACAGATTGCCTCCAGAAAGGAATTCTCAATTGACAACTTCTAGGAATGTAATAGCCAAATTCAAGATTCACCAAGTAAAGGAAAAAATACTTCAGACAGCCAGAAAGAAACCATTCAAATACCATGGAGCTACACTCAGGATCACTCAGGACCTAATGACTTCTCCATTAAAGGATTGGGAGGCATGAACTATGATATTCAAAAAGGCAAAAGATTTGGGTTTACAACCCAAGGTCACCTGTCCAGCAAAACTTGAGTAAACTCAGGGGGAAAATGCTCATTCAATAAGATAGAAGATTTCCAAACATTCCTGAGGAATAATCCAGACCTAAACAAAAAATTGAAGGCCAAATATGAGGCAAAAAAGAAGCCAAGAGAGATAAATAAGAAAGAAAAAATTTAAGGGACTCATTAAGGTAAAAATGCTTATATGTCTAAATGGAAAGAGGATTTCTATAATTCTCAAAAATTACTCTCAGTATTAGAGAAGATAGAAGAAATTTACTCAGAAAGAAGATGGAAAAGTAACATGATTATGATAATATGATGTATATAATGATATATGATGATATGATCTATATGTAAATGTGATTATATGGAACAATATGTATGTATAATATGATATATGCATATGAATGATATGTAAAAATCAATCAAGGGCTGAAAGAGAGGGTTTCACTGAGAGAAAAGGGAAGGAAGATGTTGAATGGGTTAAATTACATAACATAAAGAGGTGAGAAAAATCAATACAAAGAGGAAGGTAAGGGTGGTGATGGGCAATGCTTAAACTTTACTCTCTTTGTGACTGGCTCAGAAGGAAAAACAAGTATACTTAATGGAACGTAGAATTCTGTCTTACTCTACAGAGAAGTAAAAGGATAACAAGACAAGGGAAGTGGTGGGGTGGGGTAGGGGGTAATAGAAGGGAGGGGGAACTGGGAGGGTGACAAAAAGTAAAATACTGGTGAGAAGGAATAGAGCGAAAAGGAATAGAGCAGGACCTAAAGGGGATAATAAGATGGAGGGTAATACACAGTTAGTAATCAAAATGCTTAATGTGAATGGGAAGAACTTACTCATTAAACAGAAGCAGATAGCGGAGTGGATTAAAAACCAGAATCCTAATATATGTTGTTTACAAGAAACACATTTAAGGCAGGGTGACATGCAGATCCAAGGCAAAAAACTTTAGATGATGCATAATATGCATCATCTAAAGTAAAAAAAGTAGGAGTAGCAATCATGATACCAGACAAAGCCAAAATAGAAATTGATCTGACTAAAAGAGATAAGGAAGGAAAGTACATTTTGTTAAAAGGTAGTATAAACAAAGAAGTGATATCATTATAAACATCTGTGTACCACATGATATAGCACCTAGGTTTCTAAAGGAAAAATTGAAGGAGTTTAAGGAGGAAACAGAGAGTAAGACCATACTAGTAGGGGATCTTAACCTTCCCTTTTCAGAACTGATAGTTTGAACCAAAAAATGAATAAGAAGGAAGTAAGAGAAGTAAATGAAATGCTAGAAAATTAGAGTTAATAGATGTCTGGAGAAAACTGAACAGGGATAAAAAAGAATATACCTTCTTTTCAGCAGTACATGGTACATATACAAAGATCAACCATGTACTGGGGCATAGAAATATTGCAAATGAATGCTAAAAAGCAGAAAAAAAGCCACTTTTCCAGATCACAATGCTGTAAAAATTATAATTAACAAGGGTCCATTGAAAGGCACATTTAAAGTTAATTGGAAATTAAATAATCTAATTCTTCAAAACAGGTGGGTCAAAGAAGAAATCATAGAAACAATTACATATGTCATTAAAGAGAATGATAATGAGGAGACATCATATCAAAACCTATGGGATATAGCAAAAGCAGTACTCAGGGGAAAATTTATACCCCTGAGTGCCTATACCAACAAAAGAGAGAAAATGGAGATCAATGAATTGGACTTGCGACTTAAAAAATTAGAAAAAGAACAAGTTAAAAATCCCCAGATAAAAACTAAATTGGAAATCCTAAAAATTAAAGGAGAAATTAATCAAATTGAAAGTCAAAGGACTATTTTACAAAGAAATAAGACTAGGAGCTGGTACCTAAAAAAAACAAATAAAATATATAAAGTACTAGTCATAATAAAAAAAGAAAGAAAATCAAATTAACAGTATCAAAGATGAAAGAGGCAATTTTACCTCTACTGAAGAGGAAATTAAGGCAATTGTTAAGAACTACTTTGTTCAATTATATGGCAATTTAGGTGAAATGGAGTTGATATTTACAAAAATAGAAATTGTCCAGATTAACAAAAGGGGAAATAGAATTCTTAAACAATCCCATCTCAGAAAAACAAACTGAATAAGCCATCAAGGAACTCTCTAAGAAAAAACTCTCCATGGCCAGATGTATTCACAAGTGAATTCTATCAAACATTCAAAGAACAACTAATCCTAATACTATACAAATTATTTTCAAAAATAAGCAAAGAAGAAATTTTACCAAATTCCTTTTATGACACAAATATGATATTGATTCCAAAGCTAGGCAGACCAAAAACTGAGAAAGAAAACTACAGACCAACTTCCTCAATGAATATCAATGCAAAAATCTTAAATAAAATACTAGCAAAAAGACTCCAGCAAGTGATCACGAGGAGTATTCACTATGGTCAGGTGGGATTTATACCAGGAATGCATGGATGGTTTAATATTGGGAAAATCATTCCCATAATTGACCATATCAATCATCAAACCAACAAATCATATTATCTCAATAGATGCAGAAAAAGCCTTTGACAAAATACAACACCCATATCTATTGAAAACACTAGAAAGTATAGGAAAAGACTGGTCATTCCTCAAAATAATAAACAGTATATATTTAAAACCATCAGCAAGTATCATCTATAATGGGGACAAGTTATAAGCCTTCCCAATAAGATCAGGGGTGAAGCAAGGATGCTCATTATTGCCTCTTTTATTCAATATTGTACTAGAAACAATAGCAGTAGCAATTAGAAAAGAAACAGAAATTGAAGGGATTAAAGTAGGCAGTGAGGAGACTAAACTATCACTCTGCAGATGATATATTGGCATACTTAAAAAAACAGAAAATCAACTAAAAGGCTAGTGGAAATAATTAAAAACTTTAGTAAAGTTGCAGGGTGCAAAATAAACCCACATAAATCATCAGCATTTCTATATATATTCCCAACAAAACTCAGCAGCAGGATTTAGAAACAGATACCTACTAATTTTGTGACTCTGAATAAAGCACTTAACTTCTTTCTGCCCAAGTCTCCTCAACTGTAAAGCAGGGATAATAACAGCATTCACCTCCCAATGTTTTTATAAAGAACAAATGAGAAAATATTTGTAAAATACTTAGCATAGTACCTGGTACATATTGTGGAGGAGTAAATAGGAAAAGTCTGCAACAGAGCTGGAGAAGCTGGGAATAGTGAGCTGTCACTCAAGGAGACCATTCTAATTGGAATGGTGACCAGGAAAGACTGCTGAGAAGGATTTGACAAACTGAAAAACTGAGTCTCTTTGCCTTGAGACAGAGGAAGAAGGACAAAAGTCCTGCTCTCTGATTTCTCTCTGCTGTACTACAGTGACTGAATTTCAAGACCTGTTAACCAAGTTTCCCAAATCTGAACTATATTCTACCATCCTCCAACCTAGGAATTATTCTAGTATTAGGGAAACCCCAAACCCTCTTTCCCTCCATCTTATCTTTCCCTTTCTCCAAAATAAACCCCTTACTTAATCTTAGAGAAAAGAAAAGAGGGATTTATTTGATACACCATAATACTTAGTTGATTTAGAGAGACCAAGAGAAGAATCAACTGAAAGGGGAGGGAGGAAGGGAGGAGGGACAAAGAGGGAGGTAACCAGGGAGGGTGAAGGGAGGAAGGGAGGTGATTGGCAGATCTGATCTTGAACTATCATTTCTACTTAAATAATCCCTTATTACACATAGTAGATATTTCATAAAAGCTAATTTTCCTCCTTCCTTCCCGCCTTCTTCTTCTTTCCCTCCTTCCTTCTTTCCTCCTTTCCTTATTTATCCTCTCCTTCCCCCTCTTCTTCCTTTCCTCTTCCCCTCCCTCCCTCTTTTTTCCTTCATTCCCTTCTTCCTTTCCTTTTTCTCTTCTTTCTTTCTTTCCCTCCTTCCTTCTCTCCCTTCTTCCTCCCCCTTCCTTCTTTCCTTCCTTCCATCTTCTTTCTTCCTAATAATTAGAACTGCCCCACAATGGGGTGGTTGTGAGGTAATGAGTTATGTCACTTTAGGATAAATAACATCATAAAATCATAGAATATTAGAACTGGCAAGGACTTCAGTGCACTCCCTAATTTTATGGGAAAAACTAAGGTTTAGAGGAGGAAGAAGACTTGCCCAAGATCACCACTTCTTTCTCTCCCACACATTCATTAACTTTCCTCATCTCTATTCATATTTCCTTGAGGACACAGTTCACTCTTCCTAGTTACTCAAATGGGAGATGATAATGAAAGAGGAGAATACCCGAGTCCTACATATAACAAAATGCCAATGACTGACTCCCTAACACTGAATTCATTGAGCCTTCACAGTGTCATAGGCTTGTCAATGTAAAACTAGAAGGGATTGTGGATGTCATCAAATCTAACTTTCTCAACTTACAAATAGGGAAACTGATCCCTAGACAGGTTAAGCAGTTTGAATATGGTCACAGAACTTATAAGTAGTAAAGCAAAAAAAAGGGGGACATTTGGGTTCAAATCTAACCCCCTTTCCACTAGATCTCACTTATTCTTAGAACAAATCATTTCATTGACTCATGTTAATGTTGGGAGTTTATTTTTGGTAGACATTCACAACATAGACTCCAAATAGTCTCCCCATTGAAGGGTCAAGCTGATCAATCACTTGTGACATCTACTTGTTATATAATAGATGAAATACAAATGGCAAAAGATTACTAGTGCATTATATATTTTATCATGAAAGCCTCTTGAGATCAGGAACTTTCTCTTTTTTGTACTTAGATGTTCAGCACCCAACAGAGTGCCTGGCACATAGTAAGGGCACAATAAGTGTGTGTGGGAATAAATGATATCTTCTGGCGGAACCATGAGCAATCACTCTACTTAAGGTCACAGAATACTTCCAATAGATCAGACCTAGAAGGGCCCTCAGAGGTCCAACCCTTATCATTTTATAGATGAGGAAACTGAGCTGCCAGAAGGTTAAATGATTTTCTCAAGTTCACCCAGATCATAAATGGCAGAGCTGGGATTTGAACTTGGGTCTGACTATGCTCATCCAATACTCTTTTATAGGAATGTCAATCAAAGAACTAGAGCAGAAAGGGATCTGAGAGGCCATTTAGTCCAATTTCCTTATTTTACAAAGGAAGAAACCAAGGCAAGTGGAAGCTAAGTGGCTAACCCAAGTTCACAAAGATAAGAGGATAATAAGAGACAAGGTTTGAATTCAGGCCCTGTGATTGCAGGACCAAGGCTCTTTCCACAGAACCACATTAGTCATGAAAGCTTTTCCTTATTGAATTCCCCACCTAAATTATCCAGAATGGCTCTGCTGTTTTTCAAGCCAGGGATGGGCCACCTCAAAGAAAGTTCCTCCCCATCTCTCAAGCAAAGAATAGCCTCTTTTCCCAGGAGACCCTTTTGAAAAGACCTTGAACAGAGGGAGAGCAGGTGTCCAGTCCTGGGGATCTCAGACTGACCCAGTGCTGGGGTGAACAAGGAGAGTGGCCTGGCTCCTCCAGGACCTGGAAGACTTGACACAGGCAGACCCCTAAGTGCATTAGATAAAGGGCCAAAAAACTAAGAGGCTCACCCTCCCCTCTAATGAGTTATTTTTGTGCTTGGGTGAACGGAAGGGCTGCTTCAGGAGGCTGGGGATGAAAAAAAAACAAACCACCCAAGCTTTTGTCCAGAGAATGGGCAGGCTCTTTCCATCTTTTTGTTTAAAAAAAAAAAAGGAAAGAAAGGAAGAAAATGAAAAAAGACCGCCTTTTGGGACCTTCCTGAGAGATGTGGGTTTTAAGGGTGACCTGAGGTCATACAAAGCTAATCAAGCGAAAACAATAAGAAAATTAGCCTGACCATCAGCAAGTATCTTAGGACTTTATCAAAAAGCATTAGAAATGGTCAAATTCACTGGCAGCAAGCAGCAGAGGTCCGAGGCTGCAAGGTGGCATTGTGCTGCAGGGATTAAATTATTTATTCATTGTTAATTTATTTATTTATGTATGTGCAAATGACCTTGCTGATGCAGGTGCTGAGGGGCTCCTGAAAGGGTCTACTTTTTTAGAGCCAAGCCTAGAATATTGGTCCATTTAACTCATTCTTTTCCTTAAGGCGATCAGTCACTGACTTTTATCGGGGAGAGAAGAGGAAATAACTCTGTGTGTGTGTGTGTGTGTGTGTGTGTGTCTGTGTGTGTGTGAGTGTGTGTGTGTGTGTGTGTGTGTGTGTGTGTGCCCCAGGACTGATGCAGAGTTTAAGGAGGAAGCCCCAAAGACCCAGGCATTTGTGTTTCATTCAGGAGGAGCTACCTGCTGTTTAATGTTCAGCAAATTAGCAAATGAATACTTATGTCAATACTTGAAAGATCCCTCTTTGATTTAAACAAATAAAAAGTCTCTGAGGAGAATCCAGAAAATGCAGTTTTTCTCTTTCCCATTAAAAAAGTAAGTTGACATTCAAAAAAAAGAACCTCTGGATGTAAGTTTCACTGAAACTCCTTGAAGTTACGGAAATGGATGCTTGATGACACTGTTCCGACTTGACCCATTCCCTCTGTGGCCAATGGAAGACCTAGAAGCCTTATTCATCAACATTTCTTGGCCTCTCCCATTCTACTATTCCTCAGGTATTAGGGCAATGGGGAAAGTTCAGAATCTGTCATTCCCCTTGATACAAGAGACCTGAAGCTTTAACTAAGGCATTCCTCAGCAAATAGGGCTAGATATGTTGGTGAGGGAAAAGCTGAGGGGGAAATCAATAGCGATCTTATTTTCTGCAGGTTTAGGCAAGTAATAATAAAGATGGAAAAGCCAGTCAGTGTTTCAGCTGACCCAGCCCTGCCAGGCACAGTGGGGACCCTGTGTAGGACATGACCCTTGGGGAGAAAAGGAACACAAGAGCTCAGCATGGGGCTTGGAGGCAAGAAGTCACACATATTGAAGCTGAGAGCTTCACATCCAGGAAAGCTCCCAGAGGAGGAAGACATAGTGGTTTTCATGTCAATTAAATTCCAGAGAAGAGACATGACATTTAAAGATGCCTAGCAGAAATGTTCTATTCAAGCGATCAGACTGGTTAACAGAGGGGAGCAAATGTTATTTCCACGACAGATATTAGATGGTGAGAGATGGGGAAGATTGCGGTTATAATTACGTATAACTAACTGGCTTAGGAGTTGGGTCACAAACCCAACCGAGATTGAAAGCAATGGCTTTTCCAAATGGTTTTCAAAAATATTTTTTCTAGATTCCATATAGAAACAATTCAAAAGAATCATTGTCTGACATTTTGAGATCCATATCCTCTCCCACCCACCCACTCATCTCTTCTCCATCCCAGAGACAGCAGGCAATATGATGTCATTTGTACATGCTATCATCCATGTTCATTATGTTGTGAAATTCCAAATGGTTTTTTTCCAATTTATTTCATCAATTCAGTTATTACTGCTTCTCAATATCTTGAATTTCCCCAAACTTAAATATATCTGAGAGGAAAAAAGAAGAAAAAAAAAGAGCTAGTGGTAATTATTGAATCTCAAAGAATTTTTTTTTGTACAGTGAAATATCCTGAATTCATTCTCCTGGAGTCACACAAGTAATCAGTAGCAGAGTTGGATTTTAAACCTAGGTAGGTCAGTGGATAGAGCTCTGGGGCTGGAGTCAGGAAAACCCAAATTTAAATCCAACCTCCTTAGCTGTGTGACCCTAGGCAAATCACTTAATCCCTCTTTGCCCCAAGTTTCTCATCTATAAAATGGCCATAATAGTATCTACCTCTTGGGGTTGTTGTGAGGATTAAATGAGATAATAATTGTAAAGTCCTTAGGAAAGTGCCTGGTCCAAATTAAATGCTACATAAATGTTGACTATTATCATTATTACCTAGATTTTGAAGTAAATGATACCATAACTTATTCAGGAAAAAATCCAACCCTTACCTTCAATATTAGAATCAATACTAAGTGCCAGTTCCAAGGCAGAAGAGTGGCAGACAATTGGAGTTAAGTGAGTTTCCCAAGGTCATACAGCTAAGAAATGCCTGAGGTCAAATTTGAACCTAGGACCTCCTGGCTTCATGGCTCTCAGCCACCTACAAAATAAACATAAGTCTGCATCCCCTTCAAAGCTGAGAAAATTAAACTTCTCATGAAAAGGAGCTCTCTGATTGAGCTCATCTCACTTTGATGAGCACCCAATGTGACCGCTGTATATTTTCATTCTGGATGCCCAGAAATAAATTGCCATGCCCCTTTTCCAATAAGAACCTTTTTGGAGTAGCAGTCAGGAATCATCTACCAAAGCAGAAAGATCCTCAGTTAAAATGCCTGGAAGATGTGTAAAAGTAGTATGCAAAATCTAAAAAGAGAGGGATCTTCAAAGCAATTCATTTTTATATTAAAGTTATAGTAATTTGTGATGAATTACATTAGACTTCTGAAACCCACGACTTTTATGAATTAATTTTTTTAATTCTTATTTATTTCTGTGTCTCTGTTTAACTATTTCCAGCATTCTAAATGAAAGCAATACATTTTCCCACAACTTAAGACATTTTATTGAACTCATCCTCCCCATTATTCCATCATTTGGAGATTTTACTTTAACAATGGTGGTGGGCACCCTATATTTAAATTCTAACATCATAGTCTTGGATGTACTTGAGGAAGAGAGATAGAAATAATATTGAAAAGAACAAAACAAATGGACTAGGCCCATATTGGCCAACCTATGCCAGGTGTGCCAGAGCATGCCTGTGGGAGCTGCTCCCATCCCCCTCTCCATGCACACCTGAGGACATTTCTCATATGACCCACCCCTCTGCTTAGCAACTCTGTGGGAGTGCTTCCTCCCTCTCATGTCTGGGGTAAAGAGGAGGGCTCACATGCAGTGTGAGGATTGCCGTTTGGGCACTCGGTCTATAAAAGGTTTGTCATCACTGGACTAGACCATATGTACATGGGCAGTTTTGAGGACAATAAGGGATTGAATCTTAAGGTTGCCTGAAAGAGAAAAAATACCAGAGGAATGGGGGGAAAATCTCAGATGTCATCATTATCGTCAATCATCATTATTATTTTGTTGAGACTGAGTCTCCCTGACTTGCCCAGGTTGGAAATGTAATGACCATTCATAGTCCTGAGCTACTGCTGACTGGCAAAGAAACTTTAACTTCTTTTTCTAACCTGGGCCACTTTACCTTCTTTTAGGCTATCTGATGTGCTCTTCCCCTGGGGCTCATCATATTAATTCTGGACTTAGTATGGACATCCAGTAGCCTTTAGCTCTATTGTAGCTCAGAACTCCTGAACTAAAGAAATCCACCAACCTCAGCTTCCTCAGTAGCAGAGATTTACAGGCATCTATGTTTGCCCCCAGCTTGGACCTTATTATTACCTACTAAAAAAAGCAACAGAAAAATGCATTATCTACACACCTATATACCAACTTTCCCATCCATATGCATTTTTTGAAGAATAATCCATATATACCATGAGGGAGCAGGGTATAAGAAAGGAATGGAATGGCTTTTGTAGATCAAGAGGATACAAGATTCCATTGTGCTTAAATCCTGTTGACAGAATTACAAAATTTTAGAATTATATAGTCCTCAAAGGTCATTTTATCTAATACATGGCTGAACAGAAATGGTCTCTCTAATATTCCCAACAAGTGATCATTCAGCCTTCACACAAATCTCTCCAGGGATGGGAAACACATTATTTCTCAAAGTAGCCCATTCTGTTTTTGGACAACTCTAATGGTTAAGAAGTTTTCCAATGTTTTTGGAAATTCCTCCAATGTATTCTACAAAAGCTTTGTAGGAAGAAATTCAAGGGTAACGTTTTGAGATTTTCTCCCCCCAAGATGTATTTAATGGTGGGAAGAGAGGAAGGGCTGACATCTATTATTTTATTGTGATGGAGAATTCACATCTTCGGTGGTGATATTTGTGAATTTCCTGGGCTATGTGGTTATGTGATTTGCTTGAGGTCCCATGGGTTAGTATGTGTCAGAGGCAGGACTTGAACCTAAAACTTCCTGACTCTAAGGCAAGTGCTCTAGTCCGTAATACACCCTATCTCATGCAGATCTCATTTGTATTATATAATAAGACTCAGAGAAGAGACAAAATCTGGTATAGCTCCAGGCTTGATGTGAAAACATTCTCAGCCTCCTGAGAACTGAATACATTAGTGAAATCCTAATGGTGACTAAGAAACATGTATTAAGCCATTGGTGGAAGAGAGTAATTAACATGCTGCTTAAATTAAACCCTTGAAGCACTGAATATAATAAGATGAGCTGACAAGATCTTCTAAGCATTTTTGACATTAGCCATCACACCCTAACAACACAGTGATAAGTAAGATGGGCCATTAGGACTGTTCTCAGGGGAAATAGTTTAGAGTGCTGTCAGCACCATTATAGGCAAATCTTCTTCCCTCGTTGGTTGTTGTCCTTTATACTCAAAGAAGACCAAAATTACATTGCTATGTCAGGGTAAATATATATGTGTCAGACACTGACTGATCAGACCAATATGAGCTCAGAAGACTCTACCACAAGTAGTACATAGAGTTATTTTGGGCAAAAATGACCAATATAAACATTTGGAATGGAAATGTCTCTAAATTTGCACATCCCACATTTCTTTTTAGCTTCTACAATTCTTCTTTGCTCATAGAGCACAGCTCTTTCTTTGATGTAGACATGCCATGCTGGGCAGTCCTATGCTAGTGTTTCCCATCTCATAATTGATACCAAAGTTCTTTAGAGAGGCCTTGAGAATGTTCTTTTTATTTTTTTAACTCTTACATTTTGTCTTAGAATCAATATATGTATTGGTTCTAAGGCATAAATAAGGGCTAGGCAATAGGGGTTAAGTTACTTGCCCAGGGTCACACAGGAAGTATCTGAGTCCAGGTTTGAACCCAGGACCTCCTATTTCTAGGCATGACTCTCAATCCACTGAGCCACCTAGCTGCCCCCAAGAATGTTCTTATATTGTTTCTTCTGATCTTCACATGAGTGCTTGCCTTGTGTGAGTTCTCTATGCAGGTTTCCAATAGGTAGAAAAACTGAGACCCCATGGGAAATACATTCTGTTATCAGAAAGGATAAACCCAGCTCAGTAGGAGGAATTACGGAAAGTGTCAAAGAAATAACTTAATATGAAGTAGGGCAGAGAGAAAAGTCAAAGGAGAATCTTTCCAAGTCTTACAGAACCCCAAGACCTTTAGAAGAAGGGTGAGACAAGTATCTTTGGCCATGGTTAGAAGGCATGTGAAAAGGTACTGTCTTCTTCCCTCAGTGTTGTCCCTTGAGTGTAGACTCTCTGAGTCATTCTATCATATAAAAACCCAATTAGTCAAGTCTAGAGCCAGTGCTCTACAAATGGCATCACACCTAGCAACCTCCTGTCCAGGCACCTTTACATATGCCTAGAATGCATGGGAGAATGACCAGATCAAATCCATGCCCCACTTCCTTCCTGGTACCCAGGTATAAACAGCATACCAATTCTAAAAGAATTCACCCAGAGGTGCACTCCTTCCTCATCCCTCTCAGCTAAGGACTTTGCTGAGGAAAGAGAGTGCATTCAACATGAGTGGCCTCTTCTTCCTTTCATTTCATCTCAAATCCCCTCACTATGGTTCCCCCATCTTTCTTCTTTTTCCCAGGTCTCTACCAATGGAGGCAAGTTTCTCTTTGCCAAGGTCAGCCTTACATGTATCCTTGAGGCCATCCATTTGTGTAGTTGGAAATCTGTCACCCTAAAAACTACATTTCCCAGGAGCCCACTGGCTTCCTGATGTTACATGGTGACTTAGACAGGGATATATATTGGGTGAAGTTCCTGGTCTCTACTTCTTTGCTTCCTGGGTTGCGACTGTGGTGAAGCATGGAGTTTTTGAACAGATAGATTAGCCATGGACATGTGGTTTTATTTTGTTACCTTTTTATTCCTTTACTTCTAATGATCATTAATAAATTTCTCAAAATATAATATTTTAAATTATTGATGGCTAATTTTAATCTTTACACATTCCCATTTCCTACAATAGATTACACCTTTAATCATTCTTTGTCTGTCTGTCTTTCTTCCTCTGCCTCTCTGCTTCTATGTCTCCTTTAATTTTTAGAATTTCCAATTTGGTATTTAATTGGGAATTAAATTTTTTTCTAGATGTTATAAAATGTTTACCCAATTTATTGATCTCTTCTTTCTCTATTTTATTGATATAAGTATTTCAAGATATACATTTTCCTCTGATGACTGCTTTTGCTACATCCCATAATTTTGGTATGATGTCTCATTATTGTCATTGTCTTTAATAAAGGTATTTATTATTTCTATGACTTGTTCTTTAACCCACTCATTCTTTAAGATTAGGTTATTTAGCCTTCACTTAATGGGATAGTATTCTCCCTCTTATACTTCACAATCCAACCATCCTGGTCTTCTTTCTTCTTCTCACATACCATATATGATCTCCCATTTTTGTACCTTTCCATGGGCTATCTGCCATGCCAGGAATACACTCTCTCCTCCTTTCTGCCTCATAAACCCTCTCACTTCAAGACCGAGCTCAACCCACGACTTTGTACATGAAGCTTTTCTTCATCCCCTCAATTACTAGTACCCTTCATTCCAAACTCTTAGAGATTTGACTTCATATTTATTCCCTTTACCTCTATTCCATATGTACTTATATGCATATGTCCTTGTCTTTTTGGAATGTAATATCTTTTCCTGGAGGTTTTGTTTCCTTCATTTTATTTATATTGCTAGTTTCTGGCATGTAATAAATGCTTATTTAACGACGTTTAACAAATACAAACATTTGCCTACACAACAATAAAGAAGAAAGAAGATTGTATAGGAATTTATACTGTTGACTCCTGTTAAGGATAGATTTTTAAAATATGTAGTAAGTTTAACAAGGTAGTAATACATTTTACAATAGATTTTTATTTATTTTTTTCAGTTCTGGATTTTCTCCTTCTTATCAAGAAATCAAGAGAAACAACGCCTGCAGTGGCTAGCAATGTTTTTATATCAGTTTATTACCTTGTTTTTATATGAACGATCTGGCTGAGAAATTGTAGAGTTCTTTCCCTGAAATAATATCTTTTGGCCTTGCACTTGGACAGTACTTACAGACCCCTTTGCTAACTACCTCTCTCAGGAGCCCCACTGAGAAGAATGTGTCTCTGATCAATCCCTTCCCAGTGGCTTTCTATCTGCCCAGCTCTTTTTCTGTGTGGTGCCAGCCAGTTCTGTTGCCCGGGATCCCGAGAATGACTTCAACTTCTTGCCAGCTGCTTGTCCTAGAATTCCAGGAGGCTTTCCTATGAATAGTTGTGACAAGTTCTGTGATGTGGACAAAGGAACTTCTTATCTAAGCTGCTTCTGGTCCAACATACCTAGAGGATGGAGATGCCTCAGTTGGAGCCCAGTTAAGTTTGGTTATCCAGAGATTATAGCCAGGCAGTTTTATTCTAGAAAAGCCAAGAGACTTACAGCTATATCAAAATGAATCCATTTTCCAGAGACCCACAACTGATACATCTAGCCCAGGCCAATGGCTCCCTGTCTCTAAGGACAATATCTACAAGTAAGGAGTCACTCAGAGAAGAAAGAGAAACTAAGGAAGAATGGAAGTGACTGAAAATAAATCTTTACATTTCATAATATCCCCTTATAATAATAATAATTAGGTAACATGCATACAGGGCCGACTGTGAACCAGGCACCATGCTAAGAACTTTATAGTTATAATCCATTTGATCTGCAGTCAATTGAGACAACAGTCCCCACAATCCAGAGAGGTTAGTGCTACTGTGATCCCCATTTAACAGATGAGGAAACTGCACTTGGGTTTTCTGACTCCAGACCCTAGTGTTCTCTACACTGTATCACCAGCTAATCTGAAATATTTCTCCCCATAGTAGTCAGTGATAAGATTCTTTACCCTCCTCTTCCCACCAAAGGAAGGGTAATATTGTTTTAGGGGAGTGAGAGTAAGCAAAGGCCTGTGTTTTCTCTCATGGGTCAAGCTGAATGATGAGAAACCCAGGCAAGAGAACAGAACAGTCTTGATTTTTCTCCTATTACTTCCTTTTATTCTCATTATTATTCATTAAAATACATCATTTTGGCTAGTTCTCTAAAATATTAAAAGGGCAAAAAACAGAGGCTGTTTCCAATGAGTCACAGTGTTATGATCATTGGTTTGTTAGCTTTTTGATCAAAAGAAAGGAGTAGTATCACCATGGTCCTCATTTCCTTTGATGCAGTAGATCTGTTCTTGGTTTATCAGTTGACACTGTTAAGCCTTCAAATATGCTCTTCTGTGTTAATTTATTGCTAGTTGTTTATGGTTCTTCTGTGTTTACAAGCAGTAATTTATTATTATATTACATTATAAATATAAATTATTTATAATACAGGGACAGAGCCATCTCAGAGGCCCAGAAAAATCCGCATTGGTAAGATCTTACTGTGTCATATCATTTCTAAAGGAAAATTAATTCTGAGACACAAATATAAGAGTGAGAGTTGAGCCAATCAATCACTGACTACCTCACTTAAAATAAGTGTCAAGAAGCTATATGCTCTGATACCTTAAACAAGTGAGAGCACTCCTTGATGGAATTAGTTAATCAAAGTCTTTAGAGTAAGAGAAGGAAAAGCCATTGGATGGTTTATATATCTGTGAACATCATTGGAATGGTATTGGACAGGATTTGTGTTCAGACTGGCTAAGAAAACTTGGTGATACCTTAGGAATTTTATGTAAAATAGCAGAACAATTCAGAAACGATCAATTCAAGTCTCTAGAAAGAAAGAAAAAATGTCTAGGAAGATATGATTTATGGGAAAGAAAAAGGATTCTAGCTCCAGCCTTGGCTCCAGTCTTGGTCTCCTCCACCATCAAGACCACTTGGCTGGAGGAGGTCCTTGTAAACTTCAGAAAAGTCAAAGGATTGGGAATTCTCTTTACTGTCCTAGCAATGTCTCTAGAACAGGTGATGATAGTATCTAAGTCAGGAGCCAAGGAGAGATTGGACAGAGTGAGGAAAGGTATATTCCTGGTTCTTCAAGAAGTCGGCAGGCATCATACCTGAAGGGATCTTTGTGAATATCCAGGAAAGGAATATAATAACTAGGACCTATATGTTGTCACGTTGTCACTTGTGTTATTTGGGCCCCCTTTCCTCTGGAGTCTGTATGTATTTGTAGGAATGTATGTCAGAAACATTTGGAGAAGCATTATATGCCAATTGTTTTGTACGATATCATTTTAGCATTATGCCACCCCCTTTTTTGCTTTAAAAATCTTAAGTAATATTTTATTTTTCCTCAAATTACATGTAAAAACAATTTTAACATGTGTTTTTAAAACTTTGAGTTCTAAATTCTTTCCTTCCCTCTCCGACTTAGTAAGCAATCTGATATGTGCAATCATATAAAATGTATTTCCATATTAACCATTTTGTGGAAGAAAATTCAAATTAAAAAAAGGAAGAAAGTGAAAGATAGTGTGCTTCAATCTGCTTTCAGACTCCACCAGTTCTTTCTCTGGAGGCAGATGGAGGAAGACTTCATGATGAATCCTTTGGGATTATTTTGGATCATTGTATTGCTGAGAATAGTTCAGCCATCCACAGTTGTTCATTGTACATTGTTGCAGTTATTGTGTATAAGGTTGTCCTGTTTCTGCTCACTTCACTTAGTATCAGTTTATGGAAGTCTATCCATGGTTTTCTAAAATCATCCCTTGTCATTTCTTATAGCACAAAAGTATTCTGTTAAGATCACATTCCCCAGCTGATGGGCAACCCCTCAATTTCCACTTCTTTACTACCACACAAAAAAGCTGCTATAAATATTTTTGTACACATGGATTCTTTTCTTTTTAAAAAAAAATCTCTTTGGGATACAGATCTTGTAGTGATATTGCTGGACCAAGGGTATGCATAGATTTATAGCCTTCTGGGCATAGACCATCCAAATTGCTCTTCAGAATTGTTGGATCAGTTTACAATTCTATCCATAATACATTAGTGTCTGAATTTTTTCATACACCTCCAACATTTATCATTTCCCTTTTCTATCTTATTAGCCAATCTGCGAGGTGTGAAGTGGAAGCTTCAGAGCCACTTTGATTTGCATTTCTCTAGTCCATTGTGATTACGAGCATCTTTTATTATAACTATAGATTACTTTGATTTCTTCATTTGAAAACTGTCTGTTCATATTCTTTGACCATCTGTCAATCAGGGGATGACTTGTATACTTCTAAATTGAACTCAGTTCTACATATATTTGAGAAATTAGGTCTTTGTTAAAAATAGTTACTGTAAAATTTTCCCCAGCTTTCTGCTTTTCTTCTGATCTTGGTTGCATTGGTTTTGTTTGTGTAGAACTTTAACAATTGGGAGAAGCTGGGTGGCTCAGTGGATTCAGAGCCAGGTCCAGAGATGGAAGCTCCTCCGTTCAAATCTGGCCTCAGACAATTCCCAGCTGTGTGACCCTGGGCAAGTCACTTGACCCCCATTGCCTAGCCCTTACCACTCTTCTGCCTTAGAACCAATATACAGTATTGATTCTAAAATAGAAGGTAAGGGTTTAAAAAAAAGAAAAAATGTAATAGAATCAAGTTTATCTATTGTATATCTTGTAATGCTCTCTATCTCTTATTTAGTCCTAAATTTTTCCCTTGCCCATAGATCTGGCAGGTACTCTATTCTATGCGCCCTAGTTTGTCTGGTATCATCCTTTATGTCTATGCCATATGCCCATTTTGACCTTATCTTGGTATATGGTGTGAAATGTTGGAGTTTCCTAACCTGTAAAATGGGGGGATTGGACTAGATAGGCTTCTGGGATCCCTTCCAGCTTCAGATCCGTGATTCTAGGAAGAACCCAAGTATTAGTAAGGACAATACAAATGTAAACTCATTGAGGGCAGAGCCTTTTGTCTTCTTATTCCTAGTCCATTGCATCGTGTTTACTATAGACAGAACAAGATAAAGGAGCTTGTGAAGCTCAGGTGAACTAAAAGGCAGGGCTCTCCCACCCCACTAGCAGTTATTGGACCCTGCAGACAATTAAAGAGTAGAATTACATACTCTTCTCTGAACATTTATATCCTATATTGAAATGAGATGTGCAACTCTCAAGACTCCCCGCCTTAGGACCATATTAATTCACTTATCTCTCAATAGCCTGGATGTTTACCCACTTTCCTCTTGTTCAGGAAATCATGGAAATACAGTGACTCTGAGTTCTCTCTGCCCTAATTTATGTCTCTCCTCTTTCTCAGACAGTATATTAGCTTAGAGGACAATTAGCTTAGTGCTGTGTATAGAGAAGGGCTTAATAAAATAAATAAACTTTGTTTAAGTAATAGTGATGATTCAAACAAGTTTGGCAAGAAAGGCTTCAAGGGGGGAAGCTAGGCAGCTTCCAGCGTCAGACCTGGAGTCTGGAGGTCCTCAGTTCAAATCTGCCCTCCTACATTTCCTAGCTGTGTGAGCCTGGGCAAATTACTTAATTCCAATTACCTTGCACTTACCACTTTTGGAACCAATCTTAGTATTGATTCTAAGATGGAGAGAGAGGGAGAGAGAGAGAGAGAGAGAGAGAGAGAGAGAGAGAGAGAGAGAGAGAGAGAGAGAGAGAGAGAGAGAGAGAGAGAGAGAGAGAGAGAGAGAGAGAGAGAGAAAGAAGGAGGGAGAGAGAGAGAGGGAGAGAGAGAGAGAGAGGGAGGGAGGGAGGGGGAGGGAGAGGGAGGGAGAGAGAAAGTGAGGGAGGGGGAGAGAGAAAGTGAAGGAGGGGGAGAGAGACAGAGACAGAGACAGAGAGAGGAGTTGGAGGGAGAGGAAGAGAGAGAAGGGAAGAGAGGGAGAGAAAAAAGACAAAGACAGAAACAGAGTTAGAGAGAGAGAGACACAGAGAGAGAGACAGAGAGAGAGAGACAGAGAGAGAGGGAGGAGAGAGAGAGAGAGAGAGAGAGAGAGAGAGAGAGAGAGAGAGAGAGAGAGAGAGAGAGAGAGAGAGAGAGAGACCTGAGTTCAAGAGCTATTTCTGACACACTGACTAGGGTAAAACACTTAATCTGCCAGTGCCTGGGCAGTTTTCCAAGGCAGTAAGTTACAGAATAGTTGCTGATTCACATCAGTCAAGGGAATTTCCTTGCCAGGTGTTCCCTACCCTGGGGATGTCAAACTCAAATAGAAATGGAGGCCACTTCTCCACGCATAAGGATCTCTGGTAGGGCATCTTGACTTAGAAAACCACATATTGACATTTCTATCTCCTGTTGTATTTTTGTCTATTTTACTAAATATTTCCCAGTGACATTTTAAGCTGCTTCTGGTCCCCTGAACCTCAAGTTTGATACCTTTATCCTACACCAAAAAATCACAGGTTCAAAATCAAGACAAAAGCTGGTTATGTGCAGTATTAGTACAGGACATTAATACAGGGTAGATGAGTATTTGAGTCAGTGCCCTTAATAATTTTTCTAATATGGAAATTGATTTCACTGATGGGAAGTAATGTGTTGTAATCATTATTTGGGAGATGAATTTCATAGCTTCTATTTCTAATTCAGCTGCCCCATTTTATGACTGTGGCAAAGTCCCTTGTATTTGTTTAAAGACTTCATTTAGCCTTTTCCCTAGTCTTCTGAAGGGAATGAGAAAGAAAAAGGAAAAAAAAAGCTTGGGTTTAAATATGAAAGCATCAAATGAGTGCATAGTGTTGTCATAAGATTTGCTAGAACAGCAGAAATGTCTTTTGGAATAAACTGTCATATATAAGTGCTTAGATATTTTTGAATAATTATCATCACGTGAAACCCATGACACTTGGAGTGGTCAATGTCAAAACGGACTTGGCATGGAATTTGGCCAGCCAGTCCTAAGACTTTTAATAGACCTGCTTTGAAACTGATCCCACTAGACTGGATCTGAAACCTTCCCAGAGGGCTTTCAGGGACAGGCTCCAAGGTTATTTCTCTAAGACTGCCAAGTGTGACACTGGGAGAAATCAAAGACTCCAAAGTCCTCCTGCCTTTGGGCAGGTCTGAACTCCACCCACCTATTTTCACACATTTGGCCTCAACTGACCCTTCCTCTCTCCTAACCTGCACCAGTACCTCCAATGATAACTCTGAAGATACTTACAAAGGCAGTCAAGGAGACGTGAGTGGCCCTGTTGGCAGCCTCACGTGTTGATGCCAACAAAGTCACTCTGAACAGGCTGATATTTATTTTGACATTCTGAGGGTCAATGTTCCTGTCATAGGAAACATTAGAAGTTCCTGGAAATAGTTCCGGGTTCACACTGCTCTTCTTTTAAAGCCTTTTAATCAGTCAGCAAGAAATGTTTGAGCATGCATAATAGAAGCTATGTAATAAATCACCAGGACAAGAAGAAAAAAAAAAAGAAAGCTCTACTGTGTTTTCGGTTCGGAAGTAAAATGACTTGTTACACTCATGGCATTCCATCTCTATAGATACCATAAATTTCTTTCTCCACAGAAGTCATACAGTCTTTTGTTTTTAAGAGCATGGAATAATGGTTTGATCAGACATCTTCCAAAAGTCTTTTTTTCTTTAGAAGGCTGTTTTTGCTTAAACTGTTCTCTTAGTTGGGCTTCCTTCACATTGCCTCAGTTCATGTGCTAAGGATACAAATATCCATGGAAGTCAACCTTGAGGGGACTAAGTTCTTTAACTGTTGCTGAACTGGTTTTTCAGGAGGCACCCAGAGTGTATCCCATTGCAGAATCCATAACTGAGCCCTTTCCATCTTGGTAGAATCTACTAGAATGTATACTTTTTGGTCTTAACGTTTAGTGGATTTTCATTCATGTCACATCCACCAATTGAGTCTCTGGTCTGGATGTTCTCCGTTCTATCAACACTCTCTTATGTGGTGATCTCTTTACTCCCATACTTAATTATCATTTCTATGTAGATGATTCCCAAATCTGTGGTTTTTGTTGTCTGACTTTTTGTGACCCTATTTGGGGTTTCCTTGACAAAGATACTGGAATGGTTTGCCATTTACTTCTCTAACTCATTTGACAGATGAGGAACTAAAGCGAAAAGGGTTGTGACATACTTACCCAGTCACACAGCTAGTAAGTAGCTACGGTCAAATTTGAATTCCGGTCTTCCTGGTACCAGGCTTGCCATTCTATCCTTTGTTCCAGCTAGCTGATTTATATATCCATCTCTAAGCTATCTCCTGAGTTCCAGTCACCAATTTCCTCTTGGAATTTTCAACTGGATGTCCCATAAAGCATCTCAAATTCAGCATGCTCCAAACAGAACTCAATAGTTTTCCCCTATACCTTCACCCCTTTCCCTTCCA
Source organism: Monodelphis domestica (assembly GCF_027887165.1). Taxonomy (NCBI): domain Eukaryota; kingdom Metazoa; phylum Chordata; class Mammalia; order Didelphimorphia; family Didelphidae; genus Monodelphis; species Monodelphis domestica. The sequence continues at coordinate 232,869,711 of NC_077232.1, forward strand.
ACAACCATCCTTTCAAGCACTCAAGGTCACAACCTTGGGGTCATCTTGGCTTCCTTACTTGAACTCATTCTACGAATCCAATCAGTTGCCAAATCTCTCTTTTCCCTCCACTCATATACCTAGTACCCTAGTTCAGGCCCTCATAATTTCTTGTTTGAATTGTTGCAATACCTTCTCAACTAATCTCCTTGTTTCAAATTTCTATTTCACCAAATCCATCCTTCATGGTGTTGCTTCAGTGATTTTCATAAAGTGCATGTCTGACTATATTACTGAAATTCCCTCTAAACTTCACTGGCTCCCTCTTTCCTCTAGGATCAAGTAAACTCTATGTTTTCAAGTTCTTCACAGCTTGGTTCTTTCCTGTCCTTCTAGTCTTCTCTTTCTCATACTCAAAGGCCCAGCCATACTGACCCATTTGCAATTCCTTGCATATAACTCCATGTCTTCGAACTGGTTATTTCCCTTTCCTGGAATGCTCTCCTCCTTATGTCATCTTAAAATCTCTATCTTGCTTGTAGATTTAGTTCAAAGGCCACCTCCTAGGGGGAACACTTTTCTTGCTCTCTTTCCTCCAATATTTCTGCCCTCCCCTACAAGGCTAATTTCTACTTACTCTGTATATATTTTGTAGATATTAATTTATGTTACCTCTTCTGGATCACTGCCTTGTCATGGCTTGTGTGGCTCAATGAAACTTTGAACTGTGTCATGCAGGGCAGCAACAAAAAACACCCCAAAGATAAAGAACCAAAACCCCAAAATATCTGTCTGATGATCCTTTACAAATTAGCTAAGGGAAGAAGGGAAACAAAAGGAAAAGAAGAAAAGGGAAGAAATACCCACTTGAATACATAATTCCATAGAATAACAAGGAGAGAGAAGATAGTTTTCTTAAATGAGTAATGCAGGGGACAACTGGGTAGCTCAGTGGATTGAGAACCAGGCCTAGAGATGGGAGGTCCTAGGTTCAAATCTGGCCTCAGACACTTCCTAGCTGTGTGACCCTGGGCAAGTCACTTGATCCCCATTGCCTAGCCCTTACCACTCTTCTGCCTTGGAGCCAATACACAGTATTGACTCCAGGATGGAAGGTAAGGGTTTTTATTCTTAAAAAAATGAGTAATGCAAAGAAATAGAAGAAAACAATAGAATAAGAAAGACAAATGATCTCTTCAAGAAAATTAAAGTCATCAGGGCAGCTAGGTGGCTCAGTGGAGAGAGCTCCAGGCCTGGAGTCAGAAGAACCTAGTTTCAAATATGTACTCAGACACTTCCTAGTTGTATGTCTCTGGGCGAGTTACTTAATCTCTTTTGCCTAGCTTTTGCCCATCTGTCTTAGTTACTAGGACAGAAAGTAAAGAGTTGTTTGTTTGTTTGTTTGTTTAAGGAAAGAAAATTAGAAATATCAAGAGAGCATTTCATGCAAAAATGGGGATGATGAAACACAAAAAAATGGTATAAACTTAAGAGAAGTAGTAGAGATTAAGAAAAGGTGGCAGGAACATACAGAACTCTACAATCAACATCTTAGCATCAACAGTAGCATCCACAATTAGCATAACCATGAGGGTATAGCTACTGATCTAGAGCCAGATATCCTGGAGAATGAAGTCAAATGGGCATTAGGAAGCATTGCTAATGATAACATTAGTAGAGATGATGGAATTCCAGCTGAGATATTTGAAATCTTAAAAGATGCTGCTATTAAAGTGCTATACTCAATATGCCAGCACATTTGGAAAACTCAATATGGACCACAGGATAGGGAAACATCAGTTTACATCCCAATCCTAAAGAAGGGCAATGCCAAAGAATGTTCAAATTACTGAACAATTGTGCTCACTTCACACACCATCAAGGTAATAGGGTTTAGCAATATGTGAACTGAGAATTACCTGAAGAGTGGCTGATTTTCAGATAGGTAGAGGAACTAGAGACCAAATTGCCAACTTTTGTTGGGTGATGGAGAAAGCAATGGAGTTCCTCAAAAACATTCTGCTTCATATACTAAAGCCTTTGAATGTGTGGATCACATTAAAATATGGCAAGTTCTTAAAGAGATGAGAGTACCAGATCATCTTATTTATCTCCTAAGGAACTGAACTATGGGCCAAGAAGCTACAGTTAGAACCAAACATGGAACGACCAATTGTTTTAAGATTGGAAAAGGAGTACAACAAGGCTCTATATTGTCACCTTATTTATTTAACTTATATGTAGACTACATCACGCAAAATGCCAGACTGGACCAAAAGTCATAATTAAGATTATCAGGAGAAATATCAACAGACTCAGATAAGCAGATGATACCACTTTGAAAACAGAAAATAAAGAAGAATTAAGAAACCTCTGGATAAGGGTAAAAAGAGGAGAATGTAAAAACAGGTTTGAAGCTTAACATTAAAAAAAATACAACTAAGATCTTGGCAACTGCTCCCATCACTCCCAAATAGAGAGAGAAGAAATGGTAGCAATGTCTAGTTTTATATTCTTGGGTTCAAAGATTACTGCAGCCATGAAATTAAAAGATGCTTGCTCTGGGGGCAGCTGGGTAGCTCAGTGGATTGAGAGCCAGGCCAAGAGATGGGAGGTCCTAGGTTCAAATCCAGTCTCAGACACTTCTCAGCTGTGTGACTTGACCCCCGTTGCCTAGCCCTTACCACTCTTCTGCCTGGGAACCAATACACAGTATTGATTCCAAGATGGAAAGTAAGGATTTAAAATAAAAAAAGATGCTTGCTCCATGGAAGGAAAGCTATGGCAAATCTGGACAGTATACTAAAAAGCAGAGACTTCATCTGGTCGACAAAGTTTTGTACAATCAAAGTTTTGTTTGTTTGTTTGTTTTTCAGTAGCAAAGAATACATTGAGAGACTATAAGGAAAGCTGAGAATTGATGTTTATTAATTGAGGTGCTGGAAAAAAAAAACTTCTGAGAGTCCCTTGGACAGAAAAGACATCAACTCAATCAATACTTAAAGAAATTAAATCAGATTATTCACTGGAAGGTCAGAAACTGAAGGAAGCTGAAGCTTAAATAGTTTGGACACATAATGAGAAGTCAGGACTCATTGGAAAAGACCCTACTGTTGGGAAATACTGAAGACAAAAGAAGGGGAAAATGGAAGATGAGATTGATAGTGACAGCAATGAATATGGGCTTGGACAGACTTTGGGAGATCGTGAAGGATAGCAGACTATAGTATGCCATGGTAACTTGGTATGCTATGGCCCATGGAGTCATGAAGAGTCTTACACAATGAAACAACTGAACAACAATCATTTATGTCTATGCAGTCACACCTATTAGCAAGCAAACTCCATGAAGGACTTATTTTGCTTTTTCTTTGTGTCCTGGTCACTTACCCCAGTACCCAGCACTAGGAAATACTTAATAAATGCACATTGACAAATTAAGAATCCAATGTGGGGACAGCTAGGTGGCTCAGTAGATAAAGTGTCAGTCCTGGAAGTAGAAGGTCCTGGGTTCAGATCTGATCTTAGACACTTCCTAGCTACGTGACCCTGAGGAAGTCATTTAACCTGCATTGCCTAGCCCTTATACTTTTCCATGTTGGAACTGAAACTTAGTATTAGTTTTAAGACAAAAGGTAAAGGTTTATAAGAAAAAAGAATCCAATGTGACCAGCTCACTATCGTGTGGCTCTTCTGAGAAGGACTTTCCTGGATTTCTAGCTATTCAGGCATTCAGATAAAATGCTGTTTCTTTTCATCAGCATCACCTCAATAAAACTTTTCTTGTCTCTGCATTTAGATGGAATTCCACATGCTATTTCTTCAGTGTCACTGAGGCTAGCGAAGGCGCCAGGAATCACTGAGTGAGTACATTTCTAAACAGAAGCTGACCCTCAGAGATGTAGCACATGTGAAGAATTTTAATGCAAGATCATGCTGTATCACTCCTTGAACAGAAGTCGGTCGGTCACTAGTTGGAAAAGAAGAATAGTCTTCCTGATTCCAAACCCATTGTGTCACTTAGGGTTACATATCTGCTCTGCCAACTAGCTTCCCCTATTATTATGATTTAATACACTGGGGAGACATCCCCTGTTATAAAGCGATACCCTGAAATCAGAATAATTCGTTTTCTTCCTTATAGGGGGGGCTGAAAGAAAAGTCTTGGAGCCATATAAAGATATCTGGATAGTAGAGATAGTCAGGATCTGCATAAACAAGGGAAGTATTATAGCAGACTATGATTATCTCCAAAGAGAGGACAACCAAACCCAATCCCTTCACAGTTCTTTGGATTCTGCCACCAAGCAGCAATTACCCTTCCATTTTTCTTCTCCATTGGGGTTCAGCTAAACTCCTTAGACCTTCCTAAAAAATATGACAACGTGAAGTATACTTGGAAGAGAGCAAGGAAGAACTCGGGATGACACATCCTTTTCCTCCCCTCTTGGATTTAAAGTTCTCCTTGTCACTAATTCACAAGGCAACATGTTTTATCCCTAATACTCCAGCCTGGGACAGTAAGCTCCAGCAGCATATTAATTTCTACATAGTTCCACTGCAACAAAACATCTGGATGACCTGTGGAATCCTTTGAGATGAAATTTGGCAAATGAAACTCCATTGATTAGCTAGTTACTCAATTGTACTTGTACACATAGGTATTGATTGGTCTAAAGACATAAAGATATCCTTTGGTCCCACTACCTGGCTATAGTAATAGGGGACATGTCAAGATTTCCTACCTGCTTACAACCAATCACAAATGCTAGCTAGATTGGGTAGTTTGGAGGTGACAGAACTCCCTGGCTGTGCTTCAGGAGTAGCACTCTTAAAAAAAAAACAAAAAAAAACATAATCTCTGACTTAGTATCAGTTCTAAGACAAAAGAGTGGCAAGGAGTAGGTAATAAAGGTTAAGTGACTTGCCCTGGGTCACACAGGTAGGAAATGTCTGAAGTCAAATTTGAACCCAGGACCTCCCATTCCCAAGTATTGCCCTACCTAGGAGCCCCTACATTGTATATATCTTGAATGTATATTGGGGTTTTTCTTTCCTATTATAATGCAATCTTCTTAAGGATGGTGATTATGTTTTGTATTTATATTTGAGATTCCTCACCCAGTGTACTTAGCACAGTGCCAGGCACACCGTAAACACTTTAATTCTTGCTGATGGATTGATCACAAGTATCAACCAGAATATAACAGTAAGTAGTCTTAATTGCCATTTGTTTAAGATTTCCTGACAATGAACACTTGGGAGAAGCATTTCTCAAAGTGGGATGAATAAATTCCACAATTTTTGGGCTCCAGTTAGGTGGCACAGTGGGTAGAGTACCAAGTCTAGAATCAGGATTCAAATCAAATTCAAATTTGGCCTCAAGACACTTACTAGGTGTGTGACCCTGGGCACTTAACCCTATTTGCCTCACTTTCCTCATCTCTAAGATAAGCTAGAAAAGGAAATGGCAAATCAGTCTAGTATCTTTGCCAAGAAAACCCAAAATGATGTCATGAAGTGTTGGACACAACTGAAAAGAATTGAACAACATTTATTAGTTTGCCTTAAAAAAGCATCTAGGAGGGGAGCCATTAAATGGCTCAATAGCTTGAGAGCCAGGCCTGGATTTGGGAGGACCTGGGTTCAAATATGACTCCAGACACTTCTTAGCTGTGGTGTGACCCTGGACCAGTCACTTAATCCCAATTGCCTAGCCCTTGCTGCTCTTCTGCCTTGGAACCAATAAACAGTATTGATTCTAAGATGGAAGATAAGGTTTTAAAAAAAAGAATCTAGGTAGTAGTAGTGTGACCTTGAATGAGTCTGAACCTTAATTTCTTCATCTGTAAAATAGAGGTAGACCACATCTCTTTCTCTCTCTGACTTTCTTTGATTCTTGGATATACGCATCTGTGCCAGGAGGGAGGAAGAAAGGAAGCTAAAGGGATCAACACAGGGTTTTTAATTGTGATGAAAGCAATTTGTACTCTCAGCTCCCACCTGCAAAATTCAGAAGACATGTATCCATGATAACAGATTCTTCATGAGCAACAGACAACTTCAGGCAATTTTGTTCGATGAGCTCTCTGTTCAGGAAAGTAGAATGTCCAAACTCTTTAAGCTATTTCCCATCCTTCCTGTAGATCATGGAATTAGAGATTTATTTAGTCCAAAAAGTCCAAAAAGACTTAGAGGTCATGTTAGTCCAATCTTTTCATTTTCTAGAGGTTCTGACTTTTGCTTGGTGTCACAAGTCGTGTCAGAGCTGACCTTCAAGTCTATGTTCTCTACCTCTAAATGCAGTGCTCCCGAAGGAGTCATTAGAAAGCAGATGGCAAATGGTGAGGTTCCTTTTCAAAGTCATTTGACAAGTTGTTTTGGGTTTTTAAAGATTTTTTCTAGATTTGTAGAATTTCACAATTTTATAGTAACTGTTAAGGAGAATAGAAATGGAAGGTGTTGAACACAGAAGAGATTTTAGAAGTCAAAGCCATGAAAAAAGAGATGAGAGTGCTCCCAGCGGGTAAGAGACAGCACAGACTTCCCAATAAAGAAGCACAACTCCCTTGGAGACCAGAAAGAATTCGAGACATTTGACCCAAAGACAAAGTTCCAAATCATTTTGCAGATGCCTAGGAAAAAAAAAAAACAACCCAGCTACCAAGGCACGGTCAAATACAACCTTCCAATTTAGGCAAATAAACCCTGGATGCACCTTCTTTCCTCAACTCCTTCTTCACTCCCCACATCCCCAGATTTCAGACAGCAACACTTTCTTTAAACAGTGATTTATGCTGTGGAATCACATCAGACGTGAAGAAATTCCACTTTTCAAAGTTCTGTAGTAAAACTTTGCTTGGCTAGGAAACAAGGCATTTAACTTTAGCCTCAACTTACCTTTTTCTATTACCCCAATTAATTAAATGGAGATAGCTCGTTTATTCTTCTTTGTAAATTGCCACCTACAGTCCTCCCCCAGCCATCCTTCCTAGACTTCCTCCATCAAGAATCCAGAGTTCGAGTAAATGTGCCCATCCTTCATCAGCTGTGTGTGTGTGTGTGTGTGTGTGTGTGTGTGTGTGTGTGTGTGTGTGTGTGTGCTTTGTACCTTCTGTCCAACCTGGTGCCATGTGTCTCAGGTTTTGAGCTCTTGAAGGACTTGGGGTTGTAGGTATTTAGTGCTTGGGTTCATCAGAAGAAGAACTTTCTTCAAGACCCCGATGCAAGAGAAGCAAAACTATCATTCAGTGTCCACGCATGAGGCTTTGTTCTTCGGGGCGGATTTCAAAGGCTTCGCCCAGTGTCTTCAGCAGACAAACGTCAGAGTCACACAGACAGTTTCGACACCAGCATGCCTCACGTTGCCAAAGAAAATAAGAAAAACCGGACAACTACAGACTGAGCATTAGACAGCCACATAGATAGAATCAATGTGCTTTTTTCTTCTTATGCAAAGGGAAAAAAAATTAGATGCAAACTTTACATTTAAAACTGTATTGTTTCCGTTTAATCTGGCCACCATCCGAGTGGTGATCTGGATGTTAGAGAAGAGATGAATGGGAGACATTGGCAGGAATTGAAGCTTGGGGATGAATGTGGAAATGTAGAATGGATGTTTCTTTTTTCTGTCTTTGAGGTGACTGTTGTTTCTGTCTGTTTTTAGAACTGATCCAAGAGGACAGGGAAGTCAGTGTGGGCGGCTCGAAGGAAGCCTCCTTCTCTACAGCTGCGGCTCAGCGGATTAGGCGCTTCATCCACAAGGCAACATTACACAAGTAGTCTTTGAACAAAAGTCATGGATACTATTAATGATATGGTAATCCTTAATCGAGCTACCTCCCAGTAGTGATTATACTGACATGGGAAGAATATCTAAGTCGTGGAAACAGCCCACAACAACACTGTGGCATTGTTCACCCCAAGCTTGACCAAGACTAACTTTTACCAGCATCTCTAACGTCACCTTCCTCCGCCCCCTGCCTCTGCCCCCCTCCCATGAAAAAATGGGAAAGAAAACCCTGATCCTAAATCTTTCTTTCTTTCTTTCTTTTTTGAATTTGTTTTCGGCAAGTTCCCACACACATCTAGTGTCGTCTCGAAATCCATGCTGCCAACTGTCCCTAGGAACCATTTCCATCTGAGACCAAGACCACACAAAGGTTACTTCTGTAGATCTCAGTGAAGATGTTTTAATTGTCTGACAAAAGATGCTGCCATTATTTGACTTGCAAATGTCAGTCTCTGGGTCTCAGATGGCATGGCCAGAATGAGCAAATTTGTCATTAAACTGCCCAAGCATCTTAACCATGATACTTGGCTCTGAGTGCTTCTTCTACTTGGACAGTGACTCAGTGGTCCAGACAGAACCCAGTGAGGGATTCATCTGATGCTATAGAGGTCCTCCTAAAGGTCCAGCCCCTTCGACATTTTTTCCCTCCTAGAGAAAAAGTATTCTTTGTGAAGAACTACATCAGCTACTTCTGCAGAATTAGAGGAAAGCGAGAAACGCAGCCGTATCAAAAAGCTACATTATCCTTCATGAGGAATCCAAATGAGGAATACCAGATACTCTGCCTTCCCAAGTTGTCAGCTTCAATGAATAATTTCTTTAGTAAGAACTACATTACTTAATGAGAAGAAGGAGAATCAGTAGATTCCCAAATTTTCAAAATACATTTTGAGATGACTCTTGTTTCTGCTCGTTTTGTAGAACTGGGCTGAGAAGACAAGGCAGTCAGTGTGGGTATAAAAACAAAAAGAATGAATGAATGAATGAATGAATGAAAAAATCCCCACAAGATTAATCTGATCTCCAAGGTCCCATCTACACTCACAGTTCCATGATTCAATCTACCTCTCATGTTAGTGACTTTTTTAATGCACTACCAGAAGTCCAACCCAATCCCAAATCTTAAAGAAAGAAGGGAACCATACAAAGCTGCCCTTTCTGCTAGTCGTCTCTGAAGCAGGTCATCCTTTTCAATCAAATCCATTCCTGAATTAGAAAAATTAAAATTCTCGTGAAATATTCAATTGCCATGTACTGCCCTTGTTGGCAGTTGTGAGATTTTTGGTGCACAGGAAAGAAAATGAAATTTTGATTTGTTTGAATCTCAGCTGTGCCACTTTCTGGCCAACTGACCTTGGGCAGGTTACTTCCTCTCCAACTTTCTCTTTTCTTATTTTTAACTTGGCACTCTCAGAAGTCCCTTTCATCTTAAAATCTGTGATCCAGTTTTATGAAAGAAGAGTGAGATGTTGCATATTATGTCTTTGGGCCTCAGTTTCCTCATCTGAAATGTGAGAGCATTGGATTTCAATATCACAATTAATATAAAGTTTGAATGCACAAGAAATTTATCAGAATGTTTAGAACACTTCTAAACAGTGAATTGAAAGAATACCAGATTTGGAGTCAGAAAAAGACCTGAGTTCAAATTCCATTTTTGCCACTTTTTATCTGGGGCTGAAAGGGACCTTAAGAGACAAGCACTGCCACTATTTGAACTTTAATTTCTTCACCTGGAAAATGAGTGGGGTGGATTAGTTCACCTCAAAGGTCTCTTTCATCTCTAAAATCTATGACTCTGTGATCTTGCTTCCTCGGTGTTGAAGGGAAGGGAAAGGGAAAAGGCATTTATTAAGGACCTACTGTGTACCAGTTTTGTGGCTGTTCAGTCATTTCAGTCACCTCTGACTCTTAGTAACTTTATTTGGATTTTTATTAGCAAAGACTATTGTTCAGTCATTTTTCAGTCATATCCAATTCTTCCTAGCTCCAAAACTTCCTAACTCCATTTTGGGGATTTTCTTTTCTTTCTTTTTTTTTAAACCTTTACCTTCCATCTTGGAATCAATAACATGTGTTGGTTCTAAGGCAGACGAGCAGTAAGGTCTGGGCAATTGGAATTAAGTGACTTTCCCAGGGTCACCAAGCTAGTAAGCATCTTAAGCCAGATTTGAACTTAGGAAGATGAGTCTTTCTGATTCCAGGCAGGCATTCTATCCATTGTACCACCTAGCTTTCCACTGTATATCAGACATGATGCTAAATGCTTTATCAATATTATCTCAGTTGATCCTTACAACAATTCTGGGAATTAAGTACAATTATTATCCCCATTTTACAGTTGAGGCAACCAATGGAAACACAGCTTAAGTGCCTTGTGATAGAGGACACAAGACAAGTGTCTAAAGCTAGATATGAACCCAATTCTTCCCAGTGTTCTAACCACTGGACAACCTAGCTTGAAAATGTTTATGACTGTGTCCGTTTGGATTTGTGAGTGTTCTAAAAATGGCTCTATAGATCATTAAAATTGGGCAGAGGAGAGAAAGTCCATCAGCTGAGGATGAACAAGTTGTGGTATATGGTTGTGATTGAATACTATTGTGCTGTAAGAAATCATGGGAGAGGGGTGGTTTCAGAAAAACCTGGGAAGACTCACATGAACAGAAGTGAAATGAAGAGAGCAGAACCAGGATCATTGCTCATAGTAACAAGGATATTATAAGATGATCAGCTGTGAATGACTTTGCTATTCTCAGCCATACAATGATCCAAAATTCTGAAAAACTGATGATGAAAAATGCTATCTGTCTCCAGCGAGAGAACTGATGAATTCCAAATGCAGATTCAAGCAAACTGTTTTCATTTTATTTTTCTTGCCTTGTTTTGAGGAACATGACTAACAGATAAATATATTTTGCATGACTTCACATATATAAATGATATCCTATTGCTTACCTTCTCAATCTGTGGGAGAGGTTGGATGATGAAAGAGGATTTTGAACTCAAAATGAAAAAAAAAGGTTAAAATAAAGTACACAGTTTTAAAGCAAAATAAAATGGATCATTATGATCTTTAAAATTGACCATGAAAAATGTGGAGATAGGTTTTGAGTTATAATATGTGTATAACCCAGGGGAATTGCTTGTCAACTATGGGAGGGAAGAGGCAAAAGGGGAAGGAGACAACAAGAATCATGTAACCATGGAAAAAATTTAAATAAATGAAATTTTAAAAAATATATTTTAAAAATTGGCCTATGCCACTTATTAATTTTATGGTCTTGTACAAGTGAATTTACTCTTCTGAATGTCCATTTTCTCTTCTCTGAATGGATACACAGGATAATTGTGAGGGAATTGGTAAACCATAAAGGACCAGAACCAGAATATTGTACACAGTAACAGCAATATTGTACAATGCTCAACTGTGAAAGATTTAGTTATTTAGATCAATGCATTGATGCAATACAATCCCAAAGGTTTTAAAGTGAAAAATGTTACCTACCTCCAGAGAAAGAACTGATGGAGTTTGAATGCAGATCGAAGCATAATTTTTTCACTTTCTTCATTTTTCTTGCTTTTTTTTTTACAACATGGCTAATATGCAAATAGGTTTTGCATAATTTCTAAGAGAGAAGGTAGGGAGTAACTAGGTGGTTTGGTGTATTGAGAGCCAGACTAGAGATGGAAGGTCCTGGGTTCAAATTTGACTTCAAACATTTTCTAGCTACATAGTATTGATTCTAAGATAGAAAGCAAGGGTTAAAAATAAAAGACAAAGGAGAGAAAACCCAGAAAGGAAGGACTAAGCAAAGGATGAACTACTTGTCCTGACTATTCAGTCATATCCTGGGGATTTATCACCTCCGATGTCTCCCAGGAGTCATGACACTCCCTAGCCAAATTGAACATATCCTCTCCCTAATAACCATACTACATGGTTCCATAGTTGGCTAAAAAAATAAGATTATTAGAGTCTCTGACATTTCCCCCCATAAATATGTGCACTTTGTGGATAGAGATTTAAGCAAGAGCTACTATGGTAGGAGTATCGATGGCTTTTTCATGAGGGATAATCTTTCATGAGATTCATTATAACAATAGTGAGATCTGGAGACAAAGGAAGACTACAGAAATAAAAGCCGAAGAAACGTCTTCCTTTTTTCAGAGCAAACACAAACATGGCTTTGGATAAATAGGGATAATCTAGAAATTAAGTATAATTGGCATCACAAATTTTGAACATATTGCCAAATTTCACATTTTAGTATAATATACACTGCAACTTTCACTGACTTGAAAAACAAAGAGGAACTGTAGAAACAGCATTGGGTTTGGAATCACAAGATCTGAGTTTGAATCCCATCTCTGCAACCTGCTACCAGCATAATCCTCTCATCTATCCAGGACTCAGTTTCTTCATTTATAAGAGATAAAAGGGTTTCAGGCAGCTACTAAAGTCAAATCTAGACATGGAAGATCTTGGGTTCAAATATGGCTTCAGATACTTCCTAGCTGTGTGACCCTGGGCAAGTCACTTAACCTCCATTGTCTAGTCCTTCCTTATCTCTCCTGCCATGGCACTAAAACTTAATATCAGTTTGAAGATGCAAGATAAGAGTTAAAAAGAAAAAATAAAAAGGTTGAACTAGGTGACTTCTGAGGTGCCTTCCAGCTTGAAATCTTGACTCACTCTAGGAAATCCTACATCGATTCCTTGGTGTGATACAGAGATGACCCTGCCCATTCACAGGTTTTACTGAAAGAGTACAAACTCTAGCAAGCCTGCAAGGACAAGCCTGTGTAGGTACAGAATAGAAAGGCTTGTAGCCAAAGCCGGGGTTACTGGGGATAAGTTTTTTTAGCTACAGCATGACCAAGGCAAACTTCTACCAGAATATCTAAAGTTGCCTCCCTCCATCATAAAACCATCTAATAAGGCACAGTGGGAGAGGCAGGGAGGTTTGATTAGCACTGATGAAAAGGAAGCCCAAAAGAATGAAATTCTCAATATTCTTAAGTATTCAAGTGTGCCCAAGTAACAAACAGAAAAACCTAAGTGTGGCAGAAGAAATAAGTGAGACTTAGATGCAGAGAACACAAACACCCAATGTTCAATTAAATTCAAGATCACAAACTACTGGGTCAAGTAGTCCTTATTCCTGATGGGCAAACCTGAAAAGCAGTTGGTAGAAAATAGATTCAGACCAGCATTTTATACAATATGATTCTGAAAACCTCCAAATTGGTACAAGGTCTAGATAATTAAATTAAACAAGACCACAAGGCAGTAGGAAAGCACAACTATGGTTAGCAGAGGATTCTTAACAAAATAATAGATAGAGCTGATTGTAAAAAATAGAAATAGACCATTTAAATTTTATAAAATTAAAAGCTTTCAGACAAAATTAATGCAGTTAAACTAAGAAAAGCTGTCAAATAGAGGGAAATCTTTGGTATCAAATATCTTTGATAAGTCCGATATCCAAGACATATAAAGAATTAACAAATATATAAGCCCAAATGTATTCTCCAATATATAAGTGGTCAAAGGATAAAATGAAAGGGTGAATGAACTTAAAAAAAGATTAAGTATTTATCATGTGCCAAATGCTGTGCTGAGTTCTGGGGATACAAATACAAAAGCAGTTGTTGTTTTTTTAAACTCTTGCCTTCTGTTTTGGAACCAGTACCATTTGGTTCAGTAAGGAAGGTCAGTAAGGGCTAGGCAATGGGGATTAAGTGACTTGCCCAGGATCATACAGCTAGGAAGTGTCTGAGGTCACATTTGAACCAAGGATGTCCCATGTCTAGACCTGGCTTTCTATCCACTTAGCCACTTAGCTTCCCTCAAAAGCATTTTAATAAAGAGCTCTTATAGGCAAATAGTGACTAGGGGAAGGATAGTTTGTTATGGCAGTTATAGGGATGGTCAATGTAAGCATAGGAAATGTACTGACTATATCTTTTCCACAGTTGATTATATTCCAGAACTGGAAATCAAAAGTGGAATTGGGGTATAGGAGGATAAGGGCATGTTATGAGGGAATATGTAGCCTTGGTACACACCCAGCAATATGGCAGCTAAAGAAAAGATGGTCCTGAAAGTAAAATAAAGCATGGATGGAGTCAAGGCTAGATATCTTGAGTGAGTGTGATAATCACAATCAGAACAGTGGGAATCAAGCAAAAGTTCTAAGGAAACAAACAATTTCAAAAGAAGAAATATAAACTATCAACATAGGAAAAATCAGTTGTCAAAAGAGAAATTAAAATTTTAAAGTTTGTATGAACCATCCACTTATTTACCTGGTGTTGATCCTAAGCCTTGAACATGCAGCTCTGACCAAAACTTATAATTCAGTTCAGTCATAGCACTGGCCAAAGAGACTCTTATCACTTCTGATTTTTTTTAGAAAAAAATGTATTGATTTAATAAATATATACCAATGTCATTTCCCTATGATTCTCCTCGCCTACTCCCTTATTTTTATTATATTTTCCCCAATTACATGCAGATACAATTTTTAATAAATATTTTCTGGCATTTTGTGATATTTCTGAATACTGTTAAATAAAAAGGCCCTGAAATGTGTAACATAAGGCTCTCGCTTTGATGTTAATATTGTTAGCTTTGGTAATCTATTTTGTTTCTTTCTAAGCTTCCTAAACCTTTCATGATTTATATAGTGTTTATGTTGTGTACCTCTCCATATATGATTAATTTGTTTATTAAACTGTAATAAAGAAACATTTCCAAACAGGCATACTTTTTTCTTTTTTCATGGATCAGGATTTTAAAAAATTAAGCCATGGTTTTGTCTCTCTCAGCTCACTTTTTCTAGTACATGTTTTTCACCACTGAATCAGAACAGATTGAGTGGTCTTCATAAATATAGAATTAACAGGTATGGGGAAGGAAAGACACAAGCATTAATTAAATGCTAATTATGGGCCAGGAATTACAATAAATGCTTTAGAAATTTATCTAATCTGATCTTCATAACAATCTGGGAGTTGGTTCTATTATTTTCCCCATTTTACAAATGAGGAAACTGAGACAAACAGAGGTTCAGTGACTTGCACAGGGTCACAAAACTAGGAAGTGTCTGAGGCCAGATTTAAACTTGAACTTTCCTTCCTCCAGGTCCACTGTACCATCTAGCTGCTAATATCAGTATATGTATATATATATATATATATATATAACATTATATTAAAACATATTACTACATATTGAGATATATTGTTAAAAATATATATATATATATATATTTACTATGTGCCAGGGACCATGCTAAGCTCCAGGAATACAAATTACAAAAACAAAGTCACTCTGTTAAAGATTTTACATCATAAACACACATATATTATATAGGTAAGAGAGTTAGAGAGAGAATTTTAACCATACTAAAAGCTGATTAGACCGATAGACACCTTCCTGAAGTCATGTGTATATATATGCATGTATATACTCTACTCACTCTGCTACCTGCCTGCCAATATATGTGTTTGTGTGTGTATATACACATAAACGGGCAGGTTGATAGCCCGATGTCAGGAACACTCATCTTCCTATTACAAAATGTCATACAAGATTGAACAACTAAACAACAACACATGTGTACACACATGTTGTACATGTATACATAAGCATCTATAACACAAAACATACATATGTTGTATATACATATACACATACATAGTCAGTATCAAACAAGATTTAAAAAAAAAGATTGTGTGTATATGTGTACATACACACAGATTGTCATTTAATCCATCAGTTGTGTCTGACTCTCTGTGACCCCATTTGAGGTTTTCTTGGCAAAGATACTGAAGCAGTTTGCGATTTCCTTCTTTGGCTCTTTTTTTGTGGATGAGGAAACTGAGACAAACAGGGTTAAGTGACTTGCCCAGGGTCACACAGCTAGTAAGTGTCTGAGGCCAGATATTAGCTCAGGAAGATGAATCTTGCTGATTCCAAGCCTGGCATGGTATCTATCTCCTGTGCCAGCCCTACCTGCCCATATATACACACACAGAGAATTTAGACAAACATCAATTGATACACACACATGTAAAATGCATGTGCACATATGTGTTTATATGCACATGTATATTTTAATCATATTAACAGCTGATAGGACCGATTGACATCTTCCTGAGGACATCCAAACGCACTGTGTGTATATATGTGTATGCACACACATCTCTTCAAGATTCATACACACATATGGAGAGAGAGCGCGAGAGAGGCAGAGAGATAGAGACAGACAGATGGACAGACAGGCAGAGCCTCCTAATTAGCTGGGCAATATTCAATATTGGCAGTGTTTAGGCATCTAATCAGTGAGTATTTCAGATAAAGAGCTGGGCTTTGCTGGGAAAGACAGCAATTGCAGTTTGCGGTCAGAAGGAAGGGCCCTACTTTGTGTCCAGGACCCTGTGTTTAACGTCGCTCACTATTTGAACCCTATCAACCTCCAAGTGCTTTGCAAAACCTCTTTAAAGCAATGACATTTCTCTCGGAAAATCAGAACCTTTGAGTCCCCCGTACTAGGTCAGCATGGCACCGAGGACATCTACGAAAGCATGTTTGGCTTGGCTGGATCCCAAGTCCTCAGCGCCCTGCCAGTTGGGCTGGTCTTGGCATGGACGATGCCCGTGAGGGTCGCGGAGGAGTGAGGAGGTGGATATCGCTCGGTGTGCCGCAGTGTAATTTAGGAAGGTGAGTCTTCAGCGCTTGGCGTTGGGCACCGACAGTGGTCCTGGGAAGGCACGCTGCTCTCCTACTCCTGGCTCCCACATTACTCTACTCCCCGCTCGCCCCTCTGCAGTCTAGTTCCGGCCTGCTGTTGGGCAATCTTCTTGGTATTGACTCACATAGACAAGATCGTGCGAGCAGCTTCCCCCTTTCTGTCCCCAACATTAGTACATGGGACGGGGAACAATCTCGTTATTGGAGAGGGGCTTTAAGGAGTCCCAGCTCCTTGAGGAAGGCTTTCTGTGCATATAAAAGAGGTAGACCGCTAAGGAATGAGAACCCGCGAACGTGAGGGAGTACATACGCCTGGGGTCGAACGTGGCCATGAATTGGGACTATCTGACATTTCCATCTTCATCAAGGGGGATTCTGTCAAGTAGCAACTCCAACCCTCCACCAGTAATCTCCATGCCAAACCCGAAACAAACAGCAGTTAGCATCAGCTACCCCCGCAAGTTCACATTTGGGTCACCAGTACCCACAATGCCCGAAGCATATGGCTGCCATTAACTCTTTGTTACTGTGGGCAGTCCTCAAGATCAAGAGCACCCCGTGAATATCAGAGGTTAATCAGGGTTTTGAGAGCTTCAGTTTTCTCAAAGAAAGACATTCTCCCCCAGAATCCCGGCATTCGGGGGCGCACAGAAATAGAAATCGCAGCATATTGAACTGTGTGGGATTGTCCTCTGTAAAAAGTTATTCATTGCACTTAAACGCTGCTATCACTTAAACAAGTTAACTCTGAAAAGCCTTTCAATCGGACTGTTTAGCATGAAAGAAAATGTGGAGAAAAAAGTGGCTTTCTCAATGCTCTTGCAAAGCATTTCATGACGGATTTAAAGACATTTTGCATACCCATATTTAGAAAGTGGCAGTGTTTATTCATCAGTAAGAAAGTGTTTTAAGCCCTCAAGAACAATGTAAACATAATCCTTGAAATACTGGCAGAAGTAAGAATGACTTAAGCAGTAATAATGAACAAGGCATTCATTCATTCATCATTTTGCAAAGCTGATAAGACACAGCTGACTTTTGGAAGAGAAGGGAATGGGTTTTCTTTGAGGAACCAAATGAAAGAGGCCACTAGACTGTATGTATTTATTTAGTCTGGACTCTCCATCACCATTTTGAGAATTTTGAAACAAAAAGAAATCCCACCAGTGGCAGAGACACAGGTAGACTTAGTCATTGCTGGTGGAATTGCGAACTGGCCCCATCTTCCTAGAAAGCAATCTGGCAGTCCCCTAGAAAAACTATAAAGATGCCCTTTGATCCAAGAATTCCATTGTTGATAGGGTAGCCTGGAAGTTTTACTTTAAAAAAATTTAAGTCATCTATTCAATGATTTTCATAGGAGAATTCTATGTCGTTGCAACTTTAGCTTTTTTCTCTCTACCCTCCTCGCCAAAACAAAAAAGCAAATCTGGAAACAATTCAAAGGTCTGTCAACATGACAGTGTTTAAATAAATGGTGATCAGATAATGTAATGTTGTTACTAGTTGAAATATCCTTCAAATGTAAAAATACAAATTACAAATAAAAATAGATTTTGTTATGGAAGCACCAATATATAGAAATAAAACCACGGTGAGCAACAGCATCAGAAATAGGGGGACAACTCAGGCAGTGATCATGACTGGATGCTAATTAAAAGGACACCAGGGGGTCAGCGGAATGGCTCAGTGAATTGAGAACCAGGCCTAGAGATGGGAGGTACTGGGTTCAAATTTGGCCTCAGACACTACATCCCAGCTCAGTGGATAGAGCCAGGCCTGGAAATGGGAGGTCCTGGGTTCAAATCTGACTTCAGACACTTCCTAGCTATGTGACCCTGGGTAAGTCACTTAACCCCCATTGTCTAGCCCTTACCACTTTTCTGCCTTGGAACCAATGCATTGATTCTAAGATGGAGGGTGAGGGTTTTTTATTTGGTTGGTTGTTTTAAGAGAACACCCAACTTTGTTTCTATGGCATCTTAGCACTGATTGCTAAATGAGATCCCTGGAGGTTTTCCTGAACAGTAAATCTTGGCCCTCAGAACAAGGATTATTTAAAGTCTCCTGTCTCTTCTTCAGGGTTGGTCTTCAACATAATTACATGACATTCTCTCTTCATTGAACAGTCCATCTCAAGGATATTATGGCACAGTGAATGCTGAGTTGGTCTCCAGTCAGGAAGACCTGGGTGGTACATATTGCCTCTGTGGTGTTGGGTAAGATGCTAAATGCTTTCAGTGCCTTCCCAACAACTCTCAAAGACTCTAAGAGAATGAGTGTCCCTTTGCCATCATAGGTCTAGAGAGAGAAGGGACTTTAAAGGTTATCTGGATCAGTCCTCTCATTTCACAAATGAAGAAAATGAGTCCATGAAATCCCCAAAATATCCAAATAGTAAAAGGCAGAGTCAGGATTCAAACTTATGACCCTTGATTAAGCTCAGCCTCTTTCCCTTTACCACACTGCCTTCTTTGGTGGAAGGAGTTTCATTCCTGAAATTTTCCAGGGCTGATGAAATCATAGAAAGTAGAAAAAGACTGATGGTGGAAGGATGGGATGCAGTATGGGAAATGGGACGGAAGAGAAATGGAGTCTCTTATATAAATTGACACCAGCTATATGAGATACTCACAAAGACACTAATGGATGGATGGTCTCAAGAAGTACCACAAGACCAGATCACCAGCTGAACCAAGATCAGATAATCAGAAAATGGGCCAGAATCAACTGAAAATATGGCACACAGGTGTAGTAGGAAGACTGGTTCACCAAAGGAGCCTGGGCTCTGACCAGGCATATGCAATGTTATAAGAACTATAACAAATAACAAGTGAGGCAGAATGTCTGGGGATGATGTTTGGCAATCAGAAAGGGTTATCTGTGATGGGGATGAGAAGAGAAGAAGGAGAATGGGAGCTGATTTGACCATGCATGATCAATAAAGTTTTCAGATTTTAATAAATGGGAAAAGAACTTGTCATAAAATACCTTGACCCAGAAGAAAGAAGTCTATGAAGCCAGTGAAATCCAGGAAAGTGGTAAGCAATGGACACATTAGGGATATGCAAGTTTTTCAAAGACATTTGCCTGGGTAGGAGAGGAGAAAGATGGGACAGGGGCTTAGTTGGAGTAAAAAGATTAAGGGAAGTCCACAGGCATCTCCTTATATGGGTCATTCATTTACTTTGTAAATAAATACAGAAATAAATAGTAAAGGGCTCAGAATAATGACTTCTAAAAAAAACAAGGAAGAATATTTAATATTAGGTAACCATTTGTTTGCAGTTAGCATGAGCAAGCTAATGTATTATTCCCCAGCCACCATATCCCTTTGACAGCCATGGATCCCATCCATTGATGGACACTGTCTTTTCCAAAACCGATCTGAGTGGAATCAGTGGGTGAGAAAGCAATTTGAAAATAAGGAATAGACTGATAGAGGGCAAAGCTGAGGATTTTTGTGGAAGACCAGGAAAGGTTTTGATGAGGAACAGGTGTTTTCCCTAGGCTTTCTGCCCCACCTGAGAGTCTCCTTTGGAAATATGGCTTATTCCCAGATGGCCCATCCTTAGGGCCACTGTTTCTCTAGGATGCTTAAGAGAGCCTGGGTGGAATTCTCACCTTGAATAAGCCTCATCCTGAACTTTGGTTCCCAAAAGCCTTTCCTAATCCTTGATCTGAAATCCCTTTCCTCCCTGGGTTTCTTGCAGCAGGGGGGCTATAGATCATGGAGGAGGATGCAGCTGTGGGCCTCTGGAAGGGAGAAGGCCTAAGTCAAGAGGAGCAGCAAGCTGGGAGGGAAAGGGACAAAGCTAGACCTGTGGGAGGTCCTGACAGGATTTTATGGGGGGAAAGAGGCCTTGGGGTCTGGGACCTTTCAGGAAGAAGATAGATGGCTGAGGAACAGAAATCAAGTTGGATGATTTCAGGAGAAAATTTATCCTTTGGGATGTTGGGGCTAATAGTTTTATGGCTCTCCTTACAGGAAAAGGAAAGCTGAGATGTTTATTGCTTGGGTCTTTTGCTCAGGTCAAACCAATGTATCTCCCACATTCAGTTGTCCCCAGTTTCTTCTGTTCTGTCTACATGGATCCAAGATCTTGCTAAAGGGAGACTCCCAATTTCCTGTGACCTCTCGTCACACTCTTAACTATCCCCACCTGTGGTGACTGTCTCACACACATACCTACCCTCCTCTCTGCTTGGGGTCCAATCTTTGCCTTGATAATATTTTACTATTTCCTTTTCACACCCTAAATTCCAGCCAAATTGAACACTTAACTTTCCTGGAAATGAATAGAATTCTGGGTCTGGAATCAGGAAGACCCAAATTTAAATCCAGTCTCAGACACCAGCTTTATAACCTGAGGGAAGTCTCTTGAATCCCTATTTGCCTCAGTTTCCTCATCAGTAAAATGAGGATCATAATAGCATCTACCTTCAGAGTTGTGGTGAAGATCAAATGAAATAAAAGTATTTAGCATGGTGTCTAGTGTCATATAAATGTTCACTATTATTATCATCATCATCATCATCATCATCCAGATCAAGGCTCAGCTCAGATGCCTTCTCAGGAACTTTATCATGCTATCTCACATCTTTCCTGACCATATTCTGCTCCCTCCACTTCTCTTCAGTTATTTAAGACTGTCTTTCTCCTCAAATTACCAAATATTAGGTATTTAGATACAGTGTTTTCTACCAATTCTGCCTTCCCACAAAAGAATATAAATTCCTTGAGGACAGAGCCAATCTCATTTTTTGTGCATTTTATTTTCATCTGATACAGCAGGATATCGTCAATGTAGGCAAGTATAGTTTTCCAAGGTTACCCAGAGATTAAGTGACTTGGCCAGGGTCACACTGTCAGTATGTATTAGGGGTGGTTCTTACTTCCCAGGTCAACTCTCTCTCTCTCTCTCTCTCTCTCTCTCTCTCTCTCTCTCTCTCTCTCTCTCTCTCTCTCTCTCTCTCTCTCTCTCTCTCTCTCTCTCTCTCTCTCTCTCTCTCCATTATGCAACTCTAGCACTTAATAAATTAATTATGTTTCAATGAAGACGAGTCTTATAGTCACTGTAACTATACCGATAGCTTTATTCCTGTGCCAATGCAACAGGATAGCAAATGTTAAGAGAATATGAAAATTAGCTTGAAAAAAGTACAAAGGATTGCATTTTAATTAAACTTCATAGGTTGGCTTTGGATTAATTATTTTTCTCCAATACTCAAGCCAATTTGGGGCAGGCACTCATTTCCATTTAATTCATTAAATTTATTCCATGCTTACAGCACCAAGGGAGGAACTAAGATATACAAAGATTAAATTGTATACAGTTCCCATTCTAAAAGAATTTACAATCTCCCACTACATATACACAAATATCTACAATATAAGCCAAACTCTAAGTAAGAGCATTCTAAAAAATGCAAGCCACATATTGATAATTAATTTTGTTCTTTCTGTCTCCACAAGATTTCTTGAATATCTCCTTGAAGCACAGGTTTTCCTCTGGCAATCCCAAACAAACTCTGATGGCTCCTGATTATCTCCAGGATCAAATATAAACTCCTGAAACTTTCAAAGCCCTTCATTGACTCATTTTCTTCTTTCATCACCAGATTTCTAATGTATATACTCTATAGTCCAGTTCCTCATACATGAGCTTTTACCCTTTGTCATTGTGCTTTTGCACTGGCTGTGCCTCCTTCCTGGAATGCTCTCTTCTCCCCTTCCCTTCCTGGAATTCCAGGTCTCCTTCATGACTTGGCTAAATCATCACTTACTGGGAGAGACTCTTCTTGATCCTTTTGCCTGTCCTTTAAGTTTATCTTTTATTTAATTTCTATATGTCTTGACCTTAATTCTGCATATACATGTTGTCTCTTCCAAGCAAATGTAATTTCCTTAAAGGCATGGACTATTTCTATTCTGGCTTTGAAGTCCCTAGTTTAACAGTGTCTTCCATATCATAAAACTTCAAATGCTTGTTGAATAATTTGTTCATCGAGATTGTGACATCCAAGGGTGAAAAAAGGGTCATTAGGTGACCAAAGGGGTCAACATTTGTATGATTTATGAGGATTAGGTAATATTTTGGCAAATACAATTGGAATAGGAGAGAGAGCATTCCAGGCACAGAAATGAACATGAACAAAGGGAAAGTGACAAAAATGAATACTAGAGATGATGGGTATCCCGGTGTTGCTAGAATCCAATCCAATAAACATTTACGTGCCTTCTATGTACCAGGTACTTTGCTAATGTAATGAAGGACAAGAGAGGGTGAGGAGAAAGAGGGAATATGGGTTAGAGTGAAGGAATTATTCTATTTGTTCTTATCCTCCCTTATTTCCGGGGGAAGATAAGTCAGGTCCTGTCACCTTGGACAAAAGGAATATGTCTCCACAGAGATATTTTCTGGGAGAGGGAGGACAGGAGACTAAAGTGGGATTGCCTCAGTGAGATGGCAGGATGCCTCCCTCAGAGGAGCTCCTGAGATCAAATCTGTCCTTGAGAGGCAAGATGATCTCTTATGCCTCTGTTTCCCCCAGGGACATCAACTGTCAACCTCTTTCAGGGTCTTAGGAGTAGTTAACTGCCAAGAAAGATGTCAGTTCCTTTGGTCAGACAATCTTGAATCACTGGGATCTAGAAGTCTAACCCCCTTTTGGGGAGATGTGTGACCCTCCCCAAATCTCCAATCCCCTTAACTATGTTGTTTAGGGACTGGTCCAAACCTAAATATTAAATGACAAATAATTTATTGAGGTTCAAGCAGATAGGGGATGGCAAGGATGTCAGGCAGGAAAGTGGGTAAAAAAGGGAAGCCCTACAGATTTTCCCCTCTAGCAGGTTGCCCCCCCCCCCAGTCTGGAGGTCACATGCTTCTCAGCCCTGACTTCTCCCTTTTGCCAACTGCTTTTTTTTTTTGCCCCTACTCTCAACTAGCTAGACCTTGAATGTATGAGTCCAGGGACAGGTAAGGGAGAGAGAGAAATCTCAAAACAAGGGTCTGTGGATGGCTCTGCTCAAAAGTCCAAATCCACAATCCCACTTGAGGATTTTAGACTGCTGTAACTGAAGGTCTTAGTGGAGATATTCAGGGTCTCCGAAGGGTAGCAGATCTCCAAAGAAATCGGCTTCTTCTCAGCTACAGGGAATCCACCTCTCTCCTCTACCTTCCCCAAGCCAGAAGTGAGTTGCCAGTTGGATCTTCAAGCTTCTGATTCTTTTTCTTAGAATTTTCAACTTTTTTCCTAGCCCCTCCTCCAGTCTCTCTTCAGCTGGTCTCCCCCAGAGACTCGTCTCTCCTCAATGTAAAAATCTCTCTTCTCTTATACTAAGCTAGAGAGACATAATCAATCAAAAGAAAGCTAGTCCCTGCTCTCAAGGAGCTTACTACAGGAGAAGATAACATACAGAAAGCTTGGGTCAGGAAAGAATTTGGACTTCAGGGAGTACCTAGAGGGGAGCTTGTTCCATGGAACTGAAACCAGGCTGGGCAGCAGATGCAAACTGGAGTGATCTGAGTCCCGATTCTGGCCTCTCTAAAGGAAGGCATTGAGAAGAATTTGACTCTGCCCTTCCGCTCTCTAATTAGAAGGGAGAGGTGGTTGAATTGGCAGCATGGTGTGAGTTGAAAGCCAATTTAAGGAATCAAGGTTCTCTTTGAGGAGCAAATGGGGAATGATGGTAGGATTTTGAGTAATATGGTCATGTTATGCATAAGGAAGATTAATTTGGTGGTAGCCTCAAGGATTGACTGGAGAAGGGAGAAACTAGAGACAAAGCTAAGAGGCTATTGCCATAGTCTATAGTCTACAGTAGAAGGAAGACAGTAAGAACAGAGAGAAGAACATATATGCAAGAGAGACTGCAAAGGTTAAATAGGATTCAGCAAACAGATTAAATAGGATTCACATGTTGATACTCAAAATACACCAAGCAATCTTTTTTTTTTTAAACCCTTCCCTTCCATCTTGGAGTCAATACTGTGTATTGGCTCCAAGGCAGAAGAGTGGTAAGGGCTAGGCAATGGGGGTCAAGTGACTTGCCCAGGGTCACACAGCTAGGAAGTGTCTGGGTTCAGATTTAAACCAAGGTCCTACCAACTCCAGGCGTGGCCCTCTAGCCACTGAGCCACTTTGCTGCAACTCTAAATTAGACTTAAGATTATACATTTAAAAAGAGATGTCCTGCTTCCTCACATGTGGAACTCTGGATTCCCTAAACTCGTGGTGTCCAATTCCCTGTGTTTCTGATAAAACTCCTGAATGTGGCTTGAACCAGATTAAAATGTAATTGGGAATTGTTTAACAATGTAAATAAAATTCCAATATAACAAATAATGTTCATTTGTGATTTTTCTAAGTCAATATGCAGCCTGCAGGGATCCGTTTCTATTTGAATTTAACATTGCCCTATACATATGAAATCATAGGTCTGAACATAGCCTCCCCCCAATTATTCTGGGTTACAGTATAATGAAGTAGTTAAACAACACGCATCAAAGATAAGAATAATGTTTACAAGAACCCCCTCTTAAAATACCATAAGACACTTATTTTAGGCTAATGAATAATTTCATCAAATGAAATTAAAATGATTACTTTGGAATTACCTAAGTAGTATCTACCTAAGTAGAAAAACGTATTATACACTGTTTCAATATGACATTTTATACAAAAAATTTTAGTGTATTTATTTATTTGGTCTCTTTGGCAACACATTATCTTGATTTGGCAGAGGACATTCTAGACTTTGAGTCAAGGGCCTGAATCCCAATCTTTGCTCTATCATTTCCTACTACTAATTACAATAGCTAGCACCTAAATAGAAGGATAATGTTCGTAAAGCACTTTATCCTCACAACAGTTCTGGGAGAAAGGGACTATTAGCTTCGTTTTGTTGTGTTTTGGTAGTGCCCTTCTATTTATTATCCTGTGCACCACAGCCATCTGTGGATTTTCTTGGGATGGACACTAGGGGGGTTTGTCATTTGCTTCTCCAGTGGATCCAATGGATTCTTTTGTGAAGCAATCAGAGGTTGTGACTTGCCCAGGGTCACATAGTGAGGCAATGTCAGAGGCTGGATTTGAACTCAGGTCTTTTTGACTCCAGGGCCCAGCACTCTTATCCACTGTAGTCACAGTTAACTCAGCCTCATTTTAAAATTAAAATATTGAAGCAGGAAGCAAAGTGACTTCCTCGGGGTCATATTGCCCATAATCTTCTGAGATCGCACCTGAACTCAGGTCTTCCTGACAGCAGGTTCAGCTCTCTATTCACTGTGCCAACAATTGCCTACTCTGAGTTGTGCAGTCATGGGCTGATCACCCCATTTTTCTGAGACTCAATTTTTTTCTGTAAATTAGGAGTAATAATACTTATACTTTATCTCATAGGACTACTGTGATGAAAATGTTTTATAAACCTTTAAATGTTATAAAAACCTAAATTATTCTTATTAATCACCAAGATTTTCCAGGGTACTTACCTAGCTTTCACTGTCTAATGTTCTAAGAACATTTCTATGAACTATTTGAACTATTTTTTGATTCTTACTCTCCCCATCATTGTTTCCTCTCTCCTTTTCTCCCTTCTTTTCCCTCTTCCTTCCTCCATCTCTTCCTCCTGTTCTCCCTCCTTCCCTCCCTCTCTCTCTTCCTTCCTCCTTCTCTCCTCCCTTCCTATCTCCCTTCTTACTTTTTTCTCCCTCCCTTCCTTCCTCCCTTTCTCCCCTCCTCCCTCCGTCCTTCCTCCATCCCTCTCTCCCTTCCTTTCTTCTTTTTTTCCTTCCTTGCTTGTAAACTGTGCCCTTCTTGTCCTTTACCAATAATAATGATGGATAATAGTAGCTAACATTTATATAGCACCTTTTGGTTTACAAAACACTTTACATATACTGCTGCATTTGATCTTCACAATGATCCTGGGAGGTAGATAATATCATTACCTCCTTTTTACAGAAGGAACAGTTAAAATGGAAAGAGATTCAGTGCCTTGTCTAGACAGCTAAGTGTCTGAGGCAGGATTCCAACTTGGGTCTCCCTGATTTCAAGCCCAGCCCTTTCTTTATTCACTCAGCTGCCAGCTACTTCCTAGTCTTTCCTAGCTTTCTTTTCATATTCTCCTTCCCACTAAGCACTTTCCACATATACTTTCCTCCCATGTGCCTTCTCTTTCCTACCAATATTCTTTCCTTTTGACTCATGCAATATTTGAGAACAGGAAGAGGGAAGAGAGCAAGGTCTCCCTGTCAGTGGGGGAGACTAGGG
Source organism: Monodelphis domestica (assembly GCF_027887165.1). Taxonomy (NCBI): domain Eukaryota; kingdom Metazoa; phylum Chordata; class Mammalia; order Didelphimorphia; family Didelphidae; genus Monodelphis; species Monodelphis domestica. The sequence goes on from NC_077232.1 coordinate 232,896,524, forward strand.
GGGACTAAGGATTCTCTCTTTTATATAAAAGAGGGGTTGTTATGAGCTGAGAGAGGCAGTAACAGTCTCCCTCCTTGGGAGCCCTTCGTTCCCATGTGAACAACAAAGAACGGATGGTTTCCCTGCATTGTTCAAGCCCTCCTTTGCCCTTTCTGTCAAGTCTTGGCCTCCAGAAGACAGCAGGCCATGTTCCGTATTCATTCCTGGTCAGGCACCAATCAATATCACTTGACTCTTTTTACTTTTCAGTTGTTCTCTTTCTATACTTGGTGTCAGAAGGGATTCTTAGGCGACTCTTTGTCCTTGCCCTCTTCCCACTTGCTCCAGCTAACCCTTGAAGAGAAAGATGGTGATCGCTCCTCTAAAGGCTAGGAAAGGCCATGAAGTGCACAGAGGACGGGACCTGGGAGTCAGAAGGATAACTTCTATTGCTGGCTCAGAGGCTGAATTAGAGAAGGTCGAGCTACTGGGTTTCTTTTACCTGTTTGGGCTCTTTCTAAGCTGTCAAATATCATTTCATTATCATCGACTTACCTCCCAGGGAGAACTGGGAATTGGAAAGCCGTTACACTTTACATTGTAGGTTTTGTCTTTCAGTGCTTAGCATAGTGCCCAGAGTCTAGTAAGTGCTCAATCTTTTCCCATGGACCAGAGATTAAATGTCTTAATCCGTAGGGGTCCCTCCTGCTGCTGCCCAGGGCCTCACTTCAGCTGCTTCTTGTCTCACTGCTCAGAGGTCAGGGTCTTCTGCTCAGTGGTTTGGATGTGGGGCAGCTCTTCTCAGAGTCAGCTCATAATAAGTGCTTGTCGATGGATGGATGGGTTGGTGAATGAATAGATGGATGGATGGTTGGATGGATGGGATGGAAGCACCCAGAGTGTGTTTAGCCCAAACTTTCACTTTCAGGAAGTTTCCTTTGGTTGTTTTGTCTTGAGTTCTCCTCGTTTCTCTTGAGTATTTGGATAGAATTTTGGATTCTCCTATTTCCTTGTGCCTTTTCCTTCTTTCCCCATCTATTTAAATACTTTCTCTGATTTCACAACGTTGAAGCTACATCCCTTGTCTGATCTTTGGTCCTATATGTTTTTGGTTTTGGTGTACACTGAGAATATGTCTAGCTGAAAGGATCCTTCACTTTGGTCATGGTTTGTATTATTATTTCCTTTTGGGTTATTCTTGTTTCTCTTCACACTTGATCTTATGAAAGTTCCTATCCTAGCTTGCCTGGAATGGAAGCAGTTCTACTTTTCTTTCTGACTTACAAAATCACATTATACTAAATGGCTTCTGAAGTAACCAAATAAGTAAGTAAAGCAATGCAGGGAAGCAGCCTCTATCCATTCATAAATGAGATGCTTGACTGGGTATCAACTCTTCCAGGCTACTTAGTTGGTCACTGACCTCTCCAGTAGAGTTCAGTCAGCTGTTGCAGGCCACTGGACCTGCTCTGTTTCACTTTTGAATGAGATTAATGAAATAATAAACAGTTATGAATTACTTCCCCTTTCCTTTGTAGAAATTGTGAATACTGGACACAGGGCACAGTCAAGTTTATAGTCTATATTAGAGATTATAGAGAGTCACTATGGTTTATTGAGTAAGGGAGTGTTTTATGAGCAATTAGTTTGAGAACAGTGTGTGTAGGATATATTAAAGTTGTAAGAGACCTGATGAGGGAAGATGAATTAAGAGGCCAGGAGAGTTATGAGGTCCTGGGTTCAAATGTGGCCTCAGACACTTCCCAGCTGTGTGACCCTGGGCAAGTCACTTGACCCCCATTGCCTAGCCCTTACCACTCTTCTGCCTTGGAACTGATACATAGTATTGATTCCAAGACAGAAGGTAAGGTGTTTTTTTTTTAAAAGAGGCCAGTGGTGGCAATGATCTAGATATAAGATGATGAGGGAATGAGGGGGGGGAAGTGGTTCTTGTGAGAATAGAGAGAAGGAAATGTTGTAGAAGTAGAAATGGCAACATTTGGCAATTGATTGGATATGGGAAGTGAGGGAGAGGAATGAGTCAAGGATAAGGCTGAGGCCATGAACCTCGGACCCTAGAGGGATGGTGATACATTTGGCAGAAATAAGGGAGTTTGGAAGAGGGAAGGATTTCAGAGGAAAGACAATAACTTAAGCTTTGGCCATATTGAATTTGAGGTGTCTGCAGGGTATTCACTTTGAAATGTGCAAAAGGCAATTGTGACATGAAAGTGTAGTTTAGAGGAGAGATTGGGCTGGATGGATAGATTTGAGAGTCATCTCAATTTAAACCTATGTGATCTAATGAGGCTACCAAGAGGAGGGAGAGAAAGGAGAGAATCAGGCCCAGGAGAAACACTTGAGGAGCCCCAAAGCCAGGGAGTGTGGCATGGATCAGGAACTAGCAGAGGAATCGTTAAACAGGTAAGAAAAGTCCTGGGAGGAAGTAAGGCCAGGAAAGCTCAAAGGGGAGAGAGTAGCCAAGAAGAGAATGTGGTCACCTGAGGAATGACCACTTAGGTCAATTCTTAACTCCTTTCCTATCGAGTATTAACCCTCTGTTAGCTATTTGTATTCTGTCATTGACAGGTCATTCTCCAGCAGAGAAATTGAGCAAAACAAGAAACTGAGCAGCTGTATCTTTTGGTGCAGTCATTTATTATTGTCCCATCCGCCCCAAGTCAAGGCTTTCTTTATTTTCTATTGATCTTATTTTGTCCCACTACTAGGGCAATGTCTGTTAAAGCAACTGAGCACTGAAGGCACTGCCCAGAGTCTGAAATGCAACACAGCCCAGCCATTGATAAGCACAGACACATCTTCAAGTTCACAAGGGAAAAGTAACCCAGGGCACAACCCTTCAATGAGTGAAAAAGCATCTTGGTGGTGCTTACCCTAAACTTCATGACATGAGGTTGGCAGAGGGTTAGAACAGAAATTCTTGGGTTTGCTCTGAGTTTAATCTCACCAATCTCAAACTCTTGGTATTTTAAGTATTAAGCTTTCCCAATGCCTATGAGCTCATTTTCCTTTTAAAAAGCTGTTGATTTGTAGTTTATTTCCATCACTTGTTCTCCAACTAATTTATTCTCCATCTTGACTTTTCAATCGAATCCATTTGAACCTGAAACATTTTTTTGTTTCTTCTTGGTGGAGATGAGAGGAAGGTGGCATTTTTTTCCCTCTAAGAATAGGAAAACATAGATTTGTCCCCTTTGTATATATGCACACTCCCATCTCATTATGCATATTTATTACCTTTGGGCTTCAGTTGGGTCACTTGGAGTCATTTGGATTTTAACTATGCAACTCTCAGCAGTTAACAAAAGAGGAGGCTGCATATTCAAAAGCAGATACTAGTGGGTCAATAGCAAGCATCATATTGCTAAGTAAAGCCATCACAACCTAATGGCACCATGGAGTGGTCACACATGGCCACACTTAGGAAGAAAAGACCCCACTGACTATTTGGAGCTTTGGGTTCATCCAAAAACATTTAGTACTTTTAGGCTACAAAGCACCTTGCAAATGATGCTATCTCATTTGAGCCTCACAGGCAGTGCTGGGAGGTTGGTACTACTATCTATCTCCATTTTATAGGTGGGAAAATTGAAACTCAGAAAGGTTACCCAGGGTTACCAAATCAGCAGATTTCAGAGGCAGATTAGAGCCCTGGGAGCCTGAGCTTGGGACTGTCCTGTCTGGTGAATGTCATGAGCCCACACTCACATGGCTAAATGACCCCCAATATCTGCCAGCCACAGCCACGATTTCCATTGTACCCTCTTCCATGGATATGTTCCTTAATCTCTTCTTCCTCCCTCTCCTGCTCTCTACAATCTCCATCTAGAATTCACAATCAAATCAATGTTGCTGTTATTGCTAAAGAGGATTCTATCCACCAAAGCACCCATGATTTCAGTTACATCTCTGTGACTTAAAACAAAAAACCATCCTGGCCACCATCACATTGTCTCCCCTAATTAGAATATAAACTCCTTTAGGACACAAATTGGTTTCCTTTTCTATTTTTACCACTAGGGCTTATCGTGATACAAGTATGCATTGAACATAGTTAATATTTAATAAATACTTCTTCATTCTTTCATTCTTCTCCCATGAATTAAGTTGACATTGCTAAAAGGACTCCTAAAACTATATATCTAACCCCAATTTCTTTCCAGAATGTCATCCATTGTCTCTAAGTGCTGCGTTAAATGCTGGAAGCTAAGTTGCAGAGTGGATAGGGCTCTGGCCTTGGAATCAGAAAGACCTGTCTTGCTGAGTTCAAATCTGGCCTCAGCTACTTATTAGATTTGATAAGGCTCAATCCCTTATCTAAAATGAGCTGGAGAAGGAAATGGTGGCAAGCCATTCCAAGATCCTCACCAAGAAAACCCCAATGGAGTCACCACGAGTTGGACGAGATTGTAAGGACTTGGCAGCAACAACAAAAGCTTATTGAACATCATTTGATTATCCCATGAGCAACTTATTCCACATTTCCAAAACTGAACTCTCAAACTCCTTCTTCCTCCCCCACACACACCCATTCCTCCTCCAAATGTCCCCAGATAATGGGATCCTTCTGTTACCTCTGAGTATTCATATTTCAGTTCCTGTTTACTGACATCAAACCCCTGACTGAACTTCCATGTTTTCTTTTTCCCAGTCAGAATGTAAGCTCCTTAGAGGGCGGACACAGTATTTTTTTTTCTTCCTTATATCCTCTTGGCACAAATGAGCACATGGTGTCTCATAAATGCTTATTTTCCAAGTAATTGATCTCAACCTCTTCTCCATGACAAACTAATAGTGATCACATGACACATCAGGGTGGTGAAAGAAAAAGGACAATTTATTGAAAAATAGAAAAAAAAATCCCCAATGGGGAATTGCCTGAAACAGAAATATTCTTTATAGCCTATTGCCAAAGCCTCCCAATCATTGGGGCAGGAGGCAACAAGGAGAGACCTGGACCAAGCCCCACCTTGGTGCCCTATACCTTTGCTCCCAATGCCCTGTGTCACCCAGACTTGGGGCTTTTGTTCCCATTGCTACACATGTAAAAGGATAGGCACTCATCATGCCATATACTCTGAGAGAGATAGACAAACAGGCAGAAAGAGAGAGGGAGGGAGGCAGGGAGAAAACACCCGCTTAAAAGTTGTCGACATGTACATGGAGTTTCTACATGCCCTGATTTCCAGCTTGCCTCCCTAGGGACTTCAGAGATTTCCCCTGTGGGTGAGCTTCAAGTCTCTTGGTTTGATCTCATCTTACTCTGGCAAAGAGTATATTCACTCTGGGGCACTTTCCCATATATGCTAATCTCTAAAATTTCTCCAATTTCTTTTTGCTCTTGAATAAATGGGTTTAGCCAGTCCTTGCTATTTGTGCCAGACTTGTACATGACCAGTGTTTGTGGGGAAGGGACCAAGGCAGCAGATACAAACTTAAGGCTTCCTCCCTACCCCTCCTTTAGCTAAGGGTATGTGACCAGCAAATTGAATTTTGTTTTGAACCATTAAAATATTCATCTTTGCTATGGTGTCAGATCCATAGAATTCTAGTCTACTACCCTCCCCCCTTGAAGACTGATAAACAAGAGTGGCCCTCTAGGACACCTCCCTTGCTCCCTTGCAGCTGAGTGGCTCAGAGGATTGAGAGCCATGCCTAGAGATGGGAAGTGCTAGGTTCAAATTTGGCCTCAGACACTTTCTAGCTGTGTGGCCTTGGGCAAGTCACTTATCCCCCATTGCCTCTCATTTACCACTCTTCTACCTTGGAACCAATACATAGTATTGATTCTAAGACAAAAGGTATGGATTTACAAATGAAATGAAACAGGAATTATTCTCACTTCTTTTAAAATTATTTTTTCCTTTTTTATTAATTCATTTAGAATATTTTTCCATGGTTACATGGTTCTGCCTCACTTCTTGCAGAGCCATAAATAAACAATAGCCCTTCATACTAAACAAGAGTCTCATTTAGACTACGCACACACGTGTACTTGTCTCATTCCTGTCCATCTTTGTATTTGCTCTTTACATGGATACTGTACACTTTCCCGTAGGCACTTGTTATCTTGTAAACTCCTTGAAAGCATGAATTGTTTCTTTCTTTCAACTTGTGTCTTCAGGACCCAGCACACTAGCTGGCCCCCAGTAGATGCTTAATAAATATTTGTAGATGCAGCGATTGTTTCATTGAGCAAGAAATGGCGAGTTAACAAGTTGTCCCCTTGCACAATCAGAAAAAGGGGATTCTTTCTGCTCTCTGCTGTGGGCCACGCTTGTGACTCTCCACAGGAAGGCTGAGTTCTTAACAATATGTTCCCAGTGCTCTTGGTCTGGAAGGGAATGTTCTCTGAGAGCTGGCAGAAGGCAACCTCGCCAAGTCCTGAGAGGGTCATCAGTAAGAGAGCTGTAACAAATCCACTGCATCAATGCCCCATCTGTAAGGCCAGAGGAAATCCCGATTTCCACAAACCACTAGGAGCAGCTAGATGGCACAGTAAATTATACCAGGCTTAGATTCAGGAAGACTCTTCTTCCTAAGTTCAAATCTGGCCCCAGCTACTTACTAGCTATGTGACCCTAGGCAAGTCACTTGACCCTGTTTGCCTCAGTTTCCTCATCTGTAAAGTGGGCTGGAGAAGGAAATGGTAAACCATTCCCGTATCTTTGCCAAGAAAACCCTAAGTGGGATAATGAAGTGACTTGACTGAATAACGACCACCATGATGACATTAGGAGTCTATGAGCTCAATAGTCTTTTCCCCAGTTTCTACTTCTCAGTCCTGGAAACTTGGAAGGTGCCCAGGCCTTGGAGATGGAAGACCTGGGTTCATGAACTGGTTTTGCCATTTACTACCTATGTGACTGGGGACAAGTTTCTGAGCCTCAGTTTCTTAATTCATGAGATAGTGATAATAGTGGCAAGAGTCAGATTTACTAAAATTTAGCCCAAATTTATGACAAATCCTACTGTTATGTTATTGTGGTACATATTATGTTTTTAAAAAATGATCATTATAGCTATATTGTCTTCCCCTCCCCATTTGCCCCCCCAAATAACTCGCCTCCTCCTGCTGCGTTTTTAAGGAAATAAAAGCTACAAATGAAAGAATATCATGCGGTCTATTTTTAAATCATTCCAATTCAGCCAATGCCTATGATGTTCAAGGCATGGGGAGTTCAAAGACAAGAATGAAACACAGTCCTTGTATTCAAAGAGTTTACACATTCTGCAGTACAGATCAATATATCTGAAGTATATAAAAAGTCATAAGAAATGGGAGCGGTGTTACTAACAACTGGGGGGGGGGTCAAGAAAGGTCACATTTAGATGAGCTTCACCTTTAAGGGATTCTAGGTTGAAAGAGATTCTCAAGTTGGCTGCAGGAGGATGAATTTTCCAGCCACAATAAAAACCAGCTAGTATGAAAAGTGGATAGAATGCTGGGTCAGAGTTAAAGAAGACTTGAATTCAAACCCAACCTCAGATGCTTCCTAGCTGTGTGACCCTGGGCAAGTCACTTAACCTCTGACTGCATCAGTTTTCTCCTCTGCAAAATGGAAATAATAATAGCACCTACCTCGTAGGATCCTTTCCAAGATAAAAATGAGATAATTATACAGTGCCTAGCACATAGTAAGTGCTACATAAATATTAGCTATAATCATTAAGCTGAAGAGTTATGATCTGTTTTGATAAATTATGTCCTTTAGTGAAATCACAGATTCTTGAGGTATAGAAGTTTATGTTTAACTACAAAAGAATCTGGAGGTAAAAAAAAAAATGAAGTTATCTTAAAAACAGACCTACATTGAAATAACAATAAGGGTGACCTAGAGACTCTGGAGGTCCTGGATTCAAATTAGACCTCAGATACTTCCTAGCTGTGTGACTCTGGGCAAGTCGCTTAACCTCCATTGCCTAGATTCCAGGATGGAAGGTAAGGGTTTAAAATCAATCAATAAATAACAATAAAAATAACTAGCATTTGCCTTGAACTTAGAGTTTGCAAAGTGATTTAGAAGTATTATCTCATTCTATTAGTGAACCATCAAAGGTTAAGGGACTTGCCCAGGATCACACAGTCTCCATTTGAACTTGGATCTTTCTGACTCCAGGTCCAGCACTCTAGCCACTCATGGTTCAGCCAACTAGAACAAATTGAATTCTGCCATGAGTCAATCTAAAAATGTTTTGGAGAGTAGTTTGGAGACATTCAATCGCCCCAGTTAAGTCAAGAGGCCCAGATTGATAACAAAAGTTTTCCAGTGCAGATAATATGAAAAGGAAGAGATTGGTTCGCAAAAGACTTACAGTTGTGATTTAAAAGAAAAAAGGAAAGTGTCTAAGTAGACAAGAGCTTGGGGGGGGGGGGTGGACCTCTGAATGTGTCTGAGGACAAATTATTATGTAATTCTAATTTACCTTCATCTGAACTCACTTTCAATGAATGCCCATTTCCTGTTCCCATGTTCTAAGTGGCTTTCCCAGAATAGATGAGATGAGTGTCCCAGCCAATTCTAGCTCTTCTGCCTAAATAAAGGATGTTCTGCCACCTGGTGGCTCAGCTGTTTCCCTGGTCACTTAGCAGGAATAAATAAAAAGAGTCTGTAGCTAAATAAAGTCTTCTGGGACCTCTTGACATTTCTCCCTTCCCTTTTGGCAGATAAGGAAATCAAGGCGTGCTCTCCTACTCTAACCCTCCCATCTCTGTCTCAGTTTTTCTCTCTGTCTGACTCACAGCTGTCCCTGAAGGCAGTGCTGAGTTAGAGATTCCTGATTCCTAAACCCAAAAGGGAGATAAGTCACTCACACTCAAAAAAGGACTAAGGAAAGATGGCGACCCTCGGAATGATTGCTGGTTTCAGAGCCTTTCAAGACACCATCCTGCTTCTTTTTCTCTTTCCCATGGGCATGGGGAAGCTCAGGAAAGGCAGCCTCCCTCTGGCTGTGCAGAGGAGACAAACCTTCTGCACTCTGTTGTCTTGGAGGACTGGAGATTTCCAATGGGAGCAGAGCTATGCCAGAGCCTATTTGAACCCACTCTAGAGACGGTTAAATTTTCAGTGTGCACATTTATACCTCAGGAATGAACAAATGCTACACATATTAGATTGACCCATTGTTTCCTTGCTCTTCTAGTCTTAAGAAAGTGATAGAGAAAATGTTAATGTTAAAGATTAAACGAAATGGGTGGTGTAGACATTTCTCACCCCCCTGGAGAGCTGATTATTAAACATTTCCCAGGGCACTGCTGTCTCAGAAGCCATCAAGGTCAATCCTTCCATTTTACAGATGAGGGAACAGAAACTAAGTGACTTAAGAGGTTGAGTGACTTGACCAAGATCACACAACCACTAGTTTTTGAACCCAGGACTTTCTGGCTTTGAGACCAAATCTTTATTCAGAATGTTGCCTCTTTGGGAGGGATCTTAAGCAGCAGCAGCAGAATAATACACTAAGAACATCAGTTAAACCTTTTAATCTTGCAAGGGTCAACTTGACTGCTTCAGTATATGATATTTAAGTGGAGATCTGAAACTTTTAAAAACCTCTACTCTCTGTCTTAGAATCAAGACTGTATTGGTTCCAAGGCAGAAGAGTGGTAAGGGCTAGGCAAGCAATGGAGTGAAGTGACCTGCCCAGGGTCATAGAGCCAGGAAGTGTCTGAGGTCACATTTGAAATCAGGACCTTCTGTCTCTAGACCTGGCGCTCAATTCATTGAGCCTTCTAGCTGCCCCCTGAAGTTAACACTTTACATCAGCCTCAACTTTGTGGTCACTTTAGCAACACAGACTCCTGGCGTGTGCTAAATGAATAGAGGATCTGACTGTCGGTCATATTAAACATCCTTATTGCAAATTAACTGAGGAAAATATCATTCATTGTTCTTTTGTCTTTGTATGAGATGAAAATCCCCTTAGGTACTTTTACTTTGTCATTTCTTATTCCTTAAAGAAGTAAAACTCTTGCCCTTTTCCATTTTGTTGATTGATTTGTCCTTGCATGAGCTTAGCCTCCTTTGGCTGCAAGTGAGAAGATCCTGATTATTTCTTGTAAAAGGACAGAAGACCGTCAGATCACATGTGAGTAGGCTGGTGGGGCCAGGATCTGGGCTAAAAGCCTCAGGTGACCCTGACACTTGAGACCCAGTCATCTCTGACTTTGAAGCACTTTTAACCTTTGAGTGACTGCTTACTGGATTTGTACCAGCAGGACTGGGGCATGTCAATGGGTTTTAGCACTTCATTCAGTACTTAAAAGTAGAATTATTAATTAGAGAGCATTATTGAACAACTATTGTGATGTACACCTTTGGCAAATTCTATATACAGATATTTATTTGTGTGTATGTGCGTGTATCTTTGAGTTACATAAAGATATTTAGCTTGGTGGGCAGCTAGGTGGCTCAGTGACTAGAGAGAGTCAGGCCTGGAGTCAGAAGGATTGGGGTTCAAATCTAATCTTAGAAATTTCCTACCTGCAAGTCACTTAACCCTATTTGCCTAGCCCTTGTCTTTCTATCTTAAGAGTTATTACTAAAACAAAGTATAAGAAGAAGAAAGAAAGAAAGACAGACAGACAGACAGAAGGAAAGAAGGAAAGAAAGAAAGAAAGAAAGAAAGAAAGAAAGAAAGAAAGAAAGAAAGAAAGAAAGAAAGAAAGAAAGAAAGAAAGAAAGAAAGAAAGAAAGAAAGAAAGAAAGAAAGAAAGAAAGAAAGAAAGAAAGAAAGAAAGAAAGAGAGAGAGAGAGAGAGAAAGAAAGAGAGAAAGAGAGAAAGAGAGGAAGAGAGGAAGGGAGAAAGAGAGGAAGGGAGGAAGGGAGGAAGGAAGGAAGGAAGGAAGGAAGGAAGGAAGGAAGGAAGGAAGGAAGGAAGGAAGGAAGGAAGGAAGGAAGGAAGGAAGAAAAGTACAGGGGGGGTGGGGAGGGGAGTGCAGCAGAGCTGCTCAGTGAATCAATAGCCAGGCCAAGATTTCAAATCTGTGACCTCAGACACTTCCTAGCTGTTTGATCCTGGGCAAGTCACTTAACCATATTCGCCTAATCCCTGCCCTTCTCTCTTAGAGTTGTTATTTAGAAAGAGAGTAAATGTTTAAAATATGTGTGTATACATATATCTATATATGCATATACAGATATATATATATATAACTTGATCATATACTAGTTATACATAAAGATATATATTTTTTATATTAGTGGACTATTTCTCTTCTTGTGTGTAAACACATACACACACACTCCACTAGTATAAAACATTGTCACTGTAATTTTAGCAGAGCTCTAGGACTTGCTCTGACCCCTGATTTACCCCTGAACCCTCTACTGGACATACATGAATGCCATATCAATGGTAAGAAAACCAAATCTCTTTTTCCTCTTTGAGAGAATTCTAGTCACTGGCTACATGCATCCTCACTATATTTCCTTTGTCCCATAGATTCAGCCAGCCCTAACCCCATAATTCCTGCAGTAGGTGGGAGGTATTTGTTCCATGGAATTTTCTTGAAGCGTTTTCTCTCAGTTGGTGAATCATGGTAGGCCAACTGGGAATCTACACTCCTCCATATTTGAGCCTATAAAATTTTGCACTAACTCCAGCTAAAAAGACTCAGGGTTCTCCAATTTTTCTTCCTCCTGGAGAAGGACTGCTGTCTTCCAACTCATAAACAAGGCCCCAAATCTAGAAGAAAAGCTGTTTCTCTCAAACCAGTTTTTAATCATCCATTATCAAGGGTCAAGGATAGCTACTATATCTTACCTCGCTAAGTCTCAGGTGAAGGGTGGAATTTCCTTTCTTGATATTCGCTACTGAAGAAAAGAAAAAAAAGAATTTTGTCTGGGTTCCAGCAGGGTTGGTGATCTGTTCTAAATCAGAACAGACTATAAAAGTCTCTGGTGTTTTATTAAGACCCTACTGACCACCAAGCTGACACAGGCATTCAACTCAGAAAATCCAAATCCGAGAATCCCATTCAAGGAGAAATGTGGAAGACAAATGAGAATAACAGTCATCACAGATTCCCTAGCCCCTCACTTGCTCCTCTCCCTCCCCCTGTCATTGTACCTGGGAAGATGTTTCCCTTTTTGGCCGACAGGCTGCCACTAGGGTACTGGAAAAGAAGTTAGGAGACCTGGGTTCTACTCCTAGTGTTGCCACAACGTTAGAATTTAGGCAAACTACATGCCCCTCTAGATCTGTTTCCTCAGCAGCAAAACCATAGGTTTAAGAACCAGAGAAAGTTATAGGATTAAGGGACAGTAGGGATTATTCAATCTATTTTCCTCTGATGGAGTAGAAAGTGTGCTAGGTTAGAAGTCAGGAGTCCTGAGTTCAAATCGAGCTCTGCTACTTACCACTTGTGTGCCTTGGGGGTAGTTAGTTGATTTTCCCATCCCTCAGATGCCTCAATTGCAAAATAAGGGGAGGGGGCTATCTGAACTCCAAGGTCCCTTCTACCTCCAAAATTCTATGATGTTTGTGCAGCCAAGGCTTGAGAAAGGAAGTGATACAAAAGAGGAAGAGCCATGACCCAGATTGGTGTCTTCCACTCCAAACCCAACATGCCTTGTTTGGCGGCCCTCAGTTTTGTGGTCACTCACACCTCTAAGCCCCGAGAGTCCAATTATCTTCACCACCCGAAGGACAATTTCCCTCCCTTAACAAGCCTGAGGGAGAATGACTTAGGGACTGGGGACAAGAGGACCCCCCCCCCAAGCAGTGAAACCTAAACTGGAACACGGGATTTCCTTTTCTCCTCCTCCCCTGGCTTGGGTTGGCCAATCCTAGTGGCTCTGTCGCTACTTGAGGCAGTCACTCAATCTATGACTCATTCAATAATCATGCATATCACGCTTACTACACGTTGGTCTGTGCTAAGCCCGGATAGAAAGAAAAAACCCCAAAAAGCTGACCTCAAGCAGGTTACATTTGAATGTGGGAGACTAGATCACATATGTGCCTATAGACACATGGATATGCATCTACATCCTGAATATACATGTGTAGATACATGGTACACTTAAGTATACATACACACATGTGTATATACAAATAGGTATGCATGCATACATACTCATAGAGGCATGGGGAGGAAGGATGGGAGAGAGACACAGAGAGAAAGACAGAGAAACAGAGACAGAGGATGGAGGGAGAGAGAAGAAAGGGTGGGAAAGATGGGAGATATGGAGGGAGAGAATGTGAAAGAGGGAGAGAGAAAGGGGGAGAGTGACACAGAGAAAAAGACAGAGGGACAGAGACAGATGGGAGAGAGACAGAGAGATAGAGAGATGAAAGGAGGGAGAGAGGATGTGAGAGAGGGAGAGAAGGAGGGAGGGAGAAAGGGAGGGAGAGTGACAGAAAAGAGAGAGAGAGAGAGAGAGAAAGAGAGAGAGAGAGAGAGAGAGAGAGAGAGAGAGAGAGAGAGAGAGAGAGAGAGAGAGAGAGAGAGAGAGAGAGAGAGAGAATGAGAATGAGAACAAGATTGGAAAGTGGTTTTTAAGGGAAAGAAAAGGAAAGGTATTAGCAGCTGTAGGGCCTGGGAAAGGTTAACTGGAAGAAGTGGTACTTAAATTTAGTCATAAGAAGCCAGGAATTCTAAGAGTCAGAGATGAGGAATGAGAACTCTCCAGGCATGGAAGACAGTGCAGAGGGCCAAAACCCAGAGATGGATATATGAGAAAAGAGAAGCTTGGTATGACTGACCCATAGAGTGGGCAGAGGGGAGTAATATGATAAAAGGATAGAAAGATAGGAAGGAGCCAGGTTGGAAGAGTTTTGCCTGCTAACTAGAGGAGTTTGTATTTGATCCTGGAGGTAATAGGGAGCCACTAGAGTTTATTATAGAATGAGTGATGAGGAAGGAGAGAATGATGCGGTCAGACCTGATAATTGGAAAACAATGAGGAGTTCTCCCATAGAAGAAATGACCTGCCTGGATCCCCCAAAACTCCTCAATTGAAACGTCCAGCATTCAAACATTCAGGGGACGGGGAAGGCAGAAGGGAGAGGGAGGGGGAAGTGGTGATCATTTTTCTAAGACTATAATGGCCTCCTGGTTGGGAAGAGAGAATAAGCTCAAGTCTCGTCTCTGACACAAGTTGATGGTGTGACCTTGAGGAAACCACTTCAGAGTGCTTCGGACCCCTCTCTAAGCTAAGGCTTGAAGAGCAAGGGCAGATGGGAATCAGCAGAGTGAGCCTCGTCCCTGAACCTTCCCCACCCCAAGTGGACTCTAATCCCCACAGGAACACGCAATCCAAATGCCTGTGCTCATTCTCTTCACCTTTATAAGGTGGGGCTCTTGCTGTGCTTTTCCTCCAAGCATGCTAGCCCTGCTTTTTCGGAATTCACTGATGTTGTATGACTGGTCCCTCAGAGCAGGGGGCCGGAAGGACGCGAAGAAGGGGACTAACTGGAGGGGGCCAGGCGGCATTTCCAAAGCTTCCCTTGCCAACATGAAGCAATTCCTACTGGTCCACGTTGTCTCTGGGAGGAGGCAGGCGCGGGCCCCTACACACCCTTTGCAGCACAAACCATGAAAGGCTGGGCATGTGGGCTCTGCTGAAACCTGATCTATTGAGGAGAAAGGTCGGACCACTCACTACAGAAGGCCAAGGCTAAAAATAAAGGCTGGCGCAGTGGGGCATCTTAGAGGTGTTCCCAGGGGTGAGTCATGGGGGGAGGGGCGGCTCAGGGAAGGAGGATGGGCGGAATTTCTCCAGTTCAGTCCTTCTACTGAGGAAAGAAACTGATTCTGAATGGAAAGTCATTTTTTTAGCAGAAGAGAACAGAGGGAGACACAGGCAAGGAGGGCAGCTATGAAATGAAAATATTGAATTCTATATAATTTTATTTATATTATAATAAATAAATAAATGTTATTTAAATAGTTATAATACCCAGAATAATTTATTGTTAGAGAAATAGTATACATTTATTATAACCATTATTTATAAGTAATATAGATTATTGTGAATAATTATACTAATATTTTCATTATTTTATGATATATAATAATGATAATATAGTAATACTATACACAAATTGTATTATAGAAATCATCTGTGTATAATATGATAAAAATAAATTCTATAAAATTTATATTAATATGTTACAATAGTGATAATAATAGCTAACAGTTATATAGCACCAACCATTTGCCAGACACTGTGCCAAGTATTTTTCACAAATATCATGTCAACTGATCCTCACCATAACTCTGTAAGGTAGGTCCTGTTATCATTTCTCTTTTATAAATAGAGGTTAAGTGACTTGCTCAGGGTCACACAGCTTAGACAGATCTTCGCTAACTCAGATTTTCCTGACTACAAGTCCAGCTTTTTGCTCGCCATTCCTTCTACCTACCTCATATAGGTCCAACTTTTTCAGGACTTACAAGAAATTGTCTTTTTTGCACTTCTGAGGGAAAAAAATGGGAATCTGTTAGTGTACCATTGTATAATTTCTGCATCAATATTTTGGGATTGTTTGAGAAGGAGGAATCCTGTAAAGTGATCTATTTAGAAACAAGATTCTAGTGTTAGAAGGGATTTCAGGCTACTTAGTCCAACTTCCTCATTTTACAGTTGAGTAAACTGAGGCTTAAATCAGGGAAGTGACTTTCTCCTAGAGTTATCTGGATAGAGCATTAGCCAGAAGTCTAGAGCATTGGACTCAAGAGTTAGGAAAACCCGAGTTGGAAATGTACCTCAAGCAACTAAGTTAAATCCTGCCTCTGACCAGGACAAGTCATTTAACATCTATCTCAGTTTCTTCACCTGTAAAATGCAGATAACAATAGCATCTGCCTCACAGGGTTGTTACAGGAACAAAATGAGATAACATATATGAAAAGCTTTGCCAACCTTGAGTCATATATAAATTATTAAATAACTATATATAATAATAATAATATAATAGATTTGCTATTGTGATTAGCTTGGGCATCAATCCAAGGTCAAAGACATCACAAATAACAGAGCCAAAATTGGAGCCCTTTTAGTCCAAATTCATATTTATAATTGATACACAATCGACTAAATATTTTCTAAAATCATATTTCATAAAATGAAGAGTACAAGTATAATGTATTTGGCTGCACATTTGCTATTCAATTGTAACTGACTCTCTGTGACTTGTTTTGGGGTTTTCTTGGCAAGGATCCTAGAGTGGTTTACTGTTTCCTTCTCTAGCTCATTTTACTGATGAGGAAACTGAGGCAAATGGGGATAAGTGACTTGGCCAGGGTCATATAGCTAGGAAGTGTCTGAGGCCAGATATGAACTCTGGAAAATGAGTCTTCCCAACTTCTGACCAAGTACTCTTTCTACTGTGTCACCTAGCTGCCCAGGTGCTATATTACTAATCTCATTTACAGATGAGGAAATCAAGGCAGACAGAAGTTAAATGACTTTCCTATAGGTGCTGGAGTTTGAATTGAATCTTGAAGAAAGCTTAAAGGAAAAAGTGAAGGAGGAGAGAATTCAAGGATGGAAGAAGCCTCTGTGCAAAAGGTGTGGCATTTGGGAAATGGAGAGTATGTGGAAGCAACAGCAGGTAGAGCAGTGAACGTTTAGTTTGCAAAAGCAAAGGAGACATGGAGCTAATCTGGAGGTCTCAACTTAATCCAAGCCAAGGATTCTAACCCAGTATATCCAGATCTATTCTGGACACTGGAGGAGGCACCAAGTTCACATAGACACAGTGTCTCCTACTCTCATGAAGAAGAACACACCAATAACTACAATGGGCAATAATTCAAGACAGGTAGTAACAGAGGTACCCAACACTGAGGCATCTTAAGGAGGATAAAGGTCATTACCAATACTGGGGGGAGGGGAAGGGGGAGAGAGAGAGGGAGAAAGAGAGAGACAGAGATAGAGACAGAAACAGAGAGAGAGAGAGAGAGAGAGAGAGAGAGAGAGAGAGAGAGAGAGAGAGAGAGAGAGAGAGAGAGAGAGGGAGGGAGAGTCCAAGGCAGCTGAGATAGAGATTATATAGTGCTTGGAGTCAGAAATACCCAGGTTCAAATCCAGTCTGAAACACTTGCCATGGGGCCCAATCTGTTCTGTAATACAGTGAGGTTGGACTTGAAAACTTCTAAGAGCCTTTCCAACTTTAAATCTGTGATCCTCTGAGCATCAATAGAGAAGAGGTCCAAGAACAGAAGTTTTAGGAGGAACATGTGTCTTGTGATAGACACAGTGGTGGTATAATGAATAGAGTAATGGACCTGGAGTCCAGAAGATCAAACCCAGCTTCAGACACTTATTAACTGTTTGAACCTTGGCAGGTCATTAAGCCTGCTTCCTGAACTGTAAAATGGGCATAGTAATAGCACCTACTTCATAAAGTTATTGCAAGGATCAAATGATAGAATATATTTTTATAACCCTTACCTTTCATCTTAGAATTAATACTAGCTATTGGTTGCAAGGCAGAAGAGTGGTAAGAACTAGGCACTGGGGATTAAGTGACTTGTCTAGGGTCACCCAGCTAAGAAGTGTCTGAGGTCATATTTGAACCCAGGACCTCCCATCTCCAAGCTTGGCACTCATTCCATTGAGTCACATAGTTGCCCCTGAATGATATAATTATTTTTTAAAATACTTGTCACATAGTCAGCCCTATATAAGTACTTATTCTCTTCCCTTACCCCTTTCCCTGATAGGACCAAGGTTTCCTGTTTCCTCAGAATAAGAATTTGTTTTCCCTGGAAAGCAACAAAGTTGTCCCTGGGAGTTCATTGTTGCAGCTTTCCTTGAAGCAATGCCTGGCACACAATAGTCACTTAGTGAATGTTTACTGATTGATTAAAGCTATTAAAAGTCCCATAAAAAGCTGGGCCTAGGTCTCCTCTGGCTTGCTGGATGTCTGAGGACCATTGAACTCACCTATCCTTTCCTGTAGACCAGATGCATTTCCATATGGAGATGGTAATGGGGGGATGGGGGCAGAGACCAGAACTTCATTGTTGTATATCTTTGCCATGTAAAATCATAGTAAACTTCCTTTTGTTAGCTGCTCAAAGACTTGTGAGCACCTGATTTTGTTCCAATATTGAGCCTGAACTAGCAGAATGGCAGAGTAAAGCCCATCTTTAATGTGCCATAAGCATTTATGAAGAAGAAAGATAGGGGTAAGGCAGAGAAGAAGTAGGAGAACCAGGAAATAGTGTTCGTTGTCCCTGAAGCCAAAGAGGAGAGTTTATCCTTAAAGGCTGGTGTGAATGATGGAACAAACTGTGTCAGTCCTTCAAAGAGGACAAGGATAGGGGAGGTGGCAGTTAGAGGTCATTGGTAACTTTGGAGAGATCATTTTCAAGAGGGAGATGACAAGAAGCCTGAGTATTACTGAAGTGGGACACTTCACAAAGTGAGTCCAAACACCCAGAATTTAAACTATTGGAACCGTGATTTATTAATAAAGAACAAATAAAAAAAAATCTACCAGCTGAGACAGACTTCCCTAGTAGAAGCTGCATCAGACTGACATTATAGGATAGCTTATATACATTCCAAGATACAAAGTTAATCCCTTTCAAATATAGGTTCTCATTTGACAAACAAACCTTATCACAAACACAGGTATGTGTAGTCAGAGACAATATTTAGGTTATCCAGGGGTTGTTAACTTTTACTGGTACCTTAATACACTCATCCCTAGTTTACTAAGTGTTATCTTGCATTCCATCCTGACCTCTTTGATATTCCTGAAATTCCCTTGTTTCTTGCCTTTCCTAATTCTCATCCCCAGGCTAAATAGAGTCTGGTCTGCTGCCTGCATAAGCAGCTTGACCTCCTGGGGGGAAGGAAGCTGGGACTGTTCCCAAAAAATGCTGTCAGGGATTTATCTGCTTTATCTACTTCAATTTTACTATCCTCCCCTTTTGGGACTACTTCATTTCTGTGCTCTAGGGTTTCCTCTCACTCTTATCTCCCTTGTATCTCATAGCCTATCAGTTATCAAGTGACACTGGCTCCTTCTCCTCACTGTCTCTCCCCTCTACTCCTTCCTCTCTCTCCCTTTTGACATAATCCTAGTAAGTGAATATGATTGTCTGCTCTCTGAAGAGAGATAGAAACAATCACTCCAGACTTTCCCCCTTCATGGTTCTAGCCTCAACTCTGCATTTAGAATCCTCTTTGGATCAGACACCTCCTTTCCCCAACATTCCCAGTTCTTATATACTGTATTATATAGAATAGTATACCATATATAACTACATAGATATATAGATATATATATAGTACACTATAGTCATATACTATGCCCTTGAAAATGGGCTTAGTATATATACCAAAATATTTATAGCATTTCTTTTGGTGGTGGCAAAGTATTAGAAACTGAGAGGAAGCTTTCTATCTGGGAAATAGCTGAACAAGTTATGGTATATGAATGTGATTGAATACTATTGTACTGTAATAAATAATGTAGTAATTTCAGAGGAACCTAGAAAGACTTGTATGAATTGATAAAACATGACGAAAGCAGAACCAAAACAATATATAGAATTATAACAATACTCCAAAGACAATCCACTTTGAAAGACATAAGAATTCTGAGTAACATGACCATCCATAATTCCAAAGAACTTATAACATATTCCATCTATCTCCAGATACATAACTGAAGGGCTGAGTGTGCAGTCCTTCTTTTCTTTTCTTTTCTTTCTTTCTTCTTTTCTTTCTTCCTTCCCTCCTTTCTTTGTTTCTTTGTTCCTTCCTTTGTTCCTTCTTTTGTTCATTCATTCGTTCATTTTTTCTTTCTTTCTTCCTTCTTTCCTTTATTTCTTCTTTCTTCCTTCATTCTTTAATTCCTTTGTTTCTTCCTTCATTCCTTCATGCCTTCATTTGTTCCTTCCTTCCTCCTTCATTCATTCTTCCTTTCTTTTTTCCTGCCTTCCTTCTGGCTAATTTGGGAATTTGTTTTCCATGTTTTCCATGACTCTACATACTTGTAATGGCTTTATTTTCCATGCCTTCTCAATAAGTAGAGAAAGGGAAGGAGAAAAAGAGAGAATTTAAAACTGAAAAATCAATTTAATTTCAATTTGATAAATTTAATTTACTTTTATTTTGGGAAAAGAAAGAAAATGACTAAGATAACACACATCTATAATCTCCATTACTGGGTAGCCTGAGACTGTTGGATTTCTGGAGCTCAGGAGTTTCAAGGCACAGTGAACTAAACTGATAGAGTATTTCTACTAGGTCTGGAACCAATACAATGAGCCCTCAGGAGTGGAGAGGCTATAGGGCTGTTGGGGGGGGGGGGGGGTGAACTAGCCTAGATCAGAAGTGAAGCAGGTCAAGCCTTCCATCCTGATCAGCAGGGGCTAGCTCCGCAGCAGCAGGAAGAACTTCGTTTTTTCAGCACAGCCTCTAATGAAGAGCGCGCACTAAGATACAGAGAGGTCGAGCTTTGGGTCAGCAGAGCGCCAATACTGACCCAGAAGAAATCAGATGTTGAGCTATGACAAATCCATACTTCCCCCTAGTGGTTGCTTGGCAGAATCTCTTACTAAATGACGCCAGCATAATTAGCCCAGAGCTGTGGAACTTTGGCACGCTTCAAAGCTGTGTTGTCTCCGTTATCTCCCTGCTTTTAATAACTTGTTTGTTACTAATTATTATTCATGTTAATGTTAATAAAATTGTATTGGCTGACTGTGTTGTTGTTAATGAATGAATCATGCTAATAATGGTTTGCATTGTATGACAGCGTCATGTGGTGCCCTGGGCTTTCTGAAGAGTCAGTTAAATTCCTCAATGACCAGATTTGTAACTGGGGAAACTAGGGACCTGGGAGAACTTAACTACTATTGCAGAAAGCCAAGATTCTCCAGAATCACTATGGGAGAAAGTATAAAGAATACTGGATCTGGCACTAGATAACCCAAATCCCGTGGCAGCGTAGATAGAGTGCTGAGCCTCGAGGCAGGAAGCCTCATCTTTGGGAGTTGGAATCTGGTCTCAGACACTTAGTAGCTGTGTGACCCTCAGCAAATCCTACCTCTGATATTTACTGACTGTGTGACCTCAGATAAGTCATTTGACCTCTCTGGGTCTCAGTTTCTTCATCTGTAAAATGTGAAAGTTGAATTTGATGACTTTTAAGATCTCTTTTGGCTTAAAATCTCTGATCTTGTAATCGATTGCTACTAATAGCAATGCAATTATCAAGAATAATCCCGTGGAACTTGCTATCAGCATCTAGAGAAAGAACTAGGGGAGTAGAAATACAGAAGAAAAATATATGATTTATCACTTGGTTACAAGGGTATATATGATTTGGGGTTGAAGTTTTTAAAAGATTACTCTATTACAAATATGAATAATAGGGAAAGAGGTATTGAGTGATAATACATGTATAAACCAGTAGAATTGTTTGTCAGCTCTGGGAGGGGTGAGGGAAGAGGGGAGGGAAAGAACATGAATCATGTAACTATGGAAAAATATTCTAAAAAAAAATAAATGATTTTTTAAAATCTCTGATCTTAGTATATTCCAGTAATATTACACATTTTTAATAATAAAACACAAGGTTAGATGAAATCCAATTAGAATAAATATAAAGTCTCCTTTTTTAAAAAGTCTCCAACTTCATAAATCCATGAAGCCATGGATAGAGAGCAGTTGAAAATATCTGGGTGTCTAAGTGGACCACAAGGTCAATACATATCAGAAGTATGTAGGGCAGCCAAAACAACGAATGCAACATCCTATTTTACTCCTCTGGAGACCTCTCTGGGAAAGAAAATCTCTTTATGCCAATATAGATTGCTACCTCCTGCATATTCTTAGATTATTGCTTAGAACAGTAGAGGTTAAGTGACTTCTCAGGCTGATGCAGCCAATATGTGGCAAAAGCAGGATGTAAATCCAGGTCTTCTTGACTCCAAGGCCAGTTCTTTATCCACTGTTCCAGACTGATTCTCCCATCATTACTAGTCATAAACTACAAAATATTACAAAATAGCAACCCAAGAACCACATGGTTTAAACCTTCTATAAACACCAAGAAAACTACTTATCCTGACATCTTTATCCAATGACCAATAAGTTGACACACTACTAGAGTAATAGCACTGATGTGCTAAGTATAAATGAAACCAAAAGACAAAATCAAGTGATGGTTTAATAGAAAAAATGGTGCACCCATTCTCTCTTGAGAGAATGACTTCCACAATAACACCAAGTCACTTCCTGTCTGGTAAAGTAGAAACAATTTCATTTTTTTATGACATTGTCTTGTGTTCATCCTGATTGTTTTCACCAGGAAAGTACTTCATATGCAAAGGTTTGAGACTTCTGGGTCTTCTATAACCTTTGACTTTTTTCTTACTCCTGAGCCAGATTTCCTAACATGCTCCTTGCCTAACTCAATATTGAAGTCTCTGAGTATCTAAGTGCATGTTGATTTAATTGGAAGGATGTCATCTATTTCTTCATAGAATTTCTCTCCCATTTTATCCAATAGTCCAGTCTGTAAGTCACAGTTTTTCCCCATGGTGATCTTTTTGCAAATTACCAAACTTCTCAACTCTGCCAATTTCTTCAATTTTTCTCTTTTAGGAGAGTGAGCAGATATGTCTACTTTCTTTAGATCTATATCACATTTTTAGGGGACTAACCCTTGAAAACATTGAAAGCATCCTTGAAGGAGGTATTAAAGAGAACAGGTAGGTCCTCATAAGTGAAATTCTAGTTGTTTCCCTTAACTATATGTATTTGCTACAAGGGCTTTAGGGTTTTTTCTTTTTCATTTTTGAGGAAAAGAAGGTAGATTTTGGTTAACTGAAAAAAATCTAATAAAAAATATCATATGCAACCATAAATATTTCCCATCAGAAACCCAACCAAAAGATATAAAGAATATAAAATCTCATTATTCTGATACATATATTTACACATTACAAAGATACATGTGTATATATATACACATACATAATACACATGTGTGTATATTTATTTATTTGTTTGTTTGTTTGTTTATTTATTTGACTTGGTAGAGAAAAATACCATCTTTATAGACTGTCCACCAAAATGATGTCTGCCCTATGTGTGAGAAAATTATCAGAGAGTCCTGGAAAGATACAATAACAGAGAAAACAGAGTTTAATGTCATCTGGTCAGGTAAGCAGAAAATAGGACAGTTACAAAATAAAAGAATTGACGGGTGGTTCAAATGTTTCATTAGTATCTTGACAATGTAAAAAAGAGGCAAAAGTTAAACTTCAAGGAAGACCCCCCCCTTGCCCAGTACATTCGGTTAACACCTTGTAGAGAATTTGTGGGGAGGGAAGAGAATTTGAATGCTGGACCATGAAATTGAATTGGTATTGACAGAGAGTAAAGCATGCAGTGGGACCAGTGATACTGATGTACAGTAGAAATTACATCCTAGTACTATTCCAAGATAGTGCCATATTATGCAACAAAAGCAAAGATTTTTTTAAAGCTTTCCATTTTGCCTTTGAAATTATGTTAAGGGAAGTCATTCAGATTTCTGAGAACATGATGAGATTGATTACCCTTTTGTTGTTTTTTTAAGTTATTTTTATTTATTGTGAAGATTTGAATGACTTTCCTTTTTTAAATTGTTTTATTTTAATTGAATTTATATTGAATTGAATTATTTGAATATCTTCCCTTCAGAGAGATGGATAGTAAACTAATAGAGGTAACCCTTCCACATCCCAACTTTCCCCATCCAGTTTCGCTATATCGCTGGTAAGCAAAGGAAATTAAAAGGGAATTTAGGGGGAGTCTTGCAGAAGCCACAGACAACGTGTGAAAGGCAGAAGACAACACAGAAAAAGTTCAGAAACTCAGATATGAATAAAATATATATGTAGTATTACATACAGTAGTAGCATACTACCAACACATTTTTTCTTATGCCATAAATATACACGATTTCTTTTTTTAAGTATAAGTAATAAGTAAATAAGTTTTATAGTAAAAATAAGTAAAATAAGTAAATAGTTAAATAAGTAAAAAAGTTAAAGTGTTCAAAAAGACAAAAGCCACATGCAAAGGCTAGAAATGGAGAGATAGGTGGCAGCTGGGTGGCTCAGTGGATTGAGAGCCAGACCTGGAGATGAGAGGTCCTGGGTTCAAATCTGGCCTCAGATACTTCCCAGCTGTCACTTAACCCCCATTGCCTAGCCCTTACCACTCTTCTGCCTTGGAACCAATACACAGTATTGATTCTAAGGTGGAAGGTAAGGATTAAAAAAAAGGTAGAAATGTCTTAACTTTGACTTACATATAGCCTACGACCAAATGCTTAAACCAGATTTTATAATAAGGTACTATAAATGTTCCATAAAAGAAAAAGAAAAAATCCAGACTTCTCTGGCAAGAAGGAAGGGTATATTTTTTACACAAATTATCAAGATCCCAAAGGTGCTGTGCCCCAACCCTCTCCCCCACACACATGTGATGTGGAAGGGAAACTTGTACTATGCTATTATTAGGATTAATTAAGCCATAGGGCTCATGGTAAAGAATAGTGGGTCTCTTTGTGGCCAGAGAAAATCTTGGCACGCCTGCCAGTTGGAATTCTGGGTAGTGACGTGTCAGTTGGTTTTCCAACTGCCAGCAGACTCCTGGCACTTTCTGGCCTAGGAGAAGGCTGGTGTTTTCTGTTCCCTGGAACAGAACACTGAACACTGAAGCAACCCAGTGGCAGGTGAAGGAGAAGAAAATCTCAGAGTTTCTGTAATAAGTTTGTGGGGGAAGTGAACAGCAAGGAGAAAGAGAGAAACTCTTTTTCCTCTGTGTGGAGTCTGAGAGGGCCCAGCCATTTTGCGACCTGCTTAGGCTGAAAAGCCTAGGTAGGCCCAAAAGGGCTGGCAGTGGGTAGAGTGAGTAAATAACCAAACGGGTTAAAAACTGAAAGAGATGTAAGGAGATAGAAAGAGACTGTGTGGCTGGAGACAGGAGCAGCCATTTTTGAGGCCTGTGTAAGCCCAGAAGCCTGCTTAGGCCGAAAAGCCTAGCAGTCGGCAGAGAGGCTGATTCAAAGCTGAGAGAAATTAACAGAGACAGTAAACGTTATTATAAATAAAAGGACTATAATTTAGCATAATGTATTTAGAATAGATCTGGGAATTAGTATAGATTAAGGAGTGATAAGAAGGCTTGGGAAGACCTGAGCAAGAAGCAAGTTTTTGCGAACTAGTGGGAAGTGGGTAAAAGTTTAGCCCCTCTTTTATTTATCTATTTTATTTTATTAATTAAGAAAATTTTTCCATGGTTACAAGATTCATGTTCTTTTCCTCCCCAATAACACCAACATAGAAGAAGTGTTTCAACATTTTTGATGTGTGTTAAATACTGGCATGGGGCTAGTAAGTACTACAGTGGATAGTGTACCAAGCATGGAGTCAGAAAGATTCATCTTCCTGAATTCAAAACATGCCCCAGCCGGATGGCCCTGTTTGCCTCAGTTTCCTCATCTGTAAAATAAGTCAAAGAAGGAAATGGCAGTTCCAGTATCTTGATCAAGAAAACTCCAAACAGGGTCAAAAAGAGTTAGATATGCCTGAAACAACTGAACAACAACAACAACAACAACAACAACAAAAACCCTGTTAGCATCATTACAAATGGCAGACTGGTATAATGCAAATAATGCTGGAATGAGAGTCAATAGACCTGGATTCAAATCTTGGTTCTGCTACTTACTATCTAGGTGATCTTGGGCAAGTCATTTCCCTACCCTCAAGAGCTCATCTTACTCTACAAATTGTAGGGATTACACTAAATGAACTCCATAATCCTTTCCAGCTATGAGTCTATGAGCATGGAAGGCAAAAGGATTAACCAATTAATAAGTTCTTAATAAGATATATGTAGATATAGATTTTTTTACATAGCCTAAGGATACATTAGATTTTTTTCAGCAATAACACACTATTGATATATTGAGCTTAAAGTCTATTGAAGCCCTAAATTTTATTTAAAAAATTTTATTTTTAAAGAAAAAAATCATAACTGCAGCCTCACTAATATGACCCAGGATATGAGATCTTCCTCAGCTTACACTCGTGAAATTGATTTTTTTGAAATTTCGTGTAAGACTTCTCATTTATCCAAATTAAATTTCCTATTGTTTGAGTCATTCCACAGATACTATGTAGAGGAAGGGGAGTAGAGGAGAAGGTTGGACATTTTCCAAGAACAGAGGAGAAATCCCAGGGTCTCCTCCTGTATATATTATATTCAGGTACAGAATGGTCCAATGTGCTAGAAATTTGGCATTAAAAATGAAGAGTTCATAACTCCATGCCTTGTTTTATTAATAGGTGCATGCATGTGATTATGACTGCTACCACATAATCCTTGAATGTTTTTGGCTTGGGTTTTTTCTTTTATTTCCTGTAGTCCTTTCTTTTAAACCAACCTTATTTAAGCTATTGATTAAATAACATGATCTGGGTTCAACTAGGTCTTAGCCACTTACTATGTAACCTGGGTAAATCATTTAGTATTCAGGGCCCCCCTTTTCCCTTCTTTAAAATGTGGGTGCTGGCCCAATGAAATTTCACATGGGCTATGGGAAGGGTGGGTGGAGGGGAGGGAGGGAAATAAAGTGATTATTGTAACCAAGGAATAATGTTCTAAATTGACTAAATAAACTAATTCAAATGGGGAAAAAATGTGGGTGCTGGGATAGAAGATCCCTAAAATCTATAGCCAAACAGGGTAATTGACTAAAATCTCTCAATTTATTTTTTTCAACACCCTGACTCTTCATTCTCCCTCCCCTTCCTCTGGCCTCAATGTTCTAGGATACCATTACCATATTTGAAAACCAAATGGGTTATCTCCTGGACTCCTTGTCACTTCTCACGTTGGCCAAAGGCCAGGCAGTGCTGGATTTGTACAGTGGACGTGTTCTGCAGAGCCCTATTCTCTCTGTCCTCTGGTAAGTGATATGAAGATCCTGTGATCACAGTCAGGTCATGTCCTTGGATGCTATTTGAGGCTTCCCTTTTCTTAAGAAAGTCAATGGAGTGAAAATGCTGAATATATATTCATTCCACTGGGAAACCTTTTGGGGGGAAATTCCAGCATCTCTTCTGAGCTAACATGGCAAATGCCACTTGTGCTAGGGGAGAGAAAATGAAGTCACTTCTATTTCTTGTTTCCTGTAGGGTCTAGAATATAGTCAACTAAAAATAATAGCCCTCTTCCTGGAAGGACTGAACACAGAAGAGATAGTACTGCTTCCTAACTAATATATAGGCTGAGTGTAAAACCTTGCAGGAAAATGAAGTTTGAATAATTTTGTGTATGTCCACTTTCAGAGAAAGAACTGATAAATCAAAACAAGCAAAACATAATTTTATATATAATAAATCTTGCCTTCTCTGGTATGAGGGAAGGAAAGGAGACATTTGAGAATTTAATGGAACAAACAAATAAAAACATTTAAGAAAATAAAAACTGATAGTAAAATTTAGAATGAATAGGCAAGAAATTTAAAGAATATTTATTTCAGTGTGATTTAGAGGAAACACGGTTGGATTTGAAGTGAAAGAAGCCAAATTGGAATCGTAGCTTTTCTATTTACTACCCCCTTTGAGTCCTTTGTGTAAGTCACAACCTCTTTGGATCTCATTTTCCTTATTTTTAATATGTGTCAATCTTGACCTCTACCATTCCTTCCTCTCTAAATCCTTTGATCTTTATATAGTCAGTATTTCAAAAGTTCTGTGGTTTTATCTGGGTGGGCAGTCCCTCAGCAACAGATCACTTTCTTCCTATTGCTTAGGAAGATTTCAAAAGTTAGTGTAGCCAATAAATCAATCAATCCACTGGCACTAAGCCTCTTAGATAATTTTTTTAAAAGAATATTTTATTTTTCCCCTATCACAAGTAAAAACACTTTTTTACATTCCTTTTTAAAATGTCAAGTTCCAAATTCTTCCCTTCCTTCTTCCTTTCCCCCAACCAATTCAGATTTTACAGGTATAATCATGTAAAACATCTTCCCATATTAATCATTTTGTGAAAAATATCTCAAGTGAAAAAAAAAGAAGAAAATGAAATATAGTGTGTTTCAGTCTGCACTCAGACTCCATCAGTTCTTTTTCAGAAGGTAGATTTTTTTTTTCATCATGAATCTCTGGGATTGTCTTAGATCATTACATTGCTGAGAATAACTAGGTCAGTCACCATTGTTCATCAAAGAATATTACTGTCATTGGGCATAATGTTCTTCTGGTTCTTTTCACTTCATGTTGCATCAGTTCATGTTAGTCTTTCCAGTTTTTTCTGAAACCAACCTGCTCTGCTCACCATTTCTTATAGTACAATAGTGGTCCATCACAATCATAAACCACAACTTGTTGAGCCAATCCTAACTGAAACAGGCTTTTTCTATATGACAAGCATCAGTGGGTCTATATTTGAAGTCCTTCCATCATGGTAGCCCAACGTAGACCTCCACAACGCTTTTCTCCACAACCATCTTTAAGCCACACACTTCCTCCCTTCCCTTTTCACCTCTACCTCTGGGAACAATAATCAACTCAACACTACTCTTCCTCGAAAGGGCACAATAATCAAATTTTCCAGAACCCTATTCACCATCTTTATTATTTTCTCGACAAAAATAACCTCTTGCTGGTATTCCTCCTCCATATGTATTATCTTTTCCTGTTAGAATGTAAGCTCCTTGAGGGCAAAGATCACATTGCTTTTTTGTCTGTATCCCCAGCTATTTGTGCCAAAGTATCTGGGACATAGTAAGTGGTTAATAAATGTGTGGCCATGGGCAAGTCACTTAACCCTATCAACTTCACTTTTCTCCATTTATAAGATGAACTGGAGAAGGAAAAGGCAAAACACACCAGTATCCTTGCCAAGAACACGTCAGAGGGGATCACAAAGAGTCAGGCACAACTGAAACAACTGAACAAGAACAACAATAAATGCTTTTTCATTCATTCATTGGCAACTAGGTTGCATAGTGGATACAGTGATGGATTTGGAATCAGTATAGAACTAAGTTAAATCCTGCCTTAGGCTCTTAGCTATGTGAATTTAATTTCACTGACCCAGTTTTCTCATATGTAAAATGTGAATAATAATAGAACCTACCCCATAGGTTGTTGTGAAAAACAAATATATGTAAGAAAAACTTTCTATACAAATAGAAAAGCTAGATAGCACACTAGAGAGAGAGAGCATCAAGACTGGAATTGGGAAGACCCAGGTTCAAATCTGTCCTCAATTCCTAGGTGTGTGATCCTGGTAAAGTCACTTAACCTCATTTGCCAAGCCCTTGCCCTTCTGTCTGGGAGGTGTTACTATGAGAGAAAGTCAGAATAAAAAAAAAGTTTTCAGTATTATAAAAATATTAAATATTATTATTGTTGTTTTAATACATTTATTTTTCAATTCATAGATTTTGAGTACCTGGATTTACCTCCTCACCACAAGAAAGCACTGGAGGAGAAATGTAGTGGAAGACCAAAGAATATGCCTAAATTTTTAAAGAAGTCATTATGGAAAATATAATTCTGGACTTTAAGACCTTTTTATACAGTGGTAGCTATAATAAGTACAGTGAGAATTTTTAAAAAACTTAATATATGATAATAGATGTAATACAACAACAAAATAGACAATTACTATTATTAGGATGTTTAGATAACTTTAGAATTAATTTGGATCTGTGTTTCATGGCATATGTTGAAAAAATTCTTATTTTTCATAGAGATCAATATAAAAATAATGTATTTTTAAAATAATGGGAGAAAATAGAATCCCATGTTTTGTTATAATTTTAAGAGATTAATGTGTGATAATGGAAAGAGAAATGGAGGGTCTCACCAGAGATGGTCATGTTTCAGTATGAAGAAAAGAACCCTTTATGTCCCCCCATAAAAGTTGCATTTTCCACCACTGGTTTCATTCAGGGTTCAAACTAGAAGAGATCTTAGATCATACAATAGAATGAGGACAATACTTATATATACTTAATGACAGTTTCTTATCCAAGATATAGAAAGAACTGACATAGATATATATACAAGGCCAAAAGTCAGATTCTACTCAGCAATTTTAGGCAGCTCAATTTAGTGGAAAGAATGCTGGGCTTGGAGTTAGACCTGAATTTGAGGCTGACTTCTGTCACGCATCATAGATATGGCTTTGGACAAGTCAAGTTACCTCTCTGGGCCTTAGTTTCCTCTAAGTCCCTCTCAGCTCTAGAGGACTCTACGTATTAAAAAAAATGAGTAAATATAGAGTGGAAATCATTAAATGGAAAAATGCTGCTGCTATATGAGGTAAACTAAAAAGACATGTGGCACACTTAACAGGTATTATACATTGTTGCTGTCAAAGACTTAATTTGACCAGTTAGGAGAATACTGCCCTAGAATGATCCCCATCCACTCACACATACATACACATAAATAGACAATTTGATTGACTCTCCAGGTCCTAAGAAAACTTCATCTCACAAATCTCACAAACATGGCATGAACTGTGTCAATAAATGGGCATAGTATGGTGTTTTAAAGGACCAATTGGGTATTCCTGTGTCCTACAGGAAGGCTCTGAGAACCCAGCTCTCCAAATGGGTCAATGAAGCCAGCGGTCTGTGTAGACACTGGCCTTGAAACCCAACTGATCCAAAGTTGAGCACTTCCTAAATTGGGCAAAATGGACAACCTCAGAACTCTAGCTAAGAATCACCCAAGAAACAATACCCCATTAACAGCATTCTTGATGCCCTGATAGCATTACAACATCATATGACCTATATCAGAAGGTGAGTGAAATCTGTCTACCTGTCTGTCTCTCTGCCTATCTCTCTATCTCTCTATGTCTGTCTCTGTGTCTGTCTATCTGTCTCTTTGCCTATCTATGTCTGTCTATGCCTATCATCTATCTGTCTATCTATCTGTCTGTCTCTATGTCTGTATCTGTCTATCTGTCTGCCTCTCTGTCTATCTATCTATATATCTGTCTCTCTGTCTGTCTATCTTTCTGTCTATTTAAC
The DNA here is from genome assembly GCF_027887165.1 of Monodelphis domestica. NCBI lineage: Eukaryota > Metazoa > Chordata > Mammalia > Didelphimorphia > Didelphidae > Monodelphis > Monodelphis domestica. The sequence continues at coordinate 232,927,562 of NC_077232.1, forward strand.
TGTGTTTATATGTCATGCATACACATAGTGCTCTGCAAATCTTAAAATACTATATAAATTCAAATGATTATTATCATAATACATGCATGCATAATTTGTGTCACTAATAAATGCTTCAGGAATTTGAAGGTCAATCTGCTCATTATTTTCACTGTCCTAGCACCATAGATTTAGCTTTGCAAGGGACCTTAAAAGCCATTAAGTCTAATACTCTCTTTTACAAATGAGGCAACTGAGGTTCAGAGTGACTTATCTAGGGTCACATGAACCCAGGTAGATTTCTCAGGGTAATTAAATTTAACCTGATCCCAATTGGTTACACTAGTTGTGCAAGTGAAATTTCTACCCTTCGCATCATCCTATGAGTGTAATAAGCACACCTCAGCTGCAGGTTCTATGCTCTGGGGGCAGTGGACAGTGACTAAGGCCAATGCAGACTTCATTCTTTGATGGGCTGAGAAGCTCAGAATGAGCAAACATAGATCTATTACATTCTCTTTCCATAGTAATGTCAGAAGCGGTATCTGCTAGGGGCTCTGACCTCAGCTGCTGAGCTAATTTTCCCCTAAGAGGCAAGGAAATTGTTCTCAAAAATTGATTTGTCCCAGGGACTAGGGTTTGAGTCACTGATGATGTGATTTCAGAGTCCATGAGAAATCAGTGGTCGTGGGGCTTGACAAATAATCCATTGATGTGCAATTCAAAGCTTTTCTAGAAGAAGATGGCATCAACCTGAACTAGTGCTCGATCCTTGCTGAATAAAGTATACTTTCTATGCTATTGCTTAAGTAAACCTCTATTAGCTGTTAGATGGTCAAGGCATGTGTCATCACATTTCAGTCCTGGACAAGAACCATCAGATTGGCCCAAGTCTGGCTTGAACTAGAATGTTAGGTTTTAGTCGGCAATATTGAATTAGATTGAAGTGGGGGAAGAATGATATAGAGGATTGGGTGATGAAATGGTCAGATGCGGCATCCTGGAACCCTGTGGCACACTTCTGACCACCTAGAAAGCCATTTTTGTGAGAAAGAGAAGAGCCTCCCATTGATCCACCTCTGAGGACCTGGCTCTCAGGCTTGCCTGTCTCAACAATGTCTTTGGCCATTACAAAAAATAAAAAGAAGCAGAAGAAGCAGACACATGACTTTAATGGTCATTTATCTGGTAATAGGGTTCTCCTGGGGCATGAAAATCCTGACAAATGGTGTTCTATCATTTGATCTCCTGATGGGATGAACTGGGGACCATATTGTTGGTAGATAAACAGTCTTGAAAAAAGAGGGTAGATACAATCTTTCCCTACACTGTTTGATGGATGGCGGATGGTCTAGCTAAGTGGACTGGGGCATGGAGAGAACAGGATTAAACTCTCAAAGTTTCTCCCTTTTGGGGAAGATGGATAATGGAAGAATTTTGTTCATGCCTAAAGTTCTGAGCTTGTCAATGGACTACAATCCTTCTGCCTCTGCTGAACTGATCAGGTCCTTACATGAATGGCAAAAGCTGGGAAATGGATCCATCACTCATTAGGGAGCCATGATGTCATGTTACACTGGGTACCAGACCATATGGTCTCATTAACCAAGGATGAGATAATGACTTCTGCCTAATGGTGCTCATTGTTCTGGACAGTTCACTTTTGAAAGATCAATATACATGTTCCCATATGGTTCCTGACTTGCCTCAGACTTACAAATGGATTTATTGGGCCCTCGTCCCATTTCAGTATTAGTGGTTTGCCTTTACTTCAGTTGGTATCTATTCAGGATCTAGCACTACTATGCCAGTCAAATCTGCCACTAGAGTTCTCATTAAACCTTTTAGAATATGCCATTCTTTTATACCATTACCTCTGATCAGGACATCCAAGAGACCGAGAATGGGGTCCAAGATTGGGTCAGTGCTGTCACATTTGATGGATTTGATGATGATGACAATAATATAAATCAACAGCTAGAATTTATATAGCACCTACAAAGTGCTAGGCACTGTGCTAAGTGCTTTAAAAATGTCTCATCTGAAGGAAAAAGAGACCCTTAGGGAAACTCACAAAGGACATCCTAAATAACTAATGGGTCAAAGAAGCAATTAAATTTTAAGTAAAAAAGAGCTATAAGAATGGAACAATATATGCCATACCCAAATGGCATTTTTTAGAAAAATTTCCCATACATCTGGTGGGCAGTGGTTGTCAAAATCATAAGAGCCCTTCCTTCCTCTTCCCTGCTCCTGATCAGAAGGTGGAGCACCTCCCTCTACCTGAGGCAACTGGTGCTGTTGACCACTGGATGGGCTCTTGAAACAACAGCTTTATCCACCTCCAGAGAAAGAACAGTTGGAGTTGGAATGCAGAGGAAAGCATGTGATTTATCAATTGTTTATTGGGTACATGTTTGGGGATTTTGGTTCTGTAACATTATTCACTTACAAAAAATGAATAATATGGAAATATATTTCGCATGATAATACATGTATAACCCAGAATGAATTGCTTGCCAGCTCTGGGAGGGGAGAGGGAAGAAGAGAGGGAGACAATATGGATCATATAACTTTGGAAAACTTATGTGGAAATTTGTTATTAAAATAAAAAAAATTTTTTTAAAGAAACAACAGCTTTGTCCCTGTGCCCCTGACTGGAGGAGTTGTGTCTTACCTCCCAGAAGTCATGTATAGGTCAAATTAATGCCACCCTACCAATAGGGCATGCCCTCCTGTTAAGTTCAATGGTTTCTTGGAGCAAGCCTCCAAGAATACTTAGCTGATAAGTATAGCCTCCTTTTATAGGAAGCCTGGTTGATTCTTTCATACTTCTTTGATCTCAATCCTACCTCATAGTTGTCTGGGTCTCAAAGTCCCTGCCCACTTCAGAGGATTCCATATCCCCTGAGAAAATGATTTAGGTTCTCCTCTATTTGATGGCTGTTCTTTTCTTCCGGGTGGTTCTAAGAATTCCTTGGTTTGTTTGAGAAAGAACTTGGGAGAACATGGTGTGGAGTTGCTGAGAGATGTTTTCTTTAACATGGGGGAAGGTGAAACTGCCTCTACATAACTACGGAGATGGTGACTTGATGTGTGCTGGATGGAAGTTTCTTAGCCAACTTGATGACAATACCGAGAACCTGGATGAAGGTCAAGTAGAGTTCTCATGCAGGCCATGTGGAAGAAGAGGCAGATCCCCAGAAAAGGCCTCCTGAGGAATAGAAGGGGAAAAAGAAGGGTGAGAAGGAGAGGCAAGAGATTTGGTCCTTGCTCACCACCCCAAGCACTTCCCTCATTGGCCACCTCCCAATGAACACAGTTAGTGTTGGCAGTGTAGACTCAAAGTCAAGCTGATTGCCTATCTGGCAGCTCCATAGTGTGTTTGCCCTAGATTTTTTTAATGTGTTTTATTCATAAATGTACCCACAATGATGTGATTCCAATTTCACTAGCTTTCAGAGCAGAAATCTTACATCCTTTCTTCTGGAGAACCTGCTTCAATACAACAGTCCTCTTGCTGTTTCCCATTCTTGACTGGTTATAGGATGGCCATTTAGAAAACCTGTTCAAACAGGAGGAAAGGGGAGGTTAAAGGGAGAAGAGTTGATATTTCCAGAAGCACTCCAAGTCTTGGGGGTAGGGAGATTGCATAGGATCCTGTGGCAAAATGTCAACAGATTACTCAGGTGGCAATGCTGTTATGTTTCTTCTGAGGGGAACTACTGTTTTATATATTACACATTACATACACATATCATATATGTTCTAGCACATATACATAATATATGTAATATCTACATATCACACTTACACATTATGTTTTGTATATTATATAAAATACGTGCATATTTTATATATTACATATATTTACACAGAGAGAGAGAGACAGAGAGAGAGATTGGATTTAGAGGCAGCTATGAATAGTCATTGGACCCAGAGTCAAAAATACTTGAGTTTAAATCCAGCCTCAGACATTTACCAGCTATGTAACCTTGAATAAGTCACTACTTCTGTCTGCATCAGTTTCCCTACTTGTAAAATGGGGCTAATAACAGCACCTACCTATTATTAAGAATACATAATATAGGAGGCAGTTAGGCTCAGTGGATTGAGAGTCAAGCCCAGAGATGGGAGGTCCTGGGTTCAAATCTGACCTCAGACACTTCCTAGCTGGGTGACCCTGGGCAAGCCACTTAACCCCCATTGCCAACCCATTACCACTCTTCTGCTTTGGAAGCAATACATAGTATTGATTCCAAAATGGAAGGTAAGGGGTTTTTTTTAAAGACGTATAATATCTATTACATATATATATATGTATATATATAAATTAATTGTTGGTAATAGTGCCTCCCTATTATTGTGAAGATTAAAGGGAATAATAATTGTAAAGTTCTTAACACAATGCCTGGCCCATAGTACGTACTTATTAAATACCTGTTTCCTTTCTTCTTTCATGTACCTTATGTTTTCTCTCTTTTTAGGGACCCCTGTGGGTCCTTTTCATCTTTTCTCATTTTCTGTGGGATGGAATAAAGGCTATCCTCTGCCTGCCATATATTTATTATTTTCAGTTTTTATGTGAGAACTGGAGGCTAGAAACCTGGATATGAATTCTACCTCAGCTTTATTTGGAGATTTTCCTGGAATAAGCTGTAGGTGGGAGCATCAAAGCCAGGGAGAAACAATGTGCTTGGGCAGATCCCCCAGATGCAGCTTGGGGAGTTGTTAGACTCCCTAGACTAGTTGAAGGGAGACCCTAGGCTCTGGATTACATTAATCCTAGAGAATGAACCCAGAGAGTTCTCTTTCCTTAGCTGGCTGTTCTCACCCAGGGATTACTTCAGGAAAATCTGGTTTAAGCAGAGCTCTTGTCTAAGTTTCCACAACTGTAGTTAACAGAGGTCCTAGTTCCCATATAACAGAGCTCCCCAGAAATGTCAATTATATGACTATATTTATAGATATGTGGACATTTTTCTATGAAATACTGAGTGAAAAAGTCAATGATACACACATATAGATATCTGCACCTACATCCATTTACATGTATATGAATGAATTCATGTATTATGTCATGCTTTCAAGTTTACATAGCATTTTTAATAGTCCTGTTACAGAATTAGCAAGTCGAAGTGTTATTATCCATATTTTGCCAAAAAGGAAATCAAGGCTCAAGAGGGTAAACGACCAAACTAAAATCATAGGACTGGTATTTATCAGACTCAGATATTCTAGTTTCAAGTCCAGGGCTCTTTCCATTGAGTTTTCAGAGTACCAGTATCTTTTCTTGTTATTTGGATAACCACTTAATTATTGGCTTTCCTCAAGTCCTCCCCTGATGTCTCAAGGCAGTCATCAAGAGCAAACCCTGGCATGTTCTACCAAAAGGGAAAGTTCTCCTTCCAGCACTTCCTCCGCTGGGCTCTCTCTTCTTCATCAGAGGAGCAACCCAACTAAATGTGGAGTGTCAGCAATAGAACATTCACTGGTTCTTAGATGTTCACTTCTCCCCATCCCTGCAAGGAATACATTTTAAGGGGGTTGCCTTGAACCCAGGACTCCAGCTTCCAGACCCAGAGTTCTGTCCTCTACATAATAGTGCCTTTTTTTTTTTGACATTGTAAAGATATTATGGGTAAATATTTTTGAAAAGGTCAGAAGAGAAGCAGCTGGATTAAGTACAGTGGAAAGAGCAGTAACTCTAGAACCAGAGGACCCCATTTCAGATAGGGCTGCAGTTTTCTCAGTTGTAAAATGTCAGATTCCCAATTTCACCAAATGTCTTAATATTCAGAGCTAATTTCATTTCCTGTAAAGTCAGCGTTAAGCTAACGATAGAAAGTCAAATTTTTAACTAAAAATCCTTCTCTGTTCCTGCACACCCAGACTCACAGTCCTTGGCAATAACAACGTACTAATTAATACCTTACATTTCGTTTTCTCAGTCACCCAGTTATTATAATGAGAATAATCTGGGTTTAGAAAACTAATCATAGACGCCCCCAATCGGCATGCTTCCAGCTAATTACCAGCAGTGTATTAAATGTCCTCGCATACTAAACACTACCAGGGTTTCAGAGCAAATCTGAAGTGAATAAATCCCTGACCTAAAGTAGATTTTATGTGGAATAAGGAAGGACAGAAGACCCCCCCCCAAACATGGGAAACAGAGAAACGCACAGAATACACAACCCAGCAAAAGCACATGAGCTGTATCACAAATGTCCCGTCCAGCTCTGAAGGCTACGATTCTTTGGTACCAAGGGCTGCGAGAGGAAGAGGCGCCGGGAGACTGTCAGAGGATACTGAGAGGAAGGAACCAGCGGTGCGCTCCCTCTTAGGCTCCCTGAACGTTGGGGTTCGGGGGTGGGGAATGGCGTGCGAAGCTTCCTACTCCTTCCCCAAAGCCCTTTCTTGCTCGAGGGAGCCAGTGCAAGCCCGAGGTTAAAGCCCTTGTGGAGTCGTTTTCCACGTCTGTTCCCTAGTCAGTCCGTCCTGGAGGCCGGCTCCAGTATGCTATAAATACAGCAGGCCACATGCTGTTGTGACATAATGTTCCCTCCAGAGCCCAAGCCTGATAACATGAATTTGCCCTTTAAATGTCCCTAGAGGGAGCAGCAGGCCCCCAACCCGCTCAGACCTCCCGGAAGCGCCTCGCCCTCCGTGCCCTCTACTGAGGAATGGGATGGAGAGGGTATCCAGACACCTGTCCAGCCAATGCGCACGGAGCCAAATGGCCCGAGGGCCCTCCTCCTTCTCTCGCGAGACGGAGGGTCATATAAGGAGGTCTGGGGGAGAAGCGCTCTGCCCCTTTTGGATCCTGGTGGTGGGACGGAGAAGGGGGTCAGGGCTTCTGGCTGGGGGGAAGTTTAGGGAGCAGTTCCTTTGACATTGTGGGTACGACCAACTTCCGTCATGGGTGACCAAGCGCTGAGCTTCCTCAAAGACTTTCTGGCAGGTGGCATTGCCGCCGCGGTTTCCAAGACTGCGGTTGCTCCCATTGAGAGAGTCAAACTGCTTCTGCAGGTGAGGATTAGAGCTGGAATGGTTTTTGCATGCATTAGGGGCGAGGAGGTGAAGGGTCCTGCCCCGGGGAGGCAGTACCAGCTAAGTAGCTTTGAGGACAGGTGCTTTGTCCTCGGCCAGGGTGAAGGTGGGACAGGCCTTGGTCCAGCCCAGGTGGAAATGGGGCGGAGGGGCTCAGATAAGGGGGGTGAATGACTCGGGAGTCTAGCCTAGGGGAAAGCCGCTACTCTCTGGGCCGGGCCGGGGACGTGGAGATGGAATTGCTGGTGTCGGGTGGCGCCCAGCACTTCAGTGCCTAAATATGGAAAGCCTCCTGGGGATCGAGTTACATTGAGCAAGACTTCTCCCAACTGAGGCAGTGCGCAGACCTAGGCAAAGGTGGCAGGAGCTGTCCTCGCCCCGGCTCCCCTTCGCTCGACCTCCTTGTCCCCTTGCCCGGTAAAGGTCACTCATCCTCTGTTCTTACTACCTCCTCACCCTTCCTTAAAGGCAAAGGGCCATCCATGTGGGTGGAGCGTCCCAGCTGGGGCACCTCCAGGGGAGAGAGAAGAAAGGCTGGATTGAGAATGAGGAGACTCCTGTCACTGATTCACTGGAGACTGGACAAATCTCTCAGCCGGCGTCTGCCTCTGTTCAATGTGGCAGAAGGCTAGATTTTTCCCAGCTCTAACATTCTAGGAGCTGATCCTGGCACTCTTCCCATCCCTAGCTAGGGACTTGGGCAGCACCCCCACTACGGCTTAGAAAATGAGGCTTCCGGGACCCCAGTGAAATGCAAAGGCAGGAGTTTGCCGTCCCCGGGGGAGGGAATGGAGGGAAGTATTCATTGGCTGGCCCATAAGGCCTGAGCTGGGAAAGCGGTACAAGTCATTTTTTTCTCCCATCCCTTCCCCTCTTTCCTTGTCTTTTCCACTTCTTCCTGTGGTCTAGGTCCAACATGCCAGCAAACAGATCAAAGCAGAGCAGCAATATAAAGGCATAATTGACTGCGTGGTGAGAATCCCCAAGGAGCAAGGCTTCCTCTCCTTCTGGAGGGGCAACCTGGCCAATGTCATTCGTTACTTCCCCACCCAAGCCCTGAATTTTGCCTTCAAGGACAAATACAAGCAGATCTTCTTGGGGGGTGTGGACCGGCACAAGCAGTTCTGGCGTTACTTTGCTGGCAACCTTGCTTCTGGTGGAGCAGCTGGGGCCACTTCCCTCTGCTTTGTCTACCCACTGGACTTTGCTCGAACCAGGCTAGCCGCTGATGTGGGCAAAGGTGCCACTCAACGGGAGTTCAGTGGCCTGGGCGACTGTCTCACCAAGATCTTCAAGTCTGATGGCCTGAAGGGCCTCTACCAGGGCTTCAGTGTGTCTGTCCAGGGCATCATCATCTACAGGGCTGCCTACTTCGGGGTCTATGATACAGCCAAGGGTGAGAGGTTAATGGGGATAGAGTGAGAATTACCCAAAAGGGGCCCTTTTCCCCACTCACTTATCCTGATGCTACTGGCTGAGGAGGTGGGGATGCATTTAAAGGGAGTGCAATTTTCTCCTCTGATGGCCTCATTTTTCAGAGAGGAAAGTGAACAGCTTTTCACAGCAACTATCAGAGTAACTGATCCTTCCCTAGGATAAATACTGTTTAATCAGTCCTGTGGGCTCCTATGCCTTGGTCAGGCACCAAACTAAAATTGTGCGCTTCCCTATTAGCGCCTACCACTTCCCAGTTGACTGCTTGATACTCAAAGTCTAGGCTAAACAGGAAGGACATGAGGCAGGAAGTGGGGTGGGGATGGCTTTTTTTCCTTTTCTCCCAAAGTGGGCTAAATAAACAAATGTATATGTTTGATGCTGTCGGCATTCTTTACAGGAATGTTGCCTGACCCCAAGAACGTGCACATTATAGTAAGCTGGATGATTGCCCAGACAGTGACTGCAGTGGCAGGACTGGTGTCCTATCCCTTTGACACTGTCCGTCGTAGAATGATGATGCAGTCTGGCCGGAAAGGGGGTATGTTTTTCTTCATCTTCCATGTTGCTGCAAGCAAGGGGATAGGCAATTTCAGGAATCTGGTACGGCTGACTTGTCTAGCTCCCACCATTAGCAGTGATCAGTTCTTTTTACTGTCTAAAATGGCAAGAGAGGGGAGTGGAGAGGCTGAGATGATGGATTAAAAACTAGTCCCTCCTATTAGCTTTCCCCCCATTTTATTCTTAGGAAGAAATCAAAGACATCATCTTATCGAGAGAAAAAAGGGGAAACTAATTTAGTCGATAGTATGAGGGAACATGAGGGAATTAAAGAAAGGTTCTTGATCAGTATGGTGGCCCTTGGGTTACCACTTTTACAATCTGTATATACACAAAGTTAGAGAGCCTGGAGTCGATTATTCAGCTAAATTTCTTCAAGTATTTAGCTACTTCAAGTGCAACTATATTTCTTGAGGCGGAGGCTGTGTGGTAAATCATTTCTGGAACTCAGTTCCTGAGATTGTTGTTGTTCAATCATTTCAGTCATGGATCTTTGTGACCCCATTTGGGGTTTTCTTGGCAAAGATAATGGCGTGGTTTGCCATTTCTTTCTCCAGCTCATTTTGCAGATGAGGAGATTGAGGCAAAGAAGTTAAGTAACTTGTTCAGAATCACATTCATGTCCACATCTGAACTTGGGTCTTCCTTACTCCAGGCCTGTGCTTAATCTACTGAGCCAACTAGCTGCCTTAAAAGCAAAAGGGCTCTTTCTGTCTTAGCTTGTAATTTGATGGAAATATCTGCATAAATATCTATTCTCCAATTCCTCTTGTAGCTAGAAAAGACTAAGAATAAGAGGAAATCCTTGTCTACCCAGCTAAAGAAGATTTAGGCAACTGGTATTACACAGAACTGGAGCATAAAGTTCCAGTGGCTTAAATTTCGTGGATAAGATCTAAGCCTCTGTCACAAGAGATTTTAGAAAATGGGCTTTTATTAAAGTTATGAACAACTTACCAATTTTTGTCTCAACAGCTGATATTATGTACACTGGGACACTTGACTGCTGGAGGAAGATTGCAAAAGATGAAGGATCCAAAGCTTTCTTCAAAGGTGCCTGGTCCAATGTATTGAGAGGCATGGGCGGTGCTTTTGTATTAGTGTTGTATGATGAGATCAAAAAGTATGTCTAATTCAATTAAAACTCTTAAGTTCATTGGTCCCAGATCCAGTTTCTAATGTTACCCGTGGTTTAATAGACACTTCCTCAAAAACCTGGCAACACTTACATGGGATAACACCAGGCTGACATGGATATCATAGCATAAACTTGTTTTAGTCCACTGGACCACATATGAATTTTGCATTATACAGACAAAGTATACTTGCAAATATAAGGTAACCTTTATTTCTATGCTTCTACAATTAATTTGGGAAATGATGACAATGACCTAATGTGAACCATCAATAAATACTATTTAAGGCTCATTCTCTAAATTTTTACTTTATTAAAATCTTAAATGTCAAACAGGATGAAGAGTTCTTAAATCCCAATTGCAGATTATATGAAAAAGTAGTCCAAATGAAGGGTACAATTGCATGTCATGAACTATTTGTAAATATTTTGTAAATAAGTGACAATTTTTATAAACACAGACTACTACACTGACTACAAAGTTTTAGTAGCAACTCAAGAACACATACCCTATGCACAATCTTGCGGCAGGGATAAATAGTGGAGGATTAGAAAGGAATAAAATGGACAGCAATTTAAAATGTTTTACATGTTCTAACACTATTTCAAAGAGACATCTCAAGGGGCACTGGGGCTTTTCTTTCAAATAGTTTTAAAACCACTGTTTTAGGTAAAATGCATGATCTAGAAACAAATCCTGATTCAGTAAATCTATGCAGGGAAAGAAAAATAGATTAAGAAGTCATTTTAAATTGTATAATTTTTATCTAAAACAGAATAGGGTATAGGAATAAGGATTACAAACAACTGGGTTTTGCTCTATTACTATTAAATCACTTGCCCAGAAGTATAAAGCAGGGGCAAAATTAAGTAGAATTTGATCAACTCTCTATAGAACTTCACCTATGTAGCACCTGCTGGTTTCTTGAACATTTATTTGGGAGTTTAAAGAATGTTTAATTGAATTCCAAAAGGAGCTAACAGCTAGATGGAGGAATTAAAAGAAAACAGAACACAATTAAGCACTAAATTAATATGTAACAAGGAGAGGTAAAAGAGAAAGATCAATTATTAATATGGGAGTGGGAGAAATTAGAGAAGGCTGGAACTTGGCCTTAGAGAATAAGTAAAAAGACCTTTGAAGATGTACAAAAGCCAACAACTAGCTAATCTGATAAACTAATATGGGTTGATTACAGAGAAATAAAAATGCGTTTTCTCAACACAATATTTAATTCATCTTGCCCCTCCAAGGAAGTTTTGTTGGCCAGCTCAAGTGTGGTGCTAACAGAAAGGATTTCGGGGGAGGAAGGAAAGAGAAAGTCATCTTTAGAAGCATTTTTTCCCCATGATAACTATTAATAGACACAGCTAAATCATTCTTAGCCCTAAATACAGGAAATGTAGGAGAAAAACTCTGAAACATAAAAAAATCAGTCAGATCTAGGGAAGAGGAAGGTAGGCTGGTTCATGATTTAAAATCTATCCATTAAGCTAGATTAGGCTTAGACAAGTGATAAAGGTGATAAAAGCAAAGGTGCTTTTTAACAAAGGGAAAACCAAATCTTAACTCTGAATGTGTTCCAGACCATACATTTTGAAAAATTTATGCCAAAAGTACCATTTTGGGTCAAGATGGGGTTTCAGGCAGGCTTACATGAAAATCTCAATGAAAACTTGAAAATCTCAAGCTTCTACATTGCTTGGTTATATTTTGCTTCTCTCTTATTGCCTAGGAAGGCTTTTTAATCCCTATTAGCTATTAGTTAACCTCATGGCCTCTGTCCTTCCTGGACCTAAATGTTATAGAAGTCATTTAAGAATTGAAGGTAGCAGAGGGGCAGTTGGGTGGCTCAGTGGATTGAGAGTCAGGCCCAAAGACAGGAGGTCCTGGATTCAAATCTAACTTCAGATACTTCCTAGCAGTGTGACTCTGGGCAAGTCACTTAACCCCCACGGCCTACCTCTTACCACTTTTCTGCCTTGGAATCAATACATAGTATTGATTCTTAGATGAAAAGTGGTTAAAAAAAAGAAGAAGAATTAGTGGTAGCAGAAGATAATTAAAACAATCTTCTGGGGAAAAATCTTTGAAGATTCAGTAACAGAAACCATTCTCATGCCCGCCCGCTCCCCCCACCCCAACTTTACAGTTAGTCTGAAAAGTTTGGTTTACATAAAAAGACAACATCTAGCCAAAAGGTAAATCTTAGTTTAATTTCTCTTGTAATTTTTTTCCCAAAGTAATCTATAACAAAGGTCACAACGTGTTATTTAAAGCTTCATACACTAATTCACTTTTAAAACTGTACTTTGGTATTGTGATGACAGAATTTGACAATAAGCCCACTGGAACCATATCATGGTGGTTGTTTTTCTCAAACCATCCCTATGTGGTAGAAATAATCACAAAGAAAAAAAATAAAATCAATAAATTTAAATTTAAAAAATCACAGGACTCTCCTACCCATTATAATGTTCTCACTTCATTCAACCTTTAGCTTAAAGCGATTCTCTCACACTATTATGAGAGACAATCTTTAAGATATTTACCAAAAGATATTTTCCAATGCCAACAATGTTTTATGCTTTCTTTACATAGTTATATTGTATTTCTACCCCAAAATCATAAAACTGGTATTATACTTATAAATTTAAAAGGAAAAAATATCATAATTCCACCTATGATAAAAAATGATGGCGACTAGAAGCTTTTTAAAAAGCCATTGAAAATATAGGATAATGTGTAGTGCAATAAAAACTATAGTATATTAAGACCGAATATATTCACAATTAAATACCTATCCTTTAAATAGTTTAATTTAGTTAACATAATGCTTGAGACAATTATCTTAATTTCAAGAAAATGCTGAGACATTACTATTCCTGTAAGACTGCTTTACATTGCTTTCATTCTATTCAAAAGAAAAAACTTTATTTGAACTTACTCTTCATCTTAACAAATCATTTTTCTAATGTTTCAAATGGGGAAAATACATTTTATGACAGCCAAGATCAAAATCTAAGAACCATAATTTCAAATATTTTTTTCTAAACAGTTTTTTCCCATATCTATAAAATCTGAAGAGCTAAACCAGAAAGTTATACGTTTACTAAATTACTGTGCCAGAATTGTGACAGTTCTGTGTTAATAAAATTAGACATTATTGCACTTCATCTATGGCCATAGGTTTCACTACTCTCTTTCCCCTAAATGATACACAAATCACTTAAAGACTAAGATAATAATAAACTTAAGCACTGGGGCATCTAGGTGACTTAGGGGAGAGAGTATCAGATCTGGAGTTAGTTCAGTCACTTCCTAGCTGTGTGACTCTGGGCAAGTCACTTAAACCTAGCTGCCTAGCCCTTATCACTCTTCTGCCTTGGAACTAATATTTGGTATCAATTCTAAGACAGAAGGTAAGGGTTAAATAAATAAAATACACTTAAGCAATTGCCATATAATATCCCATATTTTATGATCTCCATAATTAAAAGATAAACTACATCATTAAAGTGTAAAATGAATAAAACTAATGATTATCAAATAAAACTTCTGGATTGTTGTTCAGGCAGCATTTGGAAATGGAGGTGATAGTTGAATGTATTTCTTCTACAGGCACCTGTGTTCAAGAAATACTTGAAGAAGCCTCCTTGAAATCAGAGACTTGTGGAACACTGTTTTAAAAGCTAGTGCCAAATTCAAACATACAAACACAAGTACTTCGTTGGAGTACTGTCTAAGAATGTTTTTGTGGAGATTATAAAAATGTCTGGCCATGCCTTGCACTTCCCAGCAAGGGAAATGGATCTCTTCCACAAGAAATAGTTCTAAATGGCTTGGAATTTGGGGACGAAGCATTTTGCTTCTAAAAAGAACAGCAGTCAGGTTAGCATTTGATAAAGAGCAAACCAATTCTGAATAAGAGTCTGGGCTAATAATCCTAAACCTAAGGGACAAATCACTTAACCAGAACCTTAGTTTCTTCATTCATAAAATGAGCAGATGGGCTATGTGATCTCTAAAGTTGTCTTTCAGCTCTAGAGTTTAGGAGTATGATTTCTGGTTGCAAATTCTTTCTAGGATATCAGAATCCTGAAATGGCAATCATATATTTACTAATTGGCTCAAATGTAAACAATTCTAAACATGTGATGGTTCTTTATGTTCATACTAGGCAATCTAGTGCTACCATAAACAACCTTCAAAGTACCTTTACTTTTATATCCAGAATATCCCCATTCTTCCTCAACTCTTGGGTTATTTTTATGGCACAGCTGAGTGGCAATCCAGTTCTATCCATGTGGAAATAAAACAAGTATGAACAAAGCTGAAGACCATCCCAACTTTTCTCTCCTATTCTTTTCCTTTAGGTTCCACCCCTTTTAAGCCCAATACTCTGTTGATCTCTGCTCCCTTCATCTTTCCCACTAGTGAAATCTAGAGCCATTAAGTTGATATCTAGGTTGACTGGACAGCTTTATTATTAAAGCTATGGCTGTGCACTCTTCAGACATGTTTCAGTAGTATTTCAAAGACCTGAAAGATAGCACAAATATTTAATAGATGCATACAAAATGCTCTTGGAGACTAATGTAGTTATGAACATAATAAACTTTATATTAATTTCCCTTCCCATTACAACTTACAAAAGCAACATACAAAAACTGACAATTTTCATCACTGAATGTCCAACATGCTGTTAAAATTCAGCCTCTTATTCCCCCCCCCCCAAGAAAGTTGGTGTACAAACATTAAAAGTGCAAGTTTAAAATGTGATCTTAATATTAAATACAGCTGTATCTCATTTTATAAGCAAAGCATGGTAAAACAGTTTAATTACCAGAGCAGCACATTAATAATTATGGCAGCGGCATTCAATGAACATTACAGTCGCAATGGAAGAAGCAGGATAATCTCAGAGTCAGTTTGCTTCCACATCACTGTTTAAACTCTGCCCTTGGCTCCCTCCCCCCACTAAACAAACTGTTCTAGATGCTAAGGATGTGAACTGATGTACAAGTCAGAAAACTGAGAATCAATGTTTAACATAACATAGTTTGGCTTACTGCCTAGAGTGCTGAAGAAATTAGCTTGTCTGTCTTGTCGACCAAATGTAGTTCATTTCAAAAGCACAGCAAGAGCGAAAGCTGGAGAATAAAAACCAACTCCCTTATTCTTGTGGCCATGGATCACAACTCTCAAAAAATGATTTGGCATTTAACATAGAAATGCCCCCCCAACTCCTCCAAACATTCTGCTGGGAGACTGAGAAGGCAAGTAGAGAAATAGAGTAATAATGATGGCAGCAGCATTATACTTCATCTTATGAAAGAAAAGCTTTTAAATAAGGACAGAAAAAGTTTCCAATTACTTATACCTATATTAAAACTCACTGTCCACTACCAATGTTAAATACAACTTGCAGTATTAAATAAAAGCTTGGCAAAATTATAGCTCCAGGCTATGACAAAAAAAAAGGGAAAAAAAGCACTAACATTTAAGAACAAATGTTGATTATTTAGGATTTCTTTTAGAGCACTATTCCTTTTAGCCTTATCAGTACTAGTAGCAACATCAAGAACTATTAAAAAATGTTGAGTCCTTTACCAAGTTCTTCCTTAATTCAGTTAATAATAAATAAGAAAATAAGAACATCACATACTAATAATGTTATCTCCTAAAACACAGATTGGTTTGATGCCTCCTGCTCCGCCTCTTAGCCTTTCAAAATGTAGTACCATCTTATTCTGAATCAAAAAATGTTTGCTTTGTTGCTTGTCTTGCTTGTCACACAAGACTAAAGCTGATGCAAATTTGGTCTTTAAAAAGTGCCATAAAGCAGCAGAGTTAAATTCCAAACTTCCCTTCACTCGCTCATTAACAATATTTCTATTCATCTAGAAATGGTGTGAAAATGTGGAAGAAGATTTTATACTCTGTACTCTCTGATGTTTGTTCACAGTTCTGAGGAGAGGAATAGATTAAAGTTTCAGGATCTAACTTGGGGCATCTATAGAGAATCAATAGTTGACTATTGGGGTGGTCCCACTATACACTTCCATCAATCTACCCTAACAATTTTCAGACCAAATTAACAGCTCCATCTGAAGGAAAAAAAAAGAAAATTTCAGTATATTTCTTAATGAAAACCATCAACTTAGCAAAGTGCTTCAATTATAAAATTCAAGCCATAAATCCACTCACATAGGTCCTGAAGCCCACTGAATAAATCAATTTAGGAGGTATGCTCATGGTTTAAAGTTTACTGGGAAAAAAAGAGAACTAAATAGTTAAAAATCCTGGGTCCAAAGTATTGCAATACCACCAAGCTGTCAGCATGACATTATGACTTGTTAATATGGTGAGAAAATTTACATGTATACTACCATCCCTGTATTAAATATACATGTGTGTATATATATATACACATACATCTCAGATAAATACATCCACACAGGAAACACTGATTTGACATGAAATTGTCCTTTGTAAAGTAAATTTTGCATCGTTACAATAAATTAATATAATGCTGTATACTTTAATCACTTAAAATAGGATTACAGACTTTTGCACAGAGAATTACAGTAATCTACAAGAGCAATTCAATAGAAATCTGGGTAATAACAATGTTCAAAATAAAATAAATTTCTTATAACCAAGCAGTACGAACATTAGGGGGTTTAGGTCTCAGCAGAGGGCCACTGGAAGCATCAGAAAGTGATCTTTCACTCTTACGACTGAGAGCACTCGTAGCACTGGATGACCTGGATGCTCCTCCTGATAACATACAAAAAAGCATGGAAAATTATCCAACCACATAAAATCTGGTCGTTATCTGATGTTCTTCACTTTCTATCTCTCACTTTAAACATTTCTTCAGTTCAAAAGATCTAAAATTAGAAAACTAAACTGTTTCCTTTCGTTTTCTCTAGGATGACACCAATTTTTGGGAAGTAGAAGCAAATTGAAGGGAGAAAAGGAACAGAACAGCTAAGATATAGCAAAAATCAATAATGGATTTGGAGTGGGCCACAAGATATGGATGCAAGTGCTGGTACTGCCACTTCCTGGCTGTGACCATCTATCCTCTCTGGGCCTACTGTTTTCTCATCTGTAAAATGAGAGGATGAGACTAAATATATAAGAGAGTCCCCCTTTCCACTCTGGCTAGATTCCCAAGAACTATTTCTTAAGCATAGACAATATAAACTATACTATTCCAGGCCCTGGGGAGATGAGAAGATTAGACAATCTCTTCTCCCAAGAATTTACCACCTAATAGAGGAGAATAATTTTAAAAATACACAGTTATTCAGGCAGAGATGGAATGAGACAAAATGAGAATGTATGAAAAGTGATTTGTAAACTTCATATAAATTACAATGATGAATATTGAGATTAAAGGCAAGGAGGCAAGGGAATGCCTGAGTGATAGTATAAACACAGTATATAGAAGGCTAAAAAGCTTAGATGGTACCAGATAACAGAAGGCCTTCCAATACCAGGCCCTCAGATATTCTGAATATTCTATTAGATAAAGTTTTGTTCTTTATTTAAGAGCTAACAAGAAGTCATGAAGATAAAGAGTGCCATGCTTCATAAAAATCTGGTAACAGTATGAAGAGTAGCTTAAAGTGGAAAAAGGGATTCAAGGTAGGAAGATTCAATAGTACTTTCATAAGAGTTCCTTTACTAGCCTAACAAGATATGATATGCTGTACTTGTAACTTGTAAAAGACAGAATTACAAAATTTCAGTGCTGGGACCCTCAGAGGCTAGTACTTATTAATCCATACAGGAGAATCCCCTCTGATGAGTGGTCACCAAAAGTAGGCATGAAGACCTCTTTCTGAGGGGAATTCACAATTAATAATAGCTGAATTTGCAAAGGCATTTTACATGTGTATTATTTCATTTGAGTCTTATCAATGCTAATAGGGTAAATACTAAAAATATTATCATCCCCATATGTAAAATAGGGAAACTGAAGATCAGGAAGTTTAAAAGACTTGCCTGTGGTCAATGTTAGAGTCATTCTGAATCTAGATTCATTTTCTGGTAACACTGGAAAAATCCATTTTTGGAAAGCTTTTCTTTACATCAAGCTTAAAACCACCTCTGCAATTTTCACCCATTGCTTCTAGTTCAGCCTTGTGGGATCAGTCAGACAACTCAAATCTCTCTCTTCTCCTGAATAAAAGTCCTTCAGAGATCTGGAGGCAGCTGCAAGCTTCTATTCCCCAAACTCTAAGATTCTTTTCTTCAGGTGAAAGGTCCACAATTCCTTCAACTAATTCTTAAGTAGGATGATCTTTAGGTCCTTTCCCATTCTAGCTGCCTTCCTCTGGAAACTCTATAATTTATCCATGTCCAGCCTATGTCATCTAAGCCAGAAAACAATACACTAGATATGGCTTGATAAGGGGAGAGAAGAGATGAGATATCAATTCCCTAGTACTGGTTACTGCTTTCTCTTAATGCATTCAAAGATCACATTAGTCTTTTAAATTGTTATAAATAAATATATATACATATATATATATGTAAAGCTTACAATACATTAAAACCTCTATATCTTTTTTATTTATTATTATCAAGTCAGACCTCTTCCATCTTGCATTTGTGAAGTTGATTTTAACTGAAGTGTAAGACTTTACATTTGTTTCTAATAAATTTCATCTTCTTAAACACACTGTTTTAGATTCTTCAGATATTTTGGATCATGAGTCTGCTATCTAACTGACTGGTCATCCCTCCTAGCTCTATGTTATTTGCAAAATGTGAAAACGCATCCTCTATACCTTCATCCAAATCTGAAAACCTGTTAAATAATATAAGGTTTCATTCTGCATTAAGCAAGTTAATTTGAAGATATTCACAACTAGCTACTCTTTTGAAGGAATTCAACTTGTTCCAGGCCAGCCTAACTATATTAAACCTAGGTTTGCAACACAATTCTTACACTTCATTTTCTGTGCCTCAGTTTTAGCATTTGTCAAAACAGAAATAGTATTTCTAGCACACATTTCACAGGTTGTCATGAGGAAAGCAGATCTTAAATCTTATTATCTTTATAGGCATGAACTATGTGCTCAAAGAAACCCAGTTTCCTTATAAAGAGGAGAAGATCCATATAAGATTACAAGATGTTAGCAATAAGTCTAGTTTAGATGTTAGCAATAAGTCTAGTTTAGGGGAATCTGACTTTGTGACCCACAGGCCCATGAATTAAATGTTCTTATATTAATGAATAATGAAAGGTTATTATGTTCAATAATCTAAAGATGTAAAAAGAAGTCAAAATTATACTTACTTAGTGGACTAATCTGACCATGAGTAGACTTCACTCGTCTTGAGACTGGGGATGTATTTAGGTAGCCCATATGGCGATGATAATCCATCAGCTGTTCTGTGCGTTTCATACCAACAGTGGGCTTCACAGCTTCAAGTCTTTTCAATAAAGCCTTCATTAAAGAAAATCAATTGAAATGTCTAAGATAGAGAGAAATACTTGAATATTGTCTAGAACTCTGAATCAATAAATCATATTAATGAGTTATAGTATATTATTATATATAACATGATATAATTAAGGACATATTTTATATATTACTATGTTACACAATTATATTAATAAAGATTGTGTATCATTTGAAAATAATCCTAAACTTTTAACGGTTTGAAAGTATGTTTATGTTAAGATATCAGATAAATCTTGAGTTGATATCCTATTAACATAAAAGTTGATCTGCCAGGAAGATCTGGGGTTCAGGCTCATCTCTGACATACTATCTGTGTGACCCTGGACAGATCACTTAACCTCTCTAAGCATCTAGAATTCTAAGTTGCAGAGAATAGTCACTGGGGGTTCCCCACCCCACTGAAATCACAGGTCTTGGATACCTTTCTGCCCCTACCACCAATGTAAATGATGTTCAAAGATGAGTCATTTTGACCATGCCTGTGCTCCCTAATAGCAATGCAGACTGTAACCCTTCTCTCTGACTAGCTGGATGGTCTCCATTTGCTGTGACCAACAAACTGACTACTTTGAAATGTCTATCCAATGTAGCTTAGTCTTTACAGCTTGGCATGAGGTTCTTGGTCAAGGCCTTTTTAGCAAGGTAGAGCTTGTCAGTTCTTGTGCTTGACAGCCATAGTTTTTAAGAACAGAATCTTGTCCCCACTATGATGAGACAGCATTAGAGTGGGTCTTTAGGCAAATAATTCTTTGTCAATTCTCTACAAAAACAGTATTATAATAGAGGATTAAATTCTATAAATTCCTGATCTAAAGGCAAAAACAAACTTTTTTAAATTAATATGGCCACAAATACTATACTTAATCAACTATAAATGATATATGTATACCTAGACATAAAGTAGAGTACAAGTCTTTCTAAAAGGGCAATACTATAGTCAGTCACATAACATTAATATGATATAGTATCTTGTCTTTGAAATCTTTGCTTTATCACAAATAAGAAGGAAAAAAATCCTTCATCTAGATTTGGAAAGCAGAAGTTTCTTTGGATATCCTCATTAGTTCTGCTCTTTACCCGCTTATTTGTTAACTTGGGCTTTTTAGTAATGATTATTATACATGACAGTTTATCTTTCTAAGTTTGGTGCCTTCATCACTATCACTCTCTGATGTGACCACCTCTGCTTTCACAATACAGCAAAGCAATAGAATGCAGAATTTTCTCTATTTTAAATTACAAAACAGTGACAATGCATATTTTGTCAACCACTGCAAAAAAAAAAAGGTCCTTATAATTCATCTATTTGAAATGGGAGAATAATCCTTTTACTACCTACTTCACAAGGTGATGATCATGAAAGTGCTTGTAACTACACTACACAAATGTAAACTATTATTTCAAAGAAAGTTTTAAAACAATTTCTGAAAGCAATATGCATGACAATTGTCACTGTTACTATCAGAACATGGACACATTTAAGGAAACATTTTCGCTCAGCTTCCAAATCACATGTACCTATTCCAAGTGTCAAGCTATCCATGAGATGAAAATGGCAAGCCCAGGAAAAATCCAAGTACATGCTACAACCAGAAATAGCTCTTGCTATTGTTATGTGTTGATTATAATTTAAACACATGAAAATAGATTTATATGGATCTTAATTAATCACAATTTATTGGTCAGTGTCCATAACACACCAAAAATGAGAAATCACTATCATGGCTCTTGGTTCTAGTACTATTTTGCATTATTTTTTAGCTGTAAGTTGTATAGTAATTAATCTCTTTTACCCAGCTAGAGAGCTTCAACTATTCTCTATATTTTTTGCATTTCCTCAGTGCCTAACAGAATACTAAGAACAGAGCTGGCATTCAATAAATACCAGCTGAATGAATAGGAAAAAATTCTTCTTGGGCTCCAAATAAAATGTTGTCACTCAAAATCTAATTGTTTTCTCTTTGGGAACATACACTCCTAGTTAGAAAGCAACATATCCATCTGGATCTGTCTCTGCTTCTAACTTATTGGAAACACTCAATTCTAGTGAGTAGCTTTTAAGCAATTGCCAGACGAAGTTTTCACTGCTCCTAAAGTGACATAGCACAAACCAGAGAACTAGGGCTGCTTTTGGGTGCCTTTTGTTATTCCAGTGAAAGGATAGGAAGTAAAAAAAAGAAAAAAAGGAATAATCAGGCTGAAAAGAACATACTGCTTTTAGTTCAAATGAAGAAATTAATCAAAAGAGAGCTTTCTCCTCTAGGAAAAAAAAAAAACTTTCCCTCTAATTAGGATCACTGTTTTATATATACACATACATATATGTAGATATATGTATATACTCATGTGTACATATGCATGTATATGTATATATGTACAGGAGAAGTTACTTTTCTGGATTTAAATTTTCTTTTAGTGTTTAATGAAGTTACATTACAAATGTGAGAGAAACATCTCAAGAGCAATTGCTCCCTCTACTGGTCAAAATGACTATTTACTCTTGGCTTTACTAGCATGGCTGGACTCATACTGTTTAATAAATATTAACATTTTTAATATTCTTTAAGTTGAATCTTTTAACTTTTAAAATACATCATTAATTTATCCTGCTCTAATAGAGAGGGTAATATCACCTGCTCTTTCTTGAAAATGATTAAAAAATCAATTTTACTTGGGTAATAATAAGTCTTTATCTTCAAAACAAATTACGTTTTTCTTTACCCGTCCACTTTTGTGAAAGTCTTGTTCCAAGGGTTATGTAGCGCTTACTGCAAACTCTGCTTAGAAATACACTAAAGCATCCTTTTAAGTTCATACAGGTTTAACAGCTATGCTTCATTCCTCAATGCCACTGCCTTTAATGGCTTATTCTGAGTTTTAGTAGCAAGGCAATGATTCAAAAGCAGAAAAACTAGGAGGGAGCTTCATTGGTAATTATTTTAAAATTCCAAGGCTCTTTCTCTTTCCATATAGTGAGAAACTCAAGTATAATTAATTGCCTTTCCTTGCTATCCTGCTTCCACTAATCCCACAGCCCCTAAGATGTTCTTGTCCTTCTAGAGGAAAGGAAAACATCAAAAATGATGAAATGGAGGCAAATAAAAGCCTCCAGGTCTACAATAAAGACTAATGATTCAACAGATCATAAACCGGTGGAAGTACCTGGGTGTACATTACTGCTATTTCCCTTTATCATATTTCTGTTGACCTCACACTTGGCATGGAGCTTTTTACAGGCAAAGTAGGAGTTCAATAAATGAATGGAAAGGTCTTAAAACATTTAGTCACCACAAAGGCTATTTTTGAAAAGAATAACCTATGGGGAGTGAAAAGAATAACGTATGGGGAGCAGCTAGGTGGCATAATAAATAGAGCACCAGGCCAGGAGTCAGAAGGGCCTGGGTACAAATTTGCCTTGATACTTCCTAGCTTTGTGGCTCCAGGCAAGTCACTTAACTCCAACTGCCAAGCCCTTGCTGCTCTTCTGGATAAGAACTGATACTAAGATAGAAGGTAAACTTTTTTTAAAAAAGAAAAAAAATTGTTTTGAATGTTTCTGCTTCCTACAGGAAAATTTGTTGAGAAAGCACCATCAATTCTAACTTCCATGGAAAGACTTGACTTTTCTTTATAAGACATTTCAATGATCTGGACTTCATCTGAAATAGAAGAGGTTTCCAGCAGGAGGGATATGGGTTTGGAGATCAATTTTTATAAGCTGGAATGTACCTCTCAAAGGTCACCTTTTCCAATATCTCCTTCAATTCAGTGACTTGCCCAAGGATACACAACTAAGAAATAGCAGAGTAGGGACTAAATTAAAAGGTTTAACAAATTCATGATGGATACCAGGTTATCTTAAGAGCTCAAGGTAGATAAGTAAGGATCATCTGGTCATAAACCCTCACACTACCATAAATTTAAGAGATCAGATTTCAAGAATTTTAGAGAAAGGTTGGGGTAGATCAGTGGATGGAGAGTCTGTCTACACAGGGAAATTTAGGTAACCAAACTTTAAAAGAACAGAAACAAATGATGGAACCAAGGGCAGTTAATGTTGGGGTGGGGGGAGTGGGTTGGGGCAGGGAACCCAGTCCTGTGTCCTAGTACTAGGTTCTTGCTGGATTTTGCTCATTAACAATAAAGACAGATGAAAGTTTTTGGAGAAAGCTGGTTATGATGATGTTTGAGCCTCCTACTGCCTTTAACAGGTGGTTCACAGTTCTAGTATGCCAAAGGGAAGTCAGTCTTTTAAAACAAACTGGAATAACTGTCTGGAGAAATCAGGTATTACTTGGCTTTATTTGGCCCACTTCTCCCCAGGTTGGTGTATCCCTTAATTCCTTACTTTTCTAAATTCTAATGCAAAACCATCCCTTAAAAGTGTTCCATAAAAGAGAGTAACCATCTATCAAGGATACCTGTAGAAAGGATTCCTGAATTAAAAGAAAGGGTATTGGAAAAGATGCCAGGGCCTTTTACATGACTAAAACTATGAGTAAATAAATATTTAGTGTTTACTATAGCTAAATTTGTTTTAGATTAAACATGGTGTGCTGATATGAGACCATGAACAAGTAATGGAACCTCTCTGAGACAACTTGATTTGCACTCTGGCAGTTGTTTTTTGTGGCCCTACTTTCTTCATCCTTCATCATCTCACAGACGTCATTCCATATATTTCTGGATTCTTCCTATTCTTAAGTAATGATGATGCATGACATTCCATTACAATAACATGTCAGAAATTCTTTAGTTAATACCTAATAATTAGGTATGTATTTCATTTTCAGCCTCATCATTATGAATAATGGTGTAAATATGGATCCTTTCTCGCTGTCAAAATTTTGAGGCATATTTTTCATAATGAAAACTTTGGGTCGGACGTTATGAATAACTTCATAACTTTTCTTTCATAATTACAAACTATTTTTCAGAAATATCAAATGATCTCTATATATAGACAAGATGAGCTTGCCCATATCCTTACTACCCTTTAAAACATATTTTCCTATCATTTAAGAATTTGATAGCTTCATAATTATGGAGTTACCTTGAGGTTGCTTTAATTTACATTCTCTAATTATTAGAAACTTTAGACATTTTTTAAAAAATCCTTACCTTCTGTACTAGAATTGATACTAAATATGGTTACCAAAGGAGAAGAGCAGTAAGGGCTAGGCAACTGGAGTTAAGTGACTTGCCCAGAGTCATACAGTTAGGACGTGTCTGAAGTCAAATTTGAATCCAGGACCTCCCATCTCCAGGCCTGGCTATCTATTTACTGAGCCACCTACTGTCCCAACTTTGGACATTTTAAAAGTGGTTCCCTAGCTTACATTTTTTCTTTTAAAATGTATTTATTCAGGGGGCAGCTGGGTAGGTCAGTGGACCGAGAACCAGGCCTAGAGATAGGAGGTCCTAGGTTCAAATCTGACCTTAGACACTTCCTAGCTGTGTGACCTCGGGTAAATCATTTAACCCCCATTGCCTAGCTCTTATTGCTCCTCTGCCTTCAAGGTAAGGGTTTAAAAAAATTTTTTTTAATTTATTTATTCACATTCTTTGACTACTTGTTTAAACAGTTCTCATAAGTATGTCAGTTCCCTATAAATTGTTAGGTATGTAAAGTTAAGAAATTCCTCAGTTTTTAACTTTACTTCAGCTACATTTTACTTGTTTGAAAGCTTTTTTATTTCATGTAATCAAGGAGACATATATAATTTGCCTTTTATGAACATCACTTTCTCCAAAGAACTAAATAAAAGATGAGTACCACACAGAGGAAAATGGAAAAGTACAAAAATGGGTTGGTTTCATGGTAAGAGTGAGGAAGGGCTGCCACTATTCTTCTGGCTCCTTGGTGATGTCTGGGTAAAGCAAGAAAGTCCTTCCAATGACATGTCAGCAACTTGAGGGCAGGGATGACCTCAAAAATGAAACATATTTTTCTTTTTATATTCCTGTATCTAGCACTGTGCCTGGCATACAGAAGGCACTGAATAAATGTTTGACGACTGATTAAACTAAACCTGTTTTTCAGGCTGCTTTCTATTTTTTTCAGTAATCCTTAGAAAGATTCCTTGGCCATTTGTTTACTGGCCATTTGTTTCTAGCACACAGTTCCACTGACCTGCTTTTCTTTTCTTTTTTTGTTCAGTGCCAGATAGCTCTAATAAGGATTGCTTTGTGATATAGTTTGAGAACTGGTAATGGCAATCCCTTTTCCTCCCTACTTTTTTCTCATGATATCCTTTGATATTTTTTGCCTTTTATGCCTCCAAATGAACTTTATTATTATTTTGTCTAATTGTACAAATATATTCTTCTCTTGGTAATTTCACTGGTATTATGTAAATTTGTAGAGAAATGTGGGTATCATCTGTTTTATTTCATTCTTTTTATTTGTATCCTTAGTACCTAGTACATAGTCTTGGAACACAAAAGGCACTTAAATGCTTGCTGATCAAATTATTATCCCAACGCATGAACACTACATGTCTCTACCATTATTCCACTCTAATTTTATTTCTACCCCAAAATCCCAAGCCCAAAACTTTATATTTATAGGCAAGTCCTTCACATAGTCTATGAATCCTCTGATATTTAAAAATTTTGTCTTAAGAAGAGTTTCCCTACTTTCTAGGGTTTTTTAAAGTGATATACTAAAGTTTATTTTTGTGCAATCATTTTAAATCTTATCACTTACTTCAGGCTATTTGTCTCAATTAAAATTCTTATTTTTTTCTCTAGCTTATGCCAAGCATACTAAAACATCAGCAAAGGTATAATTTTTCATTTCTTTGTGAACTTCACCTATAAATCCTTTTTTGGAAAGAATCATAATGCTAGTGTAGCATTCTAGCATTGTGCCAAAAATAGTGGCACTAGCAAGGAACTTTACCTTACCATACATCAGGGCTTCTTGGTCGGATTAGTTTGTTTTCTGAAACCTTTTACTCACCTTCTTTCCTTCTATATTTTTAATGTATCTATTACAACATGACAAAGTGTTTTTTTCTTGTTGTTGTTGTTGTTGTTGTTTTTTAACCTGTCATGACATTCATCTGCTCAGAAGATGGCAGTGGCTCCCTACTCCCTACCAAGAAAAAGTCAAATCCCTCTACATGGCATTTGAGTTCTTCCTCCTCAAACCTAATACTATATAATCTTTCCAAATTTATCTCATATTACTACCTTTTGGATAAACCCTCTAGGTACCTCAGACAAACCCAACTTACCATGGAACCCCAGGATGTATAACTGGAAAAGACTCTAAAGTTTTCATTTTAAAGAGGGCAAAACTGAGTACCAGGAAGTTTAAATGGCTTGTCAAATATCACAGGAATCAAGTGGCAGAGTCAGAATATGAACCTAAATATTCTTTTATTTTCAACGGTAGGCTCAGCTACTGGACTGGTACTTTTAGTTTGATTTTGCTAGTGATTTGTTCTGCATAAGATACAACAAATCTATTAAAGTAATAGTCAATGTACCACTGGTAGGCTCCAGTCAAAAAAGCTACACAGTTGTTTACAACCTGCTATCATAATCTGAGGCTGAGCCCCAGCTACGGTAATAAAAGGTTCTGGAGTAAGTACTTTGAAGCCTTGGGCCACCTGTGCCACCAACTAGCTACATGGTCACGGATGAGTCACATCTCCTTTGTGCCTCGGGAAACCTTTAAAACTTTTCAATAATGTTGTCCAATGGATAAAACTGTCTTATTATTATCTATTTTTGTTTTCAGATAACTAAGCAAAAATCATAATTTACTTAAAAAATCATATTCTTTGAGTTCTTTAGTGAAAAGAACATACATTTGCATTTTTTTTTTAGTCTCTCAAAGGTCTAGGGTGACTTACCAAGTTCTCTCTCTCAATCCTTTGTTGCTCCTTCTGTCTGTTGAGAGCACTGTGGTACAACTTTGGCTGTGGAACAACAGGTTTCCTAGGAATGGTACTCTTAACTCTTGGTTTTTCAGCCTGTTTGGATAGTTCTTTTAACAACCTTTGATTTTCTCGATCGATCTGTCTTACCTCCTCCTTTGTAAAAGAGTAGTTTTTCTTGGGTAGTGGAGAGGGTCGATCAACATTAAATTTTTGTTGTTCTTTTTTGTCTAGTTGCAGAAAAGCTTTAAGAAATGAACAAAAAATCCTCAGATAAAAATCATAAAGTAAAAAAGTGATATCACTGAAGTTTCATAAAATCTATATGTATTTCTATATATTCTTTGCTCCTGATATTTAAAGATAGTTAGCTTATTTCCTTTTGAACTCTTTACTGATAACAGGATTATACATCTGAAGCATTTTAACTAGATACATAATATATACTTTCATAATTAACAAAGCCTGAGCTCACAATCTGCTTTCAATTCAATGCCTTTTCAAAATACACACTTTTCAATAAGCCTTCAACCAAGAATACTCTTCACTAGCAAGTTCTACTTATAATAAATAGATGGCAGATAAGTCATCTTAAGAGGAATTAAAAAATGTTTTTTGTCTGCTTCAGATGTTTTTATATTTAAAGTACTGTGTGTACAAATACCAGTTCCTGATGACCAGAAAACCTTTGTTTCCACTAATAGTTTTTAAAGTATTACTAGTTCTGCATTAAGTACTAAATACTTAATTTAGGAACTTAATATACTGGGGAAAGTTTTACTTCTCCATCTAGTCATAAAAGAGGAAAAGTGATCCAGGTACCAGGAGAAAATTTTGCTGAAAATATGCTAGAATAGCTTTGAAATCTTTGGGATCTTTAAGAACTGCTTTAAGAACTGTGGTTTGACTACCAAGGCAAAAATAACTCTGGGCTATCCTGAAGCAAACAAGCAGCTTGATATTTTACTTTACAAGCCCTACCATAAGTAAAATTTCAAAACATAAGCAGTATTCCAAATATACATTGTCTTTAAAAAACCAAAACATTCACTGCTAACTCAAAACAGAAATTTGAATGAGTTAACATTATCAAGTAAAATAAATCCTTTTTGGTCCTCATTTCTAAAATTTCTATTGATTTACTTAGCTAGTAGAATATAATTATAATTTTCTTGATAAGTTATTAAAAATTAAACACTCTTATAGAAAAGACACCAAAATAAATTTCTGTAACAATACATGAAATATTTTATAGATTAAGTTCTTTATGGAAATAAGTTTTTAATTTCTAGAAAATATCTGACACGTTAGCTTTTAAGAATCCAGAATAATAGCAGACAATAAATTTGAGGCACATTTGCAAAGCAGTATGTTAAATAATTAGGCTGATCATAACTCTTATGGATACAAAAGACACACAACAACTACGTAAAAATATAAGGTTACTGTAGAAAGAAAGGTACAAAGTGCTGCTGGAGCAAAGGTAAATTGTTGATTTGGGGAAGGAGAGGACATGGGTAGAGAAACTGGATCAGGGAAGGCTTTTCAAAGAAGATGATATTTAACCTGCTCTGCTCTAGAAATGACATGTAAGATTTTAACAGGCCAAGAAAGGGAAGAACATTCAAGGCTTAAAGAAGAGTGTAGAAATGCATAGAAATGGGAAGGTACAGTGAAAATAGAGGTGTATGGATAGATTTAAGGGGATCCATATTCTTGGACAGGAAAGCATCCCTCCAACACATCTTTATTTTCACTAACCTTTAAATGAAAAAGAACATTTCCTTCAAATATTTAAAAAACATTTTGAAAAATAGGTTCATAGGTTTCATCAGACTGCCAAAGGAGACCACCATACAGAGGTTAAGAATTCTTGTTCTAAAGGATCTACTAAGTAGAAGAGATCAATAAGAGATAAATATGAAAAAATGAAAAAAAAATATGAAAAAAAAATGAGAGTTGGAAAAGTAGAGTTATTTCAGATTATGGGCAGACTTGAATGCTAGTCCAAAGAGTTTCACTTGGTGGTAAATAGGTTAAAAAGGAAATTTTTGAGTTAAAGAAGAATATGACTAGATATCTATGCATCAAGATTAGTCAGGCAGGCAGTGCCATGATGAATGCATTACAGGGGGAAGAGAGTGGAGGCAGGAGGACTTTGGTATTAGGCTACTGGAACAGTAACCAAAGGGGAATAATCTAGCAAAGGAGCAATAGGAAAAATGGTAGAGACAAGAGATAGTACAGAGAAAGAATGCAAAGAATTTGATATTAGATTCATTATTAAGTTGAAAGAAAAAAAAAGCTTAAAGCAAAATTTCAAACATGGAAGACTAGGTCAATAGTGGCATCAAGGGGAAAACCAGAGACCTCTGAAGAAGCAGTTTTAAGGAAAAAAATAGTAGGTTTGTTTTTGGACATTTTGGATCTTGAAATGCCAATGGAACAGATAAGTAGAACTACTCTGCAAGCAATGAAAACTCATCTAAAATGTAGAGTTGAAAGCTAAAGTTTATTTTTTTTTTAAACCCTTACATCTGTTTAAAATCATATTAAGTATCACTTCCAATGCAGAAGGACAGTAAGGGTTAGGCAATTAGGGCTAACTGCTTTGGGCCAGGGTTATACAGCTAGGAAATGTCTGAGGCCACATTTGAACCCAGGACCTCCAGATCAGTAGTCTCTATCCACTGAGCCACCTAGCTGCCCCTTAAAGATAAGATTTGGGAAAGCTCATTCATATAAAGTTCATAATTGAACTTGGGGTAATGAATGAGAAAATGCTGAAGGAGAGAATTCAGAAATGAGGAGTTCTAAAGATATTTATTGTGTACATTTTAAGATTTACAATATACTTTTCAAAGTTCTATTTTATCTTCACAACAACCTATTTTGATTAAAGAGATATTTCAAGTACTTTTCAACATTTCACAATTTACAAAGAAATAAAGGTTCAGAGTACTTATGAAATATTTGAATTCACCAAGTTATTAAGTGGCAGTGCTGGAATGTGAATGTAGGTTAACTCTAAATATGGTGTCCTTTCCAATTCTCAATAGCTGCCTTCCATATTTCTAAGGAAAATAAACTCTTCTCTCTAGACTTATGTCTGGACTCTACCATGCAACAGCAGGTTCCTTAGCCCTTCAGTTCACTACATCCTTCTCACTCTGGAAGTACACTCTGCCCATATGGCCACTTCTTATTGGTTGGTTCTTCCCAAAACTAGTCATTTTAAGAAAAAAGCTCAGGTAAGTCATGTCTTCTCTGACTCTCAAGAACTTCCTTTCTACTCCTCCTTTTTCCTTCCTTTAAAGTACTGTCTAGCCCCCAATGGAATGAAAGCTTCTTGAGATTTGAAAGTGTCCTTATTTTTGCTTATATTTTTATTCTCAGTGCTTAAAAGAAATCCCAGTAATGCTTAACTTATGCTTTTTGACTGGATTTTTCATACTTACCATTTAATATGCTGGTCTTCTATCATCCTTTATATTTTTCAAAACACCAAATATACAGAATTTTATTTGATCTTTATCATATAACATACCAATTAAATGGCCAGTGCTATACCAAGATGGAAAGATTTAAAGTGTGGGCCAGAAATTGGTTTTTGTTAAAGGACTAGACTAAGTTTATAGAGGCTTATCTCCATGTTGAATTTAAGGGGATTTTTTTCCCCCCAAACTCATAAAAACCATGTAGTACACAGCAAACTTAGCATCCCTTTATAAGTAGAAGTGGAAGGTTAAGGGGAAAGGCAGTGATCTGAACTGCAGAACTTTTAAGTAATAAACTTATTTCACCTGAAATTAAAGTAAGTTTAGATCTAATTAAGAACATTCAACTATGCATTAAGCATCTAGATGGAGAAAACTGCCCTGAGAGTGAATTAGATGAAACAATTAGATAAAACATCTTAATCTAACCAGGAGATGTGATACCAAATAAATTGGAATACAAATAATACATAATTACATAGGATAATGCAAACAAAGTAGAAAGGAGAGAAGGGAAATCAAGAAAAGCTTCATGGAAAAATAGGAGATCTGAAATAAGCTTTAAAAGCTGTGAGCTGTCAAAGGATTTGTGTGAAAAAATGCTCCAAATCACATAATTAGAAAAATGAAAATTAAAGCAATCCTGAGGTTTCACCTCACACTCAACAGATTAGCAAAAGTGGTGGTGGGATGGGATGGAAGGAAAATAACAAATATTGGAGGATCGGCAGGAACATTATCTTTGACCCAGTGATATCTCTACTACATCTAAGTTGCAAAGAAATCAAAAGGGCAAAGGACTCATTTGTACAAAAATATTTACAACAGCTATTTTTAATGCAGGAAAAAAATGCAAATTAAAGGGATGCCCATCAACTAGATAATGGTTAAATATACTATGGTATATTAATATAATAGAATATTATTGTACTATAAGAAATGACAAAAAGAAGTTTCTGAGAAGAGGATTGTATAAAATGATGCAAGAGTACAATTGAGAAGAACCAGGAAAACTACACAATAGCAATAATATAATGCATAATTATTATAAAGGTTCTCTTTTTCTTTTTTTTCAATGTCAAGGTAAGAGAAGGAAAAGAAATATCAAAGAAACACTTTAAAATGCACAATAAAGAATAGAAGGAAGGCCAGAAGGAATTATAGAAAAGCAGGGCAGTTTTGAATGTTACAGCTGAATTCATTATGTACTTGAAAGAAAAATAAACTTCGCATAATAGATATGCAGTTTTACATAGAATCCTTTTCTTCTATCCTACCATCTATATGGAAGTGCTCATTTTATTTGGAACTTAAGTTCAGGATTAAAAAAAAAGAAAACAGAAAAAGATGGACAGGAATTCCATAGCTAGAGAGGGAAAATACTAGGAATAGAGAATGATATGGAAACAGGGAAGTTCAATTTGGCTGGAAATAAGGTAGACAGAAGAGTAGTATAAGATAAGGCTGGAAAAAGGGTGTCAAAAAGTCAGGCTCAAGCACATTAATTTTACTGAAAAAGCAAAGGGAAGACAATAAAAGGTTTTGAGAGAAAAAAAAAAAGAGGGGCATGACCATATCTCTACACTAGGAAAATCAGTCTGGCAGCAGTGTGTAATATGGATTATGGTAGAAGAAATGGTAGGCATAAAGACCACTGGAAGTGAGAGACTGGTACTGTAAGTATAAATGATAATAGAGAGGACAGTTACATAGTAGAGATACTGCATAAGTAGAAGGGGCAAGCCATATTAAGTGATTAGTGATGAGATATAAAGGAGAAGGGAAAGTCAAAGAAGACATCAAGGTTTAGAATGTAGAAGTCTAGGTGAGCACAAGTATAAGGAAAATACTGAGTTTGGTGTACCAGTTGGTACAACAGGTAGAGCTGTTATAAGCTCAAAACTGAGCAAAACATCTACACTGAAAGACAGCTGAAGGGAATAAGATTACCAAGGAAGAGTACAAAATAGGGTCAAGGACAGAAATTTGGGAAATATCATCTTGAGAGGATAGGAAGAGGCAACAGAGGAGACAGACAAAAGTGTCATTAAAGTAATGATCAGCCTTTCCTTAACTCTTCTCACAGCTATTTCTCAGAAACAGTGATATTACCTGCTCTCTTCTTAACCTATGTCTATAGGAACAACTGCTTATTTCTCTTCCAAATTTAAACAAAATTATAAAAAAATCTTGATATTTAAAATTATTATCACTTGAAAAGAGTGTAGAGGAATACTGTGAAATTGTAATATATACTCAAGTATTTCTGTCACAACCTGGCCTAATCCTGAATAGTCAATATTTTCTAGAAGAGTTATAATAGCTAATTCTGAATTCTAGCTAAAAGCTAAAAGCTAAAAGCTAGATTCCCAGATATAAGAAACAACCTGCCCTCTGGTTTATCATAGGTATATCCTTCTCATTGTTATTTCTTTCTGTTTTCATTTGTCTGCCCAACACAATATGGTGTGCCTTGATATTTAATACTTTTACTTGGAAAAGTGGCTAATAATGTGTCTCCTTTTTATACCAAGATCTGGACTCTACATATTTATGGACTCCATTACATTTTCAAAATGATCAAACAAATCAAATTGTTCCAACATATGAAATAAAGAAACTTTTTGTAATTTGGGGAAGATATTACTAAACATTTTAAAGTCAAAGATTTTTTTAAAATCTGGATCTAAGAGTTCATCAACTTGGGAAACTCCTGATGTAGACATTTCTTCCATTCAGCAGAAAGTTTCTTAAAGGGGACAGTCTTAGAGATATGTCTAAAGCTAGTAAGAGGTAAA
The DNA here is from genome assembly GCF_027887165.1 of Monodelphis domestica. Classification (NCBI taxonomy): domain Eukaryota; kingdom Metazoa; phylum Chordata; class Mammalia; order Didelphimorphia; family Didelphidae; genus Monodelphis; species Monodelphis domestica. Next base: position 232,961,397 of record NC_077232.1, read on the forward strand.
GTACTTCCCCAGGCTTATAGGACAAGACTATCAAAGGTTGGTCTTAAATGAAGATCACAACTTGACCCACTTCTATCCACTGAACTAAATGCCAACATATTGACAAGTCTCTTAAATTCTAAAGCCAGGTCTTCTGATCAATGAAATAATTTAATTAATGAACAGAGTACACAATATTTTTTGGGTAGCAATATGGCTTAGATGTCTTAAAAAAGAACGACAACAAAAAAAACAACAAAAAACTCTTACCTTGTCTTAATATCAATTCTAAGACAGAAGGGCAAGAGCTAGGCAATCGAGGTCAAGTGACTTGCCCACAGTCACAAAGCTAAGATCTTAACCCAGGTTCTCCCAATTCCAGGCCTAGATCTCTATACAACGTGCTACCTAGCTGCCTCAGCTTAAATGCTTTTAATGAAAACCTAAAAACAAAGCTGTCAGAACATACTTTCAACATTTACAAATAATGTTGTCTGAGACAAATGTTTCAGTGACTAAACTGCGATTTTACCCATTCTTCCCACTATTAGGAATATACTCCTAAGAAGATCAAAAGCACACAAGTCCAATAAATACCTAAGAATCTCGCATAACAGAATGGTAAATGAGGAATTGAAAACAAAGAAATAATTTTAAGATTTCTATAATAATATCTTGCTGGTGACCACCTAATATTGAGTTTGTGGTACTTAGAAATCAATTTTTAAAAATCCAAATGTTCTAAACCTCTGGTTATATTTGAGACCTTTTAAAGAAATGTGCAATAGAAATGTCAGCCACAGAATCCAGACTTGGAGTCCTTCAGTAGAAAAGAGAAGAGAATGCAGTAAAAACACACTGAAGAATTAAAAGTTGTACTTATCTAGACTTGAGGGAAAAAAAAGATTATGCTAAACATCATCCCAAGCTTCAAGTGAAGGTGATCAGGAACCGGTGGTACAATTAAAAAAAAAAGTTAAACTGGGAGAATATGCTATGTAGAAATCCCACAGAAAACAAGTTTTGGACATAGTGAGTTTGCACAACTCATTGTCCAAAGGGAAACATGTAAGCAGTTGAAAGAAACAGAGGGAAAAATTTGAGGATTGGTCTGGTGACATTTTGGGGAAGTTAATTTGGCCCATAGGCTGAAGCCACAGAAAAATATCCTAGCAAGGATTAGTCCTGTTTTAGAGGTGGCAGAGCTGAGATTACAAAATAGGGGCCTCTGAAAGGGTAATTTCTGATGAAATTTAGTAGTTACAACTAAAATATGGGTCTTGAGCCTAAAATGATTCCTTTCCATTTTACTCCCTTCTTCCAATATTAAATTCCTGAAAGTCAAGGACAGGAGGAGGTAAACTGTCCTATGTGTCTGCTGGAAGAACAGACTAGTAGTCAAAGGGGTGGGAGTGGGGGGTGGGGGGTGAATGGCAGCTGGACAGCTCAGTGGATTGAGAGCCAGGCCTACAAACCGGGAGGTCCTAGGTTCAAATATGCCCTCAGACATTTCCCAGCTGTGTGACTCTGGGCAAGCCACTTAACCCCCATTAAACTCTTCTGCCTTGGAACCAATACACAGTATTGATTCCAAGATGGAAGGTGAGGGTTAAAAAAAAAAAAGCAGTGGGTTCTATTCCTGACCCTGTTACTACTAAATGAACTTAATTGGTACAAACACAGATCTTTAAATGAGATCTATGTAAAAAGACAAATTCAACATGTAGCAAAGCCATATGAAGGGAGGAGAGAAAGAAGGGTTGACTAGAACTATAGTCAAAACTAATTTGGTGCCTGGGAGACCTGAGGCAATGTAGTTGTCATCTTCAGGACTATTTCTTCATTTATAAAATAAGTGGGTTCAACTACAAGTTCTCTGAGGACCCTTTCAGCTCTCAAATTCTATAACATGCAACTCATTATGAATGGATAGAATTTAACACATAAGAACATAATATATTTCAGGTTTTAGCAAACATATTATTAAATCATGAGATATATAAAATCAAATGCACTTTATAGTCCAATTTTTATATAGCTTTCCCTGTCAATTTCTGAACCCTATGTAGTTTGCAGTTTCAAGGACCAGAAAATAAAACTGTTCCAAGTATTTCTCTGTGATCTGAATTTTTGAATATTTATTAATCTTAACTATAATTAAAAGAGGAAGCAAGGCAAAGGAGATAGAGCAATTTTAAGTGCTATATAGATGCTAATGATATCATTATAATCACATGAGAAAGCAGATAACTACAATTTACACAGTTCACTACAACATCTGAACTGGACCTTCAAGTTATATATACAGATACGTTACTGCATTTTTCACTGACTTCTTTAACTCATGCTAAGAATTTATCTCCATTCATAAATGAAAGCTTTGCTTAGTGTTTAAATATTCTAGTAACTGAAGTAATTAAAAAAATCAAATATAGTTTAAAAAAACTTCTTACTGAAATTCCAAATGGCAGATTAAGATTTCCTAATTTATTATACATATAATGAGTGATATATTAGAAAAATGATTACAAAAATTTTATTAACATGGATATGAGCTACTTTACCCTAATCAAAGAGATAAACTTGACTGAAGGCTGATTTAAATGGGCAATGGTCAAAGAAATTTCCATATAGCCTGCATATACATTTAAATAATGTGATCAAATTAGTTCTTTGCTCCCAAGTAAAATAAAATGTTCATTTTATACTCACAAAGCCTTACAAAAAAAGCTCAGTGAGGCAAGTGTTTTTTCCCTCTTATTAAGCTTGTGTTATCATGTAGTATCTGTTGAAGTTTTGATCTCCAAAGATAACTTCTTCAACTTCTAAGAACTTATTTGAATTAAGAATGCTGACTGAATAATCTATATTCTTTCTTTTCTAAACTAGCTTTAAAAAACTCTCAATTTTTGGACTTTGAGAGTCTCACCACCTTTCTGCTTTTTAAAAAACTACCTGTACTGGTAAATAAAGATTGACTACTTTCTAACATAACATTTCAGTTGAAGGGTGGAGTCAAGATGGCAGCTTAGAAGCAGCAAAAGTTGATTCTTCTGAGAAAACCCTTCCACACCAATCAAAAACAAAGCTCTTCAAGGGGCAGTGAAAAACCAAATCCAACAACAAGACAAAGCTGCAGAACCCTCCTGCTTGATTCAATTTAAAAAGTGTGCAGAAAAAAGGTTGAATTCTAGGATTTAAGGAAAAGAAAGAAGGAAGGTTCACAGTGCCCCTCCCCCACCTACTGTGCTGAGACTTGGGCAGTCAGTGGACTCTCAGGGCTAGGGCTTCAACCCAGACAGAGTGCCTTACTATCACAACTACATGAAGCTCAGGGCTCTGACAGCAGCTGGCAAGGAGGTAGCTGGAGGAGAGAAGCAAAGGCAGACTGGTTACAGCCTTCAGCCACCACACCTCCATTTTAGGCCACTACCTCTAAAAGTTTTGGCCTGAGGGCACATTCAGCTCTGCATTATTTTACTTAGTCCAGTTTATCAACAGTGCAGAGAAGAAGCCTCCAGAGGCCAGAAAAGCTCAATCTCACAGAGCTAATAAACAACCAAAAGAGCAAGTATACAAAATAGACAGAAAGTAAACTCACCAAGACAGAACCACAGGTCTCTCCTACTAGATGCAACCTGAAAGGTATGCAGATAAAGTCAAATTCTTGGGTATGAGAGAAAAGATCCAACACCCCTACCCCACCTACTGCCCTGAGACCAGAGGTAGGAATCCAGCTGACTGGGATCCCAGGGCAAAAGTTGCAACCACAATGGAGTACCTTGGTACCACCATGAGAAGCTCAGGACTCTGACTGGGCAGCTTGCAGGGTGGCGGCTGACAGAAAGAAGTAGGGAGGACCAAAGGTAACTACCTTCAGCCTCTGCTGGCAGTTGGGGAAAATCTGGCCTCAAGGCACATTAAAACAACAGGTCAGCTCCATCAGCCTAATCTAGTTAGAAGTCCCTTCAAGGCAAAAAAAGCCCAAATTCATAAATTCAGCAAATAAGGAGGGGAAAAGAAGGAAAAAATATGGGGAAACAACAGAGAAAGACAAAAAGAAATTACACTCAGTTTCTATCCAAGTAATGAACAATGGAGAACAGGAATTGGAACAGAGTATAACCAAGGAACACCAAGCAAAAACTCAGAAAGTCCAGCTAATTGGACTCAGGCTTTGGAAGAACTCAAAACACAATTCAAAAAAACAATTAAAAGGGGTTGAAGATAATTGGGGAAAGAACTTAAAAAGCAAAATGGATCATCTGGAAACAAAGGCACATGAACTAAAACAAGAAAACAGTTTCTTAAAAGCCAGAATTGACTAGTTTGAAAACAAAGCAAAAAAAAAGAAAAAGAAAAAGTAAAAGTAAAAGATAAAGATAAAAACAAAGACCTACAAAGAAAAATAGATTTAAAAAAAGGAGTATCAAAAAAGTCAGGGATGAAATTTAGTCTTTAAAATTTAGAATTGAACAATTAGAAGCGAATGACTTCACAAGGCAGCAAGAATCTATAAAACAAAATCAAAAGAATGAAAAAGTTGAGGAAAATATAAAATTCCTCATTGATAAAACAGACCTGGGAAATAGATCCAGGAAAGACAATTTGAGAATTATTGGACTACCTCAACATCATGACCAAAGAAAATGCCTGCACATCATTCTACAGAAAATTATATAAGAAAACTGCCCTGATATTCTTGAATAAGAGGGTAAAGTAGCTATTGAAAGAATCCACAGATCATCTCCTGCATTAAATCCCCAATTGATTTATATTCCTATATGAAAAGATGACATTGGTAACTCTTAAAAATTGTTATTATCATCAAGGTAGCTAGTTATACTTAGAGGCTATAGTGACAAACTGTATAGGATGATATGTCAAAAAAATTATAAGAAACTAGGGGTAAAAAAAGAATAATACTAAGAGAAATGGGAAAAGAGATAAAATCGGGTAAATGTATATTTCATAAAGAAGTACACAAGGGAAGGGGAGGAAGACCAATACAATGGCAGGGAGGAAGAGGTTGGCAATAGCTAATCCTTAAATCTTAGGCTCACTGGAATTGGCCCAGAGAGGGAAGTCGGATCCATTGGGGCAAAACATTGTATTGTGCCCTATGGAGAAGATGAAGAGTAATAAAAAGGTTAGTGGGGAGGGGAGGAATAAAAGGGAGGGAGAGGTGGGGCGGTCATTTAAAAGGTACTGTAGTAAGAGGGGAATAATAAGAAGGGAGGGGGTGGAAAGGGGAGTAACATTAGGAAAGGGGGAGACTGACTAAAAGTGAAAAGTTGGAGGGGAGGGTAAGAGGGATAAGAGAAAAGGCACAATCAAAGGAGGAAGTCAAAATGGAGGGAAATACATAGACAGTAATCATAACTTTGAAGGTGAATGGGATAAACTCACCCATAAAATGGAAGTGGGTAGCAGAATGGATGAAAAACCAGAATCCTATCATATGTTGTCCACAAGAAACACACTTGAGGCAGGCAGACATACACAGGGTAAAGGTAAGAGGGTGGAGCAGAATTTACTGGGCTGCAACTGAGACAAAGAAGGCAGGACTAGCAATTATGATCTCAGACAAAGCTACAGCAAAAATACATCTGATTAAAAGAGATAAGGTGGGTAATCACATTTTCATGAAAAGCAGTATAAATAATGAAGAAATATCAGTACTCAACATATATGCACCAAATGGCATAAGCATTCAGATTCTTAAAGGAGAAATTAAAGGAACTTAAGGAGTAAAATACAGTAAAACCATTCTAGTGGGGAACCTCAACCTTCCCCTATCAGAACTAGATAAATCAAACCAAAAAAAAAAGAAGGAAAGTGAATGAAATGTTAGAAAAATTAAAGCTAATAGATATCTAGAGAAAAATAAATAAGGATAAAAAGGAATATACCTTCTTTTCAGCAGCACAAGGCATTTATACAAAGATTGACCGTGAACTGGGGCAAAAAATATTACAAACAAATGTAGGAAAGCAGAAATAATAAATGCAATTTTTCAGATAATAATGTGATAAAAATCATAATATAAGGGCTCATGGAGAGGCAAATTTAAAATTAACTGAAAACTAAATAATCTAATTCTTCAGAACTGGTGGGTCAAAGAACAAATCAAAGAAACAATTGCTGATTTCATTGAAGAGAATGGCAATGAGGAAACAATATATCAAAATCTATGGGATATAGCCAAAGAAGTACTCAGGGGAAAATTTATATCCCTAAGTGCATAAATCAACAAATCAGAGAGGAAAGAGGTCAATGAATTGGGCATGCAACTTAAAAAAAAAAAACTAGAAAGAGAACAAATTTGAAATGTCCAGGCAAAAACAAAATTGGAAATCCTAAAAAATCAAAGGAGAAATTAATAAAACTGAAAGTAAAAGAACTATTGAACTAATAAATAAGACTAGGAGCTGGTACTTTGAAAAAACAAAACAGATAAAGTACTGGTTAATCTAATTTTAAAAAAGGAAGAAAATCAAATTAACAGTATCAAAGATGAAAAGTGTGACCTCACCTCTGGTGAAGAGAAAATTAAGGTAATTATTAAGAATTATTTGGCACAATTATATGACAATCTAAGTTAAATGGGTACATATTTTAAAAATACAAATTGTGTAGTTTAACAAAAAAGGAAATAGAATACTTAAACAATCCCATCTCAGAAAAAGAAATTGAAGAAGTCATCCAGGAACTCCCTAAGAAAAAATCTCCAGGATTTACAAGTGAATTTTATCAAACATTTAAAGAGCTAATTCCAATACTATACAAACTATTTGACAAAATAAGAAAAGAAGAAGTTTTACCAAATTTCTTTATGACACAAATATGGTACTGATTCCAAAGCTACAGACCAATCTCCTTAATGAACATAGATGCAAAAATAGTTATCACAAGGATTATTCACTCTGACCAGGTGGGATTTATACCAGGAATGCAAGGATGGTTCAATATTAGGAGCATCATCCATATAACTGATCATATCAATAACCAAACCAACAGAAATCACATATCTCAACAAATGCAGAAAAAGACTTTGACAAAATACAACACCCATTCCTATTGAAAACACTAGAAAGTATAGGAATAGAAGGGCCATTCCTAAAAATAATACACAGTATATATTTCAAACCATCAGCAAGCATCATCTGCAATGGGGATAAGTTAGAAGCCTTCCCAATAAGATCAGGAAAGAAGCAAAGATGCCCATTATCACCTCTATTATTCAACATTGTACTAGAAACACTAGTGGTAGCAATTAGAGAAGAAAAAGAAATTGAAGGGGTTAAAGTAGGCAATGGGAAGACTAAACTATCGCTCTTGGTAGAAGAAATGATGGTCTACTTTAAGAATCCTAGAGAATCAACTAAAAAGCTAGTGATAAATAATCAACAATTTTGGTAGAGTTGCAGGGTACATAATAAACCCACATAAACCATCAGCATTTCTATGTATTTCCAACATAATTCAACAGCAGGAGTTAGGAGAAACTCTATTTAAAATCACTCTAGACAATATAAAACATTTAGCAATCTATTTGCCAAGACAAACACAGGAATTATATGAACACAACTATAAAACACTTTCCACACAATTAAAACTAGATCTAAATAACTGAAAAAACATTAATTGCCCATGGGTAGGATGAGCTAATATAATAATAACAATCCTACCCAAATTAATTTACTTATTCAGTGGCATATGTATCAAACTACCAAGAAACTTTTTTACTGAATTAGAAAAAAATTATAACAAAGTTCATCTGGAGGAACAAAAGATCAAGAATATCAAGGGAAATAATGAAAAATAATGTGAAGGATGGGGGCCTAGCAGTACCAGATCTTAAAAGTGTAGGATAAAGCAGTGATCATCAAAACAATATGGTACTGGTTAAGAGAGAGAAGGGTAGATCAATGGAATAGACTTGGGGTAAATGACCTCAGTAGACAGTTAAGATAAACCCAAAGATCCTAGCTTTTGGGACAAGAACCCAGTATTTGACAAAAACTTCTGGGAAAATTGGAAAACAGTATGGGAGAGCCTAGGTTTAGATCAACATCTCACACCCTATACCAACATAAAGTCGGAAGAGTAAATGACTTAAATATAAAAAAGGAAATTATAAGTAAATTAGGTGAATACAGAATAGTATACCTGTCAGATCTATGGGGAAAAAAAAGAATTTAAGACATAGCACGAAATAGAAAATATTACAAAATGTTAAATGAATAATTTTGATCACATTAAATTAAAAGTTTTTTTCAAACAAAATCAATGTAACCAAAATTAGAAGGGAAGTAACAAATAGGGGAAAAATTTTTTGTAACAAAAACCTCTGACAAAGGTCTAATTTCTCAAATTTATAAGGAGCTAAATCAATTGTACAAAATATCAAGCCATTCCCCAATTGAGAAATGGGCAAGGGACATGAATAGGCAAGTTTTCAGAAAAAGAAGTCAAAACTATCAGTAAGCACATGAAAAAGTGTTCTAAATCTCTCATAATTAGAGAAATGCAAATCAAAACAACTCTGAAGTACCATCTCACACGTAGCAGATTGGCCAATATGGCAGCAAAAAAAAGTGATAAATGTTAGAGGGGATGTGGCAAAATTGGGAGACTAATACACTGCTGGTAGAGTTGCGAATTGATCCAACCATTCTGGAAGACAATTTGGAATTATTCCCAAATGGCTTTAAAAGTATGTCTACCCTTTCATTCAGCAATACCACTGCTGGGTTTGTACCCCAAAGAGATAATAAGGAAAAATACACATACAAAAATATAGCTGCCATCTTTGTAGTGGCAAAAAATTGGAAAATGGGGGGGGGTGTCTATTGACTGGGGAATGGTTGAACAGATTGTGGTATCTGATGGTAATGAAATACTATTATGCTGAAAGGAATAATAAAGTGGAGGATTTCTATGTGAACTGGAAAGACCTCCAGGAATTGATACAAAGCAAAAGGAGCAGAACCAGGACAACATTGTACACAGAGATTGAATTGATACAACAGACTTTTCTATTAGTAGCAATGTCAAGGACAATCCAGAGGAATTTATGAGAAAGAAAGCTATCCACATCTAGAGAAAGAACTATGGGAACAGAAACACAGAAGAAAAACAACTACTTGATCACTTGGTTCAATGGGGATATAATTGGGGATGTAGACTCTAAATGATCACTCTATTGCCAATAGTAATAATATGGAGATAGGTCTTGATCAATGATATATATAAAACCTAGTGGAACTGCTCACTGGCTATGGAAAGGAGGGTGGGAGGATGGGAGGAAAAAAGCATGAAGCATGTAACCATGGAGAAATATTCTAAATTAACTAATTAATTTTAAAGAAAACATTTCAATTGAAAGAACAAATTTTCCCCCCAAATCAAAGATTTGGCATACTAAAGAAAATCCTTGGACTTTTAACTTATAACATACACATGTCCTAAATCGACTTGATTTTTTAAATTTTTAATTCATGCTAAATAGCTTTTCTTGTATCTATGTGTGCTCTGATACTGTCTCAAAATTGCCACTTTTTTTCTCTTACAGTTGTACAATATAGTGCAAAGGATAGTAATCAAACTATTAAGTATACAGATCCAGATCTAATCCTCATTCTGTCCTTCATTTGCCATGTGACTCTGGGCAAGTTTAATAACTTCTCTTGAATCTTAGTTTCTGCCAATGAAGAATTTGAAATTGATAGTTTTTGAGGTCACATCCAGTTCTAAGTTTTTAGGAGTCCATATTTGTTTTCCTTTATCTCACTATCCAGTTTAACTACAAAATTATAATTCACAAAGATCATGTCTGTTCATTTGTAGTGCAAAGTGCTTAAAACAGAACCATGAATATGCAGCAACCTAACAACTTCAGAGCCATCATATTCCAAAATACCTTTTTATTCCATTATGAATTTGAGATGGGAAAAATAGGTGTAATATAAATTTTAACACTAAAATGCAAACATTTTAAAAATTAATACAAAGTTGATCACAAGACATTTAAGTGTAAACATTTAATTAAATTTCAATCTAAAACACAAAATTAAATTTATTACTCCTCTAAATCTTTTTTCTTAAAGAAAAATTACCTTTCAAAAGCTGATTTAGGTCCAGCGTATCGTGTAAGACTTTTTGTTTATATCTGTTGTCCAAGTTGGATTCTAATGAGAGTGACTTAGAGTTGAGATTGGCTCCATTTTTTTCTTTCCTTACTCTGGCTGATTTCAGATATTTTGAATTATACTTTGAGTCTCCAAAACTTCCATATACTTCTTGGCTCACATTTTCTTGCCTTTTAACTTTTGTTTTCTGATCATTTGATGCAGCCAGTTCAAAAGACTGAATAGGGCTGATGTCTGGAGTTGATAAAGGGGTTACATCAGTCACAGTATCTTCAGATTCCTCAGTGAATTCACCAAGTTTTGGTTTAGACCTTTTGGATGATGATTCTGTTAACTTTTCTGATTTGCACTTTTGTTTTGGTGACAGCAGAGCTAAACTAGGTGACTTCTTCTTTGAATGAATTGAATCAGAGAGACAGATATCAGACTCTGTAGCTGAACAATCTGTATCTGTACTTGTAGAAGAAGAGGAAGATGAAGAGGAGGAGGAGGAAGAAGATGAAGAGGAGGAAGAAGAACTGATTTTGTTATATTTTTTACTTGTGCACTTTTTAAAATTATTAGATGGTTTAGCTGACTTGGGTCGGATATGATGATGTCTTTTCCCATCATCACTACTCTCTTCTCCATCTGTATAGTAATTATCTTCACCTTCTCTTACTATTTTAGGGATTCTGGTTGGGATGGTTAAATGTATTTTTCCACCTGATGAAGTACTACTTATGCTCTTCAATCCTGAATTTGATAAGGATGATTTTCCAGTCTGTACAGTATAGTTTTCTAAGGAGTGATCTTCTGAAGTTATTTTCTCTTTCCTTTCATTTCTCTTCTCAATAAGATGATCTTCCTTTTTAATTATACCCAATTTAAAACCTAAATTTTCTTCATCTGCTTCTCTTTTTCCATATTTGTCAAACTGTTTGTCAGCTGCTGAAAAAGTGCTTCCACATTTCTTTTCTTCTCCATCAAAATCACTATCAAAGAACGAATGGTCTACTTCACCATCTGATATATCTCCATACTGGTCCATAATAGCAAAAATATTCCTGAAAAAATGAAAAGTGTTACAATCAGAACAAAGCAATTTTCAGTTATAGTAGCTCCATAAAGCCACCATATCCACAGGTAATTTTCTATATTGTTAATGCTATGCTTAAATGGGTAGGCCCTCCTAAATAATCTTTTTTTCCCAATCTGTTGTTTAATATATGCATAGAAAAGCTGGTAATTCTTTTAAAACAATTTGGCTAAGTGTACAAGATAGTAAGTCTACTAGTTTTAAAATAATTAAGGTATATAAATATAGAGGAGGGAATCTAAATCTACAATTTGTGATTATTTAACATGGTAAATTACCACTCTAGACATATTGCTGACAATATCCAAGTGATTTCCTATTAGTAAATCCAGGGAAATAGTAAGTCTTTCAGGCAACAAGGGCAATGCATTGCAATAAAAAAGCACAAGTACCTTTTTGTCAGAGGAAATCTGATTGTCATATGAATTTCACAGACTGGCTTCAACTTAGCTTTTCAGACTTATTTCAGATTATTTTTCCAGCCATCTCCAACTTCTAGGCCTTTGCACAGCCAATGCTGAAAATGTTCATTCAATTCAAGATGCTTGGCAGCTAGGAGGCACCAGAGTGCACAGAGCGCTGTACCTGGAGTCAGGAAGACCTGAGATCTGATCTGATCTCAAAATACTGTGGGATGGGGACCCGGACCCTGGGCATCACTTATTCAGTCTGCCTCAGTTTCTTCAACAATAAAAAGGGGATAATAATAGCACCTACCTCCCAAGATTGTTTGTGAGGATTAAATGAGATAATATTTGTAAAAAGTGGTTAGCACAGTGCCTGGCTATATAACCATATAGACTAAATATATAAACATCTGTATCTATCTATATATATACACATATATAAAACCATTATAGAATTTTTTTTCCCTCTTCCTCTACTCCCTTCCCTAGCTCAGTTCAAGGCTCAGCTAAAGAACCATGTATTGCCCTGAAAGTTCTGCCTAATCTTCCAGTTATCAATTCTCTTCCTCCCCAAATTACTTTGTATTTGTTTCATTTGTTTTACATTTTATTATTTGTATACATAGTGCAATAGAATGTAAGGACATTGAGAATAGAGACTGTTTTCATTCTAGTTTTTCTAATCCCATCACCTACCCCAATGTCTGCCATATATCTAATAAATGAAAAAAAAAAACAACTGAAATGAATAAACTTAGCAAGGAGAAATAAAATTAGTCTATAAACATGATAATCTTGATAATGCCAAAATTATGTTCTATCTAATTCCCCACAAAATCCTTAAATTGGCCATCAATTTCTTTGGGGGAGAAAAATGATGAGGTTATGTGAGCAGATTTTTAAAAAATAAAGGTTCCTGCTCTCCAAACAAACCTTTCATATGCCATGGCTAAATAATACATTTCATGAAAATGTAAGGTGATTTCTCTTGAAAGCAATTTACCTTATTAAAAGCCAGGGTTTTACTTTAAATTCTCCTACCAGGCACCTTCTAAAGTGGACAACTACAGGCTAATAGTGTTAACCCAAACAGTAATGCCAAGGAAGAGGACCTATGAGTACTGCTATTTTTTCCTCACTCCAGAAGTTACTGATGTACTATATATAGTTCAGGAATACCACTGTGGTTTTTGCACTTTTCTATGAGTATCTTCATTTTTAAAAGTGAACTGTGAAAAGGCATGTATAAAAAAGACCATAGATCTAAAGCAGGAAGGGACTCAAGAAGCCAGTCCAAACTACTGAGAAAAATGAAGCCGAGGCAGGGTAAGTGACTTGTCCAAGGTCAAATAAGTAATAAGTGGCAAAGTCAGCATTCAAACCCAGGTTTCTCCAACTTCAGTGTCAGTGATCTTTCCCCTGTACCAAAATATATGAAAAGTTATCATGCTATTTTCAAACATGATAAGGCACTGGTACAAAAAGGAAAAATCTAATCTCTTACTAAAGGGAAAATAACGCCTAACTTAAAAGCTGCTTTGCCCCTACAGGCAGTTATGGAATGATAGAAATCCAACAATTATAACAAAACAATTTTTTAAAATGCAAAACCGTATTTCAAATTTTACTGATAGAATTTAGGATGATGAACCTTGTAAAGAGGCAGGTGATAAAGCTGATAGTTGATTTGAGACCTCCTCTGTGTGACCCTGGGGCAAGTCTAACCTCCAAACTCTCAGTGCCAAAGGCAACTTGCAGGTTTTAAGTTGAAGAGAAGGCGTCAATCTTGCATTAATAATAATAATAATAATAATAATAATTACCCTTCATAGTTTTGATTTTTGAAAAATAAGTAAAGTAAAATATCTTGAGAATACTAAAAATAATGATAGGGAACAAAGAGAATAGATAAAGAGAATGATAGTAATGTAATTATAAGAGGAATGAAGTTTAAAATTAATAATAAGGCAACAAAAGAAAATAGACTAATTTCAGGCAAACTATTTTTGAAAAATTTATATTAAACACCATACAAAATTTCCTTAATAGTGGTCACTCATTTCTCAAATTAATTTGTAATGATACAATGGCTATTTCAACGTTAACTTAAATGTTGTAAGCAATCTCATTATGTATTATATAGAAACAATGTTTTAAAAATAGTAATACTTGACACAATTAGAATTAGAAGGGGACTTCGAGATCATCTTATCCAGTTCCATCTTAGATCCTACTTGTTATGCAACCTTGAGCAAGTCTAGTGGCAGAGCTCAAGAGTAAATTTGTGGATTACACAAAGCTAGGTAAGATAGCTAAGTTGTTTGAAAATATCAGTCTTTTAAAATTATGGATATATTTCACTTTAACACCATCTTCATTTCCAAATATATCCTTCTTCCTATCCAGAAAGCCATCTCACATAACAGAAAAAAAAGGAAGAAAAATTAGCTCAACAAAACTAATCAAAGAGTTTGACAAGTATATTTAATGTTCCATACCCATGTCTACCACTTCCATAAAAGGAGAGAATTTCATTTTCCCATCTTTTCTTTAGGGCCAACATTGGTATTTTAAAATGCAACATCTATTAAGCATGTACTGTGTAAAAGACTTTCAAGCCATCAGATACAAAGATGAAAATAGGTGGTCCCTGTCTCAAGTGTAACTGAGGTAAGTTAAGTAAGATAAGAGAGATAAAATGTTAACTGTTATACTTAGGTTAAAAAATTAATTGCACTGATTCTGGCTGGGGCTAAACTTGGCTTACCAGCAACAATTCATGTGGAACAAGCTCAACAAGAACAAACAGACCTTGCCAACCTCCACCCTCTCTACTTCCAAAAAAATCCCCCAACCTCCTACTGCATTCAAAGAAGGGTCTGAAATGGGAATAACAGTATTTGTACTATTTACTGGACAACATTATTATTAGCATCAAATGACTTAAAGGATGTAAAGCCTTACATCACACATTATTACTGTAATAAGGGGAAATAATTCCAATGCACATAAATGAAATACTGTTCAGTTTTGAGCATTATTTTAAGGATAAATTCAAAACATTAGAAATTGGGGATGCACAGTCTCGTGAAAAGCAGCTAAGATGGAATATGGCAGCTGACTTCAAATACCTGAACAGCAGCCATACAAAGTACAGCTATGGATTAAAGGGAGAAGTTATGGAGAAGCAGATTTCCATTCAATGCTTGGAAGATCAATCATGTAAAAATTAGAATGGAGTGTCTGATAATTTCATTGGGTTTAGAAATAGCACAGGGACCTAAGAGATCATTTAGTCCATATTCCTCATCTTATTAATAAAGAATGATGAGACCCCAAAGATGCTAAATAACTAGCCAAATGCCACAAAAGTATAGGTAGTAGATAATGTGGGCATTAGAACACAGGTCTTCTGTCTTTAGTTCCAGGACTTTTCCATACTATCAATATTGCCAAGAATGATTTAGCAAGAATGGTATAGAATTGGTTCCTGAAATAAGTGCAGGACTAAAATGACCCTTAAGATTCCTTCCAACACTAAGATTTTATGAACTGCAATTAGGATCTTATTTAGTAAATCAAACATTTATGGTTGTAGAAACAACTTTTAGGATTTGCCATCATACAATTCAATCTATATTTACTATGAAAAAGGTAGTGAGATTCAACTGAATATTTGTATTAGAGATGGAAGCAGATATATTTGGGTTCAATACCTATAAAAGAGAATGATTCAGCTCACATATCATCAAGTATCACTGGAAGGAGAAAAAATTGGCTTACTTCTTCCCAAAGTGCTGGGTATGCCAAATACAATGAAAAGGTGAACGCAAATTCATCTCAAACATAGATGAAGTTACTTCTGTTCCACCCAGAAGCCTGTATGTCAGTAACTATAAGGCAATGCCTTCACAAGGCCAGGCTGCAAAAATCCATAGAAATAAATAAAACAGTAGCATGTCATTTTTTAGTAGTGGGGTATTGGGGGGAACAATTAGATCAATTAGCCAGGGACCTAGACTTGGAATCAAGAATCAAGACAGGAGGTCAAATCGGTCACTTAACCAAGTGCTCAACCTGAGTCCACAAATCACGCCTGCCTCAATTTCCTCAGCTGTAAAACGAGGATAAGAATATCACTTATTTCATGGGGTGGCTGTGTCGACCAAATGAGATGTGCCTATAAAGTCCTTAGCACACGTGCTTGACATGTAGGGTATGCTTAATAAATAATGCTTCTTCCCTTCCTTTCTTTTTCAAAAGGCCAAATCTCCCACCCACCCACCCCAACAGTGTTTTTATCGAAAGAATAGAGCTTCCTTTTGGATTCTGTACTTGATGGGGAGGAGGGGGAGAATGTGTCACAGATCAGGGGAGGATGTTTTGTACAGAATGTTCTTGCTAGGCTGCCTTTGTCAATTTCCATTTTTAAGAGGCTTCAAATGATGTAATGGAAAGGGGGTCCCCACGCAAGAACCCCATTAGCTCTCCAAAACCCGTCACTGTCCTCCCCAAATTCCAAATGTCTAGGTCCCATAGAATTGAGAGAGCTGACCCTGCCCAGAGGAGAAGGGAAAGAAGGAAGGGGGGGGTGGGCGGGAAGGGAGGAGGTCGCTAACAAGTGGCAGGATGAGCAGGAGAGTAAGGGGGCAGACGGTGTCTCCCGCTCGGGTCCTTCAATCAGTGACCACGGCTAAAGGCAGCAGCATCTCGCAGTCCCCACCTCCGGCCTCCCGCCTATGGCCCCGGCCCAGGCTGGGGGCTCCCCTGCAGACCTGGGGCCTCCCTCCCTCAGGCCAGGGGGCCTGATATCACTTCCAAAGCCCAAGGGACAGCTGAGCGGGGCAGGCGACCGCGGTGGGGAAGAGATCAAGGCTGGCGGGAGCGTCCAGCGAGGAGGGTACTCACGGAGGAGCCGCCGCCGAAGAGGCCGTCGCCGTCGCCGTCGCCGCCGTCGCCGTCGCTGCCGCCGCCGCCACCACCTCAGGCTCGCGCCGCATCAGGGGCGTCCCCGAGCTTGTGCGCAGCCGCGCTCCGCCCCACCCCCCCGGCGTCTCCGTCTGCCCCAGGTTCGTGCTTCTCGCGCCTGTGCGCAGGCGCTCATGCAAACGCGTCTCGGCCCCTGGAGAAGGGGGCGGGGAAGGCAGGGAGAGCAGAAGGGGCGGGGATGAGGAGGGATGAAACCGGAGCGGCTCGGTTTCCGGCGGCAGGGGCAAGAGGAAAAAGTGGGGCTCGGGCGTGGACCGGGTTGAAATGAGAGTTGGAGGGTACGGGCACGAGGTTGGTGCTGTGGCGGAGCGCCGGAGGGTTTGCTCTAAGGGCCCCAGGATTGCGGTGTGTTTCTCAGCCCTGCCTCAACTCCGACTACCTTCCCCCCACCCCCCATGGCCTCCCCTGCAGGTGTCTTGTAGGGGGCGTCACAGAGCTGGTGCCAAAAAGCCAAGGTTAACCGCTGGGACTGAAAAGGGCCCGCGCCGGGCGTTGCGGTGTCAAGTTCAAGTGCGCGCGGGGCGCTGCCAGGGTGGGGCAGCTCTAGATGCGTAGGACCCGGCTGCGGGTTGCTGGAGTAACTGGAGTACCTTGACCTTGTGCTTACCTCTGAATATGAAAGGGATCGAAGCTCTGTAGAGGTTCTCTGCAGGCCAGACGGCTTTCAGCTCCGGAAGGAGGATCCCGTTACTGGCTGTCCACTAGTGGTCTGCCTCCCCGGTCCGGTTATTCTTACACTGTGGGCATTTCTGTTTGGTTTTCCTGGTGATGCCTTTTCTTCGGCTTTCCCTTCTCTGCTCTGTCGACTTGGAATCTAAGAGAACCCCAAGTTTAGTCAGCTTGAAAGATGGAGACCCCACAGCTTGCCCTTGGTTCCCGGGAAAATCCACTCTGAAGGGAATCTCAGATTAGCAGTTTCAAACTGAATAATAGACCTTAAGATGTTTAATGGACTTAGCTGGGTGCTATTAACAGATTTTAATCAAATGCTAAAATATTATTTTATCCCAGTAGCTTCTCCCTTTGTATCGGAGTTCCTGTCCCAAGAAGACCCACACCTGTGCAGGGACCACTCTTTTACACTCCCTTGTAAGTAGTCCATTCCCTTACACCCTATCCTCTGGCAATGGTTCTTTCCCAAGCCTAACTGTATCCTGTCAGTATATTTTGAACTTCCCATTTCTTTGTAGTCATGGTAATGTCAATCAATCATGTTTCCCTGTTCCCTAGTTTCCCAAAAGAATATATAAACTTCCCAATTTTCATGGCTCTTTGGAGCTGTCATCTAACCAGGTGGCACTCCCAGGAGTAAGTGGCCAGAGCAGCCAGTCTCAGGGCTGTGTGTGGGTGCAGCTCTGTGTGGAGGACTAAGAGGAAAAGCACTGAACCCCCTTCCTTAATTAAAGTGTGGTTTTCCTGACATTTAATAGTTCTGTGTTTTTTCCAGTTTAACAGATCTCACCTTCCTTTTTCAGATGGCTTGTATCTATGCTATCTGTTATATACTTCCTCCATTACCATATAAAAATATTGGGGGCGGGGTTGGGTATATAGGGGTATGGGGTGTGTTGTTTTTCCCATTTTTTGATAAACGGACTTTCATCTACTCTGTATATCTTCTATGCCTAGCTGTTACTCCTTAGATGCTTGTGCTTTGTTTCTTCCCTTCTCTGTAATCCTGACCTTTGTCCCTGGAGTTCCATGTCAATTAAATGACAAGCCTAGTCGTATCTCCTATGTCAGTTGTTCTCAAAGTATGGATTCAAGGGGTCTATGAAGTAAAAACCATTTTCCTCATAATATTAAGACATTTTCATTTATAATATACTAAATGTAGTAACCAATGATGTGCTGGTAACCATTTAACAAGCAGCTCTTTGGAAAAAATGTACATAAAACTTACTTTTAAAATTAATCAGCAATATGAACATTTTCTCCATCACTTTCTTAAGCCTACATAATCAATAAAACAATAAATGAAATCTTGATTTGTAGCAATTGTTGATTTCAGAAAATTCAAAATTGGCTCCCAAGCTGGCCCCAGAATCCCTGGACATAACCGATATAAACAAAAACTCTTTAGGGCTTCCTCTATTTTTAAAAGCATGAAGGGGTCCTGAGACCAAAAAGTATAAAAACTTCAGTTTATAGTTTGTGAATATAATTTTTTATTGGATGTGACAAAACTTAGCCTGGGGGAAATTTATATCTCTAAATGTTTACATAAATAGCAAAGAAAGAACAGATCAATGAATTGGGCATGTGACTAAGCAAACTAAGAACAAAAGGGAAATCTCTCAATTAAATACCAAATGGGAAATCCTGAAAATCAAAGGAGAGATTAATAAAATTGAATGTAAGAAAAATTATTGAACTAGTAAATAAGACAAGAAGTTGGTTTTGGGGGGGGGAATAAATCATTTTTTAATTTGATTTTAAAAAGGAAAGAGGAAAACCAAAGTACCAGTATCAAAAATGAAAAACATGAACTCAAAGCCATTGTAGAAGAAATTAAAGCAATTATTGGAAGTTATATATTTCCAAATTATCCTACATAGAAATAATCTTATTGCCATTGCCATTTTATATTAATATCTTAAACCTAGTATAGAGTTATCAAGTTTGGAATAATTACATTCAATTAAAGAAATTGTCATCATTTATATAGTATAGCCCTAAAATTCTCCCATCTGTTAATAAAGTCTGAGACAGAACTCCACGCCAATAACTATTTATCAAAGGAACCAGTCCCCTTCAACAAATAGGATCCCAAAACTTAGTCATGGTCTGATCAATTTTGTTCCCCTTCCACCTTGTTCCAAGGTACAACATTAAAAATATTAAGTTCAAATAATAATTAGTATAGACCCTTCTGGTACTGATACTGGTACAACTCAAAATATACATTTCTTTGGGGTATTAAAATTAAAAGCAGGGGTGACTGCTACCAGCTCATTTCATTACCAAGTAAGTATAATTTTTGTTTGTGATTTCAGAAGTGTAGGGGAAACCCCAGATATGGAACCTTCTTTCACTTATTTAATTTACCAACTGCAAGCCTTCTTTTTTATTTATTTATTTATTTATTTTATTAAACCCTTACCTTCCATCTTGGAGTCAATATTGGCTCCAAGGCAGAAGAGTGGTAAGAGCTAGGCAATGGGGGTCAAGTGACTTGCCCAGAGTCACACAGATGGGAAGTGTCTGAGGCCAGATTTGAACCTAGGACCTCCCATCTCTAGGCCTGGCTCTCAATCCACTGAGCTACCCAGCTGCCCCTGCAAGCCTTCTAATAAGCTTGGTTACAGAGTTGTCCCGAACACTTAGGAGTTTAAGACAGATCTCCGACATCTACATTCTCCTAAGTCTCAGATCTGCTAACTAGGCCTGGCCATCTTTCCTCAGTAAGATATAGGTTTCTAATAAAATTATATTTACAGAGCTAGCATAGTATACAGTTATATATAAGGCCTTGAGCCTAAGAATCAGAATATCACAGAATGTCAAAACTGGAAGGGAATACAGATAAGCAAATATTTGGCAATTAGGTCACTGATGATTTTTGAAGGAGCAGTTTCAGGGAGTGATTTGTATATTAATCAGATAGCAATAGGCTATTTAACAATCCAAAACCCTCATTTTACAGATGAAGAAATTGTGGATCATGGAAAGGAATTAACTCACTCAAGGTATTTGAATGTAAATCTGGGATTTTAGAAACCAAATGTCTGTACTCCAAATCCTGGGTTCTATCCTTGTCAAATTATTAACTATCTCTTTGATCTTGGAAATAATGTTTAATTGCTTTAAATGAGATTTCTTTATTTGCAAAATGGAAGTGACATATATCTTCATTTCTTTGACTAATAGCTAGGATGAATGCTTACTACTATGATTTAAAGTTGAAAAATAAGCAGCAATAATACCTTAAGGAAAGAGGCTTTTGTTAGACTTTTTAAAAAAGACATGAAGGAGGTTAATAGATGTGTTTTTTTTGGATCTATTGTTCACATAACCCTACTATATCAAATTTTACTCCAGTACCTTCTCTTCATGGCATGGTGATGACCCTTGGTTCTCAAAGGTTATTTACAACAAATGACACTGCAGATTGTATCCTACTGTTGATACAGGAAATGCTTTGAGTGGAAACTATATAAGAAGGAAAATCTCATCAGTAATTGGCTGAGCAGTTGGTGAAGACATTTTAACAGATGGCAACCAAGAAACAAAGAAAAATATTAAATGGCCTTTAATCCTGGGTAGCCCCATGTCCTTTTGCAATGAAAGGATGCAAAGAGTGCTAAGAATCCTGTATATAAACATTAACTTACTTGTTACTGAGTAGGTATACTTACTGGAGGAACTGAACCATGACCTCCATAACACTCACTAAAACCTGAAACTAGAACTCAAAAAGAAGTCACAACTATTTAGAGTGATTGCTCACAGCAAAGCAAGGGCCTCATAGTTGGTTTTATGACGCATTCAAAGGTAGTAAGACATATTTCAAGGAATATCTGGTTATCTTCTGTTGTACTGCTCAGGGTTAGACTTGCAAAAAGATCATCATGGTGATTAAAAAACAAAAACCTGAATCTTCTGTCTTAGAATCAGTACAGTAAGGGCTAGGCAGTTAGGATTAAGTGACATGAGTAGGGTTGCACAGCAAGGAAGTATTTCTTTTTTTTTTTTGAACCCAACAATAGGCCTGTCTCTTATTCTATTGAGCAACCTACCTGCCACCACCAGGGTAACTAAGGGGGGGAATGACCATGAACTATGAGACTGCACAGAATAAGTACTTTAATGATGCAATTCCCACATGGACTTTGGAGCCTGCACAGTCATTTTTTAACTGGTTAAGGTCTGCTAACCACATGGTGAAGGGGATCTTCTTTGAATGGCTGAGTATTAGAACTGGGGAGGCAACACCAATCAAGACTAGTCAACCAGAACCACCTTCTCTTGGTTTGACTTCTTCCTGTTAGATGTTCTGTTAGATGAAAGAAAAGAGATGATGCAATGAGGGGAAGAGGCTTCCCATCCAAGTCCAATGTATGGTTCATAAAAACAGGCACTAATTAACTGCCTTGGTATTCTTTCATTGTGGGTAAAGGAGATGAAAGATGACCAGAAGTCAAGGCCATGCTAGGTTTTGCCTTTGATGCCCTGAGGAGGATGGGACCCACATCAAAAGTAGTTGAGATCAGGACTCATCCAACAATGATATCTTATTTGGATATCACTTACGCAAGTTAGAATTTTTTAAACCTCTGAGCCTATTCTCCCTAGAGACCAAAGTGGTATATAAGTCTAATCTCTTTTCTAGAGCCAAGATTGCTCATTATAAGAGCATCCCCAAGGTTTTGGGAGAAGGGATATTAGAACTTTTGGTCTTGTTATATCTCTAAATATGCATTTGTAAAAAGTAATCCATTTAATTGATTAAATGCAATCAGACTACTTGTTGCTGGCAGTCAATGGTGGGAGGGGATATCGGGAAGGGATCTCAAGATGATGCACCAACTCCAATATGAAAAATAAGCACACTAATACACAGTTTGTTTCTTTGGGTTTGGTTTTGGTTTAAAACTTTACTTTCTAAAGTGACGCTTTTAAGACAGATGGACAAGGGATAGGCATTTGGAGTTAAGGTCATATAGCTAGGGATTATCTGAGATCAAATTTGAACCCAGGTCTTCTCAATTCCACACCTTGTGCTCTATCCATGGTGCCACTTAACTGCCTCACTAATGTACTGTGGGTGGAATTATGAGTTGGTACAACCAACTATTATGGAAAACAATTTGGAACTATGACCAAATGGCTATAAGACTATACCTTTTGAACTAATAACCCCAAAAAAGAGAAAAGAAAGGGAAAGGCCTAAATCTATAAAAAATATAGCAACTTTTTTGTGATAATCAAGAATTGAAAATTGAGGGGCTATCCAACAATTGGGGAATGGTTGAACAAGTTGTGGTATATAATTGTGATGGAATACTATTATGCCATATGAAGTAACTAGCCGGATGGTTTTAGAAAAACCTAGGGAAACATATGAACTGATATAAAATTAAGTGAGCAGATCCCCAAAAACCATTGTACATGGTAATAGCAATGTGATAATAATGACCAATTGGGAAAGTGGTGGTAGTGTAAGTGGAGACTATATATATATATATTTGATGATGCTTCCCTTAACTCTTCAAGGGGAGATAAAGCTATCTTTGCTGTAAAAGTTATGCAGCAGAACCAGGAAAACATTGTACACAGTAATATATTGTTTGATTGATCAGCTGTGAAAGACTTAGCTACTCTCAGCAATACAATGATCCAGAACAGTTCCTAGGGACTTAGCATAAAGAATGCTATCCACCTCCAGAGAAAGAACTTTTGGAGACAGAATGCAGATCAGAACATACAGCTTTTCACTTTAGCTTAATAGGGCTTTTATTGAAGGGGGAGTTGTGTGAGTATTTTATATGAGTATTCTCTTAATGAAAATGAACAATATGGAAATGTTTTGCATGATAATAAATGTATAATTCAGATAAAATTGCATATCAGCTTTGGGAAGGAGGAGGGAAAGAGACAATTCGGATCATATAACTTCAGAAAACTTATATAGAAATTGTTATTATGTGTAATTGGTAAAATATCTTTACAAAAATAACCTAAAATAAAAGAGTTATGCCAGAACACCTGATGCAGAAAAATTGTTTTTCAAATATTGAAGCTTAATAATGGACCTGGAGACAGGAAGAGCCAGATTCAAATTCTGCCTCAAACACTTGTTAGTTATGCGACTCTGGGAAGTCATTTAATGTCTGCCTCAGCTTCTCATCTGTAAAATAGAGATCATAGCATCTATTTCACAGGACTGTGGTAGAAACACTCAAACGAGATAATACTGGTAAAGTTTTTTTGTAAACCTTAAACCACTAACTAGCTATCATGAATTTTTTCATATTCTCTCATGGTTTTTATTTGCTTATTTACTTTAATTTTAAAAGACGTATTCCTGCCTTTGGTCTTTTCAGCTATCATTTCTAGTAATATTTTATACTACCACCACTTGCTAAAAATTCTCTCATAACAGAAAAATAAAGCAAAATCAACTAGCAATAATTGTGCCTGACCAATTTGGAACTATGCCCAAAGGGCTTTAAAAGAATGCTTGCCCTTTGATCCAGCCATACCACTGCTGGGTTTGTATGCGAAAAAGATGATAAGGAAAAAGACGTACAAAAATATTTATAGTAAAGCTCTTTGTAGTGACAAAAAAAAATGGAAAATGAGGGGTTGTCCATTGATTGGGGAATGGCTGAACAAATTGTGGTATCTGATGGTGATGGAATACTAATGTACTGAGAGGAATAATGAACTGGAGGAATTCCATGTGGACTGTAACAACCTCCAGGAACTGATGCAGAATGAAAGGAGCAAACCAGGAGAACATTGTACACAGAGACTGATACACTGTGGTACAATCAAATGTAACAGACTTTGCTACTAGTAGCAATGCAATGACTCAGGACAATCCAGAGGAATTTATGAGAAAGAACACTATCCACATCCAGTGAAAGAACTGTGGGAACAGAAATGCAGAAGAAAAACAGGATCAATCATATGGTTCAATGAGGATATGATTGGGGTTTTGATGTTTAAAGGCCACTCTATTACAAATATTAATAACATGGAAATAGATTTTTGAACATGTTATACATGTATAACCCAGTGGAATTGCTCATTGGCTCTGAGAGGGGTGAGAGAAAAGGGGAGGGAAAGAATATAATCATGTAACCATGGACAAATATTCTAAATAAAAAAATAAGCTTAACAATAAAATAATAATGGTACCGGACAGTGAACACAATGCTTCCCATCCATTATTCCCCATCTTTCCAAAAGAGAGAGATATTACCTAAACTCTTTTCCATGACCAAGATTGGTTATTAGAATAATATTCTTTTTGTTTATAATATTATAGTCATTAGTTTTTCTTCTATTTACTTCACTATGCATCAGTTCTTACAAGTGTGGTACCCCCTCTAAGATTGTCTCTTAGTTCTCATCCACATAAAGTCCCTAGAGCTAACTACTACTGTATTCAAAGTTGTAGCTTCCAGCACTGTTGTAAGCCCCCACTAGTATGCTTCCCATTAATATCAGTCATACTAAAGTAACTTCTTAGACAAGAATATTTACTTCATTTACAAAGATGTTAGCATAATAACAGTTGGTACAAAAACATTCTCTTCACTCCCACCCCTAATTGGGGGTATAATCTCCTCTTGCATATACAAGATCCTTGGAGAGTGTAGACTTAAATTTAAAGTATAATGTTAGTGAACATGTGTAGGGAACATATGTGCAAAAGTGTACCTCTTCTGTTCCTGCAAGTCATTTTCTCCCTTTGTAGAGTTCTCATAGAGTTCATTTCAGGGGATGGTGTCAGTGATGCTAGCTAGATAGGTTGATGCCAATCTGTTTCTGGACCAGGTTACTTTTCTGATGCTTCTGGCACTCTTCCCACCTTCTATTCCTCAGACCATGTAACAATACAACAGTGCTGCTTAAACACATCCATCTATCTCAAGGTTACTACTTAGTTGTCTCCCAATCTTAGGACTGTTGTTCCTAACTCCTGAGGACACTGTTGCAAACTGAAGTCACTGGTGGAATCTCTTGAAATCTCAGAATCTCTAAAGCACAAATGGTTACCTTGGATGGGATTAAAGAGAGAGACATTCTCTCCTTCCTCCATATGACTCCATCTCAAGGTCTTGACTAGAGCTTTTCCACACTAAACTGCCATACTGCAAGGCTGCTGCTTTATATATAGACCCAAAGTTATATCTGATTCTTTCAGCCAATCATAAGATATTGCCTGTATGATGCCATCTGTCCTTATCCAATGATCGGGGCATTGTAATATTCTCAAATTGATTAAATATTTATTCATGCCTAGCTTGTATTTTTATTGGTCTATTGAGCTTTCTGGTCCCTCTTTGATAATATTAATTGGTAGAAACCCCCACCCTCATATACATTTTCTGAATTTCTCATATTCATTATTTCTTCTGGCACATCAATCATAAACCAATAGACAC
Organism: Monodelphis domestica; assembly: GCF_027887165.1. Taxonomy (NCBI): domain Eukaryota; kingdom Metazoa; phylum Chordata; class Mammalia; order Didelphimorphia; family Didelphidae; genus Monodelphis; species Monodelphis domestica. The sequence goes on from NC_077232.1 coordinate 232,987,123, forward strand.
TGAATACTTATTATGTAATAGACACTATGCTAAACACTGATAATAAAGAAAAAATTCAAAATATTATATTCATATGCCACCATTTCTTTAGTCCCCTTGTGTGGAGTGAGAAATTAATGTTATTTTCAAGGTAATAGTTATTAATATATCAAAAATGAATATGCCTGATACCCAGTGAAATTGGTTTCTCCTGGGATTGCCTTACCCATTCAGAATAGGGAGGCCTTTTAAATACCTTTGACCTGGGTGGAATAAAAACAACATATGTCTTTACTATACTATATCAATTATTTGGGGGATTGTGGGATATGACCTTCAGGTTGATACTTTAAGATTTTAACAAGTTTGTGCTTTCTCCCAGTTTCTATAAACCTTACACCATGTACCATATATCTGTATTCTGAGTGAATATGCAGATTAGAACCTTTAACTGAATCCTGACCAGAGTGTTCCAATGGATTCTGTGTGGTTATGCAAATTAGAACTCTAACTGACAAGAGAGTGTTCTAACTGAATTCTGTGGGACTTAGCGAGGGGGTTCCAATGGAGTAGGTAGCAGGTCAAAGATGTGAGGGACTTTTCCCCAGGTTTTTCTCTCTTTCTCTCAATAAACAACTGCATTGTGTTTGACAGGAAACCAGAACAACAGAGGGTGCCTCAGTTTTCCTATCTGAACAAATTATTTGTTCAAATGGGTAGAATAGGCCTCTCATTATGCTTCTGAAGAACTTGGGTATGGAGAGAGAAGCAAGAAAGCCTACATGGAGCAGGAAGCAGTAAACAGTGGCCACCCTAGAAGAACAGTGTTCAATGTGAGTATCAATAGAGACCCCTGGTGAGAGAGATAACAAAGGTGGGTGGCTTAGGAAGGGAAAATTATAAAACTAGGATTATAAACTATGGTCTGATTCACAAGATCTCTCAGGCAAGACACAGACTGCCTGGGTCAAGACTGTTGAGGCTGGGAGTGAGTGAATCAGGGAAAGATTAATTTGCAAGACGTCTCAGACAAGATCCAGTTGCTTAAGTCTGGACTGGTGAGTCTGAGAATGAGGAAACTAATGAGAATGAGTAAACTAAGGACTGGTTTACAAGATATCTCAGGCAAGACACAAGATGTCCAAGTCTGGACTGGTGAGTCTGGGAGTAAGTAACCCAGTGTCTGATTCACAAGATTAGGGGAAATTTAGTACCCAAAATAGCTCGGCTACTAGTATATCTCATAGGAGTTATAGGATTGGGGTCCTTGTGTTGAAGATCAAGAGTTTGGGTTCCTAGAGAGGAGAACTTGGGACAGAGATAATCCACAATAGAGAAGGAGAGACAGGCCATAATAGATAAGGCAGAGCAGAGCCTGTATCCATCGGATGGCCCGTTGGAATTAAAATTACAAGTTTGGAGTAGGTCTTCCCATTTTGCAGTTTATGACAGGAAGGTTTTTTGTTAAATACTGTTGTTTTCAATGGTCCGGATTAGAAGTGCACAGCCAGAACCAGAAATACTGGCCAAAATATGGGTCAGAAGAAACCTCAATTTATGAGAGTTTGTATTTGACAATCAGTAGGAGAAAAATGAGTACTAATGAGGAAAAGGCCTATGCCACCATTTGACTTCCAGATGTAGAGACATTTGTATTGAGGAGATGGGAAGAAAGGAATAACAGTAGTGGGAAGTAAGGGGAAAGATTCTGAGTTGGGAAGAGGAGATGGAAAAGACTTGGGACCCACTGGAGTCTCTTCTACCACCCCCTTATGCGCTCCTTCCTCCTGTTCCTGTTTTTCAGGCACCACCAGTTCTGGTTCAGTCTCAGGTGGTTCGTGTTCCTACTCTTCCCCCACCAGTATCAGTTCTTTTCTCACCACTACCAGCACCAGTTCCTCCAGTTACTCCTCTAATTCCATCAGCTCCTCTACTGCCTCACACAGAAACAACAGCAATGGTTTCCCTAGATCCATATGGATCTATGACCAGAGAGTTCAAGAAATTATTAGAAGATCAGACAAATCTCTCTTTTGGAGGATTGACAAAACAGTATCCACTCTAAGAGAGGTTCCACAGGGCAGGGTATAGGGTATGTCAGTGCCCCCTTCAGCACCTCTGAAGTGCAGAGCTTTAAAAGGGAAATGAGGAATTCATTAGAAGACCCTGTAGGAGAGGCAGAACTGGTTGATCAGTTATTAGGACTGAATCTCTATTCTTGGCCAGAATTAATGGCAATTTTACAACAGTTATTCATGGAAAAGGATTGAAGACAGATTAGAAGGGTGGTAATGCAAGCCTGGGACAATGAACATGAGCTTGAAGGGGGGCCAAATGTGGAGCAAAAATACCCCATAAGAGATCTGGGCTGGAATAGTAATGAACCTGTCCACCATATGAATATGAGGGATCTCAGGAAGATGATTATTCAAGGGATAAGAACAGCAATGTCCTGGGAGTCAGAATTTAAATAGAATCTATGAGACTAAACAGAAAAGGATGAGACCCCCATTGAATTCATTAATAGGTTGAGGGAAGCATTTAGCAAATACTCTAGTATAGATCTGACTGAGCTTTTTGGACCAGGTCTCTTAAAGAGACCTATTCTTTAACTAATGCATGGCCAAATATCCATAAGAAGCTACAAAAGATAGATGAATAGGTGATGAAACCCCTTGACGAATTGTTACAATGGACTCAAATGATCTATGTCAGGAGAGAGGATGAGGAAGAGAAGAACAGACCCAAAGTTCTTGTTCAGGTTATTAAGGGAATGCAGAATGGACAAAAAAAAAAAAAAGCTTTGCAGGTTAGACTGAGGCATATAGAGAAGAAGTAAGGAGAGAAGGACAAGTCAGAAGAGGGATGACAGAGCAGAGGAAAAGACAGGGAAGTCCCCAGGGAAAATGAGAGTTTCCTTGACCTGCTACAATTGTGAATTGGGACATGTGAGGAGAGACTGCCCCAAAGTAGAGAAAGTATGTAAGATATACTCACTCTTAGAAATAGAGGCAGAAAAGGGAGAGAAGAATAATAACTCAGAATTGGGGTGAGAGGAGAGAACCCAGGACCTGCTTGAGGACCTCTCTTTCCCCTTCTCTTGTTCCTCCTCCTGATCCCCAAGTGCTACCTATCCTTCTGCTCCTGTTCCCCCTGTACCAGTACCATCACCCCCTCTTATAGGCTCACTTCCTCCTACTGTTCCTCAACCTCCATCAACTCCTCCAGTACTTCAGCTAGAAGCAGAGCAGAGAAACTTACTCTTAAATGGAGTGGTGAAGCAGTGCCCACTGGCACGGAGGGAAGCTCCACTGGGACAGGAAATTGACTATCATAATGTTTCCTTTAATGGATCTGAAGGGAGGAATTTTAAGAGAGATGGAAAGTCTTCTAGAAACAAAAGAAATGCAGAGCCAGATCAGACAAGAGACTATGAAGGTTTGGAATAATGAAAGTCCCATAGCCCAAATCAGATTGAGAGGTGAACAGGAATTTCCTCTCTGGAATAGCAATGAATCTTCCCACCATACCAAGCAGAGAGAAGAAACTCCCATTGAATTTGTAAATAGATTAAGGAAGGCATTTAGACAACAAATCTCAAGGGATATAAGGATTATAAGGAAGAAAGGATGGAGCAATCAATTTGGAAGGCCTCTAGAGGTCCAGTCAGCTCAAACCTATGAGCTATGTGCTTTAAATCAGGCCTTGAAAATACTGGAAGATCAATGAGGAAACATGCTGACTCAAAATATACATGTAGAGTATTTGGAAAACTTTGGTGTGGACTAGAAATGATTTCTAGTAAGGTAAAGGATCAAGCACATATTGAGCTGCTAGAGAAAGTGCTTGAAAATATTAGGGTCAGAACAATTGGCTGGGATCCACATGAATGGACATCAAAAGGGAAATTCCATTGAAGCTAGGGGAAACAGAATAGCAGATGAAAAAGCTAGAAGAGCTAGAGTTGAGGAAATTTTGCATTTTGCTCTCTGCTCTTCGTAGAAGACAGAAGCTAGAACATGCTTTAACTGTCTGTGTTATCTGTCTTTGGTAAGTCTATGTTCTGGGTCATGTGTGTCATATCTTGTGTATGCATACTGGGAAGGTTTTTGAGGAAGAAAACCTCTACTTGATGAGGTACACTGTCTCTCCTCCATTATTCCAGAAAAATAAAGGAGCTGATAGACCAGAGAATATGTTTAAGGAATTCAAAAAGAACACTCTTATGAGAAGGAATTTTGCATTTTGCTCTCTGTTCTTTCTAGAAGACAGAGGCTGAAAAAATGTGTTCAACATTTCCTCCTTCCTCTGATGGCCAGCAGAGAGAGAAGGTGGAAGAGAAGGACAGAAAGGGATATTTTGACCCCACAATTAGAAGGTATTAATTTTAAGGTTGATGTATGTGGTTTTGGAAAATCACAAAGGATTCTGGAATGTACTTGTGGAACTAAGAAAATGGATGTAAAAGTGATTAGTTAATAATATTCCAGAAGGATTTTATTCTCTTTTACTTGTGAGAAAGCTATGTGTTCCCAATGAGAATTAAAGTGAACGATGGCTAGAGATTTGAATGTTTGAACATGCCTAAAATTTTGTTATTTGAGTAAACTGAAGTTGGAGATCAAATGACATGGGTAGTGTTCTTCAATTTACTCATCCACAGTAGTCAGCCTGATTGGCCTACTATTTATTGGCTGTTTAATGAAAAATGAGGGTTAAATGTATTGTAATGTATAATTTTAAGAAAATTCTGTATAATCTAAATTGTTGGGTTTACAAATGAAAATGTGGAAATATTATATTATTATGATTCTGATATAATGTAGACATGTTTTGATGTGAACATGTTTAGATGCAATTTGTTAGAATGTAATTGTTTTGAATTACAAATGATTTATGACTTGTACTTCAAACTAAATTAATGTGTGAAGCAAATTGGATGAGACAAAATGCAAAAGATATTATGTATATGGTTAATACATTGTTAATAAGATTCATAATCTTGGCTCTTTTGAGTTATCAATGGCAGGTAACAGGATCCTTGATAGCGAGGATGTTTTAGAGACTAGAAAGCTTAAGCAAGTAACTCTTTCATTTCCCTTTCTTACCAAGAAGGAGAGACAAAGTTGTATAACCCTGTGTTCTCAGAGAAGTGGATAAATGTAACATATTTCCAGTTAGATCTATGGTAAAGGCATGAGAGTCTTTTTGCAGACCAAAAAGTTAAAGAGTAGTAGCTATTTTATTTGTAAACATATAAGGCTTTGAGAAACTTGTTTGGGTTATGGAATCTTAAAACAGTGAAATTAGATTAATGAGAAGCTGGACTTCTCTGAGCTGTAATGGGCAAGATTTGTCATGTAAGGCAAAAAGTCTTTAGGGATATCAACTGAGATTATTGTAAACTTGAAATCCAACTATGACTATCTGGTAACTGATGTATCAGCAAAAAGAAAGGATGACAATGAGGTACTGAGAGGATAAGTGAAGGCTCTTGGGAGAAGTTGGGCAAATTGAATTTTGATGATCCCTGAATGAAAAAGTAATGGCATGAACCAAACCAGTAATAGCTTACACCTGTAGTGAAGTCAGAATGTGCCCTTTTTAAGGCATGAGGACAGTTATAACTTTTCCCTGGCCTTTTCCTTTGTGACAAATTCCTATAATCAGCACAAAAATAAATTGTGAAATGAAAATGTTTATTTCTCAAAACAATCGAATAGTTGAGGATTAGGATTTACCAAAGTGCTAGCTTTAGCTAAGTATGGGTTGTAATTTGCCTTGTAAAGATTTCTTTTTAGCAAAAGCATCTCCAAAATTTCTGCAAACAACTTGGGCCTAAAAGAGCAAGTTTCTGCAAGCAAGATTTCTCTTGAAGACCTCTGAAGATGGGGCATGTCTAGTTAGCAATGTTCTTCGTTGTTGTTACATATGGGGGAGGCAGGTGAGAATAACAGAATTCTGAAAATTAAAATCAGAGGGTCTGTGTGGAGTGAGAAATTAGTGTATTATTCTCAAGGTAATAGTTATTAATATATCCAAGATGAATATGCTATTGTGAATTGGTCTCTTCTGGGATTGCCTCACCCATTCAGAATATGGAGGCCTTTTAAATACCTTTGACTTGAGTGGAACAGAAACAACTTATGTCTTTATTATACTATACAAAGCATTTTGGGGATTGTGGGATGTGTCCTTCAGGTTGATACTTTAAAATGTTAATAAGTTTGTGCTTTCTCCCAGTTTCTGTAAACCTTACACCATGTACTGTATGTCTGTATTCTGAGTGAATATACAGATTAGAACCTTTAACTGAATCCTGACCAGAGTGTTCCAATGGATTCTGTGTGGTTATGCGAATTAGAACTCTGACAAGAAAGTGTTCTAACTGAATTTTGTGGGACTTAGAGGGTTTCAATGGAGTAGGTAGCTGGCCAAGGATATGAGGAACTTTTCCCCAGGTTTTTCTCTCACACAATAAACAACGGCATTGTGATTGACGGCTTCCCAGTCTTTGAACACTGGCTAGATGGCCATTGCACACACCCTCAAAAGGAGCTCATACTTAGTCTCTAGACACTATGGTAGCAGCTACCATAAAAAGTGCTGCTATTGGCTTGGAGATGGGAGGTTCTGAGGGCTTCAGACAGTGTGAAACAGGCAAGTCATCTAACTATAATTGCCTAGCCCTTACTACTTTCTGCCCTAGAATTGATACCTATTATCATTTCTAAGACAGAAAGTAAGAGTTAATAAAAATTGAAGAAACATAAATGTTGGAGGGGATGCTGAAAAAATGGGACACTGATGCACTGTAGGTGGAGTTGTGAACTGATACAACAATGCTAGAGAGCAATTTGGAACTATGCCTAAAGGACATAAATAAAACCCTTCATACCTTTTGACCTAGAAATATCACTACCAGGTCTGTATCCCAATGACATTTTTTAAAAAAAGAAAAGGATCTACATCTACAAAAATGTTTATAGCAGCTCATTTTGTGGTTGCAAAAAATTGAAAATTGAGGGAATTTTCATCAATTGGGGAATAGCTGAACAAATTGTAGTACATAGTTGTGATAGAATAATACTATTTTGCTATAAGAAATGATGAGCAGTACAATTTCAGAAAAGCTGGAAAGATTTAGATGAGCTGATGTAAAGAGAAGTGAGCAGAAGCAGAACATTGTACACAGCAATAAGAAAACTGTATGATGATCAACTGTGAATTGTTTAACTATTCTCAGCAATACAAAGATCCAAACAATTTCAAAGGATTTATGAGAAAATTTACACAGATTAAAGATTCTTTTTCACTTCCTTTCTTCCATCCTCTCCCTCCTCCCTCCCTCTATTTCTTTCATTTTCATTCACAAAATCACTAACATGGAAATATATTTTGCATGAGTGCACAAGTATAACCTATATCAAATTGCTTGACTTATCAATGTGGCAGGAGGGGAGAGGAGGAGGAAGGGAAAGAATTTGGAACTCAAAATTTTAAAAAATTATTATTAAAAATTGTGTTTTACATGTAATTAGGAAAACAAAATAAAGAATATAGTTGGGAGACATGAGAGAAAACAAATACCAAATAATATAATTAATTGATTATTTATAAATTATTAATTAAACATTAATTTAAAGTCAATATTATAAAATAGGTGTTAATTATCATTAATATTTATTTATATAAACATTAATAATGATGATATAGCCAACAAATCAAATATTGCATTAAGATTAATTTTTTATTGAATAAGATTAAATATGATCATATTTCAAAGAACAGGAAATGGCTGGTTACTAATGCAGCTGTCACTTTTGAATCAACCATTTCTGATCAGACATTAACTTGGAAGAGCAAAGATTTTGATCAGTTCTAAGACAAACAAAATAAACTTGAAAAGATATGGTATATAAAATCAAGGCACTCCAACCGAATCTATTTAAGTAAGCTATTGGTTCTTTTAAAAAAGGAAATAAGTTTAAAAGAAAGTCAGCAACACAGACTATGACCATTCACTAGGGAAATTTAATTGATGAAGATCAGTCTACATAACAAGGAGGCCCAAAGAGTCTTAGCAAACACTTGACCTCTTTTCCAAGCAGAGAGATATAGCATTGGTTTAGAATATCTGCAAAACTGTACAGAGGAAGATGTTGGAAGATTATAATATATTGCATCATAAAACAATTTAAAGGGGGCAGCTGGGTGGCTCAGTGGATTGAAAGCCAAGCCCAGAGTCTTGGGTTCAAATATGACCTCAGATACTTCCTAGCTGTGTGACCCAGGGCAATCACTTAACCCCCACTGCCTATCCTTTGCCACAGTACTAATTCTAAGATGGAAAGTAAGGCTTTTAAAAAAAACAAACAGAAAAATAAGAAGTAGCATTGATATCTGACAAAGTTGAATTTAAAATCGGAAAGAATAAGTGATTAAAGTGTATGAAACTTAATAGTACTATTCAAAGTGAAAGTATATAAATTTTAAAATGTCTGAATCTAATATTATATTTAAATAATTAAGGAAAGAGGCTTAAGGTATTATTAGAAAAAATATATGGAAAATAATACTAGTAGGTGATTTAAAAGCCTGCTATCAATATCTCAACAAAAAGAGAAATAAAAATGATTCTATAAACCTGAGAAGATTGTCGGGCAAACTTGTTGAGAGGTTTGGTGAATTTAAGGCATATCCATAACTATATCTAGTATACAGCAATATAGAATATATATCTAAAGAGAGAGGGGATTTAATGAGAAAAAGCAAGTATCCTTCAAGTAATTATGAAATATACAAGAAATTGATTCATGGGTTTATGATTTCACCAGTGCTGTCTGAAGACACAGAGAAAGCAGATCTCTTCTTTGACTTAGTAGATATTTTTCAGCAGTTACCATGACCAAAAATTTTAATAGTTTGTGACAAACTTGGTGATAAGCCTCATGGTGCCTGGCTTATACTAAGCACTCCATAAATGCTCACTGACTTAGCTTACTTAGCTGGACTGGTCTTTAGATAAGATGGCATGTCCCTGGCCCATATTCAAAGCCATATCTTAGCAAGATCTGCCAACTTTTGCTCTTTATTACCATAGCCTTCCAGAAGCCAAGGTCACTTCTATGTCTCTGCTAACATGGCAGTAGGAATGGAGTAGAATATAATAAGTGTATACATTTAATTTAAGCAAAATGTGAAGTTTCATATGGAAGCTAAAGAAAACATTTGTTGAATCAGACTGGGGTGAAAGAGGAAATTATAAGAGCAATAATAACATGCTACTTCAAAGATAATGATGAAATAAATATTACATGTATGAAGCTATGGGGCACACTATGCATCCATGGGATGGATGCTTGCATTTATGAATTAGAGAAGTAATATGGTATAATGGGAAGAATTCTGACCACAAGAATGCTTATTTCTCTGGTTTATATAACCTTGAGCAAGTTACTTCTACATCTAAATCCTATGAATTCCCTTTATAATCCTGGTACCTTTTCAGGTATTAAAAGGATGGATTAGATAATCTCCAAATTCCCTTGTAGCTCATACACAGACTTTGTGTGTCAGTGATCAATAATATTTTTCAAAGATTCAATATTTGTCCTTTAGAATTAGATAATAAAAACATATTTACTTTAAAAATAAACCTCCATTTAATTTTTTTGTTTCCTTTGCATGATATTTATGGTCCTTTTCTTTGTTGATACCATAACAAAAATATCCTTTGATAGGCTAAGTGACTGAGGAGAAATGAAGTATAGACATGGAATAGAATATTTAACCAAATATGAAGTTGGGAATAAACAGGAGCCAAATGTCAGCTTGAAAATATGTTTTAATACCCAAATCACCAGAAGCCATGCTTCCTGGGTTATTTCTTCTGCAATCATATTAAAACTACATTTAGGACTTTGTATTTATCTCATAGGACAGCTAGGTTGGCCCAGTAGATTGAGCACTGGGCTTGAAATAAGGAAGACTCATTTTTATGAGTTCAAATCCAGCCTCAGATTCTTACTAGCTGTCTGCCCTAGGCAAGTCACTTAACCTTGTTTACCTCAGTTTCTCATCTGTAAAATGACCAGGAGAAGGAAATGACAAACTAGTCTGATATCTTTGCCAAGAAAACCCTGAATGGAGTCATGAAGAGTTCAGCATGACTGAAACAATTCAACAGTGTATCTGATTAGCTGGCAGTAATAAATTTATACTTTAAAATACTGAAATCTCTCATATGAATTAATTAGAATTTAATCAATCACCTGGGTAGGACAAGCTAACATAAGAAAAATGACAATCCCACCCAAACTAATTTACTTATTTAGTGCCATATCCATCAAACTACCAAGAAACTTTTTTACTGAATTAGAAAAAAATAATAATGAAGGTTATTTGGAAGAACAAAAGATCAAGAATATCAAGGGAAATAATGAAAAAAAATGTGAAGGAAGGTGGCCTAGCAGTACTGGATCTTAAACTATATTATAAAGCAGTGGTCATCAAAACAATATGGTACTGGCTAAGAGACAGGAGGGAGGATCAGTGGAGTAGACTTGGGGTAAGTGACTTCAGCAAGACAGCCTATGATAAACCCAAAGATCCTAGCTTTGGGGACAAAAATCCACTATTTGACAAAAATTGCTGGGAAAATTGGAAAACAGTATGGGAGAGATTCGGTATAGATCAACACATTGCACCATACACCAAAATAAACTCAGAATGAATGAATGACTTGAATATAAAGAAGGAAACTATAAGTAAATTAGGTGAACACAGAATAGATCTTTCAGATCTTTGTGAAAAGAAAGATTTTAAGACCAAGAGAAAAAATACAAAATGCAAAATAAATAAATTGCATTAAATTAAAAAGGTTTTATACAAACAAAATCAATGCAACCAAAATTAGAAGGGAAGCAACAAATTGGGGAAAAAATCTTAACAAAAACCTCTGACAGAGATCTAATCACTTAAATTTATAAGGAGTTAAATCAATTGTACAAAAAATCAAGCCATTATCCAATTGATAAATAGGCAAGGGACATGAATAGGCAATTTTCAGATCAAGTAATCAAAACTAATAAGCACATGAAAAAGTGTTCTAAATATCTTCATAATCTCTTATAATCAGAGAAATGCAGATCAAAACAACTCTCGGGTAGCACTTCACACCTAGCAGATTGGCTAACATGACAGCAAAGGAAAGTAATACATGTTGGAGGGGATATGGCAGAATTGGGACATTATTATATTGCTGGTGGAGTTGTGAATTGATTCAGCCATTCTGGGAGGCAATTTGGAACTATGCCCAAAGGGCGCTAAAAGACTGTCTGCCCTTTGATCCAGCCATAGCACTGCTGGGTTTGTACCCCAAAGAAATAATAAGGAAAAAGACTTGTACAAGAATATTCATAGCCATGTTCTTTGTGGTGGCAAAAAATTGGAAAATGAGGGAATGCCCTCCAATTGGGGAATGGCTGAACAAATTGTGGTATATGTTGGTGATGAAATAGTATTGTGCCCAAAGGAATAATGAACTGGAGGAATTCCATGTGAACTGGAACGACCTCCAGGAATTGATACAGAGTGAAAGGAGCAGAACAAGGAGAACATTGTACACAGAGACTGATACCCTGTGATACAAACAAATATAATGGATTTCTCTACTAGGAGCAATGCAATGATCCAGAACAATTTGGAGGGACTTATAAGAAAGAATGCTATCCACATTCAAAGAAAGAACTGTGGGAGTAGAAACACAGAAGAAAAACAACTGTTTGATCACATGGGTCAATGGGGATATGATTGGGGATGTAGACTCTAAATGATCACCCTAGTACAAATATTAATAATATGGAAATAGGTCTTGATCAATGACACATGTAAAATCCAGTGGAATTGTGTGTCAGCTATGGGAAGGGGTTGGGGAGAGGGGAGAGAAAGAACATGAATTGTGTAACAATGGAAAAATATTCTAAATTAAATAAAAATTTCCAAAAAAATAATTTAATAACATTTTAAATTTAGTCAAATTCCTAGACTGTTTTCTTTTAAACTTTTAGCATTATGCCCATTTTTTATTTCTCATCGCTTCCCCTTACTTCCATTGTTTTCTTTGTCTCCTGTTTGTATCAATACTATTATTAATTGTGCTTATTGTTAGATTGGATATAGTGTTGCAGGCCTATAATTCTTACTGTCTAGGAGGTTGAGGCTGGCTGATCTTTTGAACTTGGGAGATGGATCTAAGTTGTAATAGACTGTTTCTGTTGTTATTTATACTAAGTTATGCAATAATATGGTAAGTCCCAGGAAGGAGGGGGGTCATCAAGGAGCATCTAAGCCACTCTGGTCAGAAAAATGGAACAGGTTAAAGCAGCCCTGCTAAACATTAAGTAGGATAGGGTCAGTGAGTAGCCCTTGCATTTCTAGCCAGGGCTAAATAGGGAGATTCCATTTAAGAAAAAACAAAAATTAAAACAATTTCTATAGTGTTTTAAAGTTTAAAAAGCATTTCCTAACTACAATACTTTCATCTTTCTTTGACCCTTAGAGAGCTTTCAAAAACTTTTAAGCATTCTATAAATGTAACTTCCTTTTACCTCCAAATTTACTGAAATTCAGAATCAGTGATTTGCCCTAGATCATATGACTAGTAAATATTGGAGCTGAGGCTCAAATCCACATCTTTTTGACTGATCAGTGTCATTACATGCAACATCAAGAATTAGAATATACCTTAGAAGTATCTAATGTGGACATTTAATACTAGCCTGTAACCTTTCCTTTAGTACCCCGATATTAGCTTTGGATTTTTAAAGGGAGAGTTTTGATATTAAATTTGAAGTTACAGCTTGGTTTCTTAAGACCCTCTGATTGATTAAGAATGCAAACAAAGCCTACTGTTTATCTATAAACTGTCTCTTAAAATAGTGGTTAGAGGAAAGATTTAAGTCCTAGGATGCAGAAGTTCCTTATTTCTTGCTCTCCATGACTCATTGACATCAGGAAGAGGGAGCGCAGAGCAGGCAGCCTGGTCACAGAGGCGGAGACCCTCCATATTGCTCCAGCCTTCCAGGAGGTTTTGGCCTCAGAGCACATCCAGTCCAACCCAGCTAAAATTAATCCCATCAAAAGTCTTCAGAGGTCAGGGAAGCCCAAGTTCCAACACCCCTCCCCCATAGACAGCTGGATTTTAATCCAATCAAAAACCTCCAGGGGACAGAGAAGTTCAAAATCCAACACCCCTCCCTCACAGACTGCAGTGAGAGATCTTCTATCAAAGGCTCCAAGATGGGAGACTGACAGAAAACCCCAAAATCAAAAAAATGAGAGGAGCAAGAGCACAGACAAATACAGGGAGTAAAGAAGGGGTAAATATGAGAAAACAACAAAAAAGAAGAAATTACAAAAGACAGCTTATATACAGGCAACAAACAAAGAACAAATGGAACAGAAGGGGAGGAATCATCAAACGATAAATCATAAATCCCAGCGAATTGGATACAGGCCGTGGAAGACCTCAAAATGCAATTCAAAACACAATTAAGAGAGGCTGAAGACAATTGGGAAAAGAACTTAAAAACTAAGATAAGTCATCTGGAAACAGAAAATAGTGTCTTGAAATCCAAAATCAACCAACTTGAAAATCCGGCAAAGGAGATGAGAGATGAGGTAAAGAGGATGAAAGATGACCTCCAAAGAAAACCAGACCAGAAGGAGAAGGATGACCAAAAAGCCAGGGATGAAATCCAGTCTTTAAGAACCAGAATACAACTAGAATTAAATGACCTCACAAAGCAGCAGGACACTTATAAAACAAAACCAAAAGAATGAAAAAAATGAGCAAAATATGAAGAATCTCATTCACAAAACAGAAGATTTAGAAAATTGGTTAAGGAGAGACAATTTAAGAATCATTGGTCTACCAGAAGACCATGACAAAAGAAAAAACCTGGACATAATACTGCAGGAAATTATTCAAGAAAACTGCCCCGATATTCTAGAACAAGAGGGAAAAGTAGAGATTGAAAGAATCCACAGATCACCTCCTGTACTTAATCCCCAACTGACAACACCCAGGAATGTTATACCCAAATTCAAGAACTATCAGACCAAAGAAAAAATATTACAAGCTGCCAAGAAGAAGTCATTCAACTATCATGGAACCACAGTGAGGATAACACAGGATCTAGCTGCATCTACACTGAAGGACCAAAAGGCATGGAATATGGTATTACAGAAAGTAAGGGAACTAGGTCTACAACCAAGAATCAACTACCCAGCAAAACTGACTATATTCTTACAGGGGAAAGTATGGTCATTCAACAAAATAGAAGCATTCCATGAATTTGTAAAGAAAAGACCAGACCTGAACATAAAATTTGATGTCCAAGCACAGAACTCAAGAGAATCATCAAAAGGTAATTTTAAAAAAGGGAAAAAAGAAAAACAAAACAAAACAATTATAAAAAAAACTTTTTGTTTAAGAGACTCAATAAGTTAAAAAGGATATGTATCCCTATAAGAAAAGAGGTCATTGGTAACCCTTAAAAATTGTTCTTGTCACCTGGGCAGCTAGAAGAATTACACTTAGAGGGAACAGTGATAAACTGTATAGGATGAAATAACAAGAAATAAATAGGTATATAGATATAGGTATGCATAAATACATATACATGTGTATGTATATATTTAACTAGAGCTAAAAAAAGAGGTTAATACTAAAAGAAATGGGAAAAGAAACAAAAGGGGGTAAATTTATATGTCACAAAGAAGATCATGGCAGGAGGGGAGAGAACATCAATACACTGGAAGGGTAAAGAGTTTGGAGATAAGAAATACTCAACTCTTATGTGCATTGAAATTGTCCGAAAGAGGGAAGAACAATACAATCCACTGGGGCAGAGAATAGATTCTCGCCCTATAGGGGAGTAGAAGGGTAACAAACAGACTGGTGGGGAGGGAAGCAGTATAAGGGAGGGAGAGAGTGGAGGGTAGTTTTAAAAAGACTGCAAAGAAAATAAGGGGGGGAATAAGAAGGGAAAGTGAAGTAAAATAAGGGTGGGAACTAGGGGGACTGATTAAAAACAAACATTGGTGTTGAAAGAAATAGTGAAAGAAGAAAAGGCAGGACTAGGAGTAGAAATCAAAATGGATGAATACTTACAAAAATATAAATTGCCTAGACTAACAGGAAGAAATAGATTACCTAAACAACCCCATATCAGAAAAAAGAAATTGAACAAGCCATCAAAGAACTCCCTAAGAAAAAATCCCCAGGTCCAGATGGATTCACAAATCAATTCTATCAAACATTCAAAGAACAACTAATCCCAATATTATACAAACTATTTGACAGAATAAGCAAAGAAAGTGTTCTTCCAAATTCATTTTAAGACACAAATATGGTACTGATCCCAAAACCAGGCAGGTCAAAAACAGAAAGAAAACTATAGACCAATTTCCCTAATAAATATAGATGCAAAAATCTTAAATAGGATACTAGCAAAAAGACTCCAGCAAGTGATCACGAGGGTGATTCAGTATGATCAGGTAGGATTCATACCAGGAATGCAAGGATGATTCAATATTAGAAAAACCATCCACATAATTGACTGTATTTAACAAGCAAATCAACAAAAATCACATGATTATCTCAATAGATGCAGAAAAAGCCTTTGATAAAATACAACATCTATTCCTATTGAAAACACTAGAAAGTATAGGAATAGAAGGGCCTTTCCTAAAAATAATAAACAGTATATATCTAAAATCATCAGCAAACATCATCTGCAATGCAGATAAACTAGAAGTCTTCCCAGTAAGATCAGGAGTGAAACAAGGATGTCCATTATCACCTCTATTATTTAACATTGTACTAGAAACACTAGCAGTAGCAATTAGAGAAGAAAAAGAAATTGAAGGTATTAAAATTGGCAATGAGGAGACCAAGCTATCACTCTTTGTGGATGATATAATGGTCTACTTAAAGAATCCTAGAGAATCACAAACCTAGAGAATCAACCAAAAAGCTAGTTGAAATAATCAACAGTTGCAGGATACAAAATAAACCCGCATAAGTCATCAGCATTTCTATATATCTCCAATCCATTTCAGCAGCAAGAATTAGAAAGAGACATTCCATTTAAAATTACTCTAGACAATATAAAATATTTAGGAATCCTTCTGCCAAGACAAACATAGGAAATATATGAACACAACTACAAAACACTCCCCAAACAATTAAAACTAGATCTAAATAATTGGAAAAACCTTGATTGCTCATGGGTAGGATGAGCTAACATAATAAAAATGACCATCCTACCCAAATTAATTTACTTATTTAGTGCCTTACCCAATGAACTACCAAAAATTTTTTTTACTGAATTGGAAAAAACCATAACAAAGTTCATTTGGAAGAACAAAGAATCAAGGATATCCAGGGAAATCATGAAAAAAAAATGCAAAGGAAGGAGGACTTGCATCTCTATATAAAGCAGTGGTCATCAAAACAATTTGGTACTGGCTAAGAGACAAAGGAGGATCAGTGGAATAGACTAGGGGTAAATGACCTCAGCAAGACAGCCTATGATAACCCCAAAGATGCCAGTTTTGGGGACCAAAGCCCACTATTTGATAAAAACTGCTGGGAAAATTGGAAGACATTGGGAGAGATTAGGTTTGGATCAACATCTCACACAGAATGGATGAATGATCTGAATATAAAGAAGGAAACTATAAGCAAATTAGGGGAACACAGAATACTATACTTGTCAGATCTTTGGGAAAGAAAAAACTTTAAAACCAAGTAAGAGCTAGAAAAAAATCACAAAATGTAAAATCAATAATTTTGATTACATCAAATTTAAATGTTTTTGTACAAACAAACCAATGCATCCAAAATTATAAGGGAAGCAATAAATTGGGAAACAATCTTCATTACAAAAACCTCTGACAAAGGTCTAATTACTCAAATTTATAAAGAGCTAAACCAATTGTACAAAACATCAAGCCATTCTCCAATTGATAAATGGGCAAGGGACATGAATAGGCAATTTTCAGATAAAGAAATCAAAACTATTAATAAGCACATGAAAAAGTGTTCTAAATCTCTTGTAATTAGAGAAATGCAAATCAAAACAATTATGAGGTATCACCTCACACCTAGCAAATTGGCTAACATAACAGCAAAGGAAAGTAATGAATGCTGGAGGGGGTGTGGTAAAGTTGGGACATTAATGCATTGCTGGTGGAGTTGTGAATTGATTCAACCATTCTGGAGGGCATTTTGGAACTATGCCCAAAGGGCGCTAAAAGACTGTCTGCCCTTTGATCCAGCCATAACACTGCTACGTTTGTACCCCAAAGAGATAATAAGGAAAAAGATATGTACAAAAATATTCATAGCTACACTCTTTGTGGTGGCAAAAAGTTGTAAAATGAGGGGATGGCCTTCAATTGGGGAATGCCTGAACAAATTGTGGTATATGTTGGTGATGGGATACTATTGTGCTCAAAGGAATAATAAAGTAAAGGAATTCCAAGTGAATTGGAATGACCTCCAGGAATTGATGCATACATAGTGAGAGGAGCAGAACCAGGAGAACACTGTACACAGAGACTGATGTCTGTGTACACTGTGGTACGATTGAATGTAATGAACTTCTCCAGTAGTGTTAATGCAATGATACTGAACAACTTGGAGGAATCTTCAAGAAAGATCACTATTCACATTCAGAGGAAACATTGTGGGAGTAAAAACACAGAAGAAAAACAACTGCTTGAAGATATGGGTCGAAGGGACATGGTTTGAGATGTAGACACTAAATGAACATCCTAGTGCAAACAAACAACATAG
This sequence comes from Monodelphis domestica, assembly GCF_027887165.1. Lineage (NCBI taxonomy): Eukaryota > Metazoa > Chordata > Mammalia > Didelphimorphia > Didelphidae > Monodelphis > Monodelphis domestica. Next base: position 233,004,971 of record NC_077232.1, read on the forward strand.
AATTAGGTTCTGATCAAGGATACATGTAATACCCAATGAATTTTTGTGTCAGCTGTGGGAAGGGTGGGTGGAGGAGAGAGAGGGAAATAAAATGATTATTGTAACCAAAAAAATTAAATTAAAAAACTAAAAAATAAAAAAAAATTTCTTATTTCAAATTAAATTGAAATGTCTTTGTAACTTTCATATACAACTCTTAGCTATGCTCTCTTGAACCATGTCTAAGATTTCTAGAAAGAGAATTAGGTAGTAGATACAATAGCATATTGTACAATGGTTATGAAATAAGAAAACTAGGGTCAAAAATCACATTTGATTACTTCCTGGATGGATAACATTGGGCCTATAATTTATCCTCTCAGAGGCTTGAATTTTGTTGCTGGTGAGAAAATCAGATTCTAATTCCATTTGTAATTGATTCTAATTCTACATCAAGTCACCAAAATGGTTCTAAAATTGCTTGTTACATTTCTTTGTGTTTTGAGCTCAGTAGTTTTTTCCCTCTAAATCTTAAAATTTAGCTGTGTACAAATCACCTTAATTCAAAGAAAAATATTATCCCTACACATTTTATTGCCCACAAACAATTCAGGAAGACCACATGTGCCTCATGTCTACATAATTTTTTCATGTTCCATTTGAAAATATTGAATAGAAAATATATTACATTATAAATAATTCCATTTATCCATTTGCTTAAGACAGAATTTTACTAATCACATAAAAACTAAAATCTGGAGACACAAGTAGAAAATACAATATTCAAAAGTTTTGTCAAAGGGACCTGAATCAGATTCACAAGGTTTTTTTCACTCCAAATGGAGCCAGCAGTTAGCTTCCCAAGGGTGTATAAAAAATTAGAGTGGAACGAGTGGAGTAAAGGTATATCAATTCTGACAGTAGTGAAATGAGCAATGGTGGATATTCCTGTTGTTTGGAAGGGACACAACAGCATGAATAATTCTAAGAGAAGTTAAAAGTTTTCATCAAAGGTACCCATTGTATTAAAGAGATAATCTAGTTACATCGCTAGAGAGAACTACTAGGAGGACCCTGAGGGTGACTAGTTATAAATGGAGATAGAAATATTTCTTCAGATACTGAGGGATAGAGAGATGCTAGAGGGGTTACTCTGGGGTTGCCTATAGATGACTAATAGAGCAAACTATTTCCTACCCTCTACCCTTTCTTCACCTCCCTTAACCACCCTCTTCTTGAAGCCCTTTTGGCTTTGCCCCTCCCAGACTATGAGATTTATGAAGAAAACTCCTTTCTTATCCTTCCTCAAGGAAAAAGGGTTTATTGAGGGTTGGGAGGATTTTGGGAAATGTCAGTCCTGTCACAGATGTGACTCAGAGACAATCAGAGAGATGGAGGACAACTGTTAAGTCTTCTTTCTTCCTCCAATTACACAAAGCCACCAACAAAAGTAAATATTTTTTCCTCAGAATAATTCTAGAAGCCCTCCCAAAGGTCTCTCTCTGCCTAGATCAGAAAAAGCCAGTCTCTCTCAGTCAGGAATCCCAGAGAAGAGGTTTCTCCCGTGGTCAGTAACCCCAGAGCAGAAAATTTTCAGTTCATCTCCTCTGGCCAGGCTTCCAACTGCCTTTTCTGGGAACATTGCTTTTGGAATCTTCACTTTGATTGACAGATCAGGTCCTTTACTTTGGTTTGCATGCTTGTCTTGTCATGTAAATCCTCTCTCTTTCTTAATGCCTCTTCCATACCATTTTGCCTATATATATATATATATATATATATATATATATATATATATATATATATATATATATATCTGCAGTATAAGACCAACCATCCCTAATGGAGAAAGGTTCTAAAGGGCTCTGATAAAATCTGATCAATCATTGTATCTTCCTAAGATCCTAGTAGATTGTCCATAATGGATGATATTAAATGTTTATTGAATACATATTGCATGATGGCAAAGTGCACAGGCATTTTAAATATGGGTAGATAAATTTTACTAAACAGACTTTTCAACATGTATAACCTTGTACTTATAAATCTCAAGAGTGAAATATTATTCATCTATTATTAAAACACAATCATGAGAAGTAAAGGATCTTTTAAAAAAGACAGAAGCAAGACAAAGAAAAATAGATACTCTTTCCCATTCCATCTGTACTTGTCACTAATCCTGTTCAGGTCCAAAGTGACCATTTTCCCAAGAACTGCTCTTTTACATAGTCCCACATATACCTCTCCTTGCTTCTATGTCCACTTTCCCTTATTTAGCAATAAAACATTTCAATGGAAAACAGGAAATGCATACTTCATAGAAAATCAAATTATAGCACTAAATACCATTTCTGTAAACTTCAACCCTTACAGCTAATACACATATACCCATTTTCATCAAAGGCAAGTAAAACATTGTTTGGCATGGGCATATATTTGATCAATGAAATATTTGATAAGAGAGAATTTCTTTCTTCCTGAACCTGGCCAAGTCAGAGAGGCAGATGAAAAACTTATAATAAGAATGGGGATCTTTCCCCCAAACTGCAGAAATTTATGGCATCATAAATAATCAGAAAACAAAATGTAAGTTCTTTACTATGGATTTCCAAATTGTAGTCTAAAAATTTTTAAATGTTTTATTGAGTTTTATCTCTCTGTAGAATTCATTTTAAAGAAAAATGTGAACAAAACCAAAAGTTGAGGGAGGACACAGACAATGGTCATAACTATGAATGTGAATGGGATGAACTCACCTATAAAATGGAAGAGGATAGAAGAATGGATGAAAAACCAGAATCCTACCATATGTTGTCCACAAGACATGAGGCAAGTAGACATACACAGGGTAAAGGTAAGAGGCTGGAGCAAAATCTATTGGGCTGCTACTGAGACAAAGAAGGCAGGAGTGGCAATCATGATCTGAGACAAAGCTAAAGTAAAAATACATTTGATTAAAAGAGATAAGGATGGTAATTACATCTTGGTAAAAGGCAGTATAAATACTACTATTTAACATACATGTACCAAATGATATAACATCTAGATTTTTAAAGGAGAAATTAAAGGAGTTTAAGGAGGAAATAGATAGTAAAACCATATTAGTGGGGGACCTTAACCTTCCCCTATCAGAACTATATAGTTTGAACCAAAAAATAAATAAGAAGTAAGGGAAGTAATTTAAATATTGGGAAAATTAGAGCTAATAGGTATCTGGACAAAAGTGAATAGGGATAAAAAGGAATGTGCTTTTCAGAAGCACATGTTACACATGGAAAGATTGACCAGGTACTAGTTCATAAAAATATGGTAAACAAATGAAGAAAAGCAGAGATAATGAATGAATTTTTTCAGATCATAATGTGATAAAAATCATAATAAGGGCTCATGGAGAGACAAATTTAAATTAATTGGAAACTTAGTCATCTAATTATTCAAAACTGGTGGGTCAAAGAATAATCCATAGAAACCCTTACTGATTTCATTGAAAAGAATGACAATGGGGAAACAACATATCAAAATCTATGGGATACAGCCAAAGTAGTACTAAGGAAATTTTATATCCATAAATGCCTATATTAATAAAATAAAGAGGGAGGGAATCAATGAATTGGGCATGCAAATTAAAAAGCTAGAAAGAGAACAAATTAGAAATCCCCAGATAAAAACTAAATTGGAAATCCTAAAAATCAAAGAAGAAATTAATAAAAGTAAAAGAACTTTTGAACTAACAAATAAGACTAGGAGCTGGTACTTTGAAAAAAACAAATAACATAGATAAAGTATTAGGTAATCTAATTTTTAAAAAGAAGAGAATAAAATTAACAGTATCAAAAATGAAAAGGGTGATCTCACCTCTAGTGGAGAGGAATTTAAGCTAATTATTAAGAAATATATTTTCCCAATTATATAGCAGTAAATATGATAACCTAGGTGAAATGGGTGAATACTTAAAAAATATAAAATGCCTAGATTAACAAAAGAGGAAATAGAATACTTAAATAATTCCATCTCAGAAAAAGAAATTGAATAAGCCATCAAGGAACTCCTTAAGAAAAAAAAAATCACAGGGCCAGATGGATTCACAAGTGAATTTTATCAAACATTTAAAAAACAACTAATCCCAATACTCTAGAAACTATTTGACAAAAAAAGCAAAGAAGTCTTACCAAACTCTTTGTATGACACAAATATGATACTGATTCCAAAGCCAGGCAGACAAAAAACAGAGAAAGAAAACTACAGATCAATCTCCTTAATGAACATAGATGCAAAAATCTTAAAATACTAGCAAAAAGACTCCAGCAAGTTATCAAAAGAATTACTCATTATGACCAGGAAGGATAATATTAGGAAAACCATTTCCATAATTGACTATATCAATAACCAAAACAACAGAAATAACAGGTTATTGGAAATAATTAACTTTAGCAAAGTTGCAGGGTAAAAATTAACCCACTTAAATCATCAGCATTTCTATGTATTTCCAACACCATTCAGGAGCAAGAGTTAGAAAGAGAAACTCCATTTAAAATCACTCTAGACAATATAAAATATTTAGAAATCTATTTGCCAAGACAAACACAGGAATTATATGAACACAACTACAAAACACTTTCCACACAATTAAAACTAGATGTAAATAATTGGAAAAATGTTAATTGCTCATGGATAGGCTGAACTAATATGATAAAAATGATAATACTACCTAAATAAATTTACTTATTCAGTGTCATACCTGTCAAACTTCCAAGAAACTTTTTTATAGAATTAGAAAAAATTATAACAAATTTCATCTGGAAGAACAAAAGATCAAGAATATCAAGGGAAATAATGAAAAAAATGTGAAGGATGATGGCCTAGCAGTACAAGAACTTAAACTGTACTATAAAGCAGTGGTCATCAAAACAACATGATACTGGCTAAGAGGAGGGAGGATCAGTGGAATGGACTTGGGGTAAGTGACTTCAGCAAGACAGTTTATGATAAACCCAAAGATCCCAGCTTTGGGGACAAGAACTCACTATTTGACAAAAACTGCTCGGAAAACTGGAAAAAAGTATTTGAAAAATTATGTTTATATCAACATCTTACATCCTATACCAAGAAAAATTCAAAATGGGTAAATAAATTAAATATAAAGTGGGAAATTATAAATAAATTGGGTGAACATAGCATAGTATACCTGTCAGATATATGGGAAAGAATTTAAGACTAAGAAAGAGATAGAGAAAATTACAAAATGTAAAAGGAATTATTTTGATTATAGTAGTCTAAAAAGGTTTTGTACAAATGAAACCAATGCAACCAAAATTAGAAGGAAAGTAACAAAATGGGAAAAATTTAATAAGAAAACTCTCTGAAAAATGTTTAATTTCCCAAATTTATAAGGAGCTACAACAAATTTACAAAAAATTAAGCCATTTGCCATTTGACATTGGTCAAGGGATATTAATAGGCAGTTTTCAGATGAAGAAATGAAAATGATCAATAATCACATGAAAAAGTGTTCTCCCCTATCAGGCTGGTCAATATGGCAGCAAAGGAAAGTGGTAAATTTTGGAGGGGATGTTGTGAACTTTAAATTACTCCACCCTACTTAGATCTTACTTTATGGTGAAGATAAAGTTGTAATCTCCTGATTGAACAATGAAGGTAATTAGTTCTTATTTTATAGTGAAGCTAGAACTTTAAGCTAAGTCTATTTTTAGATCTTACTACAAAAATGTGTTAAGTAACTATAAAGGGTAAATTAATCACAAAAATGTAAAGTAACTAACAAAAGGTGAACTTAACAAAGAAGTGCTAAGTAACTCAAAAGATATAATCTAATCAAAGAAGATGAGAACTAAAGAATGGGCAGTCCTGGAGAAAAGCCTCTGATATAATTAGTAGACGTGAAAATTTAGAGGATGGGACACAAGAGTAAAAGGTCTATATATTTTGCGCCATTTCCTCTCTCTGGTACCTTTGGTGGCAGAGAGTTGGCTGGTGCCAGTGTGCTGGGCCTTTTGGCATGTTGGTGTAGCTATAGCTATTGTCCGGTTTGGTGGTGAGTTTCTGGATGAGTTTTTCCTCCTTTACTTTCCAAACTTCATCCTCTTAGAAGCCTCTAATCTCCTTCAGAGACCTAAGTGGAGATCTTGAACTCCCTCCTGGCACAGGCCAGGCACAAGAAATCCTATACCCTCTTCCCTCTTTCTCCTTAAATCCTTCCCTCTATATTAATTAAAATTACCATAAATTTCCAGCCTGACTTGGGTATTTTATTTGGGATTATTCCCTGGCAATCAATTAATTTAGATTTTTAAGTCACAACTCTAAAATTATCTTTACAATGTGGCAAAATTGGGACACTAATACATTGCTGGTAGAGTTGTGAATTGATCCAACCATTCTGGCAGGCAATTAGGAACTATACCAAAAGGGCTTTAAAAATGCCTACCCTTTCATTTAGCAATACCACTGCTGGGGGTTTGTACCCTAAAGAGATAATAAGGAAAAATCTGTGTAAAAAAATCTTTATAGGAGGCAGCTGGGTAGCTCAGAGAATTGAGAGCCAGGCCTAGAGACGGGAGGTCCTAGGTTCAAATCTGGCCTCAGACACTTCTCAGCTGTGTGACCCTGGGCAAGTCAGTTGACCCCCATTGCCTAGCCCTTACCACTCTTCTGCGTTGGAGCCAATACACAGTATTGACTCCAAGACGGAAGGTAAGGGTTTAAAAAAAATCTTTATAGCCATGCTCTCTGTAGTGACAAAAAATGAGGGTCCATCAATTGAAGAATGACTGAACAAATTGTGGTATCTGATGGTGATGGAATACTATTGTGCTGAAAGGAATGATGAACTGGAGGATTTCTATGTGAACTAGAACAACCTCCAGGAAGTGATGTGGAGCAAAAGAAGCAGAACCAGGAGAACATTGTACATGGGGACTGACAGACACATTGTGACAATCAAATGTAATAGACTTTTCTACCCGTAGCAGTGCAAAGACCCAGGACAATCCAGAGGAATTTATGAGAAAGAATGCTATCCACATCCAGAGAAAGAACAGTAGGAGTAGAAACTCAGAAGAAAAACATATGATTGATCACATGGGGATATATGATTTGGGGTTTTGGCTTCAAAAGCTCACTCTATTGCAAATATGAATAACATGGAAATAGATTTTGAACAATGATACATGTAAAACCCAGTGGAATTGTTCGTCAGCGGGGGTGGGGGGGAGAATAGTGAGGAGGAAAATAATATGAATCATGTAACCATAGAAAAATATTCTATATTAATTAATTAACAAAGAAATAAAACCAAAAGCCGAAGGGAAACAGCATTTAGGTCTCTTATCACTCTTTGCTTGGAAAGTGACAGATTTATTGTTTTAGTGTAGAGGAATGAGAATTTCACTGATTAAAGAAAAGAGAATTAAATATAGTTTGAAAGTACTAACAGTGAAATTCCAAAGTGAAGAAAAAAGTTTGCAGTTCACATTTTGAATAACTATTGCAGTTAGTAACTATCTATTATTAAGTCTTTCCTGGTTCATGAAAAGTATGTTAAATCAGGGAAAAATTAAAAATGGTTTATAAGAACTTTTAATTTGGTACTTGGGAGTATTACAAATTAAAGTTAAGCACTATCACTTTAAGAAGCAATTATTGACTTGTGTATGTTTGAAATTACAAATTTTGTTGTAAATTATGTTAGACTCTTTTATTTGATTATTAATTGGAATAGATTTCAAGTAACTTGGTCAAGAAGAAAATGAAATTCCTACACATTTTGAAATTATCAACACTGTTTTTGTTAATAAGTTCATGACAGAAATGAAATATGTCTGTTTTCTTCCCTAGATGGCACAAGAAGTGTATAAATGAACATAAGAAGATCATCATTGATATATAATGAGAGAAAGAACAAAGGAAAGGAATGTTTGAACCAACATTTCCACCTCACTCCCCGGGAGAGTTATACCCCTGAGAAACTACTCAATATACCAAAACTAAAGGTTAAAAAAGAGGAAGTCAGTTTGGGTTAAGTCTCTTAACCAATTTACCCTTTTTTTTTTTTTTAAGAACTGCACTATTTCCTGCCCATAGAAAGAGAAGATTATTTAACGGAACAAATTGAATGTGAATAAAATTTAATTTGGAAAAGTGCATTGTGTAATTTCAATGAAAAATATAACAGAACTTAAACACTGGGGTAAATATTGCAATTGCTTGGTGTTGTATAACTTTGTGCTAAAATTGTTAAGAGAAAACTCAGTGGAGTAAAGATTAGTTCAATGGGTAAATTTGGGATATGATTGGGAAATAAAGATTAGAGGAATTGAGCAGATAGAAGGAAGTATAGGAATATTTCTGGCTCACTATATTAAAGGAGAACAATTAAAGGGCTTTAATCAAAGTCCAAGGTACCAAAGTAGTGCAGTGGATAGAACTGAGGTCTGGAGTCAGGAAGATTCAAAAATTTTTTTAAGCTTCACTTTTGTTGACTTTTAGGGAACACAAAGAGGACGTTTTCACAGAACAAAATAGCCCTGTGACCCTGGGCAAACCTCTTAACCCTGTTTGCCTCAGCTTTCTCATCTGTAAAATGAGAAGGAAATGACAAACTATTCTAGTATCTTTATAAAAAAAAAAACCCAAATGGAGTCACAAAGAGTCAGACACAATTGAAAATTACTCAATAACAAAAAACTAAAGTCCACTGGAGAGATATAGACAGAGAAGAGAAAAAGTTTAAGCAAGTAGAGTTTGAAATCAAAATGGGGCTTGGAGTTTTTAAGGAAGGGTTTTGATTTCTTGAGATAAGGACATGAGAAATATAGTTATTCCTTATGATATGGAAAGTATAGTAATATATTTGTAATATTAAATTATTTAAAGATAGTACACTAAAATTCTGTCCTTAAAGGACCACTAAAAGAGTAAATTTTAGTTATGAATATAACTATATTAATTAAAAAATTTAGATATAATCTATATATAATAAATTAATAACTAATAATAACTAATAATAAAACATAATGAATATAAAATTCTCATGGTCCCTAAAGAAGGGGATGAAAATACAAGGTACCTTAAATCTTTGGTAGGAGACCATTTCAGAACAGTGAACACTATAATGTGAAGTCCTTGGAGAACATGGCCCTTCAAGGAAAATTGAGATTTTGATTTTGTGATTTTAAATCTAGATTTGACATGGTAAAGATTTGTCCTAAAACTAAATTTTAAGTGGTTTGGCATTAAGGTAAAATGCTGAAAGAGTCTGGATTGAGGAAAACATAAGGTATGAGATCCAATCCGTAAATGTGTTGGCTATGTAATTTTAGGCAAGTAATGTAATCTCCCTTTACTTCAGTTTACTAAAGGGATAAAAATGGCATTCATCTCCCAGGGTTGTTGTGAGAATCACATGATTGTAAAGTGTTTGACACAAGACTTGGAATATGGTAAGCTCTCTATAAATGTTAAATTATTGTTATTACTTTAATTGAATACAATTGATCCATAGTGAATTTTTTTCAAACCTTTACCTTCCATCTTGGAATCAATATTGTGTATTGGTTCCAAGGCAGAAGAGTGGTAAGGGCTAGGCAATGAGGGTTTAGTGACTTGCCCAGGGTCACACAGCTAAGAAGTGTCTGAGGCCAGATTTGAACTTAGGACCTCCTGTTTCTAGACCTGGCTCTCAATTCACGGAACCACTTAAGCTATCCCCCATGAGTATAAAATACTAAAAGTGACAAAACTGATGATTTTCTATATATGATAATTTGGAAATGCATTTTACTGAATTGTTGTCTATATCAAGTTTTTTTTTACATGATATTGTGTTTCTAAATTTTCTTGTATTGTATATTCTGGGAAACCATTGCATAACAAATGCTGATAAGAGGACGATAAACTTGTGTCATTAGAGAATTTAACTCCTTTTAATTTGGATACTATGAAATTATTATCATTTGAGGCTATTGTTATAATGTTAAAACCTCTCAAATATTTAATTGGGCATGTTTAAAAAGAGAATAGTAATAACATAATGTGTGTGTGGGGGGGAGGGAAGATGATCTTGTAAAATTTCCTTATTGGTTAACTTGCCAAGTTTCTTGGGACCATCTGCTTGAGTAAAGTCATAAAATCTTTTAAGTTCTGTGCCAGAAATTGCTGAGTGTTGTGAAATTACTAGTCAATGAATTGGTTTATTGAAAAACTAGGATCTCTTCTTTTCTTTGTAAAGTATGGTGGTGGTAATTTGCAAGCTTGCTTAGAGTAAAGTGTGAGTTTTAGCTAAGATTATATGGCTATCACTTATGAAAATTATGAAACTGTATCTGCTAAATAATATGTTTTGAAGTTATATCTTGAGCCAATTTAATCTCTATGGACTCCATTCTTCAAGTTTCTTTCCTTAAGGGGTTAATATGCAGTACCTTAAAAGATGGATATTTTGTTAGTCTGGAGATTTATAATACTTAGCCAGTGATTTCTTTTTTTTCCCTCTGAATTTTTTTTTAAACCTTTACCTTCCATCTTAGAATTAATATTTGTGGGAAGCCATCAAGCCCACACTGTCTGACATGGTCACATGTGAGTTCCAGAGTTGCAAAGTGACTTTCTGGAAAATAAGGAACCCTCCTTTGTGTGACTTATCTCTCTAATAGAATTGTTATGATTATTGTTCCCTCCCCAATACAGGATAAATAATATGAGTGCAAAGATTTATAGGGTTAACACACATATATCCCACTTTAATGCCCCCAGATTATTACCCTAAAAGATTATGTTAACAGAATTAAAACCTAGAGATCATTACCCATTACCCTCCTCCTTTCCCTCTTCACAGAGTAACTTTCATTCCCATTACAAGCCAGGCAAGCCAAGAACATCAATCACTCTCAAGACACACTCCACTGAATTCTGTTTATGGACAGAAACCAGGCAACATTGCCAGGTGCTTTAAAGTAACACAAGAAAATAGAACTTGTAAATTGAGGAAAACCTGGTCTGTCATTAAATTGCCCTCTAACATGTACCTAGCTATGAAATATTTTGTTACCCATCTCCTAAGTAATTGTGATTGATTGTGAAAGCTGACCAAAAGTAACAGTGATTCTCCTTAAGTCAGGGAGAACTAACCTCTAGATCACAGATCACCCTGTTTATGTCATTCATTTATAGCAACAATGTTTCATTGACTATCTCCTTAGGCTATGTATCTGTTGTTAAGTACTATGGAAACACATATGTAGAAAATTGATTGTGTGCCAAAGAAGTTTGTAATCACAAGCCTGCATAATAAATGAACCTCTATGCTATGGTAGAACACTGTGTGATGCCTATACATGTGGGCCTGAGCACACAGTGTTTCTCATCTCCATTACTCTACTGGATTGTCACATCTAGACGGAGTAAGCCCTCACCTTCAGAGAGACCACTGGAAGGCTCTCAAGGAATACTATTTATTGGTTTCAAGGCAGAAGAGTGATAAGGGCTGGACAATGGAGGTTAAGGGACTTACCCAGGGTCACACAGCTAGGAAGAGCTTTAAGGTATCTCTTCGAGTTTGAAGTGAAATCCCTCTATGGAATTCCAGAATGTAATTATTTTCTTAATTTCTAATGACTGATTTTTTACACGAGGATGAGTTTTTTTAAAAAAGAAGAAAAGAATGATGAATTTTTTAAAAAGACCTGATAAACGTTTATTGCTAATTAACTTATTACACAATATAAGAATAGTAATTACTGTATCCAAATCTAAGATATGTTTTGTAAAACTTTCTTATTTAAGGTGAAATCTTGTGGGACTGTAAGCTAATATTGTTATGAGTTTTGAATGAATGATTGATTATGTCAATAACCTACTATTTAAGGGAAATCCACTAGCTATTCAAGTGAGTTCAGCTTAAGAATTATTAAAGAATGGATGTCTATGCCTAAGAAAGTTTGAGGGGATGACCTTGGCTTGGACTAAGGTAGAATCCTCTTGACTTGGTTTCCCCTTTGTGTGATTTCTTTACCAACTAGGAATATTTCCCTGTGAATGATATGGAACTTTTCTATATGATTGGCTGTTCCAAATAGTAACTGAAAGACTGAATCAAATAGAACTAAGCATGATTTATCTTATTCTACCTATGCTGAGTTATTCTATGTCCTTAGGCTTAGGTCTAAAGACCAGTCTTGAAGCCTTTACAACCATGCCCCTATTTTTTTCTTTCATAGCAAATCTCTCTAACCAGAGTAGGTAAAGCTGTAACTTTAAAATAAAATGTAATATGTGTCAATACTCAATCTGAATTTTTAGGCAGCTAAGTAAATTTGTTCTTGTGCTCATCATCCCCTTGCTAAAAGTTATATATTTGGGTAAAGATAAGGTCCTTGAAATATCCAAAAAATGTGTGAATAATTAGACAAAATGAAGAAGTTTGTGGGACAAATATTTAAATCCATTAATTTTCAGTTTTTGTTGTTCAGTTGTTTTCAGTTCAGTCAAGACTATTCATGGCCCCATTTAGGGTTTTCTTGACAAAGGTACTGGAGTGTTTACTTTATAGATGAGGAAGTTAAAGCAAACAAGGTTAAGTGACTTGCTCAGGATCACACAGCCAGTAAAGCATTTGAGGCCAGATTTGAATTCAGGAATTAGTAAAGTTAAAATGGGAAACATCATCTGTTTGTTTTAATGAAAAGTGTTTTCATTTAATTATCTTAGAGGAGAGTAATTTATGAACTATTTTGTGTAACCTCAAAAGGAAATCTAGTTTTAGGTTTAATATTTAATTTTGGATGAACATGTGTGTGCAAAGCATATCCTGAAGTATATATGTATATACATATATAAATACTGCACTTTATATACAATCTGAGATTAAATATGAGAGGAATAACCACTTATTCAAAAGAATCTCAAACTCCTCGTTAATGTGGCAAAGGCTCTTTTATTTTATCCTTGTGAGAATGGGTACTTACGAGCCAATGTTACAAATGTTACAGCCAGTAAATACAAAGCATGGTGCAACATAGGCTTCTTTTATATTAGTCCCTAACAGCAAAGATGGTCTCTCCCCACATTCACCATTGACTGGTTACTAAAGAGTTATAATCTTATCTCATAAACTAGGTAATTAGATGTTCAATTTACAAAGTCTATTATCCTAATTATTCAAGTGGGTTTTAACCAATCAAAACAAGGACTGTTTCAATCCTATTTGCATATCCTGCTAGCCTTTTAAAGGAATAGCCCATCATCATGTTCCTTGTCATGCCCTACTGATGTGGATGTGAGGAAATGAGGCCTAAGCTAGGGACATGAAACTTAACTTGTTTTGATCAAAAGGCTCTCTGACTCCATCTTAGTGATTCATTGAGAGGAGTACACCATCTTATTGAACTTCATCTCTCACAAAATACTTAGTTTATTTATATGTTCCATCCCAAATCTTCTGTTACATGTTACAATTGAAGTTAAATAAGCACTTTTGTATAAGTCAATTTGTATAGTCAATGAACCTGGGGGGGGGGTATTGTTTACTTATAAAGAGCCCTCTTGTTTAAGCCTCTTTTTAAAGATCAGATCCCTAATGCATCTCATCCTCCTAAGGAAGACATTTAGAGGAATGGAAATTTTTGAGGAAGTAACAAGATCAGATAATTATATATGTTGAATATAAATTATTCTAATGGAATATACAGGCTTTGAGTACATTCTAATACAATACATTTTAAAAACTGAGTTTAGGATGTTATATATAAAAGTGTACCATTTGCACAAATCAGCCATTTTTATTTTGCTTTGTTTCATTTTAAATGCTTAATTTAAAAGTTTCAGAGTTCTGCCTTCTTTGGCATTTCAAAATATTTAGTTTTTTGTTTCTTAAGTATATCTATATAATATGCAAATTTATGTCATGGGGAAGTTACAAGTTGTAAAATTGAATGAGGCTTAAATCAAAAATCAAATTAATGAATGCCAATCTTAAAAAGTTAAATGATAATGGAGTCAATGCCAAAGAAAAATACTCTTCATCTTGGTTTACATGCTTACTTTGGTAAAATATTAAACTTTTAACCAGAAGAGCTTGTTCTATAAGTCAGATTCTCATAGATGCTTTTTAAGATGCTCCCTGTTGTTTGAGGTGTCAACAGGGTTTAGATTAAGATAGAAACAGCAATGATATGTTTCAAGGAACTATTGGTTACTAATATGAGGTTCTGAAAGTTCTCATGTTAATTGGAATAAAGTTAGTTTTCACCACATAAACTAGTTATTAGAAAAGCAAAATTTTAAAGGTTGTATTTGTCTTGAGATCTGTTACTGGTAGATCTGAGCAGAATTGCTTAGAAATCTCTGTAAGTGACCTAGAACCAGAGAAGCATATCTTTGAAGAGAAGTCCCCTTCTGAGTTGCCCTGATAATGAGGCCAGAATATCCAGCAGATCCTGGATCTGGGATATCTGGGATCCAAGATGAAGTGTGCTGAATAAATGGATTTTGTGTGGGTTACCAGCTCCCAGGCAGACTTGATATTATTTACTGTCTCTGATCATTATTCTATTATTTTGGCTTTTAGTATCATGGTATCTATGTTTGCTTAATTTTCTTGCTTACCTTGATAATATGTAAATCTCTCCCCTAAAATTAGTCCATGTTTTTAGATATTCTTGCTATGGTGTGTACTCTGATTAATTAATCTTGTTCTTATATTAACCAGTCAATAGAAATTGTGACAAACCTACATAAATAAGATCCAATAAGTTATAGGAGAAATACAACTACCTGCCTTAGGGGACCCCATTAGCCAGACTGTTAGCCAGAGAGCTCTTATTACTCTCTGTCTTTTTAAGCTTTGCCTTAGTTGCTGTATTAAAAACTATTCTAAACTTGTACCAGAAAAGCATTTGTTGGTGTGTTCTACTGGTAATTATTATGTTAAAAATTTTGTAGGATTAGCTTATAGATAAGTGATCTATAGGAGACATTGTCTTCCGTTGATCAAAGGGAATTGAAAAAAAAATCAAATTGATTCTGATTCCATTTTGCAATTGATTCTATTCTATATCACCACCAACATGTAAAATTTTCCAAGTAACATTTTTTTTTGCCTTTAAATTCAGAAGTTCAGTTTCCCTCTCTGAATTAAATTAAAAAGTTTAGCTGTCTTACAAATCATCTTAATTCAAAGAAATGTATTATTTCTACATATCTTATGCCCACACACAATTCAGGGAGATCCTTTATCTTACTAACAAGCCTTACATACCCATATACAATTAAGGGAGATCTGTTAGCTTGCTAATAAGCCTTGCAAGATGCAGGTGGGAGCCAGGAATTCATTATCTCTGAAACACTGTGCTTCAAGAAAGTCTAATCTGTTATTGCTATGACATAAACTAGCCATGCAGGTGGATAGAACCAATGAGCTTTCCATAACAACCAGCTGGAAGGAGGGGTTGTTGCTAGCTCTACATTCCAGACTTCCATCCAATCATATTTTTTTCCATCAACTATGACATTTCAGACTTTTTAACCAGTCATAATGTTTTCCATCTGTGATGCTTCCTGTTACTGTATGAAGGTTAGTAAGGTGGGAACCTCTAGGTCTTTTGGCTGGCTGGAGAGCTGAGAGTTCCTTTCCCAATAAATTGAAGTGTTTAGAACTTTGTGCCTCACTTTACCTTATTTTCAATTATGATGCAGATAAAGTGGAGTTTGAATAGATGGCCTCTAAAGTCTGTTCTGTTTCTTCATCTCTGATTCTATGAAGAGAGAATATTTTAAGATATTTGAAAACTACAATCATGTATCACCTAAAATCTTTTTGACCCTAGGCTATATATTCTTAGTTCCTTTAAGGATTCCTCCTATGGCATGATCTCCATTGTCCTTTCCATCCTAATTATCTTTCTCTGTAGGCTCTCTAATTTATCAATCCCCTCACAAAATATGGGGCCCACAATAGGAAACAATAGTCTAAATTTGGGTTTGGCAAGACATTTCAACTAAGTTATCTTAATCACTATTGTGCTTCTATTATTGCTGTTTAAGCTGGAATGAGATTGAGTTTTTTTGTTTGTTTGTTTTTAGGTTACAAACTCATACTTTTTATTTCATTTGGGATTTAGTAATGATCTGATTAGGAAGTAGCAGTAAATTTTTACTTTGATTTTATAAACCCTTAATTTCCTCAACTGTCAAATGGAGTATTAATAATAGAACTAAATCCTAGAGGGTTTTTTGAGGATCAAAAGAGGTAATATTTGTAAAGTGCTTAGACTACCTTAAAGTACTATGTAGTTGCTGGTTATTATTGCTATTAATGCTCTCATTCTTTATCATATAAACTACTGTCCAGTTTCTTCCTCCTACACTTGTGCAATTGGCTTTATTATTCTGTTTTCATTTCTATTATTAGTAATAGTTCATTTGTATAGAGTTATTTAAGATTTATAAAACACTTAAAGATTACTTCCTTTACAACAACTCTGCAAGGTATGCAGTGTGGGATTTGTCATCTTCATTTTTTTTAAGTTGAGGAAATGCTAAGCCTAAGTGACTGGCTCATGAAAGCTAGAAAAGGTCAGAGTTAGGCTTCAAATTCCAAGTTTTTGGTCCCCAAATCTAGGACTTTTTTCACTGCCTTTCAATTCAAAGGGGTAAGGAAAGTATTTATTACTAGCACATACTATAGGCTAAGTGATTTACAGATATTATCTTATTTGATCCTCACAGCAAACTTGGGGGGTAAGGGCTATTTTCCCCATTTTATATTTGAGGAAATGCAGGCAGACTGAGGTTCAATGATTTACTCAAAGTCCATATCTAGTAATCTTTAAAGAAAAAAACAAACAGTTCTTGCCCCAAAGGAACTTATATTTTAAAGGGGTGGGGCATGACATAAAATATACTGTATACATGCAAGTGGAGAGTACATTTGAGGTAGAGGCTGCTAGGTGATGCTGTGGATAGAGCACTGAGCCTGGAATTAGAAAAACCTGAGTTCCTCAGACGCTAGCTATGATAAAATTAATCAGGATGAGTTAATCTCAATTTCTTAGGTAAAAATTAGGATAATAACAACACCTTCCTCACAGATTTGGGGCAACTAGGTGGTGAAGTGAGCCTTGGAGTCAAGAAGACTCACTTTTGTGAGTTCAAATCTGGTCTCCCATTCATCCTAGTCCGGTGATCCTGGACAAGTCATTTCACCTTGTTTGCCTGAGTTTCCTCATCTGTAAAACGAGCTGGAGAAGAAAATGGCAAACCACTTCAGTGTCTTTGCCACGAAAACTCCTAATGGGGCCATGAAGAGTCAAATGCAACTTAAGAACACCACTTTACAGGGTTCAATATTAGTATATGCTTATTCCACATCCACTGAAAGTCATTTTTAAGACAAGTGTCAAGGCCAATATGTACACCTTTATGCAGATTCTGTTGCATGGCTGTGTCCCATTTCTGTGCTAAGGCTTCGTTAAGAGATGAGAAAAATGCGTACTTAAAATTTCTTTGTCCTAATGCCTCTTTGCTTTGGTAAAAAAGCATTTGCGCTGGATAGCTGCCACAGAAAACAGAAACATTAGTGAGGACAGGAAACGGAAGCCAAAGTGGTAATCGCAGCTGTGGCCACCCTCTGGCACCAATCTTGCTTCCTTGGACTATTCTAAACTGGTACATTCTGCCCATTTGCTCTCTAAGGAAAGAAGGGAGAGGGCAGGAAGGGTAATGTTTAAAAACACAAAGTGCCTCAAAAGTGGAGCTTGGAAATGAGGACATTTACTGTGTTTTTTATAAAGAATTACCTAATTACATCAACCTATGAGAAGATGGCAAATACCGAAAAGTGTAAATTCTGTGCATTTGGAGGAAGAAAAGGACGAAGAAACAAGGATCCTGAGTTGGGATTTTAGCTGTCTGCGTCGACCCTCTAAATAGGAGCCAACGCCGCTGCTTGAGAAATGCGTAAACGCATCCAGGGAGTCACAGACTAAGGCACTGAGTGACCGGCTAAGTGGCATGGAGGGGAAATTACGAATACCTTAGTCAAAATTTTCCATTGGGCATTGGGGAGAAGGATCGCTCAAGTTCTCTTGGGGGTGGCAGGGGTGTGAAAAAGTCAATTTGTGCCTCGGCTTGCCTCACACCTTTAAGATACGTAGGCAAGACCTCCCCGCCCCCCCTCCCGCCCCCGTGATCCTCCTCCCATCCTCCCGCCTCCGGGCCAAGTCCGAGGGAAGAAGAAAAACAAGTCTTTAACCGTAACCGAACCAGAAGCCAGAGTCATCTTGGAAGGCTCGGAGGTGGGAGCCTGGCCTTTGAGCCGGCTCTCTCCCGGGCTACCCCGCAAATCACGGACTTGGCGGCAAAGGCAACTCGCTCTTCGTAGCTGTCACTCACCCACCGGCCACTGCCTGCACTCCACCCCCTCGGCTTGGCACGCACGTCGGGGCCGCCTCCTCCTCTTCCTCCTCCTCCTACGTCTCCACCTCCTTCTTCGCTGGTGTGCTCTGCTCCACCCGGTGCATTGACATATTAATAATCTCCCCGCCACCCGGGCATCTGTGCTTCCATCCTTGAGGGCTACCTGAGTGGGCTCGGGCATAGCGCGGGCTCTGGGGGCCAGGCGTGGCGAGGGAGGCGCGGTCCAGCCCCGCCTGGAGACTCTGCGCTTGGGCCGGTGTCTCCCGAAGGCTGCCGGGGAGCGGGGTATGAACTGGGACTGCCAGTGGTTCTCGTGCAGCGGCGGCTGGAGCCGCGGGAGCAGCCCGAGGAGGAACTGGGGAGCGGCCGCCTTCCGACCGAGCTCTGGGGGACAGCAGGGCGGGAGATGTGCCTGTCCCCAGCGGCACAAGGAGCAGCATGCACCCTGATGCCACTGACCGCGGCACGCCCGGCCTCAGCCCCAGCCGGCAGCCTGAGCCCGCGGCTGCCGCAGTCGCTGAGCGGAGCGTGCCCTCTGCCCCGCGCCGAGGCGCAGCTGGAGCCCGCGAGCTGCAGCCGGCCGCCCCGGCCGTCGCCGCGCTCGGGTTCGTGGCGCTGGCTCTGGCGCTGTTCTGGCTGGGGCCCGGAGGAGGCGGGGGCTGGGAGCCCGGCGAGAGCGGGCTTTGCTTGGTCCTGCTCCGGCTCTGCCTCTACCTGGGCTGCGCGGCGGCCGCCTTCCTCCTTGGCACCTTACTCGCACTCCTGGGCCACAGCCGCAGCGCCCAGAAGCCCCACTTCCCTGGTCTCTGGAACCGACTGACTGGCGGCGGCACCTGGCCTGGTGCTGCGGCTTCGGCCGCCCGACTGCTCCCCGGGGTGAGTAAGGAGTCTCCTCTCTCCTTACTATGTGTGTATGTATGTATGTGTGGGTGAATGGGGGGGGGGGGGTCATTCCTTCTCTTTCTCCACTTTCTGGGGCCGCAGGCTGTCTCCTTGGAATAGTCCAGGTGATATCTGTGCCCTCTAGTACCCTGAGAATGACCACCCACATTATTCTGCCCCCCCCCCCCCCCATTCCAGCTAAGAACGCCGGGCCGGTGTCTTGGAAATTGGGAGGTGTTCTGTCTCCCTCACCTCCAACTCCTACCTGATCGGCCGGCACTAGGGTATAAGCCCTGTGGTTCGGCTTTGGGATTCTGTCCAAATACAAATGGTCAGGAAGGGTGGGCTTCAGCAAATGGGGAGACAAACGGCCCCAGTCAGAACCTTCCCTGTGAGGCATGGAACTGCAGCATTGTCCCAAGACTTAAGGATTTCTTGGTTTCTCTCCTATTAGTAACATTACAGTCTACTCTGTGGTTACCAAGACCTGCCAGTTTCTGATACTTTTAAAGGACGTGCCAGAAATTCACGTTTTGTAATAAAAGGAAAGCTATTTCCATCGAGGACAGGCACTCCTAAACTGGAGGCTGAGGATTTAGGAAAGTCCTCTCTTTTCACACCTTCCTCCTTCGGCTCTCAATCCACTCCTCTGTCCCCTCTCCTAGTCTGTATTTTTTTGGAAATGGTTACAAAGGATTTACATTTATATATAGGATGTCCCCAAAGCCTCAGTAAAGCTTTGAGCTTTCCTGGAGTTTGATGATCATCTCCTTAGTTATTTCTTATGGCATAGTAGTATTTTATACATTTCAATCAATTGTTCAACCAGTCCCCAACTGATGTATATCCCTTCAGTTTCCAGTTCTTTGCTGCCACAAAAAGCTGCTATAAATATTTTCTTACAGATACATGCTTTTGTCCTATCTTTAATATCTTTGGGATACAGACTTGGTAATGTTATTGCTGGGTCAAAGGGTATGTACAGTTTTGTGGCCCTTTGGGCATGGTTCCAGATTGCTCTCCAGAATGGTTATATCATAGAGTTTAAATACCTTTAAAGCTATTAAAGCCATGCTAAGACTTTTGGGACCTCCTGCATACACTCTGATGTATGAGTTTCATGATTTAAATGTATTCTGGAGTCCCAAAAGACTATCATTTTAAGGTGAAGTAGCAAAATTGGAAATACCTGCTGTAAAAAGGGTTATTAGGGCTATGTGAAGTGGCAACCACTGAGCATTATGAAAAATCCTTGGTAATTTGTTCATTTCCTTGATGTTCCTTTCTTTGTAGTCAGTATCATACCACCTCAGAATCTCAATGATGGAAGGGCCATCTAGTCACCCATTCTGAAGCACTAATCCCTTCTTTGATATCCTAGACAAGAGGTGGCCCAGCCTTTACTTGAAGACTGATGAGAAGAATAATAGGAATCTCAGGACCTCCTAAGGCATCCTACTCTAGGCTGGGACAGTGCTGTTGGGAAAATGTCCCTTCTATTGCCCTGAGGTCTGCACTCCTGTAACTTGCACCCAGTCTGCTTTCTGGGGCCTTGCAGTATAAGCCTCATTCCTCTTCTCTTATGTTGACCCTGGCTTAAGACATGCCATGCCTAAGTCTGCTCTTCTTCAGGCTAACTATTTCCAGTTGCTTCATGTGTTCCTTGGATGATGTGGTCCAAGTCCCCTCCCTCTTCTGATTTCCCTCCCCTTTCTGAATTCCAGCTTGTCTATTTCTTTCCTAAAATGTGCAGTTTATAATTAAGCAGAGTCCTCCAGATGTGTTCTGACTAGAACTAAGCAGAGAGGGACTCTCATCTGCCTTATTCAGGATACTTTGATTTGAAAGAACCCAGAATGGCATAATTCCACTAAAGAGAGCTTTTTGAGAGTGGGAGCTGTCTTTAGTCTTTCTTTGTATACTCAGTGCTAAGCCTATTCCCTAGCACATAGTAGGTGCTTAACAAATGCTGACTAAAGTCTTGTTCTGAAGTCTCTTTTATAACTTGGAACAGATACTTGGATTCTGGCAAGCTTCAGCAGTGGAGAGCAAACTTGACTATTCTGGTCAGATCAAAACAGAAGGCCTCAGGTACAAACCAAATAATAGACTATATATCACCCGAGGACTATTCTGGTTAAATTTAGAGTAACTCACCAGGTTGTCTGCAGGATGATAGCTATTTTGTCGCAGGCAACTCTCAAAGATCATCTGAGTTATGTCAGAGGGTTGTAATCTGTGACCACAGAGAGAGTACTGACAGAATTGTAGCTTCCTGAAGTAAGTCTAGTGTCATTTGACCCTCTTGACTCATATTGAGCCAACATACAGCTTGGTATAGTCTAAAGAGGATCAGACTAGGAATTTGGGGAGGCCTGAGTTTGAAATTGGGATCTCTCACACTTGATCTTGGGAAATCTTTTAACTTTCTTGAGCTTGTTTCTTTACTTATAAAATGATGATGATCATTTTTGTACTGCTTGTTTCTCAGGGTTATTGTGTGGCATCTGCCTTAAATTATGATTGTGAGCCTTTGTGGTAAAATTTTAAGATGCTTTTCTTAAGAAATGTGGGGTTTAGCCATGTTTCCCCCCTCTCAGACCTTTCCTGTGCCTCCATAAAATTTCTCCTGATTAAATATCATATATCATTTTGCATCTGTTCTTCCAGACTGTCAGGATATTTTAGGATACCACTTTTGATATCCAATAAATTAATTATCCCTCCCAACTTTGTGTCAGTTACAAATCTGATAAGATTCCTATCTATGCCTTCATCTAAGTCATTGACAAAAATGTTAACTGGAGCCCTGAAGCTCCCTTCTTAAAACCACCTTTCTTCCAAAGTGACTTTTGGGTTTGTTGAATCTAACTATGTATCCTGCTGGCACCATCCCATTTTCCCCACAATAATATAATTAAGGTGGTGGTGATGATGATGATGTGATGATAACTAGTACACATGGCACTTTAAGATTGGCAAAATACTTTACAAATATTCTTATTTAATTGGTGTAATTCTTGTAGGTAGGTGCTGTTATTGCCCCTATTTTAACAGATGAGACTATCTGGTGCCTCACTAAAGACCCCAATACTCTGTATCATTCCTTGGCTATCAGTCTACTAAGTCTATCTAAAAAGGAACAAACTCATGCTGGCTGGTAGTGGTACTTTTATCCCTTTCCAAACTTTCATAAAACCTTCTTGTAATAATACATTCCAGAAGCAAGAAGGTGGCTAAGTAGATAGAGAATCAGGCCTATAGACAGGAGGTACTGGATTCAAATTTGGCCTCAGAATTTGGTCCTGGCTGTTTGATCCTGGGCAAGTCACTTAATCCCAATTGCCTTGGAACCAATACTTAATATGGTCAAGTCCCTTAATCCCAATCGCCTTGGAACCAATACTTAATATCAATTCTGATACAGAAGGTAAGGGTTTTAAAATTTCATTCTCTAAATTTATTAAGATTCCTAGCATGTAGTTTGAAGATTCTATTTTTTACTTTTGGAAAATTGGCCATTGCTCTTCCGTCCTCTGGTGCCTTTCCTGTTCTCTGTGATTTTTCAAAGATCACCAACATCAGTTCTATAATTATGATTCCTAGTTCTTTCAGCACTCTGTAATATACTTTATCTGACCATTTTTATTATTCACTAATTTTACTCATGTCTGACTCTTCATGACCCAATTTGTAGTTGTCTTGGCAGAGGTAACTGGTGTGGTTTGCCATTCCCTTCTCCAGCTCCTTTTACAGATGAGGCACACAGGTTTAAATGACTTTTCCAGGGTCATCCAGCTAATAAGTATCTGAGATTTGATTCAAACTCAGGAAGATGAGTATTCCTGGCTGCAGGGCATATGGCTGGCCATACCTTCCAATTTTCCTGCCAATTTGGCACAAGTTACTACTCTGAGAAAGCTAAAATGTTATCTGTGTCCCCAAAGTATCCCTTTCTCAGCCTATCATGATTCCAAGTGAGTGGTCCATCACAAAAATGTCTCACATAATGGATTGAAAAGTGGTATATAAGGCATGGATCCAGGTCAGTACAAATGCCTCTAGAATTTAGTGTGCAGTGCTGTACTACCATATTCTTTTCGATGCCTTGCTTGTGGGAATGAATAAAAAAAAAACCCTGAACAGATAGAATTTTCATAACTAATTCAGTGTCTACTTCAGCTTTATATATGAATCTGAGAGTAGAAAGTGTGATGTAGCTTGTTTGCTAGTATCTCCTTTCCCTTTTTTGGAATTATCAGCTAATCATCAATATTACCATAGAAGAAAATGGTACCTCTAAGGCAGACACTGCTTCTTTAGAGTGGTGGAAGAAATTATAACCAGTGCATTCCAGTCTGCTAAACAGATCAACCCATTTTCTGGCTGTGTGCCCAGAAACTTTATGTTATGGGTAATTACTCTGTTGCCTGGAAAGTCAGATTCCAAAAAAAAAAGTCCCCAAATAAACAATAACAAAAAACTTAGGGCAAGCTCACTCATGCCTTTGGGGCAGATGGAACTGGACAGCTGTCCAGAAATAGAATTTTTAAGGAATTGAAAGAAAACATATTTCTAGGTGAAGATTAAATGGAAAGAACTCTGAACTTGGAGCCAAAAAATCCAAGTTCCAGGCTTAGCTCTTCCCTTTACCAGTTAGTTATGTGATGGGTATGACCTGCTGGGAGATCTTGGAGCCTCAGTTTTCTTTTTGGTACTGTGTACATCAAGAATGTTGTAAAAGTCTCAAATCACAAAGCTGTAGAGAAATACACCCATTTCTCCTATCAAGAAGAGGGAAAATAAGGCAGAATATGTGCATTTTCAAAGTAGTCTAGAAAAATTTGAGATGTGAGGAAATGCTTTCAGCAAGGAGAGAGATGCTTCAAAAAAGGGAAAGGGAGCAGGCATTTATTTGGCACCTACTTTGTGCCAGGCAAAGTGCTAAGCACTTTACATATAATCTCTTTAAATTCTCACAACAGCTCTGAGAAGACAGTGCTATTATGATCCCCATTTTATAGTTGAGGAAACTGAAGCAGATGAGATTAGGCGAAGTGCCCAGGGTAACATAGCTAACTTGCTTGATTTAAATATTTTTGAGTGTAATCATTGAATCTGCCCTCAGACACTTCCTAGGTATGTGGCTGTGGGTAAGTCACTTAACCCCCATTGCCTAGCCCTTGCCATTCTTTTACTTTAGAACTGATGCTAAGAAGGTTAGGTTTCTTCCCCCCTCCCCCCCCCTTTTTTTTAAGATTATCATTTAAAGGTGAAGTAGCAAAATTGGAAATACTTGCTGTAAAAAGGGTCATAGGGATCGTGTAAATCAAGTGCCAACTGCCTGGCTTTTGTGAGTTATATTATGTTAGTAATGCTTACCGCAGAAATTTGTACATTGCTTCTGTGTTATTTTCTCTCTAAGCAAGATCTCAGCATCCCAGAATCCCAAAGGTGAGAGGACCATCTGTTTCAATCCCTTCTGAAACTAGAATTCCCTCTAGAGTGTCCTGGACAAGTAGTCACCCAGTTTACTTAAAGACTTCCATGATGGGAATCTCATTACCTCCTATGGCAGCAAGTGTCCAAAGTCACATTTGAATTCAAATCTTCCTGACTATGGCTAGTGCTTTATCCATTGTACCCATTATAAGAAAGTTTCTTAATTTCTCCTCTGTACAATGGGAATAATGATTAATAAAAATAATAGCATCTTCCTTATAAGGTTGTGATGAGTATCAAGTGATTTAACATATTAAACCCCTTAAAGTCTATTATTTTATTTTTTATTTATTTTTATTATTTTCATTATTTTTCATCCCCCCAAATTAATTTATTTTTATTTTATTTCTTATTTATAGTAATTTATTATTAATATTACCATATTAATAAATTCTATTACTATTATTGTTATTATTATTTTCTTTATTATTGTTATTTTTTAAAACTCTTACCTTCCATCTTAGAATCAATACTGTGTATTGGTTCCAAGGCAGAAGAGTGGTAAGGGCTAGGCAATGGGGGTCAAATGACTTATTTGAACCTAGGACCTCCCATCTCTAGGCCTGGCTCTCAATCCACTGAGCTACCCAGCTGCACCTCTTATTTTCTTTTTGAGATCATTGGTTGGCATTTTTTTGGCTTTGTATTCCCAACATCTAATATGGTATCCTCTACACCAAAAAACAAAACAAAACAAAACTACTTAGCATGTAGTTATTGTTCAGTCATTCAGTTGTGTCTGACTCTTCTTGACCCCATAGGACACCAGTTGTATTCATGGTTTTTTTTTTTTTCTGGAAAAGATACTAGAGTAGTTTGCCATACTTCTTCAGTGGATTAAGAAAAACAGAGGTTAAGTGACTTGTTCAAGATCATACAGCTAGTAAATATCTGAGGCCATACTTGAACCTTGGTCTTCCTGATTCTAGACCCAGTGCTCTATCCACTGAGCCACTTAGCTGTCTCTTTCCATAAATGTTTGCTGAGTAGTTTTTCATAAAGCAATTGGAAGCTACTCAAGGAAGAAAGCTCCTAGTCAGGTGAGGAGGTATGGAGCTCAAAAGTGGGGAATGGTGCAATTAGACTGATCTGGTAGCTCAAAGGAGAGACCTTATCTGAATACAAGTTAACTGCCAAACTTTAGATCTATGACCCTTGGCAGGTTATTTTTCTCATTGGTAAACTGAGAATATTGGATTAGAACAGGATTTCTGGACCCTTTTTAAGGCATGGACCACTTTGGCAGTCTGATAAAACCCATTCCCTCTGTCTTGGGAATTTTTTTTTTTCAAATTTCAGAATAAAGTAATAAATAGGATCCCAAAGGAAATCAATGTTTAGTGAAAATCAAGATGTATTTTGTTTTCCCATCCAAGTTCATAGACTCCTTGAGATCTCACCAAGCAAAGGGTTAATGTCCCCGAGATTAATAACCCCTGGATTAGTGATCTTTCAGGTTCCTTCTCTGATTCTGTGAATGCTTACTGAGTGGAATTGCATATTGGATTTAGTAGACAATGGGGAGCTATTGAAATGTGTTGAGCAGAGTGATAGCATGCTTATAATTATTAATATTATTGGCATTTTGATCATTCTCTGTGTATAAGGAAGATTAATTTGGCAGCCATGAAGAATGGTGTTAGAGGGGGAAGAAATGGGAAGAGAGGATTTTAAGGAGAGGACTCTTGGACTCAGGAGCCCCAGACTTCTGCCAAAATTCTGTAGTCTTTGAGAGAAGAGGGAAGGGCTTGGAAGGGATCATCAATGATGCAGCTGTTGGACGACTTGCAAGACAGATTCAACAGTGTCCTATGCTTGATAACCCAAATCAAATTGCTTACAATCTCCAGTAAGGGGGAGGTAAAGGAGGCAGGGAGATCATTTGGATCTTATAATTTCAGAAAACTGAAATGGAAAATTGTTATTACGTGTAATTGGCAAAATAAGATCTCTTTCCAAAAAATAATAAAATGACTACTGCAAATATAAGAGAGAAAAAAAAAACAAAAAACAAAAGCAGTGCCCTCTGCTCTTTGTGCCCAAGACCTCAGGAAGTCAGTCTTGCTCATGATTTTCCCTGGGACATACATGATACAGGAGATCCCAGACACATACGTTGTTATCCATCCCAATCCCCAAACCGTACTGTACCACCACAAAGAGATCTCATCACACTCACGATGTCTCCATTATTCTAAGAGAGTCCACTGAGAGAAGTCATTCAGGCCAGACATATAAATACCAGCCCAGAGATCTGCTTTATCTGCTTACTTGCAGGAAATATTGGAGTATTAGGGGAAGGGAATGAAGTCTTAAGTGCTCTTATCCAGAGCTGCTGCTAGCTCAGCTGCCCTGCTTCTTTAATGTGGCTTTGATCGAGTCATTCTGGCAATTGACAGTGAAGACTTCTATTTTGACAAGTTCTGGGCAGTGGAACTACATGGAGAGCCTAGATGCAAGATGTATCACAAAAGGAGTCAACAAGACATAATAACTTATCCAAGGAGAAAGAGAACATCAGGAATTGAACAACAAAAATAAATCCCGCAAATATTTGTTTTCGAAGTGCTTCTAATCTGTTTAAAGTATCATAATGGGGGGGGGCAGCTGGGTGGCTCAGTGGATTGAAAGTCAGACCTAGAGACAGGAGGTCCTGGGTTCAAATCTGACCTCAGACACTTCCCAGCTGTGTGACCCTGGGCAAGTCACTTAACCCCCTTTGCCTAGCCCTTACCACTCTTCTGCCTTGGATCCAATACACAGTATTGACTCCAAGACAGAAGGTAAGGGTTTTAAAAAAAAAAACAATAAAGTACTATAATGGGCAGTGGTAGAATTATGAAGATTAAAAACAACATGTAATCTCTGCCTGTGGTATAGTGCATAGAATGTTGGAATTGGAGTCAGGAATACCTGAGTTCAAATGCCACCTCAAACTTTTACTAGCTTTGTGACTTTCATCAGGAAGCTAGGTGGTACAGTGGATAGAGCCCTGGGCTCTATCAGGAAAACCTTAGATACTTACTGGCTTTGTGATCTTAGGCAAATCCCTTAAATACCTGGCCTCAATTTACTCAACTGTAAAATGGGGGTAATAATAGCACTTACCTCCTGGGGTGGTTGTGAGGATTAAATGAGATAATATTTGTAATATTTGCTTAGCACAATGATTGGCACAAAGAAAGTGCTTAGTAAATGTTACTATTATTGTTGTTATTATTGACTCAAGAGCAATCTATGTGTGCCTCAGTTTACTTATCTATAGATTGAGGATAATAATAGCACCCCTCCCCCTTCAAGTTTTGTGAGACTCAAAGAAGATAATATTTGTAAAGTCTTAGTACAGTGTCTGGCACATAGATGTTTAATAGATGCTAGTTAATATTATTATTATTTGGCATCTGTCTCCCAGGGTTGCTGTGAGGCTCAAAGAAGATAACAGTAAAGCATTTAGCAAATATTTAAGTGCTATATAAATGCTAGTTGATTAGCTTAAAGCCTTTTAGAGAGAGATGACACATATACAAATAAGATCAATAGGTCAGAATTCGCTCTGCCTTCTAACCCCGGGAGCCAGGATTTAACAGGGGTTCAGCCGGTGTTTTGGGACTTGAAGGACCTCCACCTACCACTCTAGACCTGGGCCAACACTGGAGCTGGAGGCAAGGAGGCAGGGAAGCAAGAGGTAAACTTTATCTAGTACAGCCTAACCTGTGCTGTTGAGTGGTGGTCTAGCCTCTGATTGGTTGGTGCTTTCTGAATCTGGAGATGGAGACAGTTGCAGGTTGACCCATGTCTTGAGGTACCATTGCCAGAGACAAATGGTGGTTGTTCAGCAAGCCAAGAGATGAGGGAGGGGTTTGGATGGAGGAAGCTTCCTACTAGGACCAGGAGATGAGAGACATGCCTAAATCATCTCAGGCAAGACTCTTATCCACAAACTTTTATTAAGGCATCCTATATGCCAGTCGTGATGCCGGGTGCTGAGGATACAAAGAAAGCAGTCTGGTTTCAAGGAGCTCACATTTTAACTGGGGAGACACCATGAAAAAATTGTATATGGAATATACATAGAGTGTAAATTGAAGGTAATCTTGGAGGGAAGGCACTCGCAAGAGGGATAATGCTGGGCAGTGGTGGGGGCATCCTATAGGAGGTGGCCACATAGTCATCTGCTGGAACTTAAGGGTAAAATGAAATGATCCCTAAGGGGTCTTCCTGCTATGACTTTCAGTACCTTTATGATACAGGGTGTAACCCTTAGAGTTAGATAACCTCCTTGATTATTTTTTTCTTTGTATAATTAGCTCAATGACTTAGTTTTATCTCTAGAATTCTGGCCCAATGGGACACTCAGGATGCTAATAATAGTTAGCATTTAGATAGTGCTTTCAAGTGTGCAAAGTTCTTTACAGATATTATCTCACTTGATCTTTATAGCATTTCTGGAAGGTGAGTGTTAATAGTATTCCCAAAATTTTACAGATGAGTAAACTGAGAAATTAAGTGGCTTGAATCAATAATTAATAATAATAGTGTAACAGTTAAAATTTAGGAGAGACTGAGGCATCTGAAATTAGTTTCTCTCTGCAAGGAGTGTTATATTTTTTAGAGGTTTATTGAAGATTAAGGATTAAAGAAAAGACAGGATAAGAAACACGTGCCTAGGCCAGAGTGGCCTAGACAAGATAATCTCACATCATGGAAGAGATGCCTCTGCTCCAAAACGGAAGTCCAAAAGCCACTCAAAAGCCTTTGCAATCAGCTTAAATCCTTCCTCGATCTTGGCCCACCTCAGAATTGCGTGAGATTACAAAGCATTTTGGGGAAGTGGAGCAAGGGCTTGTGGGGATTGTAGTCCTGTATTCGAGTCTATTTTTTTACATTCCTCTGTTTGATCGTTGTTGGGGAGCAAAGTTTCCCCAAAAAGGATCATGAGAACATAATCAACTTAAACATTACAATAATTTGAGGATAAGAGAAAGAGAAAAAAAAAAGAATAAAACCAATAATTGCTGAACGCATTGACAAAAAGCCAGTTAGGGGGCAGTCCCCTTTGGCATAAAAGTATACATACAAATAAATGTTCATTCAACTACACCCAAAGTTCATTTTTGTGCAGCTTGTGGTCTGGAGGCTTCTTCAGGGTGGCTTCTCCAACAGCTCAGTTCTGGATTCAGAGAGGTAGCTTCTTTTTTACCTAAAATTCTTCTCAAAAGGAATTTAATGTTGTTGTTGTTGTTGTTTTAATGGAATCTATGGTTAAAAATGGAATCTTTCTGCCATTGTTCTTCCAGGACTATCTTTCTTCTGGCTTAGACTTAGACCTGAAGTTGTACAACTGTGCAATATGATATAGTTTCAATTGTTCAAGGATTTAATGGGTCAATGACTTTCCTGTGATTTAAACAAATTTTAATAAACAGAGTTAGTCTTGTATATTTCATAAAAAAAAGAAGTTTGATCACTTAAAAAAAAAGGAATTTAAACTTTGAAATTTAAATAATGATATATATTTTTTTACATTCCCCCAGTTAAGAGGGTGATTGACAAATATAGAATCACTTAGGGATGCATGGCTGAGGTATGAGGTATATGAATCAATTGGCAAGAGATATTAAAAAGACATCAGAAAAATCAAAAAGAAAAGAAAAATTTCTGGATGAAAATACAGACTATCAAAGTCTTATGTGTAAAATTCCAAGTAAAAAGAAAAATAAATCTATAACAGATCCTTGAATCAGGGCCCAATCAAAATGTTCTAAGCAATGATGCATTTACCCAGTCAGTAGCCAGGACTACAGAAAGGTACCACACTATGAGAGGCAGAAAAGGGGACCAGATTATAGGAGCCAAGGTTTTGAGTATTTTCAGAGTGAGTGTGGACACAAAGAAAGCCTATGTCTTAACACATGTTAAACATAGTAACCTCGAGTCTTCACACTAAGTTCAAGACCTTTGAATTGGTCTAGACGTGCATCAATCCATCCTGGATTGGCTTTTCTTTGGCTCTGTGCAATGGCTCTTGTGTGTATATCTTGTCTTGGAATCAGACAGAATCATTAAGCAAAGTCCCATAATTTTTTAAATAATTAGTGGCATCGTTTTTATAGTCACAAGCTTTTAGCAAATGTATTTCAAACTTGTAGTACTACAAAATCAAAAAGTTAAAGAAAATCTTAGTGCTGGTGACATGTGCTTGAAATATAAAAAAGGAGAGAAAAATTAAAAAAACACTGAAATAGTATATTGCACATGCAAGAAAATATAATAAAAGTCTTTTAAAAAATTCAAAAATGTAGCTTATAATCATTGACACTCTGTGTCAGCTAAGAAAATATAAAATGCAAGGCTTTCTCACCAAAAATGAGATCCATTTCCTCTTAATATCTGGCCATGATCACTGTGAGAAGAAGGCAAATGAATTGAACAGTAGTACCAATATGTAGGTATCAAAATCCCCAAAATTCTCAATAGCCCAATTAATTACAATAACAAGCAAACACACTTTCATATTTCACAAATGTTGTATGACATTTTAAAAAGCCTATGAATTGATGGATATTTGTCACAAGTTTTTATAATCATAGCAAATCTTTCAACCTTGGTATTTAAACACATTTTTTTTAAACAAAGTAAAACTCATCTTGGGTTAAGAACATAATCAAGAAATCTAGATATCATTCTGGTGCAAGTAAAATAGTGAGCTGAAGAGTATAAATAAAGGGATGCTCCTTTTTCTTGGAGGCTTATAGGGATACAAATGCCCTGAGATTAATTGCCCCAACTTCCATTCACATATTTAGAAATGCAGGAAGGTTGGGGGTTATAAAATGTATTTCACTTCAGCTACTAGAATGAGCCTTACCTCGTGGTAGGGGCAGGCAAAATAACCAGAGATTTTTAAAAAAAAATTTCAAAAATCATATTTAAAAAAACCCTTAAAATCATTTGAGATATTTAGCACATTAATTTTTCCAAAGGTTTTATACAATTGTAACCAATTCTGCAGTCCATCCATCCTCTATGTGACAAAGGCAAAAATAGAAAAGCTGTTTTTTCATATGTGGGCTTAATCACTAATATTTTTTCAGCACAGTTATAGGGGAAAAACAACAGAATTTTAAAACTCAGTACATTAAAAATAAATTCAATCAACCTTCAGTGTTAAGAGAATAATATTGAATCCAGTAATATGTGAATTTAAAATCACAAAGTTATATCTTAAACCAATCAGGAAAAATGCAATAGAGATACAGAGATTTTTTATAAACCATTGGAGTCTGAAATGCCTTAGAATATAGCCTTTAGTCTCTTCAAAGTTCCTTGGGTGGGTTTTTTTTTTTAATTATTAATTATCCATTTAAATGCCTATTGTCCGAAGGCAGAGTGGTAAGGGCTAAGCAATTGGGTCTGAGCGATCTGCTCGGGGCCACACAGCTGGGCAGTATCTGAGGCCAGATTTTAACCCTGGACCGCATGTCTGTAGGCCTGGCTATCAGTTCCCTGAGCCACCCATTTGCCCCTCCAAAGTTGAATCTTTGGGCTGAATCTGCTCCCTGACAGACAGGTGAAGTCAATGCTATTACCAGAACAGTCAAAAGGTATCCTTTTAAACAGCCCATTGCTATGAAGTTTCTGTTTGAAAAGTCTGTTTCTTCTCTTTCTCCTGCTATGAACCCCCTGTGGTCAATACCCCCATCCACTCGGAGGCTTAGCCTAAGGGAAAATTACCTGTTCTCCTTTCCCTCTTGTCTCTCCCCTCTGCCCACGTGGCCAATACTGTTACCAGCTGGTCGCAATGAGTCCTGAGCGATCTGCTCCAAGGATCTGGGTGATGAGCCGGCTGGGGTCACACTGTGGGTCTGGGGCTGGGGTGATGAGCCGTCTGCGTCGGAGGCCAGATGGGTGAGAGACAAACCACTGGGGTGGGTAGGGCTGGGAGCCGGAGCACAGACAAGCAGGGCCGGGAGCTCGGGCACCAGGTGAGAGGCCAGGAGAAGAAGCAGGAGCCAGAGAGGGCCGCAGGCAGGAGCTGATCAAGATGGTTTTCTAAAGAGCATCTTGGAGAAACATGGCTTTAAAAAAATCATTATCTAGGCTAAAAAATTTGAGAAGTTCTCATCCAATCTAGTGGTCACCAAAAACTGTAACAGTTAAAATTTAGGAGAGACTGAGGCATCTGAAATTAGTTTCTCTCTGCAAGGAGTGTTACATTTTTTAGAGGTTTATTGAAGATTAAGGATTAAAGAAAAGACAGGATAAGAAACACATGCCTAGGCCAGAGTGGCCTAAACAAGATAATCTCACATCATGGAAGAGATGCCTCTGCTCCAAAACGGAAGTCCAAAAAAAGAGACCCAAAAGCCTTTGCAATCAGCTTAAATCCTTCCTCGATCTAGGCCCACCTCAGAATTGCGTGAGATTACAAAGCATTTTGGGGAAGTGGAGCAAGGGCTTGTGGGGATTGTAGTCCTATATTCGAGTCTATTTTTTTACAATAGCTAGTCTTTTGTATAGGGCTTTAAGGTTTGCAAAGCTTTGTAACTATTATTTCATTTGATCCTCACAACAGCCCAGGGAAGTAGGTGCAATTATTATTTCAATTTTACAGATGAAGAAATTGAGGCTGACTGAGGGTAAGTGACTTGCCCAGGGTCACATAGCAAAGTAAACATCTGAGGCAGATTTGAACTCAGATTTTCCTGGCTCCAGTGAAGGTGCAAAGATAACAGCCTTACACAGGAGCCTGCCTTTTTGCTCAGTCCTACTACATAGCCCATAGCAAGGGCTCTTAGTCTGGAGCCCATAATCTCCCCAAGGGTCTGTAGACAGATTTTAGGGGGTCTGATAACTTGGATGGGGAAAAAAGATGCATCTTTCATTTCACTAACCTACCTCCAAGTGAGATTTAACATTTCCTTCAGTTATAAATGTAGGCAACATAATCTTATAGACCCGTCTTCCTAAGACTAGTGAAAGGCCTATGGTACAAAAAAGTGTAGGGACCTTGCCCTACAAGCTTCTCCGATCACTAGAAAACATATTGGTATGTTTAAGATGTAAAAATTGCAGGCTCTGCCCACACATTGATTTTGTTCCCCAAATTACTGTAGTGACATTTGGTACTGAGCAGGTAGGGACAGACTGTACTTTGCAGAGTATCTGGATGGCTGTTCAGTTGACCCTCCAGCCTAGATTTCATCATGGTTGATAAGATGAATTGCTGAATTTGCTTATAGAAAGTGACACTGTGAAAAGAAAACTTAATTTTGTAGTGTTAAAAGAAAGTTGGCTGTCTGTTATATAAGAAGTTCACCAAGGACTCAAGTAAAATGATGGATAAAATCAGAAGAGGAAAAGATCAGTTCCAGCTGGGAGAATCAGAAAAGGCTGCCTGGAGGAGTTAGCATGGGAATTGGCTTCTAAAGGATGGGTGGCCAGATGGATGCTGGTGCCACTGACAAAATTGGGGAAACCAGGAGTAGGGGATAGTTTGCTAGAGTTGGAGTTCGGAAGATCTGAATTAAAATCCTACCTTGGACACTTATCAACTGGAAAAATCATTTAACCTCTGTCTCCCTCATTTTTCTCATCTGTAAAATGGGGTTAGTAATATCATCTGGGCCACTAGGTGACACAATAGAAAGAGTACTGTGTCAGAAGTTGGGAAGACTCATCTTCCTGAGTTCAAATCTGGCCTCAGATACTTCTTAACTGTGTGACCCTGGGCAAACCACTTAACCCTGTTTGCCTCAATTTCCTCATCCATAAAATGAGAAGGAAATGGCAAACTACTCTATTATCTCTGACAATAAAACCCCAAATAGAGTCATAAAGAGACAGACACAACTCAAAAATGACTTAATAAGATCTAGACATATAAGAGACCTCACTGATTATCCACCCCAGCCCCTCAATATACATATGAGGAATGTGAGACCCATAAAGGTTAAGTGACTTTTCCCAAGATGGAAGTGGTGCATTGGCTCCTTCACAGATTCTAATGGTTGAAGATTTTTATTTAGCTCTGCCCTGGTGTAAACTGGACAATTAGATGCTGGTTATTATTTTTATAAATTTTCTTCTTATTTCTTTCCTCAGAATTTATTTGTAATTAAGGTTGAGCTCCCAGAAGCACATTTGATTTCTCTTGCTTGTGTCTTGTTTTGAAAATTTGTAGGTTACCCCTACAGCTGGTGGTTGGATAAGACATCTAACCACACTTGGATTCTTTCCCTACTGTTCACTTTACAGAGAGGTACATAGATCTTATCTTGATAAGAGCAATAGATCACCCCATCAGTGACTGTCAAATTAAGACTTGACCTTTTTTGTGGGTCTTTGAAAAACAAGTCATGGGCAATCCAATTCTAATGCCTAACCCAACAGAAAATCTACCCCCAAACCCCTCAGAAAATCTAACCCCCAAAGCACCCTCAAATCTAACAGAAAAATGCACATGGTGGCTTAGATAAAATTCTTTATTGCTCTTGAGAAAAACAATTTAGTGTGTGTCTTTTTTAGTTGTAGAAAAACTATACTTTTCTGCAAAGGACACCACGTATACTATTGCTATATTTTGACAAGTCTGATGAAAAGATAAGAAAGACTGTGTTCTTTTGGTCTTAAACTATTAGCCTTCTGGGACCATTCTAAGACCTGCTTTACTTACCACTCTATAATAACTTGTACATATCAGTGTCATGAGTACAAAAGTCAAATGAGTAAAAAATATAGGAGATTTGGGAGAAGAACCCTAAGAAGGTTATAGCCTTGGCTTCGGGAAAACTGAAGGTGAGCCTCATTGCAGTAGGACATTTAGGAATGTGGAAGGTTTAGGTTCAGCCAAAGTTCAGCTCAGGCAGTTCCTTGGGTCATTTAATGAAATAAGTATTTCTTGAACCCCAACTCTTTGCCCAAGAATTGTGATCTTGATAGATAATTGCATTCTCTTCATTTCTCAAAATAGTGTTGTGGTAGCAGATGAGTGCCCCTTGAGAAGGAAACAAATCCAAGTCTCCAGTTGATTTCCTCAGGCCTTCAGTTTCAAGTATAGTCCATAAGATAAAGACGGGTCAGATCTTTCCATTCCTGTAATGAATTAGCAGCCAGCATGAGAAACAGATGACCCAGATAATGTGCTAATCTCCTTTTAGAATGACAATCTGGATAAGATGGTTGATATTTACAGACAGAAAAAAATGAATGAATAAAGAGAATAAGAATCAAATATCATACTTGAATTAAATCAGACTTCAGAGACTCAGGAGTTTTTTTTTTTTTAATGCAGAACTTAACAGGGTAAAATAGACTGGGTCTAGTAACATGGAGACTAGAGGAAAGAAAGAGGAAAGAGAGATGGCATGTAAAAATTACATGAAATGATTATAAATGATTTGCTTTTATCTATGCCCTTCTCCTGGTTTTTGCTAGCACCACAAGCTAATCTCTGATAATCTGAGCATAAATATGGTATAATTAGAAATAAATATGAGCTATTGTTTGTCCTTTGATTTTGAAGAGGACCAGTGACATCACAATGTGATATCTTGACTTGGATTTAAGTGAGATAAAGGTATATGAAGTCATTGGCCTCACATTCTTTCCCAGTTATCCAAGTCTATTTGGAGGACAAAAGGCAAGATGACTGGCAGTGGTCTGGGATGCTGCTTCAGTTTTTAGCCAGGTTCTAAGTATTCCACAGCACTTTCATTTTCTGCCTTCATGGTAGTTGGAACAGGTTATTTTCAAGTTCTCGTTCCTCCTGGGGAAGTCTTTATTTGCTTGGGGAAAACCCTCTCTAACTCACTGGCAGGTTGAAGCTTGTTGCTTACCTGTAACGTGGTTTAGCCTGCCTGCCAAGATGGTTTACCTGGGTATGGCCACTGTGTATTATACAGCTTCTTGGAACCACAGGTGAGAGAGGTGGATGGCAAGTGGACCCCCAAAAAGGAAAGCAGCCCTAAAAAGGGCTTCATAGGCTCTTTTGTTGGAGATACTAGTCTTTCCTAAATACCTTCTATGCCCCATATGAGCTATTATTAATTATTAACAACATAATTAATAGTCTATAGGTTATTTGCCTTTTAACAAGGGCTTTCTCAGGGGGTAGCTAGGTAGGTCAGCGAGTCAGGAGTTCAAATGTGGCCTCCCACAATTACTAGCTGTGTGACTCTGGGCAAGTCACTTAACCTCACTTGCCTAGCTCTTAACCACTTTTATGCCTTGGAACCAATACTTATTATCAATTCTAAGACAGAAAGGATGGGGTTTAAAAAACAAAAGCCAAAACATAAGGGCTTTCTTCTAGAACAGCAAATGGGAAAAATGGTTTTGGTCTGCATGGACTTTTGAGATTGCACTAATTTCACCACCATCGACTTAGCCTTGGATTTCTCCATTGCTCTTCATGGGTATTTGGGGGTTGGTTTAGCTTAAATATTCTTACTTACCTGACTTAGTTTTTGAACATCTCAGATAGAGTGAAATTTCTTGAAATCCCTTATATCTTGATAGAATTGTGTCTAGTAGTGTCGTTTAAAGGATGGTCATTCATCCTCTCTCTCCTTCCACCAAAGAACCATACCATATAGCAAAAAAAAAAAAATTACAGAAAAAAGTAAGAGGAAAAAGCATTAGCAAAATTGTTCAGAGCATAGAAAAAAAATCTGATAGCATATGAAATAGCACATCTTATGTTTACTAAAGTCTTGAATATTTTTAATGATAGCAACCAAATCAAAATAGCAAGGAACAACTTACTATAAATGCATAAAGAACTTATAAATAAAACAATTATGGTAAACACAGGAAATGTAGCACAATTTATGAGGGAGAACTTGGGGCTGGCTTTGGCAGTACATTTTTTTCCCAGCGGAAGGCACACATGTATACAAATCTGTCTCTGAAGCTTTGTTTCTGCTCTCTCAGATTTCCCCTTCCCTCTTAGTTTTTGGGGCATTATTTTTATCTTGAGAAGACAATAAGTACTGCTGAATTTTGACTTTTATTTTGTTTAGCAGCCACATTGTTTAAAAGGGGCCCACATTCTCCCCGTGTTCTAGCCAAACCCAAATTAAGTTGTTCCTAGAACCAAACAGGCTTTAGACCTGAAGGCAATAACTTTCACACTAATGAAACCTTTGCATTAGCAAGGGCTTGGCTGCATCGTACAGAAATGATGCCTATTCTGGGCTGCAGGGGACATTCTATTGCTGGGCTGATAAGAAGGGAATCTTCTGTATTTCTAACACCACACAGGCCTGGATACCAGGAAGGAGAGGAAATGAGCAAAGAAGGAACAAGTTAGATACGCAATATTGTGTATCCTTCCAACTTCCAATTCAAAATTCACTTTCTACAAGAATGAGGTTTTGGTTTTTTTTTTAAACCCTTACCTTCCATCTTTGAGTCAATACTGTGTATTGGTTCCAAGACAGAAGAGTGGTAAAGCCTAGGCAATGGGGGTCAAGTGACTTGCCCAGGGTCACACAGCTGGGAAGTATCTGAGGTCAGATTTGAATCCAGGACCTCCTATCTAGATCTGGCTCTCAATCCACTGAGCTAACCAGCTGCCCCCCAAAATGATATTTTTAAGTGTTGGCTAGCCATCTAGGCTGGCCCCCAAGCACATATTTAATGTATATTGTATCAGAAATGGTTCCCAGCCCTCAGTAGCTGACAGAGTAGGATTGACTGAAGGTCAATTTTGCCTGTCTGCCAACTATTCCATCAATTTGGGAAACTGGAAGTGCAAGCTTTTCCTAACCATGGTCCATAGCACTCAATTCCCTAAGGCTAGGCAGAAGCTAATCTCCGACCTTTGAAGCTATAACCTGTTCATGATGATGATGTTAACTTGTTTGTATCTGATTCTGCTCCCAGCCTGGTCTGTCTTCTTCCACTTGGTCTAGAACACTTCACTTGTCCATGACTTTGAACTTTGATTCAGAATCTTATAAGAACATTTAGATCTGGAAAGAATAATAAGAGGTCCTCTCAGTTAACCAACACCTTCATTTTTCAGATGAGGAAACAAAGTCTCAGAAATTAAGCAACTCTTACTTTCGGATTTGAATTTAGATCTTTCAACTTGTTACTTTTTAAAATTGTGCTATGATAGTTATTTTTTTTAAAGAATTTAAGTTTATTTCTTTAATTAATTTGGAATATTTTTCCATGGTTACACAATTCATGTTCTTTCCCTCCCCTCTCCCCCCCCAGACAAAGAGCAGTTCCACTGAGTTTTACCTGTGTCAATGATTAAGACCTATTTCCATATTATTGATATTTGCACTAGGGTGATTGTTTAGAGTCTACATCCTCAATCATATCCCCTTGACCCATGTATTCAAGCAGTTGTTTTTGTTCTGTGTTTCTACTCCCACAGTTTTTCCTCTGAATGTGGATAGTGTTCTTTCTCATAAGTCCTTCAGAATTGTCCTGGATCATTGCATTGCTACTAGTAGAGAAATCTATTATATTTGACTGTGCCACAGTGTATCAGTCTCTGTGTACAGTGTTCTCCTTGTTCTGCTCCTTTTGCTCTGCATCAGTTCCTGGAGGTTGTTCCAGTTCCCATGGAATTCCTCCAGTTCATCATTCCTTTC
The DNA here is from genome assembly GCF_027887165.1 of Monodelphis domestica. Taxonomy (NCBI): domain Eukaryota; kingdom Metazoa; phylum Chordata; class Mammalia; order Didelphimorphia; family Didelphidae; genus Monodelphis; species Monodelphis domestica. The sequence continues at coordinate 233,044,375 of NC_077232.1, forward strand.
AGCACAATAATATTCCATCAGCATCAAACACTACAACTTGTTCAGCCATTTCCCAATCTAAGGGCATCCCCTCACTTTGCAATTTTTCACCACCACAAAGAGCATGACTAAAAATGTTTTTGTACACATATTTTCCCTTATTATCTCTTTGGGGTACAGACCCAGCAGTGCTATGGCTGGATCAAAGGGCAGACAGTCTTTTATCACCCTTTGGGCATAGTTCCAAATTGCCCTCCAGAATGGTTGGATCAATTCACAACTCCACCAGCAATGCATTAATGTCCCTACTTTGCCACATCCCCTCCAGCATTCATTACTTTCCTTTGCTGTTATGTTAGCCAATCTTCTAGGTGTGAGGTGATACCTCAGAGTTGTTTTGATTGTGCTATGGTAATTATTATGGTAGCCAACTGAAAGTTATTGTGGACTGATAGTTTCAAGGAAATCACCAGTCTTTCCAGGTATTAGATATCAAAGAAATATTGGATATCAAATAAATCAACCACAATATGTTAACATCATTAATAAGAAAAGTAGTTTTCTGGTAGAGTGGATACAGCATTAGACCTGAAGTTAGGAAGATCCAAGTTCAAATCTAGACTCAATTACTTTAGAGGTGTAATATTGGGCAAATTTTATAATGTAGGCTTGCCTCTGTTTCTTCATCTGTAAAATGTAGATAAAAACATGCTTTATCAATATTAGAGTACTACATAAATGTTAGATACTGTGATTAATAAGGCATTCTAATATCACTCTACCTGAGAGTTAAACACAAAGACAAATACTTCCAAACTTAAATGTGTCCTGTAAGAAGCAGCCCTAATTCTGATCCCAAACATTCATTTCTTCCTCTTTCTCTCACTCTGTGTCCCTTCCTTCCTTCCTTCCTTCCTTCCTTCCTTCCTTCCTTCCTTCCTTCCTTCCTTCCTTCCTTCCTTCCTTCCTTCCTTCCTTCCTTCCTTCCTTCCTTCCTTCCTTCCTTCCTTCCTTCCTTCCTTCCTTCCTTCCTTCCCCCTCCCTCCTTCCTTTGATGTCTATTATCTAAATGTATGGAAATAAAAAGATGAATCAGCTAGTTTCAATGAACAGTATCAAAGATGTGTATTTTCAAGAAATGGATTCAATGAAATTATTAACACTTTTTTTTTTGCCAATGTCCTGAGCTTTATTCTCTCATTCCTTCATCTCCCCAGATTTATTTTGTTTCAAAATCTCTTAAAGTATGTGAAGAATTGTCACTTAATTTTTTTTAACCATCACGAGTCCAAACTCTTAATTGGCCTGGTTAGAGGTAGGAGTTTAGCATTTGTTAACCACCAGTAAGTACCATGCTAAGTGCTGGATCAATGTAGGTGAGGACCAACTCAGTCCTTGTTCTTTGTCATAGCCTGCTATGAAATCATATTATTCTATTCCCTCAACCTATTCAAATTTCTTCCAGAATAGAAACTCAGGATCTCAGAAGCTTGAGTTTAAAACAGTCTGTACAAGAAAGAACCCGATCCTAGGGTGATTTTTGGGTCCCAGCTTGCTCTATTATACCTTAGCCTGCTCAGAATGAGCCATCAGCTCCCATTCCTATATTCTACAGTCTTTCTCACACCCACATCCAATGCAGAGCAAGGAGTTCCAAGGTTCATTTTTTTTCTAAAAGGATAACACCTCTCATATGTAGCCTTTGAAACCATCCTCCCTCTGAACTCTGTTCAGTCTTACTCATCAAATTCAGTGCCTCTCAAGATTAGATCATGCTTTCATTAAAACTGTTTACTTTTCCCTCTTTCCTCAATCACCATTCCCAGGTCTCCAAACTGATGAATACTAGGCTGGTTTTTTAATGCCTTTAAATAATGCTGTGTAACCTTAGGCACCTTTTTATATGGCCAGGACTTACCTGTTTCTCTTTTCCTTCTCAGTCCCACAATACCCCAACATTTCTCAAAGGATGGTTCAATCTAATAGACATAATTTGATATATGTGTCCAGATAAGTATAATACAAGGTAGTACAAAACTGAAAGTTGATTTTATTTTATTTCATTTTTAGAACAAGAAGCCACTTTATTATTTTAATTTTTTGTTTTTTTTTTAAAACAAATTGATTGATTGATTAGAATATTTTTCCGTGGTTACATGATTCATGTTCTCTCCTTCCCCTCTTCCCTCCCCCCTCCTGGAGCTGACAAGCAATTCCACTGGGTTGTACATGTATAATTGCTCAAAACTTTTGAAAATTCATTTTAATGCTATTTTTAAGACTTACTCAAGATGGCTTCGGTTTATATTCTCCCAGGAAGTATGACTAACCTCCTTACCCTTGTGAATTCACCCTTCACCTGTGTTCTGGAGGAACTTGCCTAAAGGCCAAGCATTTGTCTTGTAATTATTTCCTTTCAGGACTCATTTCTATTGTGAATTGAATTTCTACCCCTGTATTGTCTACCTTTGTACATTTGTGGTGTATGGAGTTTGCAGGGATGGCCAGCACTTCTGCTGTGAGTGCTTGCCAAGCCCTTTTCAGAGCTAGTCATCTCCTTTTGGTGTCTATCTGTCACCTAGCTCTCACCTGTGGCTTTGGGACATTGAAGCATGTGAAGCGGCCATATCCCAGTAAATCTGGCTTGGTAGATGATCTGAACCAAGTTGAGGATAACCAATGGGCCATAAATATCTACCCAAGCATGTGAAGATTTCCTCTGAGGAAATGAGTAGATGAGAACAATTTGTTCTAACAGCTATGAAGGCAGCTGAAGCAGGTGCAGTGGAGCACTTAGGGCTTGGTAAGACGTCAAAGACCCCAAGATTATCCACTGCATCCCAGACCATCACCAGTTGCCCTGACTTTTGTCTTGCCACTGGACTTGGATGGCTCCAAAAGAAAGAGAGAGACTGACAGCTTCATGCAATGCTTCTGCCCTTTAAATCCAATTCATGTCCAAGTCAAGACATCACCCCGTGATGTCTTTGATTCTCTTTGAAGGGCAACAGCACCATTGTAACTTCACCCCTATCCACTTACCATGAAAACTTCATGCTTGTCTGGCAAATTAATCTTATCACCCGAGGATTACTCCCATCTCCCAAAGATGAAGTAATGAGGAGCAGAGATGACTTTTAATGTATTTCCTGTTTAAAATGTCTACCAATCATTATTGTCTTCCCTTTGCCATGGGAGGTCCAAATGATGCACTGTCAAGCCAATCAGAAGGAAGACACACTTGGGTTTAAAAGATTATATCTGCCCTCACTCAGGTTCTTTGGTCATTGAGAAAAGTCTTTAAACCAATTCTTTGGTTTCTGCTAGCCTAACTAATAACTGATCATGCTCAGAATCTTGCCTCTCAATTTACCTTAATTTTCTAAAGCAGTAGGAAATTGTAGTGACCAAGAGGGTTAAAGAAGTATCTTAGATATATAATACCTTAGGAAAATTCAAGGAAGGAGGCCAGTATTAGGCAGTTGAAGCAGGGAAGGATTTATATGAAGGAGATAGCACCCAAGATGAACCTAGAAAGATAAGAAAAAGGATTTCAAGTGGAGATGTGGAGGAAGGGAGGTGCAGAGTGGACAGACATTCTGAGAAAATGCATGGATAAACAGGGGAGTTCAGAATAAGATGAGAAGAGAAGCTTGCAGTCTGTTAGCCAGGAGCAGAGTAATGAAGAATAGGACTAATCAGGACATTTTTCATCTGAGGCTTCAAGAGGACAAAGGTACCTTCAGTTAGGGTGAGGATGGGGAGACAAATACCACTGGATCATGGAGGAAAGGGACCATATGGTAATTTCTTATTTTTATTTTAAATTATTAATTTTTGCTAATTAGGTGCTAATCAGGCCTTGAATCGATGCCCCAGGGGATAGAGGGCATAGTGGTGGGGAAAGTCAACATTTTTCTCTATCTCCCTCATTCCACCAACACTCTCCTAGTTTGCAACCTAACTTGGATACCCCTTTCTCTTCTTTTTAGTGGATGAACCTTGGCTGTAAGCAAGGGGGTAGACAGGACATGTTGTTGTATGTGTTTATATGTCCATGGATCCTTTTAATTCTGCTTCCCTACCCTTCCCATGTGTGTAGTGATGTCATGAGCTGAAAGGATGCTTGAAAAGTTGACTGTCATTCATACTTTTAAGGAATCAAGGTCCTGGTGAAAATATAAACGTGATTAGAGAAGAGGTGGCAGATTAATTTTTTACCACTTATTGTCACATTGCTAAGGAGAGAAAGAGAGGGAGAAAATAAGAGACGATGGGAGTGTTGTTTTGTACAGGGCTAGCCCTGACCAAAGTCACTGAGACTTTCATCTCCCAGAATTTATTTTATGAAACCAGTATGGTATGTACCATGAACAATTCTGCTGATACATGGAGTGGGAGGAGGCAAAAACTTAAGTTAAAAACTCTTTTATTGTTGTTTTCTGCAATAAAGTATATTTTCTTCACCATATGAAATACTTCAAGAATCAATCAGCATGTAGCTACACATAGCAGGGACCTTAAAATTATACACACCTTGAAAAAATTTAGCACTATGTTCAAAATTGTGTGACTCCTTGATTTAGAAGAAATCTGTCATTTTTAAAAGACATCTATGATTTGTTAATAACACTGTGGAATAGAAATCCTACAGAGGAAGCCTGATGATGTATATTAATACAACATACTTTTATTTGAGAAAAAGGCACAAATAAAATATAATTATGCTATTTTTTAAAGCATCTCACTGTCTCCAGGATGATTGTTGAACCATTTGGCTCTCCTCATTGCCTGTCCTCTCTTTCTCTTTTATATTCATGGTGGGGGAAGGAAATGGAAAAGAATATGAACATAAAATTATTATGTGTGGTTCTGCTTTTCCTCCCCCAAAATCATCCATTGTTTTTGCCTGTAATTCTGGAATCATGTTTTTTTCTCCTTGGAGAACTTGGTGGATTCTGACCACTGATGATGTGGACAGTACTCTTTATTCAAGGAAGTACTTTTAGAATCCCCTATACACAGCCCAGTGGAAGGATGGGCAGTATGGAACAGTGGGAAAGAGCCTTGGATTTGAATTCTCCTGAGTTTGAGGCTTGGCTTTGTTACTTACTATATGTGAGTGTTTGAATATTTTGGCTATCTTGGGCAGAGATGGTCTTAACTTTGCCTTGGGTGGGTGGGTGGGAAGAGAAAGAGTCAGAAGCAGACAATACAGACAGACAGGCAGACTCATTCTGTCTCTCCCTTTCCCGTCTGGACTGGCAGGTAGCAACCAGTCAAGATATAGGTTTTTGGGGAAAGATGTTGCCAACTCTCCTAGAAGAGATATCCTGGGATATATATATATATTATATTATACACTCATATATATCCCTCTGATACATACATATACACAGTATTGGGACTAATTCAAGGGTTTTTTCCTTTCTTTAAATTTATTTTATTTTTTAAAAGTAAGCTGTAGAATATTACTATCAATGACTTTTATACAAAAAAATAGTGTAAAAGATACCCAAGAAATGTGATTGGAAAAGGGGATAGTCAGGTAATATGGCAGGAGAAAGGAATGACCAATGGCTAGCTAGAGGTCTTTGTTGGTATCAATGGGATGTTAAAAGACCTAGGAAGAAGGTCTTGTTCATATTGTGTAAATTCTCTATGGAGGATGTTGTCTGGGAGGACCCTAGATTTAGAACTAAAAGGGGACTTTGGAACTAACCCCTTTATATTACAGATAAGGAAACTTAGATTCAAAGAGGTTAAATAACTTGCCCAAGGTCACCAGGGAGCAGAGCCAGTATTTGAACCTGTCTTCTGGCTACACATAGAACTGTTTTCCTTACACTGCATAGCCTTCCAAGAATTGAATGGGTGAGGAAGCAAAAGTGGATCCAGATCTGTACCCCTGAAAGTAGGAATCACATTAATGGTATCCTGGATACAATGAAGTTTTGAAGTACACGGTGTCTCCAAAGTGTTATGGCAATGCTTAAACTTTAGTATAGTTAGGTTCTGAAGAGTGTAGATAATGAATTCCCCTGATGTGATCCTATGTATTCAAATTCCTTTTTCTGCACTGACCCAGACCTAGGGGTATTTAAAATGGCATCAAGAGTTTTGGGACACCTAGAATACACATAGTCTTAGGAGTGACACAATTACAAGAAAATAGAGAAGATTAGAAATGATTTTTTTTTATCTACACTAAGGACAGAAAAGGAAATATGTTTAAATTTCAATCTACAGGAGTCAAAGCTTTAAATTCTCCTTCTCTTAACATCTTTGCAAAAAAAATCGCATAAATACGATTTTTCCTGGTATGGAAAGAAGGGTATATAATAGGCTCTTATTTTTTCCATCAGTTCTCTGTTTATATGCCTTAAATTTGATCAAGGGAATAAATCACTGTTCATTGAAGTTCCTAGGATTATAATTTTAGATATAGAAGAGACTTTAGTATTCATCCCTCTAACTCACTCATCTTTTTTTCTTTAAATCTACCTTCTGTCTTAGAATCAATAGTGAGTATTGGTACCAAGGCAGAAGTAGGATAATGGTTGGTAGCTGGGGTTAAATGAACTTGCCCAGGGTCACACAACTAGTGAGGCTAGATTAGAAACCAGAACCTCCCATCTTCTGGTCTGACTCTATCCATTGAGTCATCTAGCTGCCTCTCCTTCATCTCCCCCATAAGGAAACAGAGGTTCAGGAAGGTTCAATGACTTCCTGTCATCTGTGACATGGGCACCCAGATTTGTCAATCTCAATCAATCTCAATTTCCAACTTGGGTCCTCTGATTTCACATCCATAATGTTCTCCCTCCACCATGATTCATCTCCCCTCCAAATTGTCTTTAAAAGAAAATATTATGTTCTATGGGAATAGCTTTCCCCCTTATCCTTATTTTCTCATTTCTGCTAACATTATTGTCATAAACTTTTATTTATTAGCAGTGAAGAATAATAGTGTATAGAGTGCAAGGTCTGAAGTCCGGGAGATCTGAGTTCAAACTTGGCCCCAGATACTTACTAGTTATGTGACCCTGAGCAAATCATGTACCCCTATTTGTATCATTAGTTCCTCACCTGAAAAATGTGCTGGAGAAGGATCTTTGCCAAGAAAATCCAAATAGGGTCACAAAGATTCTAACATGACTTAACAACAGCTCAAATAACCCGAGTTGAAGCATCTCAGCTATTATTATTTTAGTTGTTATTGTCACTATGTTTATGCTTCTTTCTTCTCATTCTCTGCTTCCTTCTTCCTTTTTTCACAGGCAAGCATAATAATGTCATGGTTCTCCCTCTCATAGCTACTGTGCAGTCAAGTCAGCTGGAAATTGCTAGGGAGTAAGCAGTTGTGATGGTGCCTTTCCATCTCCTAGGTCTTCCCCCCACCATAACCACAGTTCCTCTCTTGCTGCAATTTGGCCTTTATCAATATCCTAGGAGCTTAGATTTTGAAAGCTAATCACACTGGAATTCTACATAGAGCTTGGGAACAAGATTTCCCTTTTATAGGTTCTGGAATTTTGCCAAGAATTCAAGTCCATCTCAGGGACCTACAGTCTGAAAACTGCACCTCCTTTTTTGCATTTGAAAACTGGAGCATTTGTCCATTTATAATTCTATTGCCCATTTCCCAATTCTTCATAATTTTTCTTTTTCAGAAAAAGTGATTTAATAATTATATTCTAAGATCTTTCAGTATCTTGGTATGAAATTTGTATGATTTGAAATTATTCAGCGTAGTTATATACTCCTTTATTAGCTGAGGAATTAGATATTAAAATCATGCCATTGCACTTGAAAGCTCACCATTTGTCCAGATTAGCAGCTATTTAGGTGAGACTTCAAATTCCTATTAATTGGCTTTTAAAAATTTTTTCTTATTCTGAAGATCCTTCCTATTGTGGGGGATGAGGAGAAAAATAGAAATTTGAATAGTTTTATCTTTTCTTTCTGTTCTCTGTTCATTCTATAGCTCCAGGCACCCTAAGAATCGATCTTATTCTTTCTTTGAAATTTCTTTTGTTCTTTCAATATTCAGGATTCTCTTTCCATATCCTCCCTCTCATTCATCTAAGTCCTACCGAGACATGGTCTTTATCTTCTACAAGTTGGATATTCTACTGGTGCTCTCTATGATCCTTCCTTCTATTGTTAACATATGTGTCTCCATCCTCCATCTCTTCCTCTTTCCATTATTCCTATCCCCAACAGTCCCCCCTTTAGGAGAATTTGTTGACTTGTTTTTCAGTTCTGACTCTTTGTGACCTCATTTAGGGTTTTCTTGGCAGAGATGCTGGAATGGTCTACCATTTCCTTCTCCAACTCGTATAACTGAGGAAACTGAGGCAAACAGGGTTAAGTGACTTGCCCAAGATCAAATGGTTAATAAGTGTTTGAGGCCAGATTTGAACTCATGGACTAGGCCTGAAGCTTTATCCACTGTGCCATCCAACAATCCTTCAAGAGAATAGCTAGCTTTTATGTAGTGCTTTAAAGTCCACTAAGAGCTTTACAAATATTATCTCCTTTGATCCTCATGACAACCCAGGGAGGAAGATGCTGCAATTATACCCATTTTACAGATGGATTACCCAGACATGGAGAGTTTAAATAACTTCCTGAGGGTCACACAGCCAGTAGGTCTCTGAGGCAAGATTTGATCTCATGTCTCCCTGCCTAGATCCAGCCCTCTATTCACTGTGCCATCTAACTGCCTCTCAGAGAGGACCTTATCTCCTTTCTTAAGGAGAACATTCCTTCTGATCCCTTTCAAGTCATCCCTTGATAATGCCCTTATTTCCCTCCCTACAACTTCAAAATCCCTTTATTATCTCATCCTTCTTCTGATCTCAGAGGATGAGACATGGCATTCTTTACTGACAAGGCTTGTTACCAAACCTTCCTTGTGCTTGATTCCATTCCCTTCCATCTCTCAGCCTTCATTCGTTGATCTTTCCTTTTCTCTCATACATAATCTCTTTCCTAGAGCCTCTCCTTCTGCCTTACATATACCTGCCCAAGTCACTGAGCCATCAAAAATCAAACAAGATAAAATAACTTAATAAAAATAACCTTCCTTTGACCTTGTTACTTCCTCAAGTTATCAACTTCTCCTTTTTTTTCCCATTTGTTATTCAGTTTCTTGAAAGAGTCTTCTCACTCCAGGAGTGGGGAGGGAAGAAAGAAGGGAGATAATATAGATCATATAATTTTGGAAAACTTTTGTGAAAATTTGTTATTAAAATAAAAAAATCCAAATTAAAAAAAAAGAGTCTTCTCTCTTCTTCCCTGGATTCCTTCACCTATCCAATCTTCACTTCTTCATAACCTAGCTTCCATCCACACATTCTCCACTGCTGAACATTGTGACTTAGACCTAAGCCATAAAAATAGCATCTACTTACTATTAGAGAGGCTGTACAGGCAATTCTCTCTTTGGGCATCATTTTTTTACATTAATGAATTTCTGGCACTTAAAATTGATGGCAGTGAATCTGCCTATCTGTCTGGATGTTTCAAGGATGTGCATGATCAAGGCAAGGACTTTGGCTTCAAAGTAACTACAAAAACATTTTCAAAGTCGGCCAAGTTAATCAACATTTCAAATATTTCCCTAGACAGGCAATATGTACTCAATTACCTCTCTGTTGGCAATCAGTGTGAACAGAAATTTAATGAGGAAAACTGATAGATGGGGATTGGTGGGACAATCAAAGTTTTAAGAACAAGGATTCTTTTCCTTGTCCAAGGTCCCTCTAAAAAAAAATCTTTGAGTGGTTTCTCAAGATCATGAATTAGTGGGGCAGCTAGGTGACTGAGGGGATTGAAAACCAAGCCTAGAGATGGGAGGTCCTGGGTTCAAATGTGGCCCCAGACCCTTCCTAGCTGTGTGACCCTGGGCAAGTCACTTAACCCCCATTGCCTTGCCTTTACCATTCTTTTGCCTTAGAACCAATACACAGTATTAGTATTGGTTCTAAAATGAAAGGTAGCAGTTAAAAAAAAAGAATAATTTGTTTTTAAAACATACAAACAAAACACTAGCATCTTTTTTCTTGCATAACATCCTTTCTCCTCCCAAATGCTCTCTTTCTACATTCATTATATGCAGCAGTTCTTATAGTACAGAGATATTCTGTTACCTTCAAAATAAAATCTATTACTGATTTAACCTTCCCCAAACAAGGGGCAACTTCTTTTTTCCTAGTTCTTTGCTACTACCAATAATGCTACTATAAATCTTTTGGCATATATAAGACTTTTTTTTTTTTTGTGGCCTAATTGGGACCAATGGGATCTCTGCATTCCCAAATTGATTTCCAGAATAGTTGAACATTTTCATATTTCCACCAATGGCTCATTAGTGTGTTTGACTTTCCACAACCTCTACAACATTAAATATTTCCATCTTTTGTGACCTTTGCCAATTAGTTGAGTTTAAGGTGAAACCTGAGCTGAATTGATTTGCATTTCTCTTATTAGTAGTGATTTGGGACACAGTGAGTTCTCCTGAATATCGAAAGCAGTAACAGAGTCTGGTTCCTTAGATCCAAGGAGAACTCTGAATGAAATGAGACTCTACAGTTATGCCTAGGGTACTGGAATTAGACCTGTCATCACTTTAAGTTAGATCAGTAGTTTTCAGACTTTTTGGTCTTAGCATCCCTTTACATTTTTAACAATTATTGAGGATTTCAATAGGCTTTTGTTTATGTGGGTTATATCTATTTATATTTACCATTTTAGAAAATAAATCTGATAAATTTAAATTTTTTCATTTCTTAATGCATTAAAATAATAAGCCCATTACAAACTAACATAACATTTTAGGGAAAATGTTATTTTTCAAAACAAAAATAGATCCGTGATATTGTTTTACTTATTTTTGCAAATCTCTTTACCTCCAGCTTAATAGAAAATGTGGGTAGATGAGAATAATTTGTTCCACTGGCCATTAAGGTGGCTGAAGCAGGTTCTATGGAGCAGTTAGAGGTTGGTTGGACATTGAAGAAGCCAGAGTTATCTATTGCATCCCAGGCCATCATCAATCATCCTGATTTTTGTCTCTCCACTGGACTTGATTCTTGAAGAGAGGGAGGATGATGACTTTGTGTAACTCTGCCTCACACAAATCAAATTCATGCCCAAGTCAAGATATCACCCCATGATGTTATTAGTCCTCCTTAAAAATGGACAAATGATAACAATTGAAAACATCTCATATTCTCTTCAGAATTCAATATCTTGTTTGAAATGCTGGAAGAAAATCTAGTCTTACACAAATATGTAGTTGGAAAAAGGAGGAGTATTTTAATAATGTTTTAGTATTTTTAGGATAATAGTTTGTGATCTTGAGGAACCCCAGAGTTAAGTGAACCATAGTTTGAGAACCACCTGTGTAAGAAGATTTCTAGGTAATGAAATTACCCCTGGAAATGCAGGACAGCACCTACAAAATTATAACAGGGGACAAAATGTTAGCTCAAGAGGTAGTGTATATAGTGAATATAAAGACTTGGTGTGTATTGACAGGAGGCAAAAGATCCAAGTTTAACATTGACTAGCTATTTGTCCCTAGGCAACATGTTGTGTTCTAATGATTCCATCTTCAAAATAGAGATGATCATCATCCTTAGGTCAAGTTCCCACCTCTCAAGGTCGCTTTGGGGTAGATATTTTGAAAAGCTTGAAGTACTTTAGGAAAGTCAGTTGTTATGGTGAAAACTGGCTGCAGACTTGCCTTTTCAAGGGTAAATACAAGGCATTAAGCTAATGATGTGCTATCTGATTACTCCTCTTGTGTCCATTTGCCTTCTCTGCATCCCTTTATCCCATTTGTACTTTCTGCTGCACTTACAAAATATATGCTTTCAAGTGCTATGATTTTAGTGTCCCAATTCCCTTCTGATTTGAAATCTGGTCACATTAGATAATTACACTTAGGAAATTGAAGTTCTTTTCCTAACAAACAGTTTCTAGACTTGAAATTTCTCAAACTGAATTAAAATATTCCCTTATTTTTTAAGACCAAAAAAAAAAGAAACTTAAAATTTTAAACCCTTGGAACATCATATTATTGTTTACCTTAAAAAGTTACAGATTTAGAACAGTATTGAAATGTAGCTTTCATTCCATCTAAGCTATTTATTTTCCAAATGTTAAAACAGAGGCCCACAGAGTTAGAACTGAGACTGGAATACAATTGTTTACAATTTTCTGCTATACTCTATTTCCTCATCTATTTCTGATAGGAAAATCTGGAAGCTTGTAAGGCCCCATAAGGAATTCCCTGTAATGCAATAAACATCATTCTTGTAGAAAGTTTTAACTGATTTCAAATTTAGAAGGTGATTTATAACATCATCATAGGGGAATGTTTTCTCTCAAACGGAATAAACAACTAAATTTATTAAGTTTACTGTTACTAATTTGATTATAAAACTTAACATTAAGTACTTCCCAGACATCTCCAATCATGCTGTCTCCTTGTCCTAGATGTCTCTAGTCATGCCATCTCCACATGGGCTATCATCTCTATTCCCTCCCCCACAGAAAACTGGACTTTCTCTGATCCAACTACCCTGGGCTTTGATAGACGAGCTTTGGTCTCATCATGCTCAGTTCATGCCTCCACAGCACTTTCTGGACTCCTTTCTGAACTCATCCAACCAAGCTTCCATGTGTGAACCTTTATGTGTTTTCTTCTCATTAGAATGTCAGCTCTTTGAAGGCAGGGACTATCTAGCATACTTTTGTTTCTATTTTAGGGCACATGCTCTCTCTCTCTTTCTCTATGCCTCTCTGTGACTCTGTCTCTCTCTAAATTGTTTAAAAAAAAAAAAGAGGATTATTTAATTGGAGGAAAGTACCACAAACTGTTATTGGAGGAAGTCAGGGAAGAAGTTTCTCCAAAACCTACCATTTCGTAACTTCCTATTTTTAACCAATTATTCTTGCTAACTAGGTACCAACTTATTGGGTTGTTTTTTTTTCCTGTGCTTCTACTATTCATTCTTTTAAAATTCAGCACCCTGAGAAAAAGTCCCTAGTTTCAGTTCTATTTGTTTTCATTAAAACTGCTATTATCTGGGAGTAAACTTCGAAAGTCGAAATGACTTTTTTCCTTTTAGAAGAGACTCAGTGGATCACTAAATATACACAGTGACATCTAGCAAGGGGGTTCTATACCATGAGGTCTAACATGATTATTTTGCATAGTTTCCCTAACTGCAGAATCTGGTAATGATTCTTTCTTGCTGTAGCTACTATTGGACTGTTGGGCATTATCCCTAACATAGCACAACATTTATTAACAGATTAATAGATTAGATGATATACTGATGCTCTTACCTACTGATCATCCCTTTCCATGAATATAGATGTTTAAATAAATTGACATATTTAAAAAGTTTTATCAATGGCAGTTGCTTTTATATCATTTCCCCATATGCTATGCTATTCTACTTTATCCCTTAATCATTTCTTGTAAATAAAGAAAAGCAGTCAAATAAAACCAACTAATACAATAATTATGCTGTTATACCTGTTCAATATTTAGCATCTGCAGTCTCTTTATTCTTTTACAAAAAGTGAGCAGATATGTTTAATCATCTATTTCCTATGGCCATTACTAATGAGTATAATTTAATGAGTTTTCTTAGAGTTATTTTCATTCACATTATTGAGGTCTCTCTATTATTCTCCTGGTTCTGATTTCTTCACTTTGCATCAGTTCATGCAAGTCTTCCCATGTTTCTCAGAACTGCTCATGTTAATAATTGCTTATGGTGTAATAATATTCCATTATATTGATAAATCACAGTTTGTACAGCCATTTCTAAAATGATAAATGCCAATTTTGTCTCTGGATCTTTGTTATCATAAAAAAATGCTGCTATGAATACTATAGTATATATGAGCCTTTTTGCCTTTGCCCTCCTTGAGGTATATATGTAAAAGTAGTATCACAGGGTCAAAAAGGGTATAAGCAGTTTAGTAACTTTTCTAGAATAATTTCACATGAATTTCCAGATGGTTTGGCACATTTCATAACCTCATCAACAGTGTATTAGTGTGACTAACTTCCCACAGTCCTTCTGTTAGGTATATTATTTTGAGATGGTATTTATACTTCTTGCCAAACAGTTGGATTTATTGCTGTCTGGGTGTATCTTAAGATAAGAAAGGATAGGAAAGTCTCAATTCACTTGCTTTGTATGTCTACTATTTCCACTCTATCTTTCTCACCTCACTGATCCCTCCCAAGCACATCAATACATTCCCACAGAGCCATTTGATGATTTATTATCTCACCTTGGAAAGTTGATTGTTCCTCTGACATAATTCAAGGAGATAGATTTCAATTTTGTCTTGAAATTTGATTTCTTGCTGCTAGATTTATGTCATGCCTAGGAAGTTGTTAACAATGGGGACAGTGATTTAATGTTTTTATATAGAAGAACAAATTCCATATTTGCAACCAAAGGATTTGGGTTCAGATTCTGGTTCTGTTATTTGTTATTTGTGTGATGTTGGGGAATTCACTTAGCCTTTCATGTGACTGAGTTATGAAACTGTAAAATAGAAAAGGGGTGGGAAGAGATGTATGAGTTGAGAGAAAATGATCTCTCTCAAGACCCTTTCTGCTATAAGTATTAGGATAAGAGACCTTATGTTTTAAGGCATATAACTTCTGTATGTATAAATCCAAAACTCAGCAGCTTCTTTCAAAATAACTTACAGTTAAGCCTCAAAGTATATGGTATTAGTCTCCATTGAATGCAATTGTACACTTGAATTCCAAGAAAATAACTCCTTCAGAGAAATTGTTGGTTTAAATTACAAAGGGCAGCTTTTCTCATTTTCTGATCTAAAAATAGGTAAGTTAAAAAAATAACAACATGGCTTCTTCTTAATAGTATCTCTCTGCATGAAGAAATTTCAGCCTATGGATACTTGTCATTTACAGTTAAAAACAAAAAAACACAAACCAAGTATCTGGTTTTTCCAAATCTTGATTTAGTCATGGGGCTTGGAGTCATTGTTGTAGAAGGAAGTCTCCATTGTGGAAAAGAATAAAAGAGATCAGGACAGTAGAACATATCTAGGAGATCTAGGCCAACTTTTCTTTAAGGCAAGAATAATCTCAAGAAATATATTTGTCCTGTGTGTTTATTCCTTCACTAGTTGCTTTGCCCTTCATTTTCTTCATTGTATTTTTATATCTCTAGTACCTAGAGATATCTGCTGTAAGTATTTGTGGAGGGAGGCTGGTCTAGACTTTTGTGATTTTATCAATAGAGAAAATTTTCAATATAGAAATTCCTTTTGCTAGGGAAATTAGCAATTTGGCTTTCATGTCTAGTTTTAGAGAGCTGCCTGGAGCAACAATTGAGAGATTAGGGGATTTGATTATGCTCCCATAGCTAGTATGTGTCAGAGAAGGTCATAAACCCAGGTTTTCCTGGCTCCAAGTTCATGTATCTTTACTTAAACGTTCTACCCATAATTAAGGATTTATCATTGTGTATTGGTTGGAATTGAAATATATTCCCACCCTACTCCCCAAATGATTTCATTTATAAAAATGTAGGAAAGAGGCATGTCATTTTTTTATGGATTAGAGCACATGACATATTTGAAAAATAATTTTTTTCAGTTATCAAGCATTAAAATTATTTCATTTTAATTCTAAATTTAATAAATACTTAAAATGAGCATTTCCATATACAAAGTAGAACTAAAAATCTCTATTACATGGGTAGTTAGGTGGCACAGTGGATAGGGTGCTAGGCCTGGATTCAGGAAGACTCATTGTCCTAAGTTCAAATCTGACCCCAAACAAGTCATTTTGCCCTATTGGCCTCAGTTTCCTCATCTGTCAAATGAGCTGGAGAAGGAAATGGCAAACTACTTTAGTATCTGTGCAAAGAAATCCTAGAGTCAAACATGACTGAAAATGCCAAAAAACAAACAAACAAACAAACCCATCAAACACTAAAAAAAAGTAAAAGATAAAACTTTTTTATTATTTTTATTCTGAATTTCATAAACACCTCAAAATGAGCATCTCCATATACAAATTTAACTACAAATTTCTATTACCTACTGCTTGCTTTTCTCTCAAGTATATAATAAATTCAGCATGTAATTTTCAAAGCTGTCTTGCTTATCTGTATGAAATAGTAATTTTTTAAGACTTACTCTCAATGTGGAAAAAACTCAAGTTTGTCATCTTGTCCTTTATGACAGCTTATGACCCTGGTGGTTATATTATTAATCTTTTGGGGTTTTTTCCTGCTATCAAAATTCAAGTTCTTTATGTCTGAAGAGAATTAGTTGAGAGAAATGAGAGTGTTTATTTTGGAGAATAGAAAATACAGAGGGATATGATAGCTGTCTATGTCTGAAGAATGCTCTGTGGAAGACATTGTTTCAGAAATAGGACTAATGGTTGGTTGCTGTAGAGAGGAATGTTTCAGCTTATTATATAGTTGAACCTTCCATTATTTGTGTGCAATTGTTTTCAGTTGTGTCTGACTCTTCATGACCCTGGTTGGGGTTTTCTTGGCAAAGATACTGGACTAGTTTGCCATTTCCTTCTCCAGCTCATTTTATGGATCAGGAAACTGAGGCAAACAGAGTTAAGTGATTTGCCCATAGCTAGTGTCTGAAGCCAGATTTGAACTCATGAAGATGAGTCTTCCTAACTCCAGGCACTGCATTCTATGCATTATGTTGCCAATAACAGCTTCTGTTATTTTGAACAATCCCAAAGAGGAGTGAATTGCTCTGTGCCATGGTGAGATCTTAGATACTAGAAATATTCAAGCCAAGACTGTTTAACTGGCCAAAGACATTGTTGAGAAGGTTCAGTGATTCAGGAGGAGATTGGAATAGATCCTTTGTGATGCCATGATTTTATAAGTCTATCAAAACCCCCTTTTAAGTTTTCTTAGTGATGTTTTAATTTTCCAGAGAAGGGAAAGAAAAAAATGGTTTGTAACAGTTTCAGAAAAAGTTCTTCTCTTCTTATTGGTTATTAAGTTGCTTAGTTCATTTGCAAGGTACCATAGATAAAAAAAAAATTAAGAGACATTTAAAGAATCCTGAGAGGAGAATAAAAAAGGGATCTAGGTCATCTAATCCATATGCCTTATTTCACAGATAAGGAAACTAAGGCATAGGGTCTTGCATAAAAGACTTGCCTAACGTCACATGTGGAGTAAGTTGATGGCAGGTTCCTTGAAGGCAGGAATTATTTTTGCCTTTCTTTGTAATCCGAATGATTAGTACAATGTCTTATGCATCGTAGGAGCTTTATAACTATTTAGTCGATTGACTCTCAAAACCAGGATTTGACCCCAAAGTTTCGGGCTCCAAGTCCAAGATTCTTTGCACTTACACTAAGTTGCTTCCTTGTGTTTATTATATGCCCCAGTGGATGTTTAGATATTGATAGTGTTTTGAAATACAAAGTCAGGTGACAAAGACTTGCATCATTATTCATTTGTTAAAAGAAAAATATTTTGTGGCCTATTTTATTTTTTTAAATCAGAGAAAGGATTTTTTGTTAATGAATTGTGATATCAGGATAGAGCATGTAATTACCATGAAAAAGATGGCAGGCCCTGCCTCAAATTGATTGGCTGGTACTCAGAAAAAGTAGCACTGTCAGCAATTTCAGACTTAAACACAATGAACAGTGTTCTGCATGTGTATGTGGCTGGCTTCCAGGTAGTTCCTGGTTGCCCAGTTGCTAATGGCCCCAGAGTACTCAGGCTGTATGCATGCAATTTCTTTGGCTATTACCTCCCCAAGAGAGGATTTCTTCAGCTTGCTATTAGGCAAACAAAGTGGATCTTAATTTGACATGGCAGTAGATTCCAAGCTGACATTATTCACGAGGAGAACAGAAAGCTTCTAAGCACAAACCTTTTTCTTAATAAGTGATATATATTGCAGTAGAAGGGGACGCTTCTAAGTCTTGTCCTATATTTGGAAAGCCATGATTCCAAGGGGAACTCTCGTTTCCCCTCCCCACAAGTTCCCATTTAGCTTATATGTTAAATCCTTTATAGAATTTTTCTTCAGAGTTTCATAGGTTTTTGTAACAAAATGTTGATGACAGAATCAAGATGCAAAATTATCTGAATAGGTAAGAATTTGGGGCTGAAAGCAACAAGATGGATTTTATAGGAACGAATGGAAAATCTTTCATTTACTTTCAAGGCATCTGCTGAGCTAGGTACAGGATGAGGGGGGCTTGGAGTGGCTCCACCCAACAATGGGACTGTTCTCTGAAATAATGTGCAACCCTCTTCCCCCAAGTCTGTTCAATTTATAAACAAAGAGAGACATTTGGGTGAGGGCTTTGCCCTCCCCTAAAAATTTAGTGATATTTCTTCAAAATAAGGATTCTTTAGTGAGAAGATCCCTGGAAGATGGGGAGAGATAGGAGAAGGAAGAGGATTTAAGTTCAGGAGCCCAGATCCTCTCTGAAGATTCAGGGGCCAGAGGGAATAAAGAGATGGGGGACCCATAAAGAGATTATGGGAATGAGAACAGAGGCTAGGGGCCCCTTGTGGAGGGAGATGGGGCAGTATAGGGCTTCTGAAATCATTGTATATATCTATGGAAAGAGAAAGAGGTATAGCTTTGGTGAGGACAGAAGGCATCATTGGTCAGATGGAAAAAGGAGAGAGCTAGCTGATCCAAGTTCCCAAAGTGAGATTTTTTTTTTTGAGGGGAGTGGGTAATAGTGGAAGAAATTGGTAGGTGAGGTTTGGGGATGTTCAGGTTCCAGGATCCTAGGAGCCAAGCTTAGGTGCCATAGAGCAGGAACATGAAGACTATGTAGAAGAAGGTAAAATCCCCCAGCTGGGAGATGATCCAAAGGGCAGGAGGCCCTCCTGACCACCACACCATTACCTACCTTACTGAACTATCCCTAGGCTGCTGGGCCATTCCCTCTCTCCTCCAAATGAATTGATCACAGGCATAGAGCTGTAGTTGGTATGGTACAGAAAAAGAAAATGGATTTGGAGTCAAGACCTGGTATCAAGCCCTACTTATGCCACTTACTGTCTGTGATTAGGGTGGGTGGGGGTCACTTCAACCTTCCTGGCCTCAGTTTTCTTTGTAAGATGAGGGAGATGGATTAAACTACCTCTAAGGTTTCATCCAGCTCTCCATAAATGACTTTGTGATAGTAAAAGGAAGTGTGTTGAGGAGATAGCAGAGAGAGAAGAGAGAGACAGAGACAGAGACAGAAGAACAGAGAATGACTAAGCCTGGGAGACTGGAAGGATGGTAATGCTTCCAATAGAAATAGAGAAGTTCAGTTCAGCAAGTACTTATTAATTCCTAATTCCTTTAGGAATAACAAGCTGACTGCCATGCACAGGTACTGGCCTAATAACTGCATTACAGAGATTACAACCAAAATATTTCCTACCTTCAAGGAGTTTTAATTTATGGGTAGGAAACATCATGTACACAAATAATTGGATATAAAATTTTTACAAAGTAATCAGTCATCAAACATTTATTAATTATCTACTAGGGGCCAGGCACAGTTCTAGGTTTGGGATACAAATCGGGTAAATTAAATGAAACCTAATCACAGGGAGGCTAAATTCTAAAGGAGGAGATAACAAGAATGTGTAATTTCAGTGAAGGGGATGTGTGGAAGGGACCATGAAAACCTGAGAGAACCTAGTTCTCTAGAAGTAGAAATTAGATACAGCCTTTGCAAAGACACAGAGGTAGAAGATGGAATGTTATGCATAGGAAATATGTCAAAGGCTTTTTCTGCATCTTTTGAGATAGTCAGTCATGTGATTTCTGTTGGTTTGGTTCCTGATATGGTCAGTTATGTGGATGATTTTCCTAATACTGAGCCAGCATTGCATTCCTGGTATAAATTCTACCTAGTCATAATGAATAATCCTTGTAATAACTTGCTGTAGTCATTTTGCTAGTATTTTATTTAAGATTTTTGCATCTATGTTCATTAAGGAGATTATAGTTTTCATTCTCTGTATTTGGTCTTCCTGGCTTGGGAATCAGTCCTATATTTATGTCATAAAAAGAATTTGGTAAGACTCCTTCTTTGCTTATTTTGTCAAATAGTTTATATAGTATTGGAATTAGTTGTTCTTTAAATGTTTGATAGAATTCACTTGTGAATCCATCTGGCCCTGGAGATTTTTTCTTAGGGAGTTCCTTGATGGCTTGTTCAATTTCTTTTTCTGAGATGGGATTATTTAAATATTCTATTTCCTCTTTTGTTAATCTAGGCAATTTATATTTTTGTAAATATTCATCTTTTTCACTTAGATTATCATATTTATTGTCATATAATTGGGCAAAATAGCTCTTAATAAGTGCCTTAATTTCTTCATTAGAGGTGAGATCACCTTTTTCATTCATGATACTATTAACTTGGTTCTCTTCTTTCTTTTTCTTAATTAGATTAACCAATATTTTATTTTATTTGTTGTTTTTTTTCAAAATGCCAGCTCTTAGTTTTATTTATTAGTTCAATAGTTCTTTTACTTTCAATTTTATTAATTTCTCCTTTGATTTTTAGGATTTCCAGTTTGGCTTTTATCTGAAGATTTTTAGTTTGTTCTTTTTTCTAGTTGTTTTTTAGTTGCATGCTCAATTTGTTGATATCCACTTTCTTTTTTTGTTGATATAGGCACTCAGGGATATAAATTTCCCCTGAGTACTGCTTTACCTATATCCCATAAATTTTGATTTGTTGTCTCCTCATTGTCATTCTCTTCAATGAAATAAGAAATTGTTTCTATGATTTGTTCTTTAATCTACCAGTTTTGAAGAGTTAGATTATTTAATTTCCAATTAATTTTTGATTTGCCTTTCCATGAACTGTTACTAATTATAATTTTTTTTGCATTATGATCTGAAAAATTGCATTTCTTATTTCTGCTTCACTGCATTCCTTAATTAGTTTAAAAATTAATATAAGAGACTATATCCTTTGAGAAAGGAAGGATGGAGGTTATTTGGTAAGGATATTGGATTCTTGAGGAGAGAAGAAAAGTTGTGGAAAAGTCACTAAAGAGGTGAGAGAATGAGTCAATCAAGGAAGAATAAAAGGATTAATATGACCCAAACCAGATTAGAGAATATGAAGTTAGAGTGGAACTAGTCATCACAGTTATATGACTTTAACTGGGGGCTTATAGCATCATTGAAGTAGAAGAAGAGAAGGTAGATGTAAGGAGTGATCCAGCATGGAAGACTTGAACAGACATGGAAAGCAGCAGTTTTGTAAAGGGACAAGGGATTTAAGGGTAGAAGATGGTGTGTAGTTTACCCTTTCAACTATTGGGTTGAGACTGTTAAGAGAGGACAGAGATGGGGTAGTGGATTGGGAAAATGAGGAAAGATAGAGAAATTAGTGGCAATAGTGAGGATGAAATATAGATTTTGGAAGAATAAGGTAAATAGGTTGAAAAAGACAAATTATGACTGGAGAAGGGAGTTTCAGCGTTCAAGATGGTAGAGTTCACACAGTTATTCTTCAAGATAAGATTTAAGATATGATTACCCATTGAGTGGCTAAGGTAGAGTGAAGCTATCTTTTTAACTATCACTTAGTTGTCATGATCATCTTTGTGACTGGGAGTGAGTGAAGATATCTGCCATGGATGTTGAGGTTGGTGAACTGGGAGGTCAGGATGTTTTAGGAGATATACATATGACTATTGGAGTCCCCAAGCATGAGAGTGAGGATTGTAGAGAAGATAACAAATTATGGCATATTAATATAATAGGATACTATTATACTGTAAAAAATGGATGAAGGGAATATTTCTGGAGAATTTTGAGAAGACTTATACAAATTGATATAGAATAGAGTGCATATGAGAACATTTTATATAGTAACTTATTTAAAATGACAAACTTTGAAAGACCTTAGAAGTCTGATGCATAAAATGATCAACTATTATTCTTAAGGACTGATAATAAAAGATTTTACCCACTTCCTGAAAGAGGTAGTGGACTAAACATGAAGAATGAGACACATTTTTGTATATGGCCAGTGTAAGGATTAAAATTAGAATTTTTGACTGAATAAGAGAGTTATAAAGTAATATTGTTTGCCAATTTTAAAGTATTATAGCTTAAGTCAAAATGATTTTTAGCAGCAACTTGATAAAGAGACAGATTCTTACCAAGTCTACTAACTCTAAGAGCTTCTCCATTGAAGTGAAGTCTAGTTCAGCACTGGAGGAGGCTTCCTCTGGTCCCAATCCTGAGTGGAGTATTTAGCCAGAAGTCCACCAGCGCAGCCTCCTCTACAGCCTGAGCCACTCACCCAGCAAGCCAATGCAGGATCCAGGGAAAAAGTCTCCTCCAAAGTAAAGACAGGAATCTCCAGAACCAATCACTCCAAACTCCAGGAAAGGAATGGAAAAAGACCATTGCTGGTTTCTTCTCTTATGTTGCTTTTCCATGTCATTTCCTATCTCTCTCCCTTCTTCATAGAAACCAATTGCAGTCTTTCAGTTTGCTTAGTTCTACCCAGGGCTGGGCAGTCCCCTTTCCAGGTGAGAGTTTTTGACTTGTGAACTCTCTTACTTAAGTGTTAAGTAGGGATGCTTTGAGTTCTTGATTGATCGAGTTAAAGGTGGCTGATTGATTTCATTAAAATAGACAAAGAGAGATAATTCTATCTTCACACCAACATGGTAATTTCTTTTATTTTACTATGAATATTTGTTACAAGGGTCTTGTTTTTGCTTTTGTGTTTTTTTCAATGAGGGGAGAAGGTAGGAAGAGAAAATAAATTATTGTTAATTGGAAAGAAACTTTTTAAAAATAGAAATTATGAGCTACGTCTTCCTTGAAGAAGAGAAGTGCACAACCTCTATGTGGTTCAGAAGTAGGACCAGTAGGCAGAAGATGATTTGAATAGAGATGTGGACAGATTGATACAGAAGATGGAGTGAGGCTCCAAGGAAAATAAATTAACTGATGTATGGTAGGTAAGCATGGAAGACAAAGAATAGGAAGATTCTTCATCCTGAGTGTATTTCAGTATATCTAAGGAATGGAGCGGGTACATAAGTGAGCTACCTACACTGAAGAGAATAACTAGGGATGCCATCTCTTATGGAGTTATCCAGGTTGCTGTGAGTACCAGAAGGTAGAAGACAAGATGATTGGATCTAAAAAGGACATATGTTAACAATAGAGCAGTAGCTTTATAGAGTCAGCAGCATGGAGTAAGGATGATTTGAGAGTGATTTGGGGACTAACAAAAAATTTTTGTTGTTTTGTTTTCAGTCTTGACTGATAGCTACACTAAATAAGAAGACCTGGGTTTGAATTCCTGCTGTTTACTACTTGTTTGATCTTAGGCAAGTCATGTTAAAAATGAGTAAAATGAAAGATTTGTACTCATTTCTAAGGTCCTTCCTTTTTAGCTTCCCTTACTAGTCCTACAGAGTGACTGGGGAGACCTCACACTGATGTTGAGTTATCCATGGAATATTAATGGAAAATAGGGACAAAGCTCGAGTCATGTTCCACAGAAGCTCTTTCTCCATTTCCCCTAATGCTAGTAATCTTCCAGCCCAATTTTGCCTTGTATGTCCTTTGTATACATCTTATATATACCGATATATGTACATGCTGTCTTGGAATATAAACTCCTTGCATTCAGGGACTGTTTCACTTTCTTTTTACATCATTTGATCTCTCCAGTTTCAGTATAGGGTTAATAATGACTATAGTAATTAGTGTTAGAAGCTTAACTCAGCACTTGACCTATAGTAGGTGCTTGATAGATGGTTATCAACTGATTGAATATGGTTCTGTGTTGAGCTGGGTTCTCCTAGATTGCTGTCTGGAACTTGGAGGAGGAATTGTCTTTTATTCTCATATTCTAAATTTGTTCAAGTAGTTCCTGGGTATGGGCACAGGGATAGAAAGTTCAGACAGAACTGAGGCGTTCTTCATACCTTACTGATTTGGCAAGGAGGACAATTTCCAGGGTTCTGTTGCCACAACTGTAACTGTTTTCAATACAGGAAATGCTATATGCAGTGGGGAGCTGTCCAAAGCTGAAGTTTCTCTGGGAATGGGTGGGTGATTATTCAGGTATTGTAAAAACAGTGGAGGCACAACTTTGAGCAAGCTACTGTGCTCTAGTCTAGGCAATACTTGAAGACTATATTTTGCAGAAAGTGCATTTTGAGGGATAGTGTTTCCTCATCTGGAAGGTCCTTGTATCAATGAAAACTTAAGACTGGTACTTAATTTCATACCTCTCTAGTTCATTAGTCAGTCAACTAGCACTTACAGGCTCTTATTATGAGCCAGATCATATTCTCTTGTTTAACCTGATGGATTCTGGTGCTCCTTGGTTATCAACCCACCTTTCTGTACTTTGGACCTGCCTTTTCTCTCTGATCCCTACCTGTTTGCTTCTGTCTGCTTTAACTTCATATAACTTTCATCTTGTCTCTGGCCCTAATTTACATAACCCTGCCTAGTCCATGCTGCCTAGCTAGAGTCACAGTAAGTTCCATGTATGGTTTCCTGTTGTTGTCTCACTACTGAGAATTGTTCCATGGGGGAAAAATAAGCCTGGCACCCTAAAAGAGGAGGAGGATCTTCTTTAAAATGGGATGATAGGTGATCCACTGACTGCTTTTAGTTCTATGGGTTCTTCCTTTTTGCCCAAGGCTGGTCCAGCCTGCTACAATTAAATTTTACCTAAATCCTAGAAATTTCTTTTTCTTTTTTTAATATGGTATAAAAATGGCATATTCTGTCCACTTCTTAATAGAGAAGTGAATCACAACAAATATTTTTTCGACATGACCAGTATAGAAATTTTGTTTTGCTTAACTAGACATGTTTATAATAGAGGTTTTGTTTTTCTTTCATTCTCAGTTGTATGGGGATTAGGGTAGGAGGGAGAGAAGGCAAGATTCTTGCTGGTTGGAAACAAATATAATTGAAAAAAATAATTAGCCTGAAATGCTTATCTCATTGGGTCACTGGGAGATTCAAATTAAATAATATATGTAAAGCATTGTGCAGATGATCCAACAGCATATAAACTTCAGTTGTTGTTATTCTAATGATTTACCTCCTTTTTGTCTGCAAGCTGCTTTGCAAAGTATACCAAAGAGCAGCATTTCCCTTCATTGTTAAATGGACTCTCAAGAGATTAATCAGCTCTGTGAGAGCATCTTAAAGTATAAAAACATCTGGGCCTCAGAATCCCTTTTTAGCTGCCTCATGTCTGATTGGCCCTTACAAATTCTTTCTACTACCAAGTACTTTGTGCTTTCCTTTGCCTGACAGATTAAAAAAATCAGTTCTTTCTGTTGCTTAAAATAAACTTCATTAGTTAAAGGTTAGTTTGATATTATATGAACTTCTGATGAGAATTACTCCATGAATTAGCCAGGAAAGGAAGACTCCGGAACAGTCTGAAAATCCTAGACATAGGTTGGACAGGTTTCATCTTTGTATTCTCAGAACCTGGCTCAGTGACTGACATAAAGAATGTGTGTAAGTAATAAATGCTCATTGATTTGAATTGAATTGAGTAGGCTGCTGCCTGGAATATACAATTTCAGTCATATCTGATCTTTAAAAATATATATGTTCCCTCTTCCCTTTATTAAGAGATAGAACCTTTCATTCATTTTCCTTAATTGGACCTTAGTTTCCTCCTGTACATACAACCCAAAGATACATTGTGCTCAAGTACAATGGGCATTGAGTTAAAGAAAGTCAAAGTTCAAGTAACATTGTTTACATGAAGCCTTTCTTGATCACTCCTCCTGTTGCTAGTTCTCTCTCTTTCTCTCTCTCTCTCTCTCCCCCTTCCCTCCCTCCCTCCCTCCCTCCCTCCCCCTCTTTCTGCCTCCATTCTTCAATTGAGGATCTCTGCTGACCTTCAACATCATTTGTTGCAACTGCCTCTTGGATATCTCCCATCCAAAGGTACTATCTCTGTTGTACTTCTCTCATGGGTTATCCTTCTTCCCAGTTCTGGCATAGAAAATGCATAGGCAATTCCCCCCTCCCAGAGCAATCCCACCTGTGGGTTGCAATAGCCTCTAAGGCACCAATCTCCATCTCTTTTAGACACTGTTAAAGACATTCCTAATTCTGGTTCTTTCTAACATGTTGTATGAATGATCTCATTTCTTGGAATCAAACCCCCATGAAATACAGGTATTATTGTCCTCATTTTATAGATAAAGAAATGGAAGCTCTATAAAATTATGTGACTTGTCTCTGGACCCCTAGCTAATAATTATCATAATGAAGATTCAAATCTGGTTCTTCCTGTTTCCAAGTCCAGCACTGATTCCCAGCATACTGTGCTGTCTCTAAAAGTCATCCGTTTGGATCTGAAACCAGGTGTTGTTTTGCATACTGTACTTTCTTTTCCCATTAACATGTACCCTATTTCTATTTCAGAGTCCTTTATCTGGAAATTCACATGAGTCTATCCAGTCTAGAAGGGTAGTAATTTCTCATAACATGGATAAAGCTCTGAAAGAAGGTAAGGATTTCATATGTATTTATAGATATGTATTTATGGCTATAGGTAGGTAACTATACATAGTTACCCTTCTCTCTGTTCCCATACATGTTTTTGTATAAATCAGGCCATTGTGTTCTGGAATTCAGATAAGATTAAGGGTTTTGATGAAGGCTTCGAGCAGTGAGCACTTGTTCCTTATGGGCATATTGTTTTTAGACCACTTACAAATCACGGAGGTGTGAACTGAATCTCCAGGAGTTCTGTTGAGTTCCTGTTTATTTAACGAGAGAAATGGAAAAACAAAGACTGAAGTGTTATCAGTGTCTTCCTAGACTCCTGAACCAGATTGGTTTCAGTCTGTCAGAAGAAGCATTACATTTCAACTGTAATTCCCATGCCACGCTGAATTCTTAAATTAATAATGGCAAAATCAGGTTTAGAGATGGCAGCTGGGTATTGTGGTAAATGAGAAAATAATCCAGAGGTCTCCCCACCCCCATAACTGGCATATTTTACCATTCATCTGTTTTTAGGGTGGTTGTTTTACAGGTATTTTAAAATGTAACTTTCCTGGTGATTTTATAGTATACAGTATTAAAGTCTCTCCCTTTGGGAGAACTTAATTAAACTGCATATATGTGTGCATGTGTATTGTGATATACATGTATATACAGAAATCCAAGTATATCTATCTATCTAAAGTTACAAGTATATGTAGGTAATGTGTATGCATACATACATATATGTATATGTGTATGTATACATACATATATAAACATCAATGCAACTTATAGTTGCGTAGTACACATCAATCACATTTTATTCCATGGTTAATTTTTACTGGCTTAGACTCTTGAGAAGAGGTTGCCATAGAAGTTCTGACAATTGCATTTCATATCTATTTCTTGTCTTCCAATTTTAGTATAAATGCTCTGCTGTGATGGCTTTGTTGGGTATTATCATGCCAAGCTTTCTGGAGGTCTTTGTTTCTTCTTGACCCCTTTTTCTTGTTTTATGAGGTTATCCTGCTCCTGGTCATCCTTCTGATGCTTTGAGGACTCATTTTTTGAACATATTCTGATTTATTTTGAACATGCATTGACATATTGTTTTAACCTGTCAAGGAAATAGCATTGTGCTATGGAAAAAATTCTGGCTCTGGGATGAGAGAAGCTATGTTCAGATTCCTCCTCTGACACTGTGCTTGTGTGACTTTGGGAAAGTCATTGGAACCTTCTTAGGTGTTACTTTCCTAGTCTATGAGATGAAAGGTTCGTAGAAGATGTCTTCTGAGGTTCTTCCAGCTCTAGATCTGTGATTCTATCATCTCAATCCCTCTCTCTCTTTCTGCTGTCCCCAGTGAGCTTTGAATCTTACTGAAACAAGAGACTACATTCAAAATATCATGGTTTCTAATACCTTGAAAATTAGTTGAACTAAAAATATTTAATCTGTGTCTTAAATGAGCCTTTTGCATCATTTTCATGCTTAAAAAACCACACAGAGCTTCTGTCTTCACTTGGGCACATACCAAATGAAGATGCACACACACACACACACACACACACACACACACACACACACACACACAACTCTTTGAACACTGACAAGCCAAATTTTGGGCTTTGGGGATAAAAGTTAGTCAACTCTGTTTTTTTTTTAACTTAATTCTCAAAATATTTTTTCTTTGCTTATTTTTATTATAAAGAAAACTATAGAATCGATGATTAAAGCATTTGAATGAGAAAGAACCCTCCTTTGTTCCACTCTGTACAGCTTTGAGCACTGGATCATAAAGTGTTTACTTTAGATGTTAGTGGTATTGATGTACTCTTGGGAAATATTTCAGTTATATAGTGTTATTAAGGGGAACTTTTATGCCATTTAGTGTTAGAGTCAATAAAGTTGGGGTTTTTGAGAGGGAAAATATGTTTGGTGTATATAGCTATTAAAAAAGTCATATCCATTTAGCCTGATGGGTATTATCTTTTGTCCATATATTTGTTTTGAAAGTGTTTTTAAGTATTTAGAAATTTAAAATAGTGACTAAGTTTTATGTGAATATTTTATATACCCTACTTTTCTAAATCTCGACAACCAGGACATTCTATCGAATTAGACATTCAGAATACTATTACCTAACTCCATAAACTTCTGTTTATTTCTCCTAAAACTGGCATTTTATTTTTAGGTCAGTGATATGCAGACAAAAAAGGTAACACTGTAAAGGCTGCTGTGATTGAATTATATTGAATAGAAATGATCAGGCACGGCCTTATTTTTTGTACTCCAAAGGACCAAACAAGTCTAATACAGCTGAAATAAGTTGATTTTTATGATTTCCCTTATTGTCTCCCCTCCCATTTACAGCAAAAAAAAAATTTTAAGGGAACTTTCCCATTTCCGTTTCTTTGCCTTTCCCTCTAAATACTGATCATCAGGAAAGGTTCAGTCTGCTCCTTTTTCTTCTCCTTAGGCTGTCTATTGGGCCTCTGCCCCCAGTGACTCACCATCTTGGTGCCAGATTTAGCAGGCTCACCTGATTAGCTTCATTCCTGCTCCATCTCAGAACTCCAGAGCTCAAACCATTTGCAGCAGAACATGCAGGCATTTACCACTATTCCAAGCTAGATTTCAAAAAAAATTGGAATTTCAAGTTGTCTGTCGATAGGGTTTATTTTCTCAAATCTTAGCTGATTGAATCATAGAACATCAAAATGTTATTGAGTCAGAAATACCAAAAGAAATAATATATCTATGAATTCTATGGAAGTAATTAGAATACAAAGACTCCAGATTCTTCAAGGAAACACGTCTGTACGGAATGAGAAAAGATTATTGTTCAGTCATTTCTGCCATGTCTGATTCATCATGATCCCATTTGGGGTTATTACAGTTAAGTGTGGAGTGGCTTGTTATTTCCTTCTCTAGCTCATTTTATAGTTGCGAAAACTGACGAAAACATGATTAAGTGATTTGCCCAGGGGCCCAAGCTAGTAAGTGTCTGAAGCCAGATTTGAACTCAGAAAGTTAAGTCTTCTTGACTCTAGACCCAGCACTCTATCCACTGGGCATTTACCTAGTTGACCTAAGTAAAGACTGTACTTTTCTGTTATAGACCTTATTAGGGCTAATAATGTATTATAATTTTTAAATGTGGAGAACTGGGTATTATATACTCCAAATCATGAGATGTTTGTATGTGTATTCTTATTTCTCTCAGAGAAAAGTCAATAACCTCTCCCACCCACAACAATGGTGAAGGAAATGACAAATCATTCCAGCATCTTAGTAAAGATGGCAAACTACTCCAATGTCTTTGCCAAGAAAACCCCAAATAGAGTAACCAGGAATTGGACATGACTGAATCAACTGAACAATGATACAACCCTTAACAAACATTCTAAGTTTCTGTCCAGAATAGAATCCCAAGAACCTATCACACCTCCATTTCCATAGAAGAGATGTTAAATAATAAAAAGGAGCAGATGTTACAATTATATTAAATCTTCTACCAGATTTTCACCAGATCTGATCCCTAATTTTCATTTGGCTATTTGTTTATTTAGGTGTAGATCTATTATTTCATCTCTGTTATCTCACCAGTTTGGAAATTTCTCTCCACTGTAGGTAGAGAGCCATCTGGGGCTGCTGAGAAGTTTAAGTAACTCATCCAGGGTTGTGCAATTAGTCTGCATGTCCAAGACCAAGCCAAGGTTGTCCTCACTAGAAAGCTGGTTAGGATCTAGCAATTCATTTTTTTTTACTCAAACATTCGAAAGTAATCATAAGAATGAATTTTTAAATGTCAACCCTTCATAAGTTTTATCCTTTTGGAGTCATTTTGAATATTAACCAGTACTCAGCCAGTCAAAAATGTTCTCAGTGTCTAACAATCTATATCTTCTAGATAACTATCTAGAAACCTATCTGGTTGGCTTTTGGTTTCCTTGTTTTCTTTACTCTCAATGTTGACATTCATTTGGTTTGAAATGGCTTTTTTTTTGTTTTTTGTTTGTTTGTTTTTTGCCTTGGAGCATTTATAAAGGGTATCCCAAAGATCTTAGTGCAATTTAAAAATACTTGGCCTAAAATTAAAACCAAAAAAACCCCCTAAAATGTTAAAATATATTTTATATTGTAAAGTTTTCTGTAAGCCATCATGACAATGATCCTGATAATATCTTTTGATAGATTTTGTTGCTCTATAAGGAAATCTAATGATCGAAAACCCAGGGCTGAGGCTTCTACTGGGTACCCCCAAAATCTTAGTATAGTTATTAGTCTGATGAGATGATGAAAGGGAGCACAAGCTCTTGTTGATTATTCAAGAAAGTATTTGTTGATGTGGAATTCTGGACTATTTATGCCTATGAAGTTGAATCATGTGTCAGGCGACGATTTTTTCAGATGATGGATATAATAACTCAGACTATGGGAAGGTTTGGTTAGAATTTGCAGAGTCTGCTTTTGTTTGTATTTCTAGATTGCTTAAGGGTGAGCCTAGGAATACAATTCTGGGGGGGGGAATTTTATCTTTTTGGGTGGATCTAAGGAAAGTAGAATGAGCTGATTAGAATGGAGAAAAGTGAGCTAGATAAAATAGTGAAGTTAATTTGGAAACTTATTTTTTTTGGTGTTGGGAGGATCTTTTTAGATGATGACCTTTTGATTACTTGAAACCTACTATTTATATTTATGTAAGTTCTTCTTCCTTCTGGAAATAATTAGACTAGAAAAAGCATTTAGACAACACCAGTCATACACAGAGGAGATATGTATTGGGGGAAATACAATTTTGAGGATGTTGAATGGTATGTTCTCAAGATAGCTGAAAGAGGGAAAGATATAAGAAAGTGGAATAATCTCACAATTGAAAATGCATGAATGGGAAAATATAAATAATTCCTAAGGTATATGTCTATTTTTAAAATTTGTACTCATTTTATTATCCATGAATGATCTATGCACATATTAAGATATCCTTGATGAAAATATGAGAAAGGAAGAGACAGGTTTTTAAGATTGATTATACATTCATTTTAAAGTTTTCATTAGAAATGAAACCAGAACATAGGAAACAATGGCAATTAAATGAAAAATTGACAAATAAGGGAATTGGCAGATTAGTTTCAGTTTGTGTCTCAAAGCATCAAATACCATTTATTGGACCATCTGGCCATCATACCTCCGTACTCATGGAGCTTATAAAAAAAAAAAAATTAGTGCCTCTCTGGGTTTCTATACCCAATTCACATTGATGCCAACAGGGTGAGTCTCAAGAGGAGTAGATATTACTGCTTTCAAGCTTCAGTGGGTAATCCTGTGGATAACTATGCTACCAACCTTAGCTTTCTAGCCCCCACCTACTGTGTTTCCTCTTAGCTATCAGCCAATAGACTCAGTTCCTTAGTAAAGACATTTATTCAAATATCATAGCAAGAACAATAGTTACAAAATATTTCTCCCAATACTAATGGTATGCTTTCCTAAAAATGCCCTGAGAGTGGGTATAGGGGTAGAAGGAGAGTGGATAAGAACTCAAAAGCACAGTATTAATTAGACATATATGTAGAAAATACATATGGCTAGTCATCCTTATGTTTCTTTTTGGATGTAAGGATGATGGTTATGAATCATTCTGCTGTTCAGTAGGACTGGCTTTAAAAAAAATTTTTTTTAGAGTATTTTTCATGGTTACATGATTCATGATCCTTCCCCTTTCTGAATCCAACAAGCAGTTCCACTGGATTATATATGTATCATTGTTCAAAACCTATTTCATGTTATTTGTATCTGCAGTAGCACAATCCTTTAACATCAAAACCCCAGTCATATCCCTATCACATTACATGATGGATCATATATTTTTCTAATGCATTTCCATTTCCACAGTTCTTTCTCTGGATGTGGATCATGTTCTTTCTCACAAGTTCCTCTGAATTGTCTGGGGTCATTGCATTGCCACTAATGGAGAAGTCCATTACGTTCGATTATACCACAGTGTATCAGTCTCTGTGTACAATGTTTTCCTGGTTCTGCTCCTTTCGCTCTGCATCACTTCCTGGAGGTCGTTCCAGTCTCCATGGAATTCCTCCACTTTATTATTCCTTTTAGCACAATAGTATTCCATCCCCAACAGATACCACAATTTGTTCAGCCATTCCCCAATTGAAGGGCATCCCTTCATTTTCCGATCTTTTGCCACTATAAAGAACTCAGCTATAAATATTTTTATACAAGTATTTTTCCTTAATATCTCTTTGGGGTAAAAACCCAGCAGTATAATGGCTGGGCAGGCATTCTTTTAAAGCCCTTTGCTCACAATTGCAAATTGCCCTCCAGAATGGTTGGACCAATTCATAACCCCGCCAGCAGTGTATTAGTGTCCCTGTTTTGCCACATCCCCTCCAACATTTATCACTTTCTTTTGCTGCCATCCATATTGGCCAAGGACTGGCTTTTTTTCAGGCTGTTTCTGCTGCTGGGCAGTGGTTGCTTGGCTTTTGCAGGCAGCTTTCTTGGTCACTGGGCATTTTCAACGTGTGGCATTTCTGTTGGATAGGCCCTTTTAAGAGAAGTGCAAAAGAACTCTTTCAGCCATGGCAATAACACTTGATTTAGAGATCCCTCTTCCCTTTGACTCACTTGGAGCCTCAGTACTGTGACTGTCAACTCCAGAAAGGATACAGGAAAAAACCTTACCTACTCTACTTAATATCTTTTTGAGCTCAAAACCTTCTTCCTTCAGAAAGCCATGCCATGTTGCCTTAGGGTCTATTTCAGTTCTGTCATTTCTACTTCCCATATTCTTTTGGGAATTTTATATAGATAAGTGGCTAGAGACAAAAGTATGGATTGTAGTCTGTGTCTGGGAGGTAAATTTACCATCTTATTTATCTCTCCATAGTCTATTGAGATATTCAAACCTTTGAACCCTTTGTAGAGTAGATCTCTGTTTCACATCTGGAAGTTTTTCCTTTTACATTTTGTTATCTCTGTCTTTAGCATTTTCTAATGTTTCACTGGGGGAACCCCTCCTACAGATATAAGTGTATGAGAAATATAGTAGTAAAAGATCTATATTTGGAGTCAGGGGCAAATCCTGATTCTCCTATTTCATACCTTCATGATTTGGGGCAAATTGTTTAACCTCTCTGTTTCTTAATCTCTTTATCTATAAAATAAGAGGCTTGGGTTAGATAATTTTTAATATCTATTCAACTCTAAATGCTATCATCAATGAATTAATAGACCTACTTATTTTTTTGAAGTTTTTCTATTCTATAGAGGATAAAATAGAAAAATTCTGCAAAAGATTTTTGAAAATATCCTAAGCCATATCTATATATAACTTCATATGTGAGGACTTAAGTGTAACTGAAAGACATGGAGGAATGATATAGAAAAAATGGTTCAGGATTAAGAATGAAAGAAACTAAAGATTTTTACTTAATCCTGAACCATTTGTTCAAGCAAGTAGTGGCAACATAGAGGATTATTCAGAAGACTCATGTTTCTGTGTTACAAATGCTTTAATCAAGCAAAGAGTAAGAAGGCATTAGACATGAAGAATACCAAATACCATAATAAAAAAATATTTGCTTTTTCTTAAAAGAAAGAAATCATTAAAATAGTGCTCTAAGTTATTTCAGGTTATTTTCTCTTTCAAAACCCCATATTTTTCCCTGCAATGTTCTGAAATTATGATATACTTATGAGTCATGGATTTAGGGTTTCAGAAGAGCCAACATCATAAGCCCGCCAAAGGACAATGGAAAGATGCAATGATGAATGTTGGGAGTTGTTGTTCATAGTGTCTGAGCCTTCATGATCCTATTTGGGATTTTCTTGGCAAAGATATTGGAGTGGCTTGCCATTTCCTTCTCCAGCTTGTTTTATAGATGAGAAAACTGAGGCAAACAGGATTAAGGGACTTGCCCAGGGTCACACATATAACTAGTAAGTGTCTGAATCCAGATTTGAACTCATGAAGATGAATCTTTCTGATACAAGGCCTGACACTCTCTCCATTTCACCTAATAAATTACCAATGAAAATGTAGGTGCAAGAACTGGCATCAAATCATTAGACTTGTAGATTCAGAAACAGAGGAGAAGGTAGTCATGTACCAAGAACAATGGGTAATAAATGAACAAATGCATTGAAGTCCAAGAAATATTAAAAAGAAATACTAGAAAATACATAAAATACTGGAAAATAATATGCAAAACATATTTTTATAAGATAAAAATAGTCTACATGGTATTTGTAAATCAGAGTATTAAAATCCCTCTGGAGAACCTTACAGAGCTTCTTGGATGTAATAGATATTCAGAAACTATTTGTTGACTTGTTCATTTAGCTGGGTCCTGATTAGTACAAATTATGATTCCTCCTTGACTGAAGTGATCTGGTTATTTGAATTCATACTGCATATTCCTATTGATCTGGAATCGATTGCCATATTTTACATAATTATAATTTCAAATAGTTTGAATTCAAATACAGGTGAATAATTAATGGTTTTCATTATTTGGGCTAATCAGGATCTGGCTGCTCATAAGTGTTGAATAAGTTACTGCTAATCTTCCCCCCTCTGATTTATTTTCTGTCTACATATTTCAATAATTTTGTTGCAAGATTTTACTCTTTATGGTTGTAGCCAGTGCATTTGTTCTAATTTTGCTTCATCAACATTGGATCACTTCTCATGAATCATTCTGTACCTCTTTGTAATCTTCATAGTTATCATTTTAAATCTCACATAACATTATTGCAAGCACAATCTATTCAGCCATTATTTTGTTATTGGATGTCAAGATTGCACCTAGATTTTTTCTATTACTCCAAAGCAGGCAAAGTATTTTTATAAATAGGTCTCACTGTCCAATTAGTAACCCCTTTAGGTTAGAGTCCATATGAAAGAAATCGATCATGTTTGTGAACCTTAAGGTACATTAAAAGAGTGTCCTGGAGGAATTACATAGATCCCCAAACATGTCTTTTTTGACAAACTTACATTTTAAAGCTTTTGCTAGCGAATGGGTATAAGGCATTGTTTCAAAAATCATTTGACTTTGCACTTAATTATTAGAGTTTGAATACTATTTCCTGTAATTATTTATAATTGATGTTCCTTGTGAGAAAATTATTAGTTCTTTTCATTATTCATTTTGGGGGGAATGGGCCTTACTCTCTTAGATTTGTATCATTTCTTTATAGATTTTTGTATGTCAGACTTTTGTTAATTTTGTTAATCATGTCATTTTCCTCAACCTGCTTCTTTTCTTTTTCTTTTGCATATTCTATTTTTAGTTGTACAGAATCCTTTTATTTTTTTTAATAACCCTTACCTTCTGTCTTGGAGTCAATGCTGTGTATTGGCTCCAAGGCAGAAGAGTGGTAAGGGCTAGGCAATCCTTTTATTTTTATAACCTTCAGATCCTTCATTTTGTTGCCAACAATTTCTCATTTTCTGAATAAAAATTTTGCCTTTCTGCTATCAAGATAACTATATTGTCATAGAGATCCTAATTTTTTAAATTAATTAATTAACTTAGAATATTTTTCCATGGTTATGATTCATGTTCTTTCTGTCCCCTCTTCCCTGCCCCCTCCCTGAGCTGATGAGCAATTCCATTGTACATATATCATCGTTCAAAACCTATTTTTATATTATTAATATTTGCATTAGAGTGATCTTTTAAAGTCAACACCCCCCATCATATACCCATTGAACCATGTGATTGTTCATATGTTTTTCTTCTGTGTTTCTGCTCCCACAATTTTTTCTCTGGATGTGGATAGTGTTCTTTCTCATAAGTCCTTCAGAGTTGTCCTGGGTCATTGCATTGCTGCTAGTAGAGAAGTCCATTACATTTGATTGTACCACAGTGCATCAGTATCTGTGTACAATGTTCAACTGGTTCTGCTCCTCTCACTCTGCATCAGTTCCTGGAGGTCATTCCAGTTCACATGGAATTCCTCCAGTTCAATATTCCTTTGAGCACAATAGTATTCTATCACCCTCAGATACCCCAATTGGTTTAACCATTCCCCAATTGAAGGGCATCCCCTCATTTTCCAATTTTTGGCCACCACAAAGAGCGCAGCTATAAATATTTTTGTACAAGTATTTTTCCTTATTATCTCTTTGTGGTATAAAGCCAGCAGTACTATGGCTGGATCAGAGGACAGGCAGTCTTTTAAAACACTTTGGGCATAATTCCAAGTTGCCTTCCAGAATGTTTGGATCAATTCACAAGTCTACCAGCAGTGTATTGGTGTCCCAATTTTGCCATAACCCCCCAACATTTATTATTTTCCTTTACTGTTACATTGGCCAGTCTGCTAGGTATAAGATGGTACCTCAGAATTGTTTTGATTTTCATTTCTCTAATTATGAGAGATTTAGAGTACTTTTTCATGTATTTATTGATAGTTTTGATTTCTTTAGCTAAAAACTGCCTATTCATGTCCCTTGCCCATTTCTTAATTGGGGAATGGCTTGATTTTTTTGTACAATTGACTTAGCTCCTTATAAATTTGAGAAATTAGATCTTAGATGTTTTTGTTATAAAGATTTTTTCCCAGCGATTCTTATTTTTGTATGATTTAATTTTTTTTAGCACTTCTATCCAACTGGAATTTATTTTCAAATATGGTATGAACTGTGAAGTAAGTTCATTTCTATTAATACATTCTCCCTTATTTTAACTGAATAATGGTTTCTCTCCTAATCTGAGGTTTATCCAACATGATTTTGTACACATTCTGATTTTGAATTCTGTATTTTATGCCATTGATTTATTTTTCTACTTTAAATCCAGAATAAAATAATTTTGATAATTACCTCTTTGAACTATATTTTGAAAGCTGAAAGGTAACTTCTGCATCATATGTTTTTGGGAAAGTTCTCATTGATATTTTTGCCAATTTATTTTTCTTTATTTTATTAAATTTTATTTTATTTATTTATTTTAAATTTTTAAAATTTAAAATTTTATTTTAAAATTTATTTTATTTTATTTCATTTTCAAATAAAATTATCCTTTTCTTCATCACATACACCCCTCCCTACTATTAAGAAAGTAAGAAAAACAAAATCCCTATTATAAACATGTATAGTCAAACAAAAAATGTCCTGCATTAGCCATGCCCCCCAAATATGTTTCAATCTCTATACCTCTCTCATGTTTCATTGGGAGTTCTCCGGAAATGTATTTGGTCATTATGTTAATCAGAATTCTTAAGTTTTTGAAAATTGTCTGTACAATATTATTATCATTGTATACATTACTCTGCTAATTCTGCTTAACTCACTTTATATCAGTTCATACAAATTTTCTTAGATTTCTTTGAAACTGTCTTCATCATCGTTTCTTATAGTGCAACATTATTCCATCATATTTAAATGCCATGTTTTGTTTAATTATTCTCTGGTTAATGGATACCAACTCAATTTCTAGTTCTTTGTCACTACAAAAAGAGCTGCTATGAATATTTTTTGTATTTTTGGATCCTTTCCCCCTTCCCTTGATCTGATTGGAGTATTGACCTAATAGTAATGTCACTGGATCAATCTTATGCACAAATTAATAATTTTTTGATAATAGTTTCAAATTGCTTTCTAGAATGGCCAGATCAATTCAAAGCATGATCAATAGTGCAATAATGCACTTATTTTTCATAGCCCCTCTAGAATTTGTTATTTTCTCCTTTTGTCAACTTTACCAATCAGATGAATGTGAGATAAAACCTCAGAGTCATTTTAATTTGCATTTCATTAATTATTAGTGATTTAGAACATTAAAATGATTATAGATAACTTGAATTTCTCAGAAACCTGCTTGTTCATAACTTTTGATCATTGACCAATTGGAGAATGGCTCATATTCTTGTAAATTTGACTCAGTTTTCTCCATATATAATAAAAATGAGACCTTTATCAGAGACATTGTTGCAAAGATTGTTTTCTTCCATTTACCTGCTTCCCTTTTAATTTTAGTTGTGTTGGTTTTGTTTGTGAAGAAACTTTTTGATGTCATAAAACTGAAATTGTCCATTTCGCCCCTTGTGACCTCTCTATCAATTGTTTGTTTACAAACTTTTCCTTTATCCATAGATCTGACAAGTTTTTTTTTCCTTGCTCTTTTTATTTGTTTTTGATGGTACTCTTCATGTGTGTTAACTACCCTTTTGGAATTTATTTTGGTATATGGTGTAATATGTTGCTCTCTACCCAGTTTCCACTAGACTGCTTCCCAGTTTTCCCAAAATCTTTTGTCAATGAATCCTTGCTCCAAGATTGGGGATCTTTGAGTTTATTAAATAGTAAGTTACTGTGCTTCCTTATGCACTTTCTCATTCTAATTTTATAAAGCATTTTAGTTGAAATATGTCAACAAATCAATTTGGGAATTATTGACACTTTTACTATATTAAATTCTTATAATGACATATAGGCTGTATCCCTCTGGTCTTTACTTCTGTTAAAACCACTTAAAAGTTGTGTTTATAGAGGTCTCAGATGTTTAAATAGGTGAATGCCAAATATTTTGATACTTATTTTCATCACAACAGATGGCATTTCCCTTTATATAAAATTTCTTGTCTTTTTTTAGGTATATAAAAATGAAAATATTTTGTATTTCATTTTCAATATTTATTTTTAAATTTTTTTTCTTTCATGCTATTATAACATTAATCTGCCTTGAATAGAAGTCACCCAAAGTGGGCTATTGCTCATTTTGAACCACTTTTAATGTAATTTTTTGCTATTTTATATAGTTTCAGACCTTTACTTTCAAATATGTGCTTTTGTTATACTCAATAAAATTCTTGTTTTACTTTTACTTTTCATATTTGTGTATTTACTAACAAATAAGTGTTGCATTAATTTTTTTCTCTTTATCTTTTGTTATAATTGCAGCCCAGTGTAGTAGGAAGCCCTAGCCTTCAAAATAAGAAAATCTGGGTTCAAATTCCAGCTCTCACACTTTAAGCTTTATGAGCATGGACAGACTCTAAATAAAGGGTTTAAAAGATTTTAGTATGAATGTAGACCCTGCTTTAAGCAAGCTATTTAACATTCTGGGTCTCTATCAGTAAAAAAGAAAAGGGGGGGGGGGTGGAGATGATAGCTAATGCTTCTTCCAACTCTTAATCCAGTACCATTACTTTTACTACCTTCCTTACAGCTTATTTTCATCACAACAGATGGTATTTCCCCTTTACATAAATTTACATGAAAAACATGGCTCTAGGGAGAGAATGTTGCCAACTTTAAATCATATAAATATAATTTTTTATTTTTAAAAATGTGATTTATTATGTTGATTTTTTTTATAAAAATGTAAAACCATCTTTATGTTATACTTCTCTGGTATTAATGTAATGTGGTCAAGTTTGTGATATTTTCCTTTAGTGTTAGGATCATAGGCTTACAGAGTGAGAGAGGCCTCAGGGACTATTTACATAATATTTGTACCCCTCATTTATAGATGAGAAAACTGAGGGCCAAAGTCAAATTGTCTGTGGTCATACAGATTATAAGAAGCAGAGTCAGAATTTGAACCCAAATCCTCTAATTGTTGAACCAGTTGCCTCTTACCTATAACTAGTCCATTTGCAAACATTTTTTAAAATTTTTTTAGTTCTTCATTAATGACATTGACTTGTCATTTCCATTTTTTTGTTTTATCTTATACCTGAACTTGGCATAAAAGCCATATAGAAAATTAAATGTGGAGCACATCATCTTAGAAATTGTTTCAATAATAAAGGGGTTATTTGTCCTTTAAAGTATGGGGAAATTTACATTTTAGTATGGTCCTGGTCTATTATTATGGAGTAGCTAATTTTGCCTCTGAGATGAGTCTATTTAGCTTCTAATTTTTCATTTTTTATTCAGTTTATATGTTTTGCATTTTTTAATTCTATATTTACATTCTCAGATTTGTTAACTTATAGCTAAGTAATCTCTAATCATTTAAAAATTTTTCCATTCATTTCAAAACTCTTCAGAGAGTTCAGATCTTTCCTTTCACATTTATAAGCTTAATATTCTCAGTCTCCATTCTTTTTATTAGACTTTTAAATTTCTTATTAGTTTTATTAATAATTTAAAATGAATGATGATCTTATTGATCATTTTAATAATTTTTTCATATTATTCTGCCTTATTCACTTCCTTTTTTATGCTTTCTCTTGATATATTGCTTTATTTCCTTTACACCTTCAACTTGTTTAAATTTCCTGTTTCTATTACTAATATGACATTCAAAGGCTGTTTTTGCCTCTGAGTAGTACAGTGAATTCAACCTGTCAATTTTTATTTATTTATTTATTTGTTATTACAGATCCTTGTGAACCCTCCTTTGGTAAGCTCCCTTATTACATTATAAAAAAAACCTTACCTTCTGTCTTGGAACCAATCAAGGCAGAAGTGTGGTAAGGGCTAGGCAATGGGGGTTAAGTGACTTGCCCAGGGTTACATAGCTAATAAGTGTCTGAGGTCAGATTTGAACCCAGGACCTCTCATCTCTGGACCTGACTCTCAACCCACCGAGTTACCCAGCTGCCCCCAAAATGTAGACTTTTAGATGTATTTCTGTTGTCCATTGTTGAAGATAATTTTTTATTCTTTTGTTTAATTCTTCTATAACTCAGATGCCACTTTATAATGTAGAAAATATTGAAAGGTATAAAGCTGAACACTGCTGCTGCATAGTAGGCTGCTCAACTTTCCTTACCTTTATCTCTTCTCCATAGGAGGAGTTGGGAGGGTAATGAAAAAGTTGAGTTTTATTGCTTGTTGCCACAAGTTGGTAGGGGTGAGGGTCACGTAGAATTTCTGTCAGAGAGTCTATAGCAGTACCAAAAAGAATTTATTCCAGAATATAGGAAAATACAAAATATAAGAAAAAATTCATATTGTGTTGTCCTACTATGTCATGGAGGCTGGGGGAAGGGACTATCTAACAAGTGAGTTGGGGTTTAGGGATCTGCCTTTTCTGGTGTTAATTAACAGGTTTCTTAGTCCCTTGGTCTATAGTGACATGGAGTTACTTTATACCCCTTTGTATATAATTTTTATTTGGTAGAATTTTGAGAGTTTGGAAGGATTGGAGTCCTTACTTATTGTTCATGGGATCCAGACAATTACTTAAACGCTAAAGCAAATGCTGATAGCAAAATATTAGCCTCATCATCCTCAGGTGTATTCTTCCACAACTACCTGTAGAAAGAGACTTCTCTCTCTAAATTAACGTCTGGGCCATGGCTGTCAATCACTTGTTTGGTTTAGTTTTCTCTCATACACTCCTCACCTGGACCCACAGATGGATATTGTTCAAACTGAGACATGCTATCAATGGCAGATGGCTTGGGGTTCTCCATGTCATATTTTCCTGATCTATGGAGACTTTTCTTGACTTTGGATCATTTCACTCTTGACTCACCATTTTCTGCCTAGCCCCCAAAATGAATTTTCTTTGGAAACACCTGGCTTTTTGTTTACCTGCTTGGATCTCCTTCATACCTCCCACTGTCTTCCCCTTTCCACTTGAGTCCCCTCTCCTTCCTTGTCTCATGATTGCCACTGATCCCTGGCATTTATGGGTAGACCTTCATTCCCTTTTCAGATTGCATTTCTTCTTGTGGATTTCCTTCTGCATCTGAAAGTCACTCAGCATCCCAAGAGCAGATGAAAAGGGAATAGGATCTCAGGGCTGTAAAAATCCCTATCAACAAGGACAGAAATTCATTGAGATCTGCATATGAATAGCAATGTTTGGCTGGCATTTGCTTTTTCTGAGAGCAGATGTGAGATGTGAGTGTTTTCCAAAGGAGAAAGTGATTCAGCATTTCATACTGGGCTTCTTGTGGTTATGCCCTGGATGACCTCTCAGTATCTCTGGGAGCAGGACAGGAGAACAAGACTTGTTTGAGTGGAATCAGCACTTGGGTGTCCATTGACAGCCGGTTATTATGTCTTTAGAAGAAAGGTTCTTTGCTTCATTTGGATAAGCGCTCTTTTAATTTTAAGTCAAACTTTGGTGTTTGTGTGTGTGTGTGTGGTTATATGTTTTTCATTTAACAAGAATTCATTTGGGATTTTGAATTTTTATTGTAGTCTCTATTTGTTGACCCACAGGAGTTAGATTTTTGTTATTAGTTTCATATTCACTGACATATTTGTGTTTCTGGAATTATTTACATAATGCATCTTCAGAACTAAGACTTCATTCATTTTCCTTTTATTTTGATGCTATCAGAATGTGGCTTTCTTTGGAAGGGGAGGAGTGAGGAGAGGATGCTGAAGAGAGAATGATTGTCATTGAATTCAATCCATTTTGTTAGGGGGCTACTCTACGATATGAAGATAGAATGAAAAGCAGTCCCCATACAATATATAAGCAGATATACACATAGGTGTGTCTATCTTTCAAATTGAGAGGAACTTAAGGCAGACTCCATTAGTACCTGAACTCAGCCTTGAAGGAAACTAGGGTTTGTTGGCTTTTTTTTTTAATCTTAGAATCACTCTAAGGCAGAAGAGCAGTAACAGCTAGGCAATCTTGAGTTGACTGCCTGTCGCTTACTTAATTAACCAATACTCATAACAGTAATGGGGGTTAAGTGACTTGCCCAGGGTTACACAGCTAGCAAGTGTCTGAGGTCAGATTTGAACCTAGGACCTCCCATCTCTAGGTCTGGCACTCAATCCACTGAGCCACCCAGCTGCCCTGGAAACTAGGGGTATTTAAGAGGCAGAGTTGAGAAGGGAGTGAATTCCAGGTAAAGGGGCAGCCTGGGCAGAGATAGAGGTAAAAGATGGAGTGTAAGGCTTGGGAAGCAATTAAAGAAGTTATTCAAGGGAGAATGGAGAATGAAGGGGAGTAATATGCAGTGCAAGCAATTCCACTAAGTTTTACATGTGTCATTGATCAAGACCTATTTCCGTATTATTAATATTTGCACTAGAGTGATCATTTAAAGTTAAAATATCCAATAATATACCCCTCAAACTATGTGATCAATCATATTTTTCTTCTGGGTTTCTACTCCCACAGTTCTTTCTCTGGATGTGGATAGCTTCTTTCTCATAAACCCCTCAGAATTGTCCTGGATCATTGCATTGCCACTAATGGAGAAGTCCATTACATTCAATTGTACCACAGTGTATCAGTCTCTGTGTACAATGTTCTCCTAGTTCTGCTCCTCTCACTTTGCATCAATTCCTGAAGGTTGTTCCAGGTCACATAGAATTCCTCCAGCTCATTATTCCTTTGGGCACAATTGTATTCCATCACCAACATATACCACAATTTGTTCAGCCATTCCCCAATTGAAGGGCATCCCCTTATTTTCCAATTTTTGGCCACCACAAAGAGTGCAGCTATGAATATTCTTGTACAAGTCTTTTTCCTTATTATCTCTTTGGGGTACAAACCCAGCAGTGCTATGGCTGGATGAAGGACAGACAGTCTTTTATCGCCCTTTGGGCATAGTTCCAAGTTGACTTCCAGAATGTTTGGATCAATTCACAACTCCACCAGCAATGCATTAATGTCCCAACTTTGCTACATCCCCTCCAGCATTCATTACTCTCCTTTGCTGTCATGTTAGCCAAACTGCTAGGTATGAGGTGATACCTCAGAGTTGTTTTG
This sequence comes from Monodelphis domestica, assembly GCF_027887165.1. Taxonomy (NCBI): domain Eukaryota; kingdom Metazoa; phylum Chordata; class Mammalia; order Didelphimorphia; family Didelphidae; genus Monodelphis; species Monodelphis domestica. The sequence goes on from NC_077232.1 coordinate 233,088,595, forward strand.
ATTTGCATCTCTCTGATTATAAGAGATTTAGAACACTTTTTCATGTGCTTATTAATAGTTTTGATTTCTTTAACTGAAAATTGCCTATTCATGACCCTTGACCTTTTATCAATTGGAGAATGGCTTGATTTTTTTATACAATTGAGTTAGCTCTTTATAAATTTGAGTAATTAGATCTTTGTCAGAGGTTTGTTATGAAGATTGTTTCCCAATTGGTTGCTTCCCTTCTAATTTGGTTGCATTGGTTTTGTTTGTACAAAATATTTTTAATTTGATGTAATCAAAATTATTGATTTTACATTTTGTGATTTTTTTCTAGCTCTTGCTTGATTTTAAAGTCTTTCCTTTCTCAGAGATCTGACATGTATACTATTCTGTGTTCACCTAATTTACTTATAGTTTCCTTCTTTATATTCAAGTCATTCACCCATTCTGAGTTTATCTTGGTGTAGGGTGTGAGATGTTGATCCACACTGTCTTCCAGTTTTCCCAGCAGTTTCTATCAAATAGTGGATTTTGGTCCAAAAATCTGGGATCTTTGGGATTCTTATAGACTGTCTTCCTGAGGACACTTATCCCAAGTTTATCCCACTGGTCCTCCTCTCTGTCTCTTAGTCATTACCAAATTGTTTTGATGACCACTGCTTTATAGTATGGTTTGAGATCTGGGACTGCAAGGCCTCCATCCTTTGCAATTTTTTTCCTGATTTCCCTGGATATCCTTGATCTTTTGTTCTTCCAAATGAACTTTGTTATGCTTTTTTCTAATTCAGTAAAAAGGTTTTTTGGTAGTTCAATGGGTATGGCACTAAATAAGTAAATTAATTTGGGTAGGATTGTCATTTTTATTATGTTAGCTCATCCCCCTCATGAGCAATCAATGTTTTTCCAATTATTTAGATCTAGTTTTAATTGTGTGGAGAGTGTTTTGTAGTTGTGTTCATATAGTTCCTGTGTTTGTCTTGGCAGATAGATTCCTAAGTATTTTATGTTGTCTAGGGTGATTTTAAATGGAATTTCTCTAATTCTTTCTGCTGAGATGTGTTGGAAATATATAGAAATGCTGATGGCTTATGTGGGTTTATTTTGTATCCTGCAACTTTTCTAAAGATGTTGATTATTATTCAAGCAGACCATCACATCATCTGCAAAGAGTGATAGCTTGATCTCCTCATTGGCTATTTTAATACCTTCAATTTCTTTTTCTTCTCTAATTGCTACAGCTAGTGTTTCTAGTATAATGTTAAATATAGAGGTGATAATGGGCATCCTTGTTTCACTCCTGATTTTATTGGGAAGGCTTCTAGTTTATCCCCATTGCAGATGATGTTTGCAGATGGTTTTAGATATATACTGTTCATTATTTTTAGGAAAGGCCCTTCTGTGTTTTCAATAGGACTGAGTGTTGTATTTTGTCAAAGGCTTTTTCTGCCTCTATTGAGATAATCATGTGATTTTTGTTGGTTTGATTGTTAATATGGTCAATTATGTGGATGGCTTTCCCAATATTGAACCATCCTTGCATTTCTGGTATGAATCCTATCTGGTCATAATGGATAACCCTCGTGATTACTTGCTGGAGTCTTTTTGCTAGTATCTTATTTAAGATTTTTGCATCTATATTCATTAAGGAGATTGGTCTGTAGTTTTCTTTCTCTGTTTTTGACCTGCCTGGCTTTGGAATCAGTACCACATTTGTGTCATAAAAGGAATTTGGTAGAACTCCTTCTTTGCTTATTCTGTCAAATAGTTTATATAATATTGGGATTAGTTGTTCTTTGAATGTTTGATAGAATTCATTTGTGAATCCATCTGGATGTGGGGATTTTTTCTTAGGGAGTTCTTTGATGGCTTGTTCAATTTCTTTTTTCTGATATGGGGTTGTTTAGGTATTTATCCATACTCTTTTAACAGAGTCCATGGTGCCCTGGATGCCAAAGTGACCATTTTTATTAATATATTGGCAAATTTGTTGCTAAAAACTTCTGGGGAGCAGGAGTTTTCCTTCAGATGACACTTACACTCCATTATTCTATTTTACTTTAAATTTTTGCTTCCATTTTCCCATTTCCTTGTCCTTATAGGAAAGGGGTAGATCAAAATATTCAGTAATTGTTATTGGCATCATTAATTCAGGTCCTTCTAAGGCTGCTAGTTTGGCTGTGATATCTGCTTGGTTATTTCCCCTGGAGATAGGGTCATTGCCACCTGTAAGTGCAGAGCAGTGAATGACAACTATGGCTTTGGGGAACTGGATGGCAGAAAGAAGTTCAGTAATAAGGTTTGCATTGGCAATACATTTTCCAGCTAATGCTAAGAATCCCCTTTGGAGCCATAGCATGCCAACAGCATGACATATGCCAAAGGTATAGCGGGAGTCTGTAAATTGTGACTCTTTTATCCTTTGCAATGATATAGCCATGTTTCAACACTATGAGTTCTGTACCTTGTGCTCTTACATGTGAAGGTAGGGAAGCTGACCAGAGAGTATCAAATTCAGTAACTACTACAGCTCCTGTATAGCACACTCCATTTCTCATAAATGAAGAACCATCTGTAAATAATAATAAATCCAAATTATCCAATGGGGTGTCCAGTAAATCATTACAAGGTTTATCATCAATGGACACTAAAGATGTACAATTGTGTTCTCCAGAAGTTTGCAAATCGGGGAGCAAGGTTGCAGGATTAAGTACTCCACAGCATTTTTGTGTGATATGTTCGTTGTTTAATAGGGTTATCTCATACCTAGTAATCCTTTGATCGGTGAATGCCTATGTCCTATGTTTTAATAATAATGCTTGGACCTCATGTGGGCACATTGGTCAGAGGGCATCCCAATACCAGATCAGCCACTTTGGTTACTAATAAAGCCATGGCAGCTACTCTTCTAAGGCATGGTGGTGCTTCAGCAGCTCCTGGGTCCAGCTTGGCCTAATAATAGGCTACAGGGCATTGAGCATGATTTATCATAATTTGGGATATCTAGATCAGGGGCAGAGAGGATAGCCTGTTTTAAGTTTGAAAGAACTGTTAGGTGTTCCATTTCTAATTTAAGTGGTTCAGAGACCAAGTTTTTTTGTAAGTTGTAGAAGGGGCTCCATAACAAGGGATCCACTGCCAACAAAATCCTGGTGCTCCAAGAATCGCCCTCAATTGCTTTTTTTGTGGCAGGAGAGCTTAATTTTTGGATATTTTCAATGTCTCCTTGTCCCAATAGGTATTTCAACTGAGCATGAATGAGGTATGGGATTCTTATTTCTGTACAGGCAGTACTTGATGCCACTGACATGTCTTCCAAGTTTGAGATGCTAGGATTTTAAGAAAGGACTTGTGATCTGCTGCCTGATCTTATAGCGTTTTATACACATGATAATATTTCACTATTGCTAATATAGGCATTATATGTGTCTATTTTCCAAGGGAACCCGATGTATCTTGGAGTACTTAACATATAGTCTGTTTCTCAATTACCCACAGAATATATTTGGCTAATTTAGAGAGCTTTTGCTGCCCATTGACATCTAAGTGCCCAGATTCAGTTCCCCAGTCATGAAGTTTTATCAGACAGAGGTAGTACTGGCATGTTTTTTGTCTTCAAGCATTTATTTGTACATATCGACAGTATTTGGACCTGCCACCAAAGATTTGGTGTGGGATGGGGATAGATTTTGAACTTGTTATTTCATTGTTTTAGGGAACTCTTTTGGATGAAGAAACTCCTACTAATGCAGATTAGCTCCTCCAATGCACTGTGTAATCTAAACTACCTGAGGGCATGGCGTGGTTCAGAGCCTTGCCCAGGTTTTTATAACCAGTATATGTAAAATGTGGAATTTGAACCTAGGTCTTCCTGGATCTTCTTTCAGTGTGTTTAGTTGTTTTAGTCCTGTTCAACTCTTTATGACCTTATTTTGGGGTTTTCTTGGCAAAGATACTGGGGTTATTTGCCATTTCCTTCTCTAGCTCATTTTCCTAAGGAGAAAACTGAGGCAAAGAGGGTTAAGTGACTTGCCCAGGGTCACATAGCTCTTGTTTGAGGCAACATTTGAACTTGGGTCTTCCTGATTCGAGCCCTGATCCTTTATCTACTATGCCACTTAGCTTCCCCCTATCGAGTATAACACATAGATTAATTAAGCAACATATATCTTTGTGTCAGAATATGGGATCAATGTGAGACCCATCTATATTTCATGAATTATTTTAAAGAGCATATTAGATGTATGTGTAAGGTATTTTAAAAAATATGCTGCTGCATCATTGCTGAATTTATATTATAATGATCAGTTCCTAAGTTGAAATAGATTTTTAAAAAGTAAACCTTTAGAAAGATAAAAATAAATGTACTGGCTAGGAACATAGGCCCCTAGATTTAGGGTCCTTAGAGATAATTTTATATGCTATGTATCAGACTTTCAGAATGCTCTTGTTTACTTTGTTAACCCTTTTTGTAGAATAAATAAATTCCTTGAGGCTGAGAACTGGTTCATTTTATTAGTGTTTCCAGCACCCAGTTCTATGACTTGGACTTGTAAGAAGAAATTTAATGAAATCATTTTTAGTCACTTATAAGAATTCCTCTATAATAGTTTGATAAGCTACAACTATATGGTTTAAATAAGATATACTAGGAACTGAAATAGTATTATTAGAAGCCTCTGCAATGAAGAAAGTGCCTATAAACTTCTCCTTTCTTTGCCACACACTTTGGAGGTTGTGACACGAGAAAACTGAGTCCCTAGCTTAGTCCTGCAGTGATAACCAAGTGACTCTAGAAGGGAAAGGAAAGGTGACGCATTTATAACCCTTCTTACTGGAATTTATTAACCACTGCAGCAAAATGTTCACAAATTTACTTTAAGAACATGTTCTGAATATTTTCTCTGTTCATTACCTCTGTTAAACAATCACCCAAAGCCTATAAAACCCATTGTCATTTCAAAGAAAACATCTTATGTCACAATAGACTAAGCATGTCTTATAGACCTCTGACTCCGTATTTTGTGCCCACAAAATAAAATCAGGCTCAGGATTATTGGCCCAATTCTTTTTATTTTTTAGGAACATAGTAGGTACTTTGAAAAATGCTTGAACCAAATTGAATTCTCCATCTCCTTCATTTTGTAGATGAGGAAACTGATGAGTTTCAGGAGCCTGAGAATTTCTAAGGTCACATTTGATATCCTAGCATTCTGAAAGAGTTATGGATTCTTTTTGTGTGTTTAACTTGCTGGTTATCAGAAGGAGGCTCAGATATTGGGATAAAAGATATATTTCAAAATATAATGTAATTCAGTTTTATTAAAGCCATTTGAAAAATAGTTTAAGGTGTCATAAATCCTAGAGCAGCCTAGTCCATCCAGATCTGAATTCTACATATCAAAGAATATCTTGTTTATTATTTATATTTGAAGCAATTTTCCTTACTGTGCTTATCTCAACAGAATACAGGAAGAGAAAATTCCTATTGCTCCCTATCATTCTTACAATCTATAACTTTTAACTTCTATCCAGATATCACATTCAGGGTTTGGCAAATGCTATACAAAACTTTGAAAATATAGATGTGCCATCCACATTGGGGTCTATATACAAACCATAATAAATCTATTGAATTAAATTCAAGGAACATTTATTAAGTCTCTATACTGAGCTAAGTATCTTTAAATTTATTCTTTTTATTTGTCACAGACAGTACTAAATCCACATATGTGGGGAAATTAAAGTTCCTTTAGAAATGCTCTGAACAAACTTCTTCATTAGAATAATTATCACTTTGGTATAGACATCCCAATGTCAGTCTTGATCATATGTAAAGGATAATTAGTGAGCTGTGAACATAGCCCAGAGAGCAGTGCCATTGGCAGAGGGGTATTTTGTCCCATTGGATATTAAGGCTGCTTCTAAATTAAATCTGCTTTATTTATTCTTAGAGGGTTGACAAAGTAGGAGTTATGGGAGCAGGGGGAAGACACATCATTCAAAAGATCATAGTTTTAGAGTTGGAAAAGACTTTGGGGATTGTTGGATATAGGCCCTTCTATGAATGAGGAAGCTCTGGCATTGATGGGCTTGGAATTAGGAAGTTTGAATTCAGTCTCAGACCCTTACGAGCTGTAGGACCCTTGGCAGGTATTTGAACTTTTAGCCTCAGTTTCCTTATAATAAATAATAAATCACAAGACTCTTGTGACATTCAAATGACATAACATATAAAGCATTTCACAAATGTTGAAATGCTACCTAAGGGCTAGCTGATGGTATTGTTGCTTCTGAGACTGGTGCTGTCATAGTATTGTTGTTGGTGCTGTTACGTTTGTGGTTACTGTTATAGTGGTTGTTGCTACTGCTATTGTAGTTGTTGCTGCCTTTGATGTTATCATGGTTATGTAAAATCTAAAATTAAATCTTAATAATGAAAATATTATATTTTAGGAGATTTATTAATGATAATTAGAAATCAAGGAATAAAGAGGATACAAAATAAAGACCATGTGCCCATGGCTGATTAGCCATTTTCAAAATCCCCTCACTGCCATCACTATGCTGACTAAAGGCCAAAAAAGCTGAGCAGGACTGCCCACTGAATATTTATTCCCTGACTACAGGAAGTATGTAATGACAGGAAGTCAGTGGGCTCCCGGGAAATGTAGTTCTTTTTTTAGGGTCACAGATTTTCAATTATACAGTTATTGCTTTTGTTGTAGTTATTACTATTGCTGTTGCAATTGTTGCTGCTTTGTTGTTGTAGCTGCTGTTGCAGTTGTTACTTTTGCTCTTGTTTTTGTTGTTGTTAAAGGAAGCTGGAGTTCCACAACACAAGAAATGTCTTGACAGAACACTCTACTCATGGCTTGATCTTAATTCTGTATTACTCCCCTTCTCTCAGGTGGGCATTTTTGCAAGACCCATATGGTGATACTGTCTTATAGAAAACTTCTCTTCTGACAATTTTAGAACTTATTTGAAAGTAGTTAGTCATAACAAGCCAAAAAATAGGTACTCACTATTCAGGAAAATAATAAAATAAACAGAATCCATGAAGGAAGTTCTATTAAAAAAGCATCTTTGGATAAAAGCTATGACAATAAAGAAAAGATTCTTGGTCAAGAGAATCAGTTTTGCATTTCAGAAATCATTGTAATAACTAAACAAAAGTTTGATCCTTCAACACTGGAAAAAATCGAATCAAGTACTAGCACACAATCAGCCTTGAATTTAGTAGACATAACTTATAATGTGGAAATGCTTGATAGGAGAGCAAAGTGTGAAATTGATGAAAAACTTGATTTTATTATTTTTAAATGTTCAGCTCTGTGTATGGTCAGTATTAAAATTTCTGAAATCACTGACAACATTAGTTATCCTCCCAAAGAAGAAACTGTTAAATTTAAAAACATACAAAGCATTGGCATAGGTCTGACAGAAGAAAATGTTTTGGATGATTTAAATTTAAAATTTAAATCTGCAGATTTAAAATGATAGTAGTAATGATTTATATCTTACAGTAATATGAATAAAGAAAAATATAGTTGAAATATCAGCTGTGTTCAGTTATCTTTGAATGTCTGGCTATTTAGCATCTTTGGTAGAAGATACTCTGAGCTAGCAAGGTCTGTTATTTTTCTTTATGTTTTTCCTGACAGTAAAGGTATTAATCCTTCCAGAATTCTGTATGTATATGATTATAAATTTGACAGTGGATATTTGTTTTAATCACCATGAGACGTTAATCTGTGAATGGATATTGAGAATGTATGTCACTTTGGAAATTCTAGGAAATTATATACTCCCTAGATTTACTTTGACGGTTAACTTGGGTGAGAGGAAAAAAACAACCAGGCAATATTAAGAATGATGCTTCTTTTGTTCTAGCGACATGTGAATTTTTCTTAGGTTTAAATTAAATCCTGAGAATTGGCTTCAAGCTTCTGATTCAGTGACTCAAAGACCAGTTTGGGGGAAAAACCCTTACATTGTTACATGTAATTGGTAAAATAAAATATCTTTTAAAAAAAGGAAAAAATTTAACTTTGTAGGTAGATATTTGCTTGTCTGTTAAATAAGGTTGTTGGATTAGATTGTCCCTCAGACTTTCTTGCTCCAAAATCCTTTGGTTCATTATCAACGAGTGGTTTTGAACCCATAGTTCAGTTGTGTTTTATCACTTAAAAATGCTATGTGTGTGTGGTAAAGATAGGCCTCTTTTTTTTTTTCAGTATTTTTAGAGACTAAAAAACTGCCTAGAAATAAAACCCAACTTGTAAATGCCAATTAGTTTTACTAGTAGGCAGTATTCAGTAATATTTCAGCCAAGTAGAAGTAAAGACAAGCATTTTTAGTAACAAATAAAGAGTCTTTAGGCATCAAGCATTGGGGGGAAAACACAAACTGAAATAACCTCAGTGAATAAACCTGATGCATTGTGTTTGGCTGGCTTTCTTCATTGATTTGGTAAAGGAAATAGAAGAAGCTAAAATGAGAAATGGGGCAATTGTACAAAGGAAGAAGTGATAGTGGCTCATAGAAACAGTGATTAGACAAGATAAGATCAGGAGTAGATCACACCAAAATATCACATAAAAACTTAACTAGAAACTAAGAGGATGTCCGGCAATGGAAGAATGACTAAATAATTTGTGGTCTATGAATGTGATAGACAGTAGTATTGTGCTGTAAGAATGAAGAAATATATATCAAAAGGACTGATTTGTATGAATTGATGTAGATTGAAGGCAACAGAAGAATAATTTATACCATATAAATTATATAGTATAAAGCTTACATATAGCATAACTATTAACTATATGGTATAAAGTTCACACATCACCCAACTATATATAAACTACATAGTATATATATTTCATAGCAATATTGTAGAAATGAACATATTTAAGGACTTCTATAAATCAATAGCAAATGAAATGAATGGAAGCAGGTGAAAATAATAAAAACAGTGTAAAAAGAAATAACTTTGAAAAATGTAAGAACAATAAAATGATCATTCATAATCCCAGAGAACCAATAATGAAATATGCCATCCATTAGAGAGATGTGATGGATTTTTAGGGTACAGAATGAGACGTGTATATGCATATACACATATGTAGACACATATACATATATAAACACTTACATTTATACAGCCATTAAAGTAAATTGTTTTGCTTGACCATGTAAATTTGTTTTCCTGTTTTTTCCAGGGGAGTGGGAAAGGTGAGGGAAAGAAATAGATTTCTGCTAATTTGTTTTTTAAATAGAGAGTTGAAGGGTGCTTTCAGATGTGAACTATTGGATGCACTTTCAAGATGAGGTCACTATTATTAGTTTTACATAAACATTTCACTTTGTTATGAGACCTCTTATATAAAGTGAGAGTACTCTGTAAATACTTGTAATAGAAATATAAAAATCATCAATAAAACTTAAAAACAAGTAGATAGGAGAAGAGAAACAGCTATGAAGAAATAGAACAGTAAATATATGGGAGCAAGAATAACCCTCTACAACTTTGTAGCCTTCATGTCAGCACTATCTTCCAAGGTTACACAACCACCTCTGAAGACACTGTTGAAGACATCTGGGAAAATACTAGACAAAGAATAGTCACCAAGTGATGGTGAAAGGGAAATAATGGGGGAAAGGAGGAGAAATTGTAATGATGGGGACAGATTCCTGTTTAACAATATCTAGTTTGGGGGTAATCATCACAAGTAGTTAGTAGGGATCTACTATATTGTTGGGGCAGCTAGGTGGCACAGTGTATATAGAGTGCCAGGTCTAGAGTCAGGAAGACGCATCTTTTTGAGTTCAAATTTGGTCTCAGATTTTTAGTAGCTGTGTGACCCTGGGCAAGTTACTTAACTCTGTTTGCCTCAGTTTCCTCATCTATAAATGACCTGGAGAATTAAATGGCAAACTACTTAAGTATCTTGGCTAAGAAAATACCCAAAAAGTGTCATGAAGAGTCAGACATGACTGAAAAATGACTGAACAACTATATTTCAGCCACTTCTCTAAATGCTAGGGATAAAGCTAAAGAATGAAATAATTTCTACTTCAAGGTGTTTACATTTTAAGTATGTATAAAAATATATACAGCATGAAATAAATAAAATATTTAAATTCACAATTATTTAGGAGAGAGGGCACTATTAGAGGAAATGAGGAAGACTTCATGTAGAAGATGGTATTTGAGATACTTCTTAAGAGAGAGGGATTTAAAAGGATCAGAGGAAAGGAAAAAGTACATTCTATTAATAAGTAAATATAATATCAAGGAATGTAGGTGAGGTAGATGTTGACACTTAAGTCTGAACTCAAGTTGCTTCCTGTGAGCTCTGGTGTTTTTGTTTCTGATCCTTATGCCTTGTCCCTGGTGGCCATACTGTCTTTTGCACTTTTAGGCTTCCACACTGAGTTCAGTGCTTATATAGTTTCCCTTTACTCTTTATTTTAAAACAAATAAACAGCTCCTCAGTTGGGAAATGGCTGAATAAATTGTGGTATATGTTGGTGATGGAATACTATTGTGCTCAAAGGAATAATAAAGTGGAGGAATTCCATGGGAACTGGAATGACCTCCAGGAATTGATGCAGAGAGAAGCAGGACCAGGAAAACATTGTAAACAGAGACTGATACACTGTGGTACAATTAAATGTAATGGACTTCTCCATTAGTGGCAATGCAGTGACCCTGAACAACTCGGAGGAACCTACGAGAAAAACCACTATCCATATCCAGAGGAAAAACTGTGGGAGTAAAAACACTGAAGAAAAACAACTGCTTGAATACAGGGGTCAAAGGGATATGGTTGGGGATGTAGACTCTAAATGAACATCCTAGTGTAAACAACAACATGGAAATAGGTTCTGATCAAGGCCAGAAGTAATACTCAATGAAATTGCACGTTGGCTGCGGGAAGAATGGGTGGAGGGAGGGAGGGAAACAATGTGATTATTGTACCAAGGAATAACGTTCTAAATTAACTAAATAAATTCATTCAAATGGAAAAAAAAATAAAGACAGGTCATCTGACTTAAAAAAAATAAAACAAACCAACCAACCCAACTTACAGGCAATAGTCTGAGGCTAGATTTGAACCCATGATGTCCAGTCTTTTGGCCCGGTTTTCAACCCATTGAGCCACCTAGATTCCCCCATCTTTGCTGTTTAGAAATTTTGCTGTGGGCATTGAGGTTGTGACCTGATATGATGATATTGGTGGAAGACCTCTATCAAATCTGAAGCATTTGTTGATTTCCGTGATCTTTCCTTGGGTCTATAACATTCCCAACCAATCCCAAAACAAATCGGAAAACCCAACTATCAGGTATTAGAAATAGCTGTAGTGCGTCTGAGAGTCAAGGATTCCTTAGACATGCCATTCTTCCTGTTTATTAACAGTGGTAGGTGTGGAGGTTAGTCTGAAGTGAGCCCATCTTAGCCAACAGCAGTGGACCATGGAGTAGACAGAGCAGTTTCATTGGGCACACCTTGGCACTGAGTGATGTGAAGGCAATCCGTTACTTTTAGATCTTAGTATTCAGGAAAGGCTCCTACTGCAAAAGTTTTTCCTAGGAAAGCTAGATCTGGTTTCTATATTCAAGAGTTCTGGTTGTGCCCTCCCTCCCACTCACCAATCCCACTCATATAACCTTTTGCCTGTTGATAAGGTTTGCTTCAATTCAGTCTGAGAGGTCTCCAACTCTTCAGGTTGATCACTGTCTATATATCAATAGTTCTTAACATGGGGTCCATGGGTCTGTGGACAGATTTCTGGGAAATTGTGAGGTTGGGGAGAGGGATTTCATCTTCATTTTCCCTGACCTTTCCCTGAAATTTGACATTCAACCACTATGGATATGATAATCACTCTTTTGATAAGGAGTCCAGAGGTTTCTCCAGACTTCCTTAGAGCTCCACAAAGACAAAAAACCTTAAGAAGTCATGAACCACTGGGATTTTAAAGTGTAGGAAAAGTGAGAGAAGAGGCACAAATGGAGACTATTGGGGTTTTTTTTAATAAGGTTATATTCTGATTGGAAAACAATTAGAGTAAAAGATTTTTTTTTACTGGGCAGTAAGGAAAGCCCAGGCATGCTGACAGTAGAAGGCTCAGCCATTGCAATAGATATTGTTTCAGGATTGGTTTGTGTGTTATCTCCTTAGAAATTGGGGGAGAGAGTGAGGAGTGATAAACCATGACATTGTAAATTAGTACTGGAAGCATTATGAGTAGAGCAGTCAATAAATGTGATATAAACTAAGGTTTCTGATTGGAGTTAGAGGAGATCAGAGACTATGGAGCTTGAAAATATCTTTCAGATATTATGGACTTCTGGTCCCAACTATTTGGGGAGGCCCAGTTCACAGGAATGGGAGAGTCATCTTGATTGAGTTTTATCCCTAGCAAAGGAAACAAACTGGTGAAGGAGCCTTATAGAACCATTTTTTGAAGGATGGGGTGGATTTGGCAAGAGTTTTCTAGCAAACCTTGGGTACTTGATCTAGGAACATCTTTTGTATCACTGGACATTCCAACATTCAATGTTTCAGAAGGATGGATGTTGGTCAAGTCTATGACCTGCTGCTGGTTTGCCATGGCAGGGGGGTATCAGTCATCTGAGCCTCATCAAGAGAAATGAATAGGTGAGAACAGAAGTACAGGAACTTGTCTAAGATTTCAAGAGTAGGCATTTGCTACAAAGAGTTGGACCTGAATTGAGGTATCCATCTCCTGCAGGTGAGCTTCATTTTAAGGTTTAATGGCTGTGATGTTTATAATCTATAGAAGGAACTGCTGGGGTGAGTGATTCCCCATGTGGCCAAACTGAAATCTATACAATAGTATATATGATTTCAAAGTCCAAGAATGTAGGGGGGGGGAATTGATGAAGTAACTACTCAAATATAAAGTTACGGGATCATAGGTGAGAGCATCAAAATAGTAGTGTTAAAAATTGCATGGAAATAATATGGCTGTTTTCCGTGGGAATAACTAGAATTGTTAGGACTTGATATTTCAAGGAAACATGTCTGAATGGGATTAGTACAGATTTTACTTTTATGTTATACAAAATATTAGGGTTACCTTAGAAACCATATACTTTGCCCCAATTTTAGAGATATGAAAATTGAGGTCCGAAGAGTTTCAATTATTTGTTCAAACACATGCAGGCGTAAGGCACAATGTACCACCTGCCTCACTTATCCACAGGAAAACCTTGGGATGCTTCAACCAACCAGTGAGGAACAGTGTCAAGGCAAAGAATCCTAGGATTGTGGAATAGGTAGCATATTTAAAATTGTGGAAAGCAGGTTTGGAGGAGTGGGAGGTTTCCAAGACTCAGGGAAATGATGAGGTCATGGGTCTGAATTGTGATATGATCTGAGTCTTTCCAAGTTGATTTCATCTTGCAGAATGATGAGTTTCTGGGGATGATCAAATCCAGGAAAGTGGCCAGTGGGGAAATGATGCAGAATGATTTCCTGGAAACCTGGAACACTGCTTTCAAATTCTGTGGAGGCAGAGATCTTTAGGAACTTTCTGTTTTGAACCTTGACAGACAAAAGGATTGCCATCAGTTATTTTAACTGGGATAGCATAGAAGCTTTTGGATACTCATTTGTCATCAGTACTAAGTTCATAAAATTTTCTGAGGCTCCTGAGTCAACTGCATCTAGGACATACCTCCTCATTTTTGTTGAATAAATAGATTTGATGCTTTCCTGAGGCAGCTGGAGTTCAGTGGTTAAGTATATTGATCCTGGAGTCAGGGAAGTCTGAGGTCAAATTCAGCCTCAGATACTTCATAGCCTTGTGACCATGGGAAAGTCCTCTTAATCTCTATATGCCTAGGAGGTAGCTAGTGGCTCAGGGATAGATTGCTGAGTTTGGAGTTCAAATGTGGCCTCAGATACTTCCTAGCTGTATGATCCTGGGCAAGTCATTTGACCTTTGATTATCTAGCAAAATGATCCACTGGAAGGAAGAAATGGCAAATCTTTACCAAGACAACCCCAAGGATAGTTATGGCCCCTGGGATCACAAAGAGTTGGACCCAATGGAACAACAAAGGGCAAGAAATCTGCTTTCTGAGAAGTAAATTAAGCCTTATAGTTGGCTTTACTTGAATTTCCTTCTATTTATGTCTCTGAGCTTTTGTGTGTTGTTTCCTTGGTTTGTTTTGTTTTGTCCAGCATCAACAGTTCATCAAGTATTCTTATACTCAGATACTCAAAAAGATTTGTGATCTCATTGATTTGAGCATTCTCTTCATAGAGGGAGAGGTAGCAAACATTTAAAAGTACCTACTGTTTGCTGGGCACTGTGCTCAGTGCTTTAAAATATTGTCTTATTTGATCCTCAAAACAACCCTGGGAAGCAGGTATTATCGTTAGTCTCATTTTACAGTTGAGGAAACTGAGACAACAGAGACTTAAGTGACTTGTGCAGGATCACAAGCTAGTGTTTGAAACTGGATTTGAAATCAGATCTTTCTGACTCTAGACCCAGCTCTCTATTCACTGTTTTTCACAACCCATCCTTGCCTTCCTTCATGAGCCTCTTACCCATATAAGTTCATCACAGAAAGTCTACTAAGCCTGGACCCATAAATATTCCTACATTTCCCCAAATTCCTTCTATATGGTGTGGTAAAGGCATGGGGAGAAACTGAGAGAACTTATAAACCAAGATGCAAGAAAATGGAGACCTGTCAATCAAAAGAAGGAGTTTCCAAAATGGAATGTTCCCAGGAGTTGGTAGTTTGAGCTGACAGGGGGAGGGGACTAAGAGTCACTCTCTCTCCTTGGAGGTTGGAAAACCTGGCTGAAAGACCCTGGTGGGGCTGACTTGGTTTTTGGGGTTTTCTCTGGCTTTGGTCAGTTGAAATTGACAAGAAGGAAAAACTTGGCTTTTGAGTTGGTGGTCTATATGAGAGTTGAGCTGGCCAGGAGAAACTGAGAGACTTTGAACTTTGTTTCTCTCTGGGGTTGAAGCTGAGAAAGAAGACAAGCCAGGCTGATTTTGTGAAGATGAAGAATGATGATTTTGAACTGCTGTTGTCCTCCATCTCCCTAACTGTCTTATAGTCACAGTTTGTGACTGGAATACTTCCTCAAACCCTCCTAAAATTATCCTTGTAGTTTAGGGAAATCCTCATCTCTCTCGCCTCAGTTTCCCATCCTGTTATCATAATAAACCCCTTACCTGAGAAAGAAACCTAGAGTATTTTATAGTTCACTCAGGGAGGAGGGAAGAATTGGGAGAAGGGTGGCAGGAGAAAGAGGGTTGGAGAAGGGAGAGCGTGAAAGGGAGGAGGAGGTTATAAAGATATACTAATTCATCAGCCATCAACAGGGATCAGTAGGCAGACCTCAGAGTACTCTCCAGAGCAGTCCCCTGTGTACCAGCATCTCTGTGTGGCAGCATCCCCCAGCATTTCTCATTTCTATCTCCATTACAAATAAGCAGCCTCAGGTCCCCTGTAGCAGCTTTCTCTAGTCAAAAGCCAGAGAACAGCAGTCATTGCAGAAGAAACAGTCTCTCCTCAGTTTACTTTCTCTATTTCAACAAGTAGTAGTTTCCAGTCAGCTTACCACTAATATTTCAATGGTTTAGTTTACAGCCCAATAATATTTCATGATGTAAATCACAATTTGATTGTCTATTCCCGAGTCAATATGCACATACGTATCTTCCTTACAATTCTATTTTGGGAATATGAAGTAGGCAGGCCATGGGACAGACAATGAGATAACACTAATCCAGGGGAGAATGAGGGACCTTGCAGTGCCCTTATCTGTGGTTGCAAATAGACTAGCTGTAAGAATAGACTTTAAAAGGTAAATTATTACAAACTCCTCACTTTAATAACTGTGGATAAGTCATTAAGCTTTCTGTGCCTCAGTTTATTCATTTGTAAAAGTGAAGAGGAAATTGAAGTAATACAGGGAGGAAATGGAAGCATGGAGAAGTTTAATGGCTTACTCCAAGTCACACAGCCATTAAGTAGCAGATCTGAAATTTGAACCTGCATTTCCTGGTGGGTTGGGAAAGTGCTGGAAAGGTCCATTAGGCTGGCTATGATCTGAGATGGGAGTTGAGGTGCTTCTCTTCTCAGTGTGAGAAGATTAGTATCATTGGACTGATTCATTCCAAATAGGTATGTGTAAACAACTCTTCCAAAAATGAATCTACCAGAACAAGTAGATTTCATGCCAGAAACAGAAGGAAGTGATTTGTTGTTGACACTTTCCCAAGCTGAAGCCCACTGATCTACTGGCTAATCATCTGGGTTCTGGGGAGGAGGCTGATAAAAGTCTTCTCAAGGTCTCAATAGGGACTGGGATCCATGAGGCATTGGCTTAATCTCTGGGGAATCCTGGTGGACAAAAAGCCATAAACAACTTATTGTGCCAAGAACCCTACGAAGGTTCCATTTGCCTGGAGAAAAAATCTGAGGCCCTCAGATGCCACCTGGGTTCTTATGCCACCCTTCCAAGGACTGTCTCATCCAGAAATTTGTGTCTTTCCATATTTTCCATGCTTCCTGTAGGATGGTTAGTTGTTTGAATGTATAAGCTAATGATTGCCACACCTCTGATCTCTGGAGCGTCCTGCTAGAGGGCAGGTAGAGCTGCTATGGCCATAGTAAGCCTTCTGTCTAGAGTTGGAACAATAAATGTGATGTGATAATGTAGAGCAGTAATGCAAAGCCAGTAATTAGGGAAACTCCTGGACAGGTGAATAGTGAGGCAAGCCTGGAGACAGATGAGAAAACAGCATCTAAAAGTCAGACCAGTCCATTATTAAATAGTCTGAAGTCTACCAATATCCAGCCAATGGCCACGAGGCTATGGCTAAGGTGAGAAGATTGGCCAGTTGCCAAGGAAATCTATTCAAGATTAGTGAATGAACTCTCTGGCTGAACTCCATCTGCTTTCCTGAGTATGTGAGGCAGGGGAAATGATCTCTAAAAACCAACTTGATAGTTTTGAACAAGGATCCTCCCTTCTTCTTTCCCCCACCTCCTTCCAGTAACCTCTCCCCCTACCTGTGTTGGACCCTATCCAGGCTCTGTTCATTGACAAGGTGAGCAGGGAACCTGACAGTTGTCCCAGTGGTACCTCTTCTTCACCCCATGGGATCCTCAGAGCACAGGAGGCTCAGTGACAGACATTGCTGACCTTGTTCAAATTAGTGTTGGGTTTAGGAAAATCTCAGTTCCCTTTTATGGTATGAGCTCTGAGAAGGTACATTTGGGACAGGCAGACAGCAACATTCACAGAATTCTGAATTACAAAGTTTTATTCATCATAGTTTCCTTTTCAGTGACTTCAATCAGTCCCTGGTGTCCCATAACTCCTTGGGCTAGAATACTAACCCAGATGGTTTATCATGTGCTTCATGCAGAAGTATGCCTAGATGTATTCTTGAGCCTTGACAGAATTACATACTTGAATCTTCAATCTTTTCACTCTTCCATTCCCTCCTGGTTTGCTCACCCACAGCTTCTTGGGTCAGCTACCAATAAAGCTGGTAGCCTTCAGAAGACAGCTTTTGGCATTGCCTTCAAATCCGATTTAAAATCCTACTCCCCACAGGAAACCTTTCCTCATCTCCCTGAATCTGAATGCCTTCCCTCTGCTGATCCTATCCA
Organism: Monodelphis domestica; assembly: GCF_027887165.1. Taxonomy (NCBI): domain Eukaryota; kingdom Metazoa; phylum Chordata; class Mammalia; order Didelphimorphia; family Didelphidae; genus Monodelphis; species Monodelphis domestica. The sequence continues at coordinate 233,106,265 of NC_077232.1, forward strand.
ATTTAGCCTGCATATGTCTTATTTATACAGTTATTTGCCTGTTGTTTCCCCCATTCTATTGTGAATTCCTTGAGAATGAGGATTGCTATTTACTTTTCTTTGTATCTCCAGCACTTAGCACAATGCCTGGCACATAGAAGGTGCTTAATAAATGTTTGTTAATTGACTGACTGACTGATACTCTAGCAGAAAAGTTGACCAGAAACAGTGAGAAAGATATGAGGAAGTGGGGATCTGTTACCAGATTCAGTGTTATCCAAAGTCTGTGGTCTCTCCCAACTGCATCCCTCCTTAGGCAAGTCATACAGTATTGTAGCTAGAAGGGATTCATACCTGCATATGGCGCATTGTGTTAAGTTATTGTTTAAAAGGGCTAATCATACTGCTGTGTGACCCCACTGGGCTCAAGTAGCCCTGCCATGGCCACTGTAAGCCTTTTGCTGGAGCTGAAATAATAAATGTGATGAGGTAATTCCTAATTATTTTTGCCTTATAGCCTTTTTTCATTCTGTTTCCTCATCTATAAAATGAGGATATTAATAATACCTAGCTCCTTGGATTGTTGTGAGGATCGAATGAGATAATATCTTTAAAGCACTTAGCCCAGTGTCAAACACATAGTAGGCACCATATAATTACCAGCAATTTATTATTATCATTATCATGATGATTATAATGCAGTTGAAAAGGTGTAGAACTTAGAATCACTCACCTAGATTCATATCTCATCAATTCTTCTGCTTGCTAACTATGTAGCCTTGGGCGAGTGGCTTAGCCTCTCTGGGCTCCATTTCTCTCATTTGTAAAATAAGAAAATTACACAAGATGCCCTCCAAGGTTCCTTTCAGCTCTAAATCTATGAGCCCATGATCCTACAATCCAAATCCTTCATTTCCGAGACAGAGAAACCAAGGCTTAAAGTGAAGGGACTTCCCTAAAGCCATAGATGTGCTTCTGAGAGACCTTAGATCTCTTGACTTCCATTGCACCACAGATTTTCCCAATTCCTTTTATTTTCAAAGACTTGCTAGGGAACAACTTGGGTTCTTCCTCAGTATAGCTTTAGACCAGGGATTCTTAACCTGGGATTTTATATAAATATAAATATCAAAATACAAAATATAAAACAATATATATTATAAATATATAATGTAATATATAAATAAATATGAATACAATATAAAAATAAATATAAAATGTAAAAAAATAAAAAATATGTCTCATTATAATTGGCTTCTCTTGTATGGATTTTATTCGGCACATTTTTTTAAAAAAGTACTCTGAGGTCTGTTGAAAATTGTTATTATGTGCAATTGGGAAAATACTTTTAAAAATATTCTGAGAAGGGGTCCATGGCTTCACCAGGTTGCCTATGCACATTGGAGAAAAAGGTGAAGGATCATTGCTTTAGACTATCTCTGTGTTGTAAGCAGTGGATGTTCCATAGGAGATGACGGGACTCTTCTAGAAATGGTCATTATGATTCTACTGTGTCTGTATTGCCTTTGTCATCTATGTTTCATTTGTGACTCTTTATTTTTCCTTTGGTAGTGTTTGACTACAGTTATAGAGATTACATTCTGTCCTGGTATGGGAACCTCAGCAGAGATGAGGGGCAACTTTACCACCTGCTCTCAGAAGATTTCTGGGAAGTCGCCAAACAGCTGCGCCACAGATTGAGTCATGTGGATGTGGTGAAAGTTGTATGTAGTGATGTTGTCAAGACTTTGCTCACCCATTTCTGTGACCTCAAAGCTGCCCATGCCAGGTAATACCTTTGGGCTGGGGGAAAATATAATAACAGGGTTTTTGTTTTTTGTTTGTTCTTGTTGGGTTGGGAGCCAAAAGTTCCAATAGGTCATATGGCCTCTCATCTTTAGGAATTACATAGCTGAATTCCTTGGCGACCTTAAATTAATATATATCAGTCTTTTAAAGCGATTTCCTTGTCACAGTTCAGAATAAGAATGCATGTTGGGCTGGGGGTGGGAGAACCATTTTATGATGGTTCTCACAGTTAATTTTTAAAAATGGGTTGTGTTCAATAGCAGATGCCTTTCACATGAAAATATTCTCAGTACTATAGTTACTTATCAAGGAAAAAATCCATTTTTACAACTATCGAGCATTGTTGGACGCTTTGCAATTTTTAGTCAAATATAGTTCGTGTTTCTTCTTATAGACTACTGTATTAAGAACTGCTCAGCATTATAGCACCATGAAAACTAATTTAGAGAAACAGTGTTATATTTAGAAATGGTATTGGAATGTGAGAATGTAAAAAAAATAGCAAGAACCACTGTTTGGGCACATTGTAAAAAATTAGTTCTTTGCTAGTGTAACATCGAGAGCTTCTTTGGGTAGCTTTATGTCTCCATGTATGAATGTGCATTTTGAAGAAGGGAGCTTAATCTATCCCACTTACTATGGAGTTCATTCCTTCTTGGGTCTACTGCCAGTGTTTTCTACATATCAGAGTTTCTTGGACTTTTGCTTGTTGAGAAGATTTTGCTCCCTTATATGCAGGAGCACTGTAGAGACAATGGAAGGTCTCAGGAGGTGCTGTCCAGGAACAATGTAGTTTGTAACCTAGAGAGAAGACTGCATCTAGGGGACACATGAATCCTGGCATATAGGGTTAGCCACCCAAGAAATGTGGTTGTTCAACTATGAAGTAGCCTCACCCGGATCTCCCTTACTTTCCCTTCTTTGTGAAAAACCAGCTTCCAAAGGAGTGATGTAGTTCAGTCATTCAAGAACAGCAGGCTAAGATGTCTAGTTCTACCTGTCTACTTTTATGAACTTTACCGGCAGTTAGCCAGCTTTGGAATGGCACAGAGGTTAGTGCAGGCTCCAGGGCTAATAATACTATTGCTTGCTTCCCCCACAGTTGGGCTCTCCTGGCTTCAATTTAATCTAAGAAACATTCACTAAACTCCCATCACTAGCAGAACAGTGTCCTAGATACTGGCTGGGGATGATGCCAAGTTGTGATAGGCAGTATAATTAATGATGGGATTAGTAGGGGCTCATCCCACGGGGACAGATAACTGTTTTACAAAGCAATATAAAAATGTCCCAAGAATGTGGAAAACAGTGTTCTGAAGTATGATGCTAAGAGGAAAAGGTTGTTCCTAAGTTCAAGGTCTCAGGAAGGCTTCACAGAGAAAAGAAATTAGCATTTGAGTTGTTTTAAAGGATGAATAAAAATGTAATAGGCAAAGGATAACAGTTTGTAATTTGGTGAAATTGAACATTATGGATTTGTAGTCAGAGAACTATTCGAGGTCTATTTCTGTAATTATTCCACTCATGTAACTTGGACAAGTCATTAAAATTTTCAGGACCATAATTTCTTCATTTGTAAAATAAAGTTTGGGGATACAAAGTGGTACAGTGGAAAGGGCAATGAGTCATGGGTCTTGAGTTCAAATTCTGTCTTTGTTACTTATCACCTGTGTGACCATGGGGAAGTCACTTAATCTCTCTGGGCCTCAGTTTCTTAATCTATAAAATGAGAAGTATTGGACTAAGATGACCTCTAAGGTCTCTTCTAGTTGTAGACCTATGATCCTATAATCTTTATGGCACTGTGACTAGATGATTTCTAATATTCTTTCTCGTTCTAAATCTTTGCTACAATATAGAGCTCTGTGCATGGATTACAGTCACAGTTGGCCTTAGAATCATGAAGGCTCATCTTTATGAGTTCAAATCTGGTCTCAGACACTCACTAGCTGTGTGACTCTGGGCAAGTCACTTTACTCTGTTGGTCCCAGTTTTTTTCATCTGTAAAATGAGCTGCAGAAGGAAATGGCAACCAATCTAGTATCTGGACCCAAATGGAGTCATCAAGAGTTGGACATGATTAAAAATTATTGAAAAACAACAATTGCTCACATGTTTTAAGTTCTTTGATGTCATTAATCTCCCTGTAAGGGTAGGAAGTGTATTACTTTTCTTATTTTACAAATGAGGAAGCCAGGGTTCAGAGAAATTAAATCACGTAGTTAGGAAAGAGTTAGGATTTGAACCCAGCTTTCCTGACTCCAATTCATTGTTCTTTTTCAACTACACTATGCTGCTTATGAGAGGTCAGAATTTAAAAAATTTCTAAAATTTTAATGTGAACCAATCACAAATTTATAGACTTTTCCAGTATGTGTGTAATTAACTGACAATTTTATGATAATTAGAGAATGAACTTTGTTAAGTATATCTGAAGCAATTTGGTAAATGTTTTGCTTTGGCTCTTGATACATAACTACTTTTTTATTGATGAATCTGGCAAAATAATTCAGTGTAATTTTTTTTCTTTTCTTTTGGTTTCCATGGATTTTCAATTTGTAAAATGACTTTCAATTCGTTGTATTGCCAAGAAGTTTCATAAGCTTCTAAAGGGCATGGCACCTAGCATAGTGCATAGTGTGACTTAATAAACATTGCCTGCCAGTTGAATTGGCTTCCCGCAGGGCTGTTTTTCAGGTGTTCCAGGTACAGAGTGGGCCATGGAAATCCTTTTGGTGGTGTTTGCTCACTCACTCCCACTCAGAGGCATCCTACACAGACATGTGGTCCAACCCACTCATTTCAGATATGAAAAAGCTTTACTATTTGATATATTTTCAGGAAAAAAAACTTTATGGTTCTGTTGCCTTTGGAGCAGTGAAGTAAAGAGAAATGGAAGTTGAACAAATTAACCATTTTCTCCCTCATTCATTGAACTCCTGAGTCTTTTCCTCTAGAAATGAGAAGACTTTTTTTTTCTTTTTGAAAATCAAGACCATCCTGTACTGATTACTTGTCTGGTTATATGCATTCCAGCTGCATCATCTGGAGCAAATACTATTTGTCCAATTATTGTTAGAAGTCATCAATGCAAAGGGACGATATCTTGTGGGATTTTGAGATACTCAATTAATTTCCATTTTTGAAATGATTTTTCAACTTCCATTAGTAACATTTTCCAGTGCCCCATGGAGGTGTGGAGGTGACTGTGAGTAGTGGAGTGCAACCTTTCACATATTCTCCAAAACTCAAAATGCTTCTATTATCTGAGGACTGGCTTAGCTGAGGTTGGCTGAGTCTCATCACCAGAAGGTTAACCACCAGGTTTGGTCACAATAACTCAGGAAACCATCTGTTAAGACACAGCCGCATTATGACCTGCCTTAGTGGGAATAATACTCAACTTGATAAGATTATGTCTTTGGAAGGAAAAAGTACTCCTATCAACCTATAGCTTCAAATCTAAAATATAATTAATTGATTTTTAGCATTTAAGAATGCTCAAAATATATGGAGAAAAAGGAGATAAAATCTTTATAGGCTAAGAAGATGTTAAAATGTCTGTTAGAATATCAAAGAAGCACATAAAGAAATCAATATAATGTAGTAAGATCAAAGTATAAGATAAATCCACAAAAAACCCTTGGCATTTCTGTGAGAAAAAAACCCCAAGAAATGGATAAAGAGAAATCTAGTTTGACAAAAATGACAAAATGTACCAAACAACAATAATATCTAGTATTTGTATGGTGCTTCCTATGTGCCAGGCACTATGCTAAGTACTTTACAATTATTATCTCATTTGATCCTCACGCACAACAACCCTGGGAGGTAGATTCCATTAGTATTATCCTCATTTTATAATTGAGGAAACTGAGACAAACAGAGGTAAAATGACTTATCCAGAATCACCCAGCCAGTAAGTATCTGAGACTGTATTTAAATTCAGGTCTTTTTGACTCCACTACTAGCACTTAATCTACAAAGCCAATGAGCTGCTTCATCTAAATGTTTAGATGAATCCATTAAAATAACTTAGAGTACAAAATAACTTTACTAGAAATAAAAGAAAAACTGAATAATGGAGAAATATCAATGCACAAGAATATTTTAGCCAATATACAATGTCTTCTGAGACCAATTATTCTATTGATTTAATGCAATATCAATCAGAAAGTTACAGGGCAGATAGCAAGTTGTTTGCCCAGGATCTAGTTTCCCTGTGAGTGATTGTATGAGATTTCAAGTAGGATCTAGGGCAGTTCATAGATATAGTGGGTTGGATGAATTTACATTCACTCACTCACACCAATCAGGAGAGGTCAGCCCCAGGACAGAGGTCTGACTTCCAAAGTTGAGTGGAATGTGGAAACAAAGGGAGCTCTCTGGATGGTCAGTAGGGAGGTTTAGCGTTCCAGGTAGGGAAAAGAGGGCAGATGGAAAGATGCTCAGGTTAAGCCCTCATGTCCTGGCACTTAAGGATGAGCTATGAATGTGCTGTTCTCAAAAAGAAGAGACACAATTATCATTAGCCACCTGAAAAATGTTTACGCTAATTAATAATCAGAGGAATCCAAATAAAAACAACTTGAAGATTCTACTTTGTGCCCATTAAATTGTCAAAGATGGTTAATAATAGCATCCCATGTTTGGTAGGTCTATGAAGAAACAGGCGCTGTTGAGAGAAGGGGCTATAAATTGAGGCATTTTTTTGGATAGCAGCATAGCAAGGTGCAGGAGCTTCTAACTTAGAAGCTTAGAATCTAAGCTGTTTTACAAACTTTGACCTAGTTGTTCTCCTACTATACTCTAAGTATGTTATTGAAAGAAAAAGACCTAGCTTGATAAATATTCATACCAATAGTGTTGATGTTAACAAGCAATTTGAGACACATTCATGTGTCCACCAATTAGAGGAATAGCTGAATAAATTATGACATGTAAACATTACAGACTATCATTGTTCTATACAAAAATTAAAAGTAGGAAGACTTCAAAGAAATATGGAAAATATATTTGAAATGAAGCAAAATTAAGGAAGCAGAATTAAAGCAATACATACTCTCACCCCAACAATGTAAAAAATTATTGAACTAGTAGCAACAAAATCTGGGGAAAACATATACAATCAGGAGATATGGAAATAAGTATAAAGTTAATCATGTCAATATATGCCTTTTAAAAACAACTTACCAATAATAAAGTTTATGGAGTTCATGTTCCATTTTTTTATCTTTATGCTTTTCAATATTGGTTTTTGTTGAAAGTTACCAAATTTAAAACCAAAGGATATAAAAGGGAGGGAAAACACGAGGTAATAGTAGTGATGCTAACAGAAATAGGAACACAAAGAGGTGGAATGGTTTAGGAAGGAAAGTGAAGAGTTAAGTTTTTCGAATGTCATTTATTGCCCAATGTTTCAGTTATTCAAGGCTTTCTTGGTAAAAACAGTAGAATAGTTTGCCATTTCCTTCTCCAGCTTATTTTTCAGTTGAGGAAATGGAGATGTCCAGGGTCACCCAGTTAGTATGTGTCTGAGGCCAGATTTGAACTCATGAAGAAGAGTTTTCCTGTCTTCAGATCTATGCATATGGTGCTACCCAGCTCAAGTATTGTGTATCTTGAGTTTGAATTGCTGGCAGAAGGGCCAGATCTCTAGAGGTCTTTTGACAATGATCAGAAATGTGAGTGGGGAGCTAAGGAAGCAGATTAGGATTGGAGAGAGATCTCTGGGAATCATACATAGAGAGAGAAGAACTGAAGATATGGGAGTGATGGCATTACTAAAGGAAAAAAATGTAGAATTAAGAGAAAGAAATCCAGAGCCCAGCCTTGGCGACTGCCCAAATATTTGTGGGAAAAGAGGACAGAGAAGTAGGTGTCATGTCCCCAAAACTAAGGTAGCAGAGAATATCAAGAAGTCTTCCTTCTATAAGGACTGACTGAGAAAAGTCTTTGAATTTAGTAATTAAGCAAAGTCATTAGTAGTCTTTGAGATAATATTTCAATATAGTGTTGGGAAGGGATGTCAGATTGCAGAGGGTTTAAAGAGTGAGTGGTTGGTTAGAGATGATCTTCTATATTCTTCTTGGTGCTTTTAATGTTTCTTGTGAAAAAATGAGGCCAAACATCAGTGTTAAGAAAGAAGCAAGAATACTTAAAAGGAAAAAAAAGGAAAATCTAATCAAAGTAAAGCCTTTCTCCCTCACCCAGGATTTTCCTGCAGTTATCAAGGTGATTTTGAGTAGCAGAAAGTTAATCTATATTCCTACAATCTTTCTCCTGATCATTGTAGATCTAGGATTGGTCTTAGGATTGTAGGATTTCAGGCTGGGAAGAGGGGAGACTTTAAAGAATATCTTATTTAACACCCTATTTTAAAGGTGAAAACACTGAGGTCCCAATTAGGGGTATAATTTGCCCAAGGTTAGGCAGAGATAGTAAGTAGTGGAACAAGGATTTGGATCCAGAAAATCTGAAAATCCAGAATCCCATGCTTATATGCCACATTGTCTCAAAGATTGAGATATTTGAGGCTAATTCTGGAAAGCAATTTGGAACTATGCTTCAGAAGCTATTAAATTGGGCATATCCTTTGATTCATGGATATTGCTACTAGGACTATACCTCAAAGAGACCAAAGAAAGAAGGAAGGTGCCTACATGTACAAAAATATTTATAGGAGCTCTTTTTGTAGTAGAAAGAATTGGAAATTGAGAGAATGTCCATCAATCAGGAATTGACAGAACAAGTTATGGTATATAAATGGGCTGTTAGAAATGATGAAGGGGATGGTTTCAGAAAAACCCGGGAAGACTATATAAACTGATGCAAAATAAAATGTGAAGAACCAGAAGAACCAGAAGGACAATTTTTCACTTGTGTGTCTGTTTTGTTCATTTGGGCAACTTCTCTTTAATTATGTATAAATAACAAATTGTCCTTTTAGATGACTCACTTCTATCATTTATCCCACCCCACTCCCCCTTTCCTTCTAATTTTAGACAAGAAGAGCAGCCGAGGCCCTTTTTATTACATGCATGCTTGAGGAACTCGGATGAAGAAGTAAGGTTCCTACAAACATGTTCTCGGGTTCTGGTGTTTTGTCTCCTCCCCTCAAAGGATGTCCAATCTCTCAGCTTGCGCATAGTCCTTGCAGAAATTCTCACAACAAAAGGTAGACTTACAAAGTTGAGATTGCTTTTAGATGCCTAGATTTCTGTGCATACTAATGTGTTGATAACACTTTTTATGGCACATACACTCACCCTGTGCTCTGTTTTGAAAGTGTGAAAATCAAATTTCAAGAATATTTCATGTGGAAGTAGAGCAACAAAGAGAGCATCCTTTGGACATCCATGAGAAACATAAAAATAGATGGTGACAGATGGCCAATGAACAATTTATACTCGTTATTTTGAAATGAAAGAGCTGTTCCTTCTGCCCTCTACAAGGAAGCAGATGTTCATGATAGCCTTTGTGTCAGCTAGGGCATTGATTAGCACAGAATCATGGACTTAAGACTGGAAAGAACCTCAGAGGGCATCTAGTCTAACTCCTCCATTTTATAGAAGTGGAAACTGAGACCTAGAGAGGCATAAATATATAAATATCAGGGTAAGGAAATCTACTTGAGTCCAATCCTGATAGAGGATCTAAGTAGTGTAAGATTTAGAATTTCTCTGACTGTGGTATGGTCAAACTTCTTGATTTGTTTTTCATCATTCATACAAATCCAGGGTCATTTAAAAAGCATTATAGCCCTGTGAGTGTGTTCTAAAAGAAATGGAATGAATAGTTATGCCTAGCGAAATCCTTAGCCTGAAAGGGAAAAAAAACCAAACCGAACCTTGAAGAAACTGACTCAAGAAAAATAGATCCTGATCCAGAATTTTAGTACACAGCTAAATTATTTGCTTAAATATACTTTTAGGTGAGAAGTTTGTACTAAAAGGCTGAAGGCTTTGAGAAAAGAGATTCCAATCTATGGCCTTTTAGTATAACTACAAAAGGATCCAGTTATGGAATGATAGAAATTTAGAGGCAGAAAAGAGCATGTAGTCCTCTAATTTTACAAATAAGGAAACAGGCTCAGAGAGGAGAAATTATTGTGCTCAAGGTCTCACAACTAAAAGCAAAATCCTTTTTCTCTTTTTAAAAAATCCATGTTCTTTCTCTTTCAAATACATAAACATTATCAACCTTTCTCTACCCCCCAGAAGTACATCTAAGTAAAAGGAACCACTTCAGCAATCAGGTCTTTCATATATATCTATAGTTCTTCTGTGCCCTGAGAGAGGGAGTCATCCTTTGCCATCAGGCTTATGAAGTGTCATTTGGACAAGCCATTATTTTTTCATCCAGGGCTTTTCCCACCATATACACTGGTCTCTGCTAGTTTTGGTGACTCAGAGACAGGTGGTCATAAAAGCAGTTGGTGACCAACATGGAACTCTGCAGATGAAAGAAATGTTTAACGATGCATTTGCAGACTGTTTGGTTTGATGTGCATCATTATCTCTAGAGTGGCTGGCTTCTAGTAATTAACCAACAGCACCTGTAAAAAATTAGGGGACATTTTCAAATCTGAGATCAGTACAGAGAGCTTCTGCTGTCCCCAAGAATATTTTTTCTATTGTTCTATTGTTATAAAAATAAAACTAGCCTGGAGTCTCTGCTGGTCTATTGCAAGAGTGTTGGTTCCTCATATTTTGGCACACTAGAGTGGTTGAAACATCTGGAACTTCATTTAAGGTACAATCAAAGATTTCAGTGAGCAGATTTGAGATGATTTTGTTAGCAGAGGGGTGTGGGATCCTGGTGACTTATTTTCCTCAACCCCCCACCCTTATCTTTCTTTTTTAATGGAGAAAATGACATGTCAGTATTTGGCAACACATATAGAGATGGTGGGATCACCTTGGACCACTTCTTTGGATGCGTGAGAGCCCAAGTATGAGAATTTATTTATTTAAAACAGCATCAGTGGAACAAAGCGATTGCTTTGGCTATCTATGTTAGGTGAGGCAGCCTAGTGTAGGGGCTAGACTTCCTTATGAAGACGTGGGCTTGGGTTCTTCCTCTGACACATTTATATTGGCTGTGGGACCTTGGACAGATCATTTAAATTCTCAATGATCCACATAATGAAAAAAAATAGCCCAACTTGCACAGGTAAGGGGAGTTTCCTCTAAACCAGTGAAATCACAGGTCTGGTCCCTGCTAAAAAAATTATTGTTAGGTTATGCATGTGTCCAAAATGCAGCCTGAAATATGCATGTTGGTTTATATGTATATATAAAAAAGAAAGAAACCAAAAAAAAGGAATGGCTGCTCAGCAGCTTCTTCTGTCTCCTTCAGTCTTACAGCCTGTGGTGGAGTTGCTGAGTGACCCTGATTATATCAACCAGATGCTACTGGCCCAGCTGGAGTACAGAGAGCAGGTGAATGAACATCACAAGAAAGCCTACACATACGCTCCTTCTTACGAGGAGTTCATCAAACTCATTAACAGCAACTCTGACGTTGAATTCCTGAAGCAGCTAAGGTATCTGACGTTCACTCCTAGCGCGTCTGACGCTCAGCTTGCTCTTGACTGGGGCCCATTACCAACTTGGTTCCAGCTATGTGATGTGAGGGAAGCAGCGAGAAAGGAAGCCCATAAATCTTGTCATTTAATGAAGTCTAAATTAAATCAGCTCTTCCTTGAGGCAGCTGGAATGGTTAATTTTCCCATTGTATCTGATTAGTGAAGATTGAAAGCGACTTGGTTGTTCAGGGCACCCACTTATTTTCTCTGGTACCCAGAGGTTAGGGGGCTGTTGGAAGGGGGTCCTTTTCTTTCTCCATAAAATAAATTATTCAGCATGGCATAGTAGAAAGAGTGCAAGATTAGATGCTGGATCTGGCTTCAGATTTTAACTCTGCTCTTTTCTAATACCAGATGGATTTGGGGTAAGTCTCTGTCCTATTTTAGAGTTCCTTTTCTTCACTTATAAAATTAAGGTTATGGGCTCTCTGCCTTCTGAAGCTCCTTCTAGCTCTAAATAGTCAATACCTATGGTCTCATTTGAGAAGTAGTGCATTATAAGAATTATAGCTCTAACTCAAATATATAGTGCTTGGTTCAGCACTGGAAGTGATCAACTTAACTCCAAGTAGAGAAGAGGAAACAAATGCCAATTCCCTCATTCACACAATGGGGCCAGAGTGTGAGGAATGGATTCTAATACTTCTCCAAGAAAATTCCATTTCCCTTATCCATTATCCAGAAAATGTTTTTAGTTGGGCGGTAGCAGTGGTGGTTTGAGGTTGTCGTCTGAATATTGTGTTTACTTTCTGTTTTCAGAATGGATCCTTAGACCTCTTGCTTCTTTTCTCACCATCCAGTGCTTATTCTGATGGTTACCTCATTTCTTGTCATCACCTCTTTCAGAAGCATACATGGTAAAAATCATTTCACCCATTTAGAAGGCAGGTTTCCTTATTGTCAGCAACTTTGGTAAAGCAACTACCTTAAAAAAAACATTATGCATATATCAAATTGGGATTTCATTCAAGTAGAGAGAAAACTGGAGCTCCTGCCAGTGTAGACCTCATATATTTCTCTCTCCTTGTCTTATTCATGTCCAACCCTTCTTATCTCAAATGGACCACCAAGGTTGTGTTGTCTACTCACAAATCACCTATCTTTCCAGTGCTAAGTATAGTGCCTAGCACATAGTAGGTATTTAATAAATGTTTAATGACTGATGAACTCATATTTTCACCATGCTTTTTCTTCTCTCATGCCTGATTGTTATGAAAGATAAGGCTTCACAACTTCTCCCTTTCTTCTCCTTCACCTAAGCAAACATCCAGACCTCTCTGACATATTCCAAGGGTTTGCCACTACTAGAAATGGTAAATAAATGAACCTTGTCTCTTTCATATTTCTTCCATCCTCTTGTACTCCAAGAAGCCTGACTCTTCCTGGAAGACACTGCACCCAAGGTCTTTCATCTCCAATGGCAGATGCTTATTTCCTCAGATACCTTCAGGACTCCCTGGGATAGAAGGAGAAAGCAGGCTCTGTGATTCCATATCCAGACCTGTTCTCTGCTGCCATCACTCAGCAACCTCTCCTCCTGTGGGGTTTGTTTCAACTGTCTGTAAGATCACCTTTAATATAGTTTACTGACTATCGAGAAACTTCCCTTTCTTACTATGTTTATCTCATAGTCTTTCCTTGTACTCCCAGCCCTTATCCTCTTATTCAATAACTTCAGTGTATCTATTGATGTCTCTTTTATCACTCTTGGGTCCCATGGGGTTCAATGATCTCCTCTACTCCCATGACTAACATTTTTATCATACCTTAGCTAAGTGTTCCTACTGTAGATCTCACCACCATCCATAGCATTGATACTTTCCAGATTTTTAATTCTGTCTTTTCTCTCTTATCTTTCCCTCTCTATTAATTTTCCTAAACCTTTTCTTCATCCTCATTATAGACTCTAGTTTTCCCATTCTTCCTTGTTCTTTTAATTCATTATACTTCTTCTGACTTCCTTTCCATCTTTTTGACCCTATAGTTAATGAGTTCAGTTATACATTGTCCTCTGTCCTTGAATCCCTTGCTTCTCTATGCTCTTATCTTGCTAAATTGCAGTCCTCAAAGATTTTTCTTTTTCTATTCACTTCCCCTTTCACTCAGGATAACCTCCATTACTGTATTCCTTAAAAATTCTCCCAGTTCATTTCCATCCATCTAGCTTTCACTTGCCTTTATGCCCAGACTCAATTCCATCATCTGAAATTTGAATGATTCACTAACCAGCACCCTAGAATTCCTACCTACATCTAACTTCTCCCCACCCTACACACAGTTTTCTATTCCAGATTAGATAATTCTTAAATCAGTCCTCCATAATCTACCCTCGCCTATCTTTTCAGTATTTTTATTCCTTATTCTTTACCAGGTACCCTTCAATCTAATGACACGAATTTCTTGGCTGTTCCACAGACAAGACATTCCATCTCTCTCTGATGGGGACATTTCTCTATTCTTGGAATGTTCTTTTCTCCTCTCTGCCTACTGATCTTAGTCTTCTTCATACTAAAATCCCATCTTCTACAACAAACCTTTCCCAACTTCTCTTAATTCTAGTGTCTCCCCTCTCTTATTTATTTCTTGTTTATCATATAAATAGCTTGTCTGTACATACTTGTCTAGTTTTTGTCTCCCTCATTAGATTGTCAACTCCTTGAGTGCAGAAACTGTCTTTTGCCTCTCTTTGTATCCTCCCTTGACTATGCTTAATAAATATTTGCAGACTCATGGATGAAAATTTGAATAAGAATTATTCATGAAGAGGGTATTGTACTCTTCATTGGTAGACAAAATATCCATATCAGCCAGTAGAAGAATTGGCCATAGCAAGGAATCAGGATACCTCTTTTTCTAAGACTGAGAGGAAAGAGAAGAGAATGGATGATGATGCTTAACGATACAGGATGCTTTATGAAATACAGTCAAATGCCTTCAATTGACATAGTGAAGCAAACAGCCAAGAAATCAACTCTATGTGTTGGGGACTGGAAAGCAAGAGGCAGATGGAGCTGATGACTTGAGAGGAGTCTCTAAAAGTTGATTTTGTTTTTTGTTTTTTGATTACTGTGGGGAAGCAACAGGAATACAGTAGAAGAATTAATTGTTAAGTGAAACTGAGGGCCATTTGAGGTTACATGCTATGTAGGGGGTTTCTTGGGGTTAAATATTATCTTAGAAAACTACAATTTAACATTAATAACTTTTTATATTGTATTAGATTTTAATTTATTTTGTCTAGTAATTCCTAATTACAATTTAATCTATTTTGGTAGAAGCCTGTGGTCTAAGGACCATGGATTTGACATCTCTGAAGTCACCTTGATTTTTAAATTTGAAGAAATTGAAGTTCAGGGAAATTAAGTAACTTCCTTGCTTAGGGTCATATATGCAGTATATATCTGATGTGGGATTTAAATCTAGATTCTGAAGCTTCAGATGTTTCCCCTGTTTCATACTCCTACAAAGGGTATGTATATACAATATTAGGTACAGATTAATTTGAAGGGCACTAGTAATTTTGTGAAAGTGTCAGGGAGATCCTCCATGTAGGTAGTGATACATGAGCCAAACCTTAAAGGGGTCTAGAGATCCTTTGTGGGCTGCTGGATGGCTCAGCAGATAGAGTGCTAGGCTTGGAGTCAGAAAGACTCATTTTTCTGAGTTCAAATCTGACCTCTGACACTTATTAGCTGTACAGTCCTGGGTAAACCACTTAACCTATTTGCCTCAGTTTCCTAATCTGTAAAAATGAGCTAGTGAAGTCAATGGCAAACCACTCTAGTATCTCTACCAAGAAAATCCCAAAAGGGGTCAGAGAATCAGACACAACCAAAAAACAACTAAATAACAACAAGAGAGCTATTGGATTGTAAAGTTCTTGATATCAAGGACTGTCTTTTGCCTCTTATTTTTCCCCAGAGGTTAGCAACATGGCTAGCATATGATAGATGCTTTAAAATGTATTTATTTCTTTACTTATTTGCTATTCTTTGATCAGTTAATCAATCTATCCATAGATCTATATCTATCTGTCTGTCTGTCTGTCTATCTATCTATCTACCTACCTATCTATCTATCTATCAGCTATCTCTGTGTCTCTGTCTCTGTCTCTCTTGGAAGAGGCAGCCTGTACCAAAGCCTGCAGACAGGACTTGGAATGTTGTTTACAAGAAATAGCAATATTTTGGCTGGACCTTAGACTTGTGAAAGAGACAGATATGTAATGAAGCCAGAAAACGATGCAATAATCAGATTGCTGAGGGCTTTAAATGCCAGGGCTATAAAACTGATTATGTGCTCTTGCAGAAGTATCTTGAACACATGCTGTCTAATGGCTTTCTTTCTCTGCTCTGTTGGAGGCAGGATACTGAATCTGGGTGCTCCTGCTGCTGCTCTTTCTTAGCCTGCTGCCATTGAGATTCTGGGTCTCCACACTGTGGGAGCCATTCTGGCTTTGTGCTGAGGGTTTACATTGGATTCAGGAACCACAGAGCTCCTTATCTCTGGGTCACAGGGTCAAACATTGGGATTCATATTCGTGTCTGTTCCCTTCTTGAGGACTGCCCCCCTAATATTTCACAGAATCAACAAAGGAGCAGAACGGAAACTTAGAGATCAAATAGCTGTGGGGTTCTTCACCTTGTTTATGTCCTTGACCCATTGGATATTCTGGTAAAGCCTTTGGAAACTTTCTCAAGAGAATGTGTTTAAAAGCACAAAATACACAAGCTTACAAAACAAATTTGTATTGAAATGTAGTTAACAAAATATGTTTTTTTCAATCCATTTATATAAATCACAGTAAAATAGAAATCAGATAAAGTATACCAAGGAGAATATGTAGTAAACAATATATAGTGCACGAATGCTCCCAGTGTGAGAGAGAACTTAACTGAGAGAGTCTTAGATCCCACCCAAAATATGTTTTTAAAAAGAAATTTATGGACCCCAAGTTAGTTTTGATAATACAAACTCTTCATTTTATAGACAAGCAAATGAAGGCCAAGCAGGTAAAGTGAATTGACTAGAGAACAAAAAGTTATAGGTGAGGGCATGACGTAGGGCTCAAATCTGGATGATCTTATTTCAAGTCCAGTGTTCTTGCCATAATGCAGAATTATTTGTTAAGTGGTGGTTAAACTTTGCTGATTTTCTTAGGCTTAATCCAATAAATGCTAGGAAGCACTGTAGTAAGGGATTTTAGCAGGAGCAAGCTGACAGCAAGAGATCCTGCAAACCAACATTCCATACAAAACTCTCAGGAGCTGGGGAACTGAACACACAGGCAGTTTTTGGAGCAGAAACCATGGAAGAGAGAGGCTGTTGCTTTTCTCTAGCAGTCAGGAGAGCCAAGAGGGTTTCTGTTTAGTATTTCTGGGGTGGACCCAGAGAGCCAGTGGTTCCCTCTTCTTTGACTTTCTTGATATTCTTCCTGTCCTTGGTGCTGTTGGTGCTGCTGCTGCTGCTGTCAAGTGGATTTCAACAGAGCTATTACTGGGACTACTGTTTGACTCAAAGAGGACTCCTTCTTGTGAGATTCTTTGGCCCTTATTCTTGTTCCTACCAAAACCTCCTAACCTTAATTACTACTTTAAGAATTTAGTTTAGAATAATTATAGAAGGTATAAGGGTTTTAATCTCTGTTTTGGGTTAGAAGTTAGGTATTCCCTAATTCTCTTTTCCCCTCCTCCCTTTAGGTAAATAAACCTGTGAATTTATATATATATATATATGTAGTTTTGAACCTTTCTTTTAACCCACCTATTACATTTGGTGAGTCAGTAGAGCAAACTTACAGAAATTGACTTAGACCAGAGTAAAACAGAGAGATCAGTAGGTTGTCAGTTGAACCATCTTGCAACATTCCATTGTCCTTTCCAGCACTTGATTGCTCTCCAAGGTCCTGATTGACATGGAACTCTGACTCATGATTGACTCAGAAGGGGGTTTAAATTTTAAATAGCTCAAAGGTCAATAGCACATGTGGTAGGAAGACATTTTTGTTGGTTTTTTATTTTTGGTTCTGTTATTTGGTGTTTGTTCACAGTGGATAATAACAACACATATCCTGTATTTTATAGCAACTTCCTGTACACATTGAACATCATGTCAGGAGACATGGCAAATGTTATTTTGTATTTTTTCTGGGATTGTTTCCTACATATCCCTTATGGGGATTTCACCCACTTACAGAGCACTGTGTTAGGAATTGTGTAAGTTCCTAGCCAAGATGTGGTTTTTGATCCCTGCTTTCTTGTAGCCTTTAGTTGAGTAGAGGCATCTCTGTCTCCCTGTCCTTCTCTCCCTTTCTCCCTCTCTCTCTCTCTCTCTCTCTCTCTCTCTCTCTCTCTCTCTCTCTCTCTCTCTCTCTCTCTCTCTCTCTCTCTCTGTCTTTGTCTCTGTCTCTTTGCCTTTGTCTCTCTCTTCCTCTTCTCCTTCTCTCTGTCTTCTCTGTCTCTGTGTCTTTCTCTCTCTCTCTCTCTCTCTCTCTCTCTCTCTCTCTCTCTCTCTCTCTCTCTCTCTCTCTCTCTCTCACACACACACACACACACACACACACACATACAAATCTGCAGTATGACAAGTATCTTAATGTTGCCCAAGAGTTCTGTATCTATTTGATGGCCAAAGAACAAAAAGGTTTTTACTAACTGGGGAGATCAGGGAAAGGACCAAAGACAAACATTTATAAACATCTGTCGTGTGCCAGGTACTGTACTGAGCACTTTACAAAGATTATCTCATTTAATTAACCCTGGAAAGTAGGTGCCATTATTATCTCTATTTTACTATTGAGGCAATTGAGGCAGCCAGAGGTTATGACTCACCCACAGGTAGGAAATGTTGGAGGCTGGATTTGAAATTAGGTGGCCCTAATACCAGGTCCAGTACTATATTTACTGAATCACTTATGTTCTCAGAGGAAGTCTTTTCAATTGGGTTTTAATGTCAGGAGAAGAATCCTATAGGTGACAAAGGAGAGGCAAGGCATTTCAGGTGTAGGGAATGGGACAAGCAAAGTTCAAGGGGTGAGGGGAAGTATAGTGAATGAGACAGTAGACTTGTTAACTGTTAGAACTAGAAGGGAATTTAGAAATCGCAACCAGGTGGCTCATTTTAAAAGAAGGGGAAACTAAGTCCTGGAGGGCAGTAACTTGATGAAGGTTTCTTTCCAAACAGATGAGCTAGTGCTTGTCATCCTCTGACTTTGAAGCCCAAAGTATGATGCTTTTGGTCAAGACTGCTAGGACTTTCTCCAGGCTTCCGGCCCCTTGCCACCCTCCTCCTCTCCTTACCACCCCACACACTCCCATCCATTGTGACAGGTACCCTCCAAGGAGTGATACTACCCGCTCTCAGTGGTCTTTCTTCTTTCCTTTTGCCACTGCACAATTGTAAAGCCTTCTATTGGCCTTGAAACTGGGCTGACTTTCTCCAGGCACTGTTTCAATTCATCATCTCCTAGGGGACACTGGGGTCTTCTCTTGGGTTCCTCCTTGTTTCCAAAGAGGGTGTAGAAAGAAATCCAATGACCCACTTGGGCAATCACACAGATAGCTATCATGCTCGAAAAAGAAATAGATGATGGCGTATACAATTATTCTGTTGCCTGGCTACTTATTGTTCACCTGAAATTAGAAAAAAAAACCAACTCTTCTCAAGGGCCAGGGCTGATCAGTGCTATGAACAGACAAAATTACTTTTTATTAGATTCCTGTCTAAAGCCCAAATTGATATGAGGTTAAGCAGCCTCCTAGCACTAATGACACAGCTTGCTTCAGATACAATTGAATATGGCCTGGCTGGGCTTTTTTTCTTCTGTAATTGTTAGTGTACACCGTTGCCTGGCATTATTGATTCTCCGGATCTCTTTAAATTGCTGCCTATAAAATTAAGAGCACAGGCTGACTAGGCATGAGAAGGTGTGTTTCTTTTTAATTAAATTCATATGGTCATTTGGAGATGCTGAAACCATCCACTCTGTAGGCATACTGCCTCAGGAAATAAACGTGTCGTGAGCTAAAGCAAGGTCATTCAAGTTGGGGCTCGCCAGGGACCTCTGCAAAGAAGATCAAGGATCTAATACTTGTACTGTCAGATGGCATTCTCCTATCCTGAGTCATCATTAAGTGGTATGCTCTAAGGTGATGCTGCTTTTCCTGAGCAAGTTATTTTACCTCTGCTTTACTCAGTTTCTTCATTCGTGAAATGAGGATAATAATAGCACCTACCTCTCAAGGTTGTGTGAGGATCAAATGAAATAATTAAGACTTAGAGTAAAATCTCCCATGGGCAGGTAGGGGGCACAATAGATAGAATGCAGGGTCCAGAGTCAGGAAGACTCATCTTCCTGAGTTCAAATATAGCCTCAGACACTAGCTGTGAGACCCTGGGCAAAACATTTTCCAGTCTCTTTCCTTTTGCCACTGCACAATTGCAAAGCCTTCTATTGACCTCAAAACCGGGATGGCTCCCTAAGCACTGTCTCCATTCATCATATCCTATGGGATAATAGGGCCACCTCTTGGGTTTCTCTTTGTTTCCAAAGAAGGTATAGTAAGAAATCCAATGATCCACTCAAGCAATTACACAGATAGATATTGTTCTCTAAAAATAAATAAAACTTCCTGCCTCGGTTTCCTCGTCTGTAAAATGAGCAGGAAAAGGGAATGGCATACTGAGGCTGACAGTCTAATGAGGTGGGGGGGGTGGATGACAGACAAATAATTGTGTACAAATAAGATATATGCCAAATAAATTAGAGATAATTGACAGAGGGAAGACTCTAGTGTTAAAGGGAGTCAAGAAAGGCTTGTGGGATGTTAGCTGGGATACAATGTCTGTAACATTGCTTCTACAGTACTGCAAGATGCTGAAATGCCTCTTACTCATAAAGGGCCAGGGAGAGGGACTGTACCTGGGACTTCTTTCATATAGGAAACTCCCAGATGAAGAAACTTACTCTGCCAGTACAAGCTGGCATCTTCTCTGTGACATAGTCAAGAGCTGTCTGGGAACTGAGAGGGAAAGTGAATTGTCCAGACAGCAGGTAGCAGAATTCGGATCTTCTTGACTTCCAAGCCAGGTCTCCATTTACTATGTTGCACTGCCTCTTACTTACTCATGAAAGAAAACAATGGATTATATTCAATATAATTTTTGAGAAGCAGCATGATATAGTTGGAGTCACAGACTTAGGGTCAGATGTGGCCTCTGAAACATATCAGACCTCTGACACTTAACAGTGAGGAGGGGAGGGAATTTCCTTGCTGGGAGTTGGCCCACACAGATAGAATTACCAATGATTTAGACAAAAAATAAAGTTTTAATGTTGAATGTACTTTATTGTGTTCACCTTGAAAGACCAGGGATTTTATCAGTATGGATACTCTCCGCCAAAGCAAATTATAATTCCCCCTTCCTCATGTCATTTAATTAGATTCAACGCCACTTTGGCTTTGCGCCAACACCACTTTGGCTTCTGGGCACTGGGAGAGTTTAGATAAGATATGGCTCTGGACTTTGTGGTGTTACCTCCAGGGTTATATTCTCGGCTTTCCCACTTGGGAAAGTCCTACTAGACTTTGCCCTCTACTGATGTAGCCTTTGAGAGATCTCCAGGCTTCATTGAGGCACAGGATGCCATATCTGATGCCAGGGAATTCTGAGACAATGAGATTGTACAGTGGAGAGAGCACTGAGACTGGAGTCAGGAAGACTTGAGTTCAAATATGACCTCAAACACTTAGTAACTGTGTGACCCTGGGTATGTCACTTAACTCTATTTGCCTCAGTTTCCTCAATTGTAAAGTCAATATCAGAATATCATCAAACTGGTAAGGATTGTTTGTAAGGTCCCATGAGGTATTATTTACAATGTGGCTAGTAGAGTGACTACCAAATAGTTAGTGCCAATCTAAATGCTTTGTCCTTTCCTCTTCTCTTCTGGATGATTGGAAATTGTTAACCCATATCTGGTAGAAGAGATAGCTTTTCCATAAACCAGAATATTTGATGATTAGAACATCCCATTATTAGTATGGCAGATGAAAGATGAAATGACTGAAGAAGCAAAGATAGATAGTCTTAGCACATTGATTTATTAAGTGGCATGCCAGTTGTCCAACAAATCAGGACCAAGCCATTTTGTCAGCATAGGACTGGGCCCTGAATACAGGAGGAGGCAGACTTTTACATATTGAAAACAATTAAGTAAATTAAGCCATTTAATTAAAAGGAAACAATATAGCATTAAGCAATCTGATTTCTCATTAGATAAAAAATTAGGGACTTTCCAAGTTGGGAGGGAGAGAGCAAAACTATGTAAGTAATTGCCTGAAATCAGAAAAAGAGTGTCCAGCTCCTCCCAAGCATCTACAAAGAGTTAAAGGAACATAGAAACAATAATTGGTTGATCAACATAGGGCCAGTTTTCAGATAAGACATATGGATTGTTTGCGGTGTACAATTGTGAGAAAATATATTGCATTCATCTTAGGATCTGACTGTATTTCTGGTCATTGCAACCTGGATCTTTGATAAAGAGTCTCTACACAGCAGGTACAGCTAGTCCAGTTTCCCATCCACTCAAGGTGAGGTTCAAACAATGCAATAAGATTTTCTTCCCAATTCCCACAACTGATTCCCTAATCTTATTAATGTAGCTGTTCTCTCCATTGGTTTCAATTGAAACTCATTGAACCCAGGCCAGGCTTGGCATATAATAGACATTTAATAAATAAATACTTGTGGAATTGAATTCTCCTTTTTCCCTGTGATTTCTTTCCAGGTTCTCTCATAGAACCTTCCTGAAGAATTCACTCCGTATTCTAGAAGCCTTATTTTTTTAAGTCCACATTCAAGCTGCTTTCATAAATAGCACGGCTATTGCTGTAGCCTTTGTGTTTGCATATGCCTAGCTGACATACGTTTCTAGTTGCAGTTTTCAGCCCAGACGCCATCTTTCAGAAGTAACCTCTTCACCAGAAATCCCAAGTTGGCAGCCTAATATTTGAAGGTCAAGAAATAGAGGGAAGTGTCAGCTGGCCAGCTAGAGTGATGCTTGGCTTTTTGCTTTGGGTTTGGTGTACCCAAGCCCTGCTCTTGGATGGCCAGAGCATTGTTTTTTCCTCATCTCCTTCCTTTTCTTTCATTTTGTTATAGTCCCACCTCTTCTCTGGAAATGGCTCAGTGAAAATGATATCTAAAAGTTTTTCTTGGTGCATCCAGCCATCCCTTTCCATAGTTCATCTAATTGCCCATGCCTAACAAAGACAGGTAGGCTTTTAAAATTCCCACCCTTGCCTTCAAATGGTAAGATAATAGGGGAGAATGCCATTCGGGGAGACCCATGATTCAGCCAGCAAAAGAAGGGGACAATCAGGGTTCAAAAAGAGTATTCACCCTAATTGGAAGCCCAGACTAGGGAGTGGCATCTAAGAGGTTGGGAAACTATGTGCTGTGATGTGATCAAATTATATGTATTTTTTAAAAAACCCTTGGAATCAATACTATGTATTGGTTCCAAGGCAGAAGAGCAGTAAGGGCTAGGCAGTGGTGGTTAAGTGACTTGTCCAAGGGCACATAGCTAGGAAGTGTCTGAGGTCAGATTTGAATCTAGGACCTCCGGTCTCTAGGCCTGGCTCTCAATTCACTGAGCCACCCAGTTTCCCCCTTATGTATTTTTATTTATTTTGAAGGTTTTATACACATTATTTTTCCTCCTCACTATCTCCACAGTTAGACAAAAAAAATTTTAATGAATATGTATAATCTAAAGTATACCCCATATGCATTTTTAAGCAGACCTTAGGGAAAAGGTGGCTAAATTGGGTCTTTTTGCTTCCCTGTAGAAATTATTCTATTATGGAATTTTTCCCTGAGATAACTTATCTTTATATTAATGCTTTCAAAAGCTTACAAAGGGTAAGGTTTTTAAGAGACAAAGTAACTTATGATCATAAATGAAGAGAGAGAAAGTATCTCAGAGGCCATGTCTAACCCTCTTTATTATATAGATGAAGAAACCAAAAAAATGAACAAAGTCAGTTGCCCAAGGTCACACAAGTAGCAAATCAAACAAGCTGGATTTGAATTCAGGTTGTCTGGATTCCAAGTTAAGCACCTTGGACATGCTGCAGACATCTAAAAATCAGCATGTCCAAAACTCTATGTGTGTATATGTTTATTTTTTTAACCCTTACCTTCAGTCTTAGAACCAATACTAAATATTGGTTACAAGGCAGAAGAGCAGTAAGGGCTAGGCAATTGGTGTTAAGTGACTTGCCCAGGGTCACACAGTTAGAAAGTATTTGCATCCAAACTTGAACCCAGGACCCTCTTGTCTCCAACTCTGGCCACTGAGCCACCTAGATGCCCCTCAAATTATATTTGTTATCTCTGTACTCCCTACTCCTTGCTGAACTTAATTTCCCAATTACTATTAAGGGTATCGCTGTCCTCCCAGTCATCCAACTGGGTGATATCCTCTACATGTTATTCTCTTTCTCCTCCTATTCTCAATCTGTTTCCAAGTCCTTCTGATTATGTTGTCACATCTTGCCAAAGCCCTTCCTTCTGTCCTCTGACAATGCTGGTGCAGCTCTCCCATCACCTTATACTGGGACTAATACAATAAATAGCCTGATGGTTAGTCCAGCAACCACAGATCTCACCCTTTTCCAGTTTACCCTCCACTTAGCTGCCAAAATTACCTTAAAATACAGCCCGGAACATGTTACCACCCTAACTGGTAAACTCCAGTGGTTCCCCATCACCTCCAGGGTCTTATGTAAAGTCTTCTCCTACCTTCCCAGTTTTCTTACAGTTGTAACGTAAGGACAAAAGGAAACAAGGAGGATGGAGGGAGAGAGAAATGGAGAGAGAGGGTGAAGAGATTGTTCTTCCCTTCTCTTCCTTTTGGGAAGAGGTAGCCAAGTCCTGTCTCCTTGAGAGAGGGAGTATGTCTCCTCAGAGAATGGTTCTGGGAGATGGAGGACAAGCACTAGAGGGGAAAGCCTTAGTAAAATGACTCAATGTCCCCCGTGAGGTCCAAGCTATTCTTGAGACACAAGATGAATTCTTCTGCCTCTGGTTTCCTCAGGGACACCAACTGCCAATTCCCTTCAGGACCTTGGGGCTACTCCACAGTCAAGGAGAGATGTTTATTCCGTGGGTCTGGTAGTTTTGGATCACTGGGATCCCAAGGCTAACCCTCCTTTTTGGGGAGAGGTATGATCCTCCCCAAATCTTTAGTCCCCTTTACTATTGTTAGAAACTGACCCAGACCTAAATCTAAAGTAACAGATATTTATTTGGGTTCAAACAAGGAAGGAGTGGTAAAGATATCAAGTAGGGAAAATTGGGTGAAAAGGAAACCCTACAGCTTGCCCCCCTACAGCTTGCCCCCTCTGGCAAATTGGCCCTCCAAAGTCTTGGGGTTCAAGGCTTCTCAGCCTTGATCCCTCTTCTTGCCAGCTGCCAGTTGGTCCCTATACCTAAGCTAATTAACTTGGGAATAGGAGTCCAGGGACAGGTAAGGGAGGGAGAATGAAATCTTTGAAAGGGATCTCTGTGGATGGCTCTCTTCAAAGTCCTAGTTCACCATATCTACTGACGGCTTTTAATTGTAGCTATTTAGAGTTGAGTGAGAAGTATCTGGTGGTTCAGGAATGGACACAGTTGATCTTCAGAGAGAGACAAGCTTCAGATTCTCTCCTGGAACTTTCAGTTGTTTTTTTCTTGCTCCTCCCTCACTCTCTCTGCAGCTGATCTCTGTCAGAGACTGCTCTCTTACGCAACGTGGATTATCTCTCCTCCTATCTTACACAGTGCCTTGCTCCCCCTCTCCCACATATCCTGTGGTCCAGTGACTTTAGTCCTTTGGTTGATCTTTGCACAAGACAATCAATCTTCTGACTTGTTGAGCTTTCCCTGCCTCCCCCCATACCTAGAATCCTCTCCCTCCTCATCGCTGCCTCTTGGCTTTTTGCATTCCTTCAAGCCCTACGTAAAGCCCACCTTTCACAAGAAACCTCCCCCTCTTAATGCCTTACCTCTGAGGGCTGTTTTCTTGAATGAATTTTGTCTATAGTTTGTTTGTTGTATATAGTCATACTGTCTCTCCCTTTAGACTGGAGCTTCTTGTGAGCAGGGACTGAGTTTTATAGTACTAGCATTATTAGTTAATGTGATCTGAAGACTGGCCCAAAAAACCCCTAAAATATTCAAATGTAAGGTTTAATCAATCTAGGTGTCAGAATACTATGAGGAGAGCCTTTTCTAGGTCCATTAGTCTCATAGTGCTTAGCACAGGGATTAACACATAGTAGGTGCTTAGTAATTATGTGACTGACTATCCATTGCCTCATTAAAGATTATAACTTGATAAATGACCTGCAAAGATCTCAAAATTATGAATAGCTTAGAGGAGATGTTAGAAATGATGATGCCAGGGAGGTGAAAAATATCAGAAAAGAAAGACTCTTTAGGGTGGCCCTAATGGAGACAAAGTAAAATCAGTAAAGTCATCAGCTTTTTTTTTTTTTATAAATAGACATTGGTCCTTATTCCATGTATCTCGGGCTGGTTAAACTTTGTGTCTTTGGCATTCAGATTTTACTATAATATGAAGAAGATTCTCTTGGTGCTGAGGTATCAAACACATACCTGTATGTGGGCCACAGCACCCCTAATGCTGCTGAGCTAAATTAAAATGTAATTGGGTTGGAGAGGCAGCTGGGTGGCTCTGGATAGAAAGCCAGACATAGAGGTTGGAGGTCTTAGGTTCAATTCTGACCATAGATACTTCCTAGCTGTATGACCCTGGGTAAGCCACTTAACCCCCATTGCCTAACCATTTTGTTCTTCTGCCTTGGAACCAATGTACAGTATTGATTCTGATGAAAGATAAGAGTTTTTAAAAATGCAATTGGGAAAATTTCATAACAAAGTAAAAATTCAATAAAACATGGATAACATTGCATTTTAAAATTAAGCCACTATGTAGCCTACAGGAATCCTTATGTAGAATTAGAAATGTCCCTTTCTATTTGGGTTTAACCTTCCTGCACTGGTGGATCTAAATGTCTTGTTAATAATTTCCAATTCTCTCATCATTTTCAATTTCCGAGTTGACTGTCTATGGCAAAGTTGCTGTAAGTTAATTTGAAGCAGTTAATTGGTGTGATGGAGAGTATAGTCCTAGGAAGTTTGGGCCAGGAAGACCTGAATTCAAATCCAACCTCTGCTACTTACTAGCTGTGTGGCCTTGGGCAAATCACTTAGCTTCTGTCTGCATCTTTTTCATCTTCTATAAAATAGGAGTAATGAGAGCATCTACCCCTCAGGGTTGTTATTGTCAATTAGATATTTGTAAAATGGATGCTTTTTTCATTTCATTCTTCCTTCCTACTTTGCAAAGAAAGATCTAGCCTTTACCTCACAAACTTCTCATTTATTTCAATTCTGATAAATAGCAAAAAAAAAATCACCATTTGAGATGATATAGAATTGATCATATTGGGGTGATTTGGAGAATAGAAGCCTAGTCTCTTGATTCTTGGAGAGGTGTCATGTTTTTCTTACTAGGAGCTGACTTATTGAAAAGTAAAGTTCCCAGATTTCCTAACAGCTATATCACATAAGTATTGTGCCAGCTGCCGAATTGTCTGTCTTAGGCTGGTTCAAGACTACAACTTCCCTCAGATTCCATCTGGCTTTGTTTTCTTCCTTCCCCAAATCAGGAAACAAATGAACTGTGCCAAAGTATGCTATTTATCAATTTCATTGAAGTTATGTTGACACAACCATCTTTTATTATGTGGTAGGAGTCTTATGTGAGCCTAATGGATCTAGAAGAGGCTTTCATCAGAGTAT
This sequence comes from Monodelphis domestica, assembly GCF_027887165.1. Taxonomy (NCBI): domain Eukaryota; kingdom Metazoa; phylum Chordata; class Mammalia; order Didelphimorphia; family Didelphidae; genus Monodelphis; species Monodelphis domestica. The sequence goes on from NC_077232.1 coordinate 233,133,521, forward strand.
CCTGACAGCTAGATTAAGCCTTACTTTGGAAGATTTTCGTTTTGGGGACTGACCTTCTGATGAGATTAATTGAATTAATGCTAGTACTGGAGAATATTTCTAGCCTTTTATCCTCCCTTTTTCCTCCATTTAGGCGAGCTGATTTTAAGATGTCTGCTTTCTTAGATGACCTATTCCTTTATATATCTCTATCTAGTCTGTCTGTATTTATCTATCTGTTTGCCTCTAGTCTGTCTATTTATCTGTCTATCTATATCTGTATCTATCCATCCATGCATCTGTCTGACTGACTATATATATATATATGTATGTTTATATATGTATCTACACTTGCATACACATGTAGATACATACATTATATTTATATATCTTTTGTTTTTACATTTCCTTCATATTAAGAAGTCTGCTTTCCTCAGATAACATATTCCTTTGTATCCATCCATCCATCCATCCATCTGTCTGTGTCTATCTGTCTGTCTGTCTATCTATCTATCTATCTATCTATCTATCTTTCTGTCTGTCTATCTATCTGTCTGTCTGTCTATCTGTCTATCTGTCTGTCTGTCTATCTATCTATCTATCCATCTATCCATCTATATATCCATCTATCTATCTATCTATCTATCTATCTATCTATCTATCTATCTATCTATCTATCTATCTATCTTTCTGTCTGTGTCTCTCTGTCTGTCTCTCCCTCTTTCTATCTATCTCTCCATCTCTATAATTTGTGTATATATGTATGTATATGTATATTTATATATGTATCTATACCTGCATGCATATATATATTATATTTATACATTTTTTCATTTTTATATTTCCTTTATTTTAAGAAGTCTGCTTTCCTGTTCCAACACACATACAGGTCTCTTTTTACTTCTCTTTATTTCCCAAAGGATATATTATTATACCTTCCATACCTACAAAGAATACAAAAGTAAGAAAAGAAGCAAAACGAATCAGCGTATCAATCCTATCTGATAGTACGTGCAATATTTTCTCTTTATAATCCCTCACCTTTACAAAGGAGAGAGGGAAGTTCATCTCTTCCTTAGGGCCATGCTTTGTCATGGTAATTATAGATCATTCATTTTCAGTTCTTTATTCTCTCCATTTATGTCCTTGTAGTGGTTGCCTATGGTATTTTCCCGATTCTGCTTTACTTTATATCAGTTCATTTAAGCCTTCCCTTAATGTTTCATATTTTTGTTATGGCACAGTAATATCCCATTCCATTCATGGACTCTAATTTTTTTAGCTATTCCTTGCTTGATGAGAACATTCTACCAAGCTTCATTCTGGCCCCAAGGTTCTTTTCTCATCCAATCAGATAACCAGATTTGTTCTGGTTGAGAGGTCAGAGTATTTTATCAAATGCTTGAGAGATGTGGGTAATAGTATCAGTGAGAACAGCATGAACCGGGACGTCTAAAAACTTGTCTTCAGGATTGCTAGATTCATGTATTGCTCAACTGCAAATAATCTTTAGTTGTTATGAGTCTGCCCATAATCCCAATCATTATAATTCCATTCAACTATAGATTTGACTGCAGAAATCCATTAAGAGTTTTGTTTATGTCTTAGTCTATTGGTCTGTTCTGGAGATGGTTTATTGATGGGATTTTTGTTTGTTTGTTTGTTTTTTTGGGGAGCTAGAATCTCAAGGGAACATTGCATTGTTCTCTGTCTAAAGTTATTACCTACTCTACAAACTAATAAATGGGCATTGCAAAGGACCTAAGGGGCTCTTCCTAAAGGAAAACGGACATTGTAAAGCTAGGCCAAGACTTTCTTTCTCTCTCTTGTGCTTTGCCATATTTGCCTGAAGAGATATACCCTAAATAACTAGAGATTTTTTAAAAATAATTTTTATTAATGTCTTCTGTTTCTTACATCACCATAGCACCTTCTTCTCCCTGCAAACCATCCCATATGACAGATGGGAGGGATTTTTAAAAAGAGAAGAGCAGCAAAACTGATCAATAAATTGAAAGTTTGAAAACATGTAACACCTGTCACAGAGTTGGAGGGACTTGTCCAAGTTTATGCAAACAATAAAGGTCTGTACTCACTTGAGTATAGGGTCTCTGTCTCCAAATCCAGGGACTGAGGCCACTGGACTTGGTAATTAGGAAGTCATTTCTTTCAAGAAATTGTTTCAGGTGGGTGGTTGGGAGGAAAGCCAAATTCCAAGGGGTTGAAAAAACTTGAAGTGTTTGGTATTGGCAACTTTTTCAAATGACTTAGCATTAAAGCAAAGAAGAGACAGTATCTGGATGGAGTCGATACATTATGGAAAAATCTTTTATGTAGAAAGACTTGTTTTTGACAGTAGATGGAAAGGAGTCAGTGGAGAGGGAATGATTGATGGGAGGGAATAATTTCTGAAACAAAGACCTAGTAGAGGGAATAGGATTAAGAACATAGGTAAAGAGAGAGTACTTTTAGCAAGAGCCAAGAAGTACCCCCTTTTCTCCAGGGAAAGGCAGAGAGAGTGGTTAATAATACAAAGCAGTTTTAAGGTTTAGCAGAGAGGAGTTGATAGAGCTCCCAACAGAAGGCTTCAGTTTACTTAGTGAGATAAGAAGCCTGTCTCTTGCTATAAATGTAAAAGTTGGAGTTCTGCTTGGAAGCTTCAGGCAAGAATAAAAGATACCATAGAGAATGGCATAAGGAGTCAAAAAGAACAGAAATTTTTCCTTGTAGCAGTGAGGACCCTCTTGAGGTTATAGATCATAAATTTATACTGGAATAAATGGTTAAGGTAATACCTCATGGTAAAAATAATTATCTTCCTTCTGCTTAGCAGAATTCCTGCCTTTAGCCGGGTCTGGCTAGCTACCAGGTTTACATTCTCTCATTGGCTTTTTCTAGGGATGCTTAGCAGCTTGGGAGGAGTAGAGGAAATGAATGTTATCCACAGGTGATAATTAGCAAATGTGGAATGGCATTTTCTCGACTATCCTTTATGCCTCCAACACTCTTTCCTCTTCTCTAACTATTGACTTCCCTGACTTCCTTTCAGTGTCTTCTATTAATTATTTCCTATATATCTTATATATGTAATTAATTTGCTTTGTAGATATCTGTTTGCATGTTGGCTCCCCCATTTGATTATAAACTTGAGGGCAGGATCTGTCTTCTTTTTGTATCCCTAGTACTTAACACAATGCCTGGCTCAAAGTATTTGCTTAATAGATGTTGATTGATTGAATAAGAGAAGTAGAGGAGAGGAAGGGGAAGGCAATCAATTCTATAGTATCATCTAGTGAATGATCACTGTGGAAGACCAGTTAATAGTCAACAAGAATTTCTCTCCCTCCCTGCCTCCCCCCCCTCCCCTTCTCCCTCTCTCTCTTTCTCTCTCTCTCTCCCCCCGCTCTTGCCCCCTCTCTCTCCATGTATAGCTGGGTCAGGACTGTTTATGGAAGCAAGTAAAGCCAGATTGGACTGTGAAATTTGACTGAGATATTAGAGGTCAAAAGAAAGCTTGTTATGAGTGAGAGAGCAAAAGAGAAAAATTTAGGAAACTGTGTGGAGATTGGACTTTTAAAGTTCAGAATCTTGGAAGTGGTTTGTGAGGCACTGAGGTGAAAACTCTGACCACCAAGAGATGAAGACAGTGCTGGGGAAGAGAGGATCAGAAGGAGATTTTGGGAGAAGAGGATATTGAAGAAATATTTGGTCAGTGGGAGAAGAGGAATATCAGTGTGAGTAATGAAGTCCTTGAAGTTCTGGGAAAGCGGAGATAAGATGGAGAATATGCCAGGTGCAAAAGTTGGGATGATTTAATTTGTAGATTAGAGTGAAGGTGATGTATTGCCAAGGGGATTTGTGGAGTCTTCTTCATATAAGATTAAAAAGATCATAGACTTTTATATGCAAAGGTTCAGGTGTAGTTCTGCCTGTAATTAGGGGGGATAAAATAGATAACATCTTAAGGTTTCTTAAAATCCTGTCAATTTTTTAAAAAAGAAAAGTGATCAGAAATGCCATTGTTATCAAGAGTGTTTCAGAAAAATCCACTGAACTGCCCCATGAGATGCACCAGAATTAAGAAGGAGGAGGAAACAACCAGTTCCAAGACAAGCTAGCACTCAATTTAGGATACCAGAAAGTACATGGAATCTTCTAAAGAGAAAGTTAGTGTGGGTGGACAAGGAGATGGGAAATCATGCAGCGTCAAACAAAGAGGAACCTGGCAAGGTTTTTATGAAAGAAATAAATGAATGTGCTCCAATGACTCAAAAGATTGATCATTTAGCCAGTGTGTGCATTCCATCCACACAAGGCAATCACAAGCACTTTGTGGCTTAGTAAACTCAGGTACAGATTTTTGTGTCCAAGAAATTCATTGAGGGAGCTGCCATTTTATTCCAAGCTAGCATAGCCTTGGAGAACTTAGTCATCTCCATGTAGAGATAATGTATTCAAGGAGGATTTTATGGAAGCAAAGAAATATTTGTGCCTGAAAAAGGCATCAAATGAGAAACCACCTCAAAGGTTAAAGCACATAAAAATGAAATCTCTGTTTTATGAGAAATGATACCATCTGATATTTTTGTCCAAGAATCAGCAGAGGAAATGAATAGATGAGTTGGAGATTACAGGGCAAACAAATTATTTTTGTTTGGTAGGAAAGATAATGGACTAATGGAAGAAACATAAGATGCATTTCCCAGAAGAGGAAAGATGTTAAAGAAATTTAAGAGCTCTCTGAAATACCATATGATTGTTTATTCTATCACAGAGGCCCCAAGACTAATAGTAATCCATGGCTCATTTAGAAATGACATAATCCAGGTGTGGGAAGACATTTGTAGAGCTATTCAACTCCTCCTCCCACCTCTTTCTCCATTTCCCCCACAAAAATATGTCAAAACCAGCAACTTGAAGTCATGATGAACCAATTCACTTGAATAAATTTGTGATCTCTGATTTGGTAATTGTCATCAACAATTCAGAGTTAAGTCATCCATGCTGCCCATGCCATGCAACTCTTGTTTATATTCTCCTCTTAGTTCACCTTAGGTGTTCCTACCAAATAAGCTTCCTTTTTTCTCCTAAAATAAGAGGAAACCTACTGGTAGGGCATCTGGCTACCCTTTAGTGATCCAGTTTTCTTGCCCCAAACCAGCAGTTCCACATGACTAGCCCATTTTCTGCCCTTATCATAATTTCTTGTTGATAATAAATGAAAAAACCTAAAAACAGACAGACAAACATGGCTTACTAGGAAACATGTCGCCAGTGTTTAAATGGAGATTGGTCCATGGAAAGAACACTGTGCTGAATCAGAAGGATTGAGTTCTTATCCTGATTTTGACACCAATTACTTGTGTATTTTTTTGAAAAGTCTCTTAACTTTCATGGGTCTCAGTCTTATCCATGAAATGAGAGATTGGACTGGGTGGCTTCTAAGATCTTTTCTAGCTCTGTATTCGATGTTTCTGTTGTAAAGATAAGCTAAAGGGTCAGCTAGCTGGTGCAGTCATTAGAATGTTGGAATCAGGAAGACCTGAATTCAAATCTAGCCTCAAATGTTGATAACCCTGGGCAAGTCACTTTACCTCTGTCTTACTATTTCCCCAGCTATAAGATAAGGATAACAGTAACACTTGTCTCCCAGGGTTATTTTGAGGAGCAAATGAGATGTTTGTAACACAGCTTAGCACAGTACCCAGCATTTAGCAGGCACTTTGTAAATGATGGTTCCTTCCTTCCTTCCTTCCTTCCTTCCTTCCTTCCTTCCTTCCTTCCTTCCTTCCTTCCTTCCTTCCTTCCTTCCTTCCTTCCTCCCTTCCTCCCTCCCTCCCTCCCTCCCTCCCTCCCTCCCTTCCTCCCTCCCTTCCTCCCTTCCTCCCTTCCTCCCTTCCTCCCTTCCTCCCTTCCTCCCTTCCTCCTTCCCTCCCTGGCATACAGATGTACCTGATGAACACATAGAAACCAGGCTGGAACTTGCTCAGTAGTAACTCACATTTTTGTAGCAGGAAAATATATTGAATGAGCACAGCCCAGTGAAGAGAGGGCTGGCCTTGGAGCCAGGAGAACTTTCTACATCAGTCAGTTAGCCAATGAACATTTATTAAGCACCTACCCAGTCTGGGCACTGTGTGGTCTTAAAATACTAAATAGTAAATTAACTTAAAACACTAAATAAATGCTAGCTACTCTCATTCTCGTGTCATTTTCCAATCTTTTTTTTTAAACCTTTATTTTCTGTCGTGGAGTCCAAACTAAGTATCCATTCCAAGACAGAAGAACATTAAACAGTAGGTAAGTGAGGTTAAAATGACTTGCCCAGGATCACACAGCTAGGAAGTATATGCAGCCAGACCTGAGGATCTTCTGTCTCCAAGCCTGGCTCTTTATCCACTGAACTGCCAACCTATTCCTCTTAACAAGCCTTATAAAACTGCTCATGTTCTGATGCTTCCACTGTTGCTCAGAACATTTTGGGAAGTCTCCTCTTTGAATTGAAGCCAACTTTGCCCACCTTCCTGGAAAGCCAGCTACTTCTGAGAGAGAATCTGAAATCTCTGCTTCTTTTTTAGTGCATAGAGTTGAAAGCTCCCATTGTACTATATACAATACAGTGTGCCAGGCCACTTGGCAACCTGGATGTGTCCACATGGTGCTCCTCTCTCTTCAAAGGGCCGCTGTCATGACTAACCCCACTCCATGAGACTTTGGGGACTTGCTCTCTATAGCTGATGTGTTTGATTTGTTTTTCTAGTTCTGTGATGAGGATTTTTATTATTCCTACCACCCACATTCTCTCCATCATCCTTCAGTCCTAATGGATGAAGAAAGGTATTTACTAAATGTTTATTCTCTGTGCATCCCTGTGCTAAGCTCTGAGATTGTTAAGACAGAAGCCCTTACCCTCCAGGAGCTTATCTTCTAATGAGGGAGACAACACAAAATAGGAAGTATCAACTAGAATGGAGCATCTAGGTAGCACAGTGGCTAGAGCACTAAGCCTGGAGTCAGGAGGACCAAATATGGCCTTTCTAGCTGTGTGACCCTGGCAAGTCACTTCATCCCAATTGCGTAGCCTGTGCGACTCTTCTATCTTAGAATTGATTCTAAGACAGAAAGTAAGGATTTTTTTAAAGTTAAAAAACAAATACAAAGTATCAGCTAGGGAAATCCAAGTTCCAAAGGAGGATAGTCCCAGAGACAGTCAGTGGAAGAGTTAAATGTCTATTAATATATAATTTCCAGAAGCAATGGGAACAGTGATTTGAATAAATGTTATCAAAGAAAATGGTGGAAAGCAGGGGAAGGCATAGGTGGTGGCAGGGCTGAAATGGCCAAAGTGGCTAGTGTGAAGATGAGGGCATGGGGCTAGAGGAAATGCCAAGCCAAATGTCCCATTGTGTCAGTCCTTCATTCAGAGGTGGCAAACTCTAAGGAGATCTGTGAAACTCTTCCATGTGCTAGGAACCAGAATGACTTGGCTTTGGGAAATGTTTACCCCAAAAAAGCAAAAATACAATATAACACAGATACTGTTAATTAGTGGTATTCTAAGTAAGTATGTAGCCAGCAGAGATTCCTTTTTATTTGAGTTTGACACTGCTCTATATGTCATCTTCCTCACCATAGCTAGCATTTATATAAAATTTAAAATTGGTTTTCATTAAATTTCATTTTTTAATTATATTAAACAATTTTTGACAGTCATTTTCTGGTATTTTGCAATTCAGATTCTCTCTCTTTTCCACCCCCTTTCTGAGGCAGTAAAGAGATATAGCTTACACCAATGCTTTCATACAATACAGATTTCCATATTCCTCGTGTTGTGACAGAAGACACAAATCATATATACAAGAAAAAAACTCACAAAGGAAATAAAGTGAACAATGAGATGCTTTGATTTACAATCAGATTCCTTCTTAGACACTGGATTTTTTTTTGTTTGTTTAGTTTCTTTTTTTTGTTTGTTTATCATGAATCCCTTGGGGTTATCTTGGAACCCTATTTTGCTGATAATAGTTTAGTCTTTAACAGTTGTATATCATACAATATTTCTACTCCTGCATACACTGTTTTCCTGGTTCTGATCACTTCACCTAGCTCCAGTTCATATAAATCTTTTCTAAACTCATCTTGTTCATAATTTCTTATGACACAAAAGTTTTCCATTCAACTATATATCACAGCTTGTTTGCCACAATCTCTTGGTTTCCAATTCTTTGCCCCTCCAAAAAGATTTAAACAAGTAGGCCTTTTCTCCCTATCTCAGATCTCTTTGTGATTATAGACCCAGTAGTGGTGATATTCCTGGATTAAAGGGTATGAACAATGTTATAGCCTTTGGCTATGGTTCCAAATTCTCTCCAGAATGGTGGCATCAGTTCAGAGTTCCATCCATGGTGTGCATTCATGTCCCAATTTTCTCATATTCTCTCCAACATTATTATCATTTTACTTTTTAATCAAATTAACTACTCTGACAGGTTTGAGATGGTGTCTCAGAGTTGTTTTAATTAATGTTTCTCTAATCAATAGTGATTTGGAGCATTTCTTCATATGACTAAAGATAGTTTTAGTTTCTTCATCTTAGAACTGCCTGTTCGTATCCTTTGACCATTTGCCAATTGGAGAATGTTTTGTATTCTTATACATTTGCCTCAGTTCTCTCTATATTTGAGAAATGAGACCTTTGTCAGAGACATTTGCTATAAATTTTACCACCAATTTGTTGTTTTTCTTCTAATGTGTGTTACATTGGTTTTGTTTGGACAGAAACTTTAATATAATCAAAATTATCTATTTCATTTTTCACAATGTTCTCTATGACTTTTATCACAAATTCTTCCCTTAGCAATAAATCTTACTGGCAAATGTTTCTCTGTTTCCTTAATTTGTTTATGGTATCCTCCTTTATTTCTAGATCAAGTTTCCATTTTGACTTTGTCTTGGTGTGTGGTGTGAGATGTTTGTCTATATCTAGTTTCTGCCCTATTGTTCTCTAGTTTTTTGCAGAAGTTTTTGCCAACTACTGTTCTTTCCCCCAAAATTTGGATCTTTGGGTTTATCAAACACTAGCTTACTATTGTCATTAACTACTGTATATTAATTTCCTAACATGTTCCATTGATCCACTACTCTATTTTGTAGCCAATACCATATTGTTTTGATAATCACCATAGTTTGAGATCTGGTGTGGTTAGGCCTCCTTCCTTCAATTTGTTTTTTATTAATTCCCTTGATATTCTTGACCTTTTGTTCTTCCAGTTGAACTTTTATTATTTTTTCCAGTTCTCTAAAATAATTTTTGGGTAATTTGATTGGTATGGCACTCAATAGTTAATTATTTTAGGTAAAATCATAATTTTTTATATTGACTCTGCCTATTGTAAAAATAAAATTGGCGAGTTATAAAAATAAAATATTTAGATGGAAAAACTGTTTAATATAGGTTCAAAACTTTTCGAAACTAATTCGCCAATCAGGTTCAAACTGTGGATACTTTCGGATACTTTTGATAGAGGTAATCAAAAGTGTCCTCAGTGATGAAGTAAAGCTTAAATGTGAACTTCCCTTCAGGGCCATGCACAAGGATGCTAAAGAGACTCTTATTATAAACATAAAATATTTATTGAAATATTTAAGGATAAATAAAGGATTTCTAATTCTAAGGGATTCTAAATCCACCCAAATAAATTCCCAGGTTCCGCAAGGAACCACTTCTCCTGTATTTCACAGGCTACACTACTCCTCCCTGATCTGACTAACCCACATTTATACTATCTAAATAAAAACTACCACTGTTATCCTTAGAAATCTTAACTTTACCTTCAAATTATAAAATAGCAAAGGCTAGCTGTTTGAGTCTCAACAAAAATCCAGACTCAGAGTCCAAACAAAAGACGAAATTTTTCTTTGGTCTTCTCAGAGATAAACAATTTATAAAAACCATAATAGATATTCAATAGTGTTTCCCAAGTTGGGAAAGGAAAACACTGAGCTCCTTCAGATCTTTCCCTCAGACACAGAGAGAGGCAAAGATGTTACCTCTTCCAGCTCTGAGAGTCTCTGAGAGTGTGTCTCTGCCAACTGCCAGAGAGACTAATTGACACAGAAAAATGGTTATAACCGTCAGCAGTTGAAATTAACATGCTCTCTCAGCTCTGCTTCAAAGTCCAGTTCTTTTCTCAAGCAGCCACTTTACTTCTTATCCCTAAACTAATAAAACAATACTTATTTTCTAACATCATCCTTACACTATCCATAAACAATATTTTTCCAATTTTTTAGGTCTGACTATTTGTGTGAAAAGTGTTTTGTAATCAGGTATACAAGGCTTTAAGGTTTACAGGGAGCTTTACCAGTATTATCTACTTTGATCCTCACAGTAATCATGGAGGGTAGGTACCATTTTATCATCATTTTGCAGTTGAAGAAACAGAGCTAGAGTTTAACCAGTGTCCCTCAGCTAATAAATGTCCAAGGGAAGATTTGAATGCAGATTTTCCTAACTCCAGGTCTATATACCTACACAATTACTCTAATTATTATTTATTCTTTAATAGTTGCTGAAAATCTTTGGTGATTCCTCATTGCCAGTTGAATGAGCTATAAAACTCTGATGTTTAAGGAAACACATTTTTTTAAAAACTGTTGCTATCTTTTGCTTTGTTATTTTTATTTCTAAAAATATGTCCCTGTCTCCTACCCAGAGATCCATTCCTGATAATAAAACAGAAAGAGAAAAATAAAGTAGTTTGATAAAATTAAATCAGCATATATCAGTGTGATTTTATAATCAGTGTTTTATATCCATAACTCCTTACTTTTGTAAATGAATTTAGGAAAGTGAGGTGAAATTCCTCGTTTCTTTTTCACAGACAGCCAGCTTTCCATTTTTGTTGTTGTTGTTGTTTTTTGCCATTTACAAGATAGTAGGAACCAGCTTATTCCTTTACTTAATATACAGGATTTTTTCCCCCGTTAGCCAAATTGGGCAATAATCATTACAAAACAAGATAATACACTGCCCCCATACTGTGATTTTCATGACTGCTACTTAAATAAAATTAAACCAATATGCACTATATGTTCTTTTTTAATTATTACTTCCTAAGTATTAGCAATTTTAGAGCAATGCATTGATATTTCTTCCCCTCAAAAAACTTGGCAATACTACAAACATTAAACCACATGTAAAACTTATGTTTCAAGCCTTCTCTCATGACTCCCCATTCACATGACCCAGTTTGTAACCCAGCACAATCTTGTGACAAATAGCGAGCTAGACTTGGATGCAGGATAATCTGAATTTAAAATCCTGCCATAAACATTTGTTAGCTGTGTGACCCTGGGTAAGTCACTTAATGGTTGTTTTTCCTCAGTTTTTATCATCACTAAAATAGGGAAGGATGTTAATAATGTCCACCTTCATTTGGGAAAAGATGGAATAATTAGAGGGCAGCTACAAGGAAAGTGCTTTAAAAACCTGCTATATTAGGAAAGATCAAAGGCAAAAGGAGAAAGAGAATAATTTCTTGGAAGCTTGGACAGACTTTGGGAAGAGAGTAGCATATAGAAGGACCCTGGTGTGCTGCAATCCATGGAGTCACAAAGAGTCAGATTCAACTGAATAACCGAAATGACAACAAAATAATAGTACCTACTTCCCAGGGCTATGGTGAGGAGAAAACAAGTTCAGATTTGTAAAGTGCTTTGTAAACTTTAAAGTGTTATCTATTGGGGACAATGAGGTGGCACAGACCTGGAAATGGGAAGTCCCTGGGTTCAAATTTGGCATCAAATACTTTCTAGCTGGCTAATTCTGGGCAAGTCACTTAACCTTCATGGCTGAGCCCTTGCCCTTCTATCTTAGAATGGATACATAAGACGGAAGGTGAGTGAAATAAAAAAACAAATAAAGCACTCAATATATGCCAGCTATTATTACCTTCATAATCTAAGTAGCAGACCCACGCTTTGAGCCCAGGACCCATGCATGACTCTTGGTCCAGCATTCTTTGTATTCATTTGTCCTGCCTTCAGAATGAGATTTGTTGTGTGGGTCTTCATAAGCCCTAGCACTTAGCCAAGGGCTTAGCTTTGGACTGGGGGCAAATCTTGGTGTATTTGTGACTTGCCAAAGTCTTCGCTGTTGCTGTATGAAAAAAGGAGGTAAACCTGTCCATATTTACCCAGCTGGTAAGTGTCAAGTGACATGAATTCCACCTTGGTTGGTTTAGGAGGGAGAATGCTATTTCTAGTTGATTGCATTACTCTTTCTCATTAAAAAAAAAAGAGCAAAAAAGGTCAGTAGGCTTGCCTGCAAGCTTTCCCATGGGCTGTCTACTCAACTCCGCTAAACAGATTAAAATATAAAATTAAAAATAAAAAACAGTTCATTCAACATCTATTCGTGTTTTTAGTAGGTTTTAATGTATGGTTTCATGGAGCCTCCTTTCTACTTCTCCCTGTTTGAAGAAGGTGCCATGATCCCCTATATCTTCTACCTAAAAATATCATCCTTTGTGGGATATAATTTTTTTCAGAGCACTCCGAGTGACATTCTGACACTGCTTCATTAATTTCCCCCATCTCTGGAGATGGCAAGGGGCAGGCATTTATATTCCCATGATACAAATGGGGGAAATGGAGAGAACAAAGCTGAGCGAAAGTTAGCTATGAATAGGCATCACTGTGATTAATTCTGCCCGTTGTTCCTCCTAAATACTGTACTCTCTTCTCATCATCTCTGGGTCTATTGTATAAGCTGAAAGACAAAAGGTTTCTGTGCCATGTCAGGCTCTCAAAATCCCCCGAAGCAGCTAACCAAGCCCATAATGAAGTTGTTTAAAAAAAAAAAAAAGAATTCAATCAGCAGATTGAGAGCAGTGGGAGAAAGGCCTAAAATCAAAGGTTCAGAATTTGAGCCCCAAAATTAATGTTAAAACATATTCCATTAAGGTGTCCTAAGCAAGTGATTAAATGGAGAAAAAAAACAGTCGTATGTTGTGTTGATCAAGGCAATATTGGTGTTCCCCCTTAGAAAATCATTGGTCATACTTTATGAATGTAACATTTACAAAGCCCTACCAAACACATTTATAAAAGCTTGTATTTCTATACAGCATTGAGGTTTTTAAAGCACTTTCCTTGTAGCTACCCTTTAAGTATAATTATTCTTCCTTCCTTCCTTCCCTCCTCTCTCTCTCTCTCTCTCTCTCTCTCTCTCTCTCTCTCTCTCTCTCATCCTCTCTCTCTCTCTCTCTCTCTCTCTTCTCTCCCTCTCCCTCTCCCTCTCTCCCTCTCCCTCCGTCCCTCTCCCTCATCCCTCTCTCCCTCTTCTCCCTCTCCCTCTCCTCCTCTCCCTCTCTCCTCTCCCTCTCCCCTCTCTCCCCTCTTCCCTCCTCCCTCTCCCTCTCCCTCTCCCTCTCTCCTCTCTCCCTCTCACCTCTCCCTCTCTCTCTCTCTCTCTCGTCTCTCTCTCTCTCTCTCTCTCTCTCTCTCTCTCATCTCTTCTCTCTCTCTCTCTCTCTCATCTCTCTCTCTCTGTCTCTCTGTCTCTGTCTCTCTCTCTCGCTCTGTCTCTCTCTCTCTCTCTGACGTTCTCTCTCTTTCTCTCTCTCATAAAGTGTGTCTATAGAGTTAATTCCAGCATTTGATAATCCTTACTGTTGAGAAGCCAATACTCGTATATAAACATGGGTTTTGTTGTTGTTTCTTTTCTGTGATTCAGTCTGTTGACTCTTGATTTCTCCTCAGAACTGAGATAATCATTTTGGTACAGTTTCCAGACCTAAGTTCCCTTTACTGCCCCAGGTTGCTCCACATTCACAGATGTAGGCAGTGATCTGAACTTTTATTTTCGAGACTGAAATGAAACTCCATTCTGAAAAGGCCCATGTGTGTTTGTCTAAGCCGTTTGGTTGGTATTTTGAACACATAAGAGTCTGTTTCTCAGAGGGAAGACTTATAAGGGAGATTTGAGCTTGTGGAATAAAAGTTTCATTTCACAAAGATCCATCTACTGTACTTAGGCTGAATATAGTATCCTCTCTCTTTAAACCCTCATGTGAGCCTCCTCTTGGAATCAGATCTGGTTTCAAATCATTGCACCAACTCTTTCTAAATGACGGGCCAGATCCCTTCACCTCCCTGAAGCTCTGTTTCCTTCTCTGTAAAATGGGCAGCCTGGACTGCTTCAGAGCCAGGACAATACAGGTTTTGGTCATTCATTGACACATGCTATGTGCAGAAGAACAGTTTCTGATTTTCCTTGGTGAAAGGAGTTTGCTCACCTGGAGCTCCTTATATTAATGAAAAGCAACCATTTTCCTTTACCTGGTTACTCAATTGAGCCAAGGAAAGTACTTTGGAAAATCTGAAGTGCCCCATAAATCTGAGTTACTATTAAGAATGTCCAGAACTCTATCCAGGATGATAACAATAATTACTCATATTAATATAGTCCCTTAAGATTTTCTAAGTCATTTGTATACATTCTCATTTAATTTAGCCTCATGGTTCTGCCTAGGCAAGATCCCTTTTAAGGTCCCATGCATCAGGATTCATGAACTGGAAAGGACCTTACAGTCATCAACTTCTCCTTTAACTCATGAGCACACTAGACATTAGGGCACAAAAAAAGTTTGTAGAATTTTCCTGACTTCAAACAGGTTGATAGCTATTGAACTAGAAAAAGAGCTCAAACATCTCCTGATTCCTTTCCTGGTACTATGCTTGTTTCATTGTTCTGCCTTGGCAAATTGTGTGTGTGTGTGTGTGTGTGTGTGTGTGTGTGTGTGTGTGTGTGTGTGTGTTGGGGATTAAAATCTGAAACCAACAACAACAACCTTTTCCCTGAAAGTTTGGAATTTGACCTGATAAATCCCAAGGCTAGGAAGGGAATGTGTCATTGATAAAAGGCTAGCTTTTTGATCATTGTTAACCAAGCAGTATCTTTTGACAGAGATGTGGGGTTTGGGATTTTTTTCCTTTGGCAATAACTATTACAATATAAGGTCATACACAGCCCACACAGAGTGCTAGTTCATGAGTGCCAGTTAAAGAAAGTTAAATCAGACATCCAAAATTATATATTTTATTCCACTGTGCCTTCCTAACAACTCTTTAGTACCTTTAGAGCAATGTAGTAATACTTTCCTTCTCTCCTCAAAAATATCAATATAATCGACAGCTGCAAATATTACACAAGATGAAAGTATTTTCTGCATATGTATGATTGAAAATCTGTTACCCTAAAAAAGAACTACATATCCCAAGAGCCCACTGACTTCCTGTCATTACGTACTTCCTGTAGACAGAGGATAAAGGGCGTGGGCTTTGGAGTCTCTGGCTCTCTGATGTAGAATCAGCATTGATGATGGTGAGTGGGGTTGACTAAAAAATGGCTAACCAGCCATAGGCACTTGGTCTTTATTTTGTATCTTCTTTATTCCTTGATTTCTAATGATCATTAATAAATCTCTTAAAATGTAATATAATTATTGAGATTTAATTTTAACTTTTATACATGGTAGTACTGGTTTTACCTTGGAACCAAATTATTTTTATTAAATGATGTATCTATACAAAGGATATTTGTCATCATGTACCATATTCATCCAATCATTCATTAACTCATTCATTAGATTTTTACTTGGTGCCTACTATGTGCAAGGCATCTTGGTAACTGCTATAAGAATTGTTTATGTGAATTGAGGAACTTTAAATTTATAAAGAGGAGTATGGCACAATGGAGAGGACACTAGATTGGAGTCAAGAAGACCTAGGTTCAAATCTTGCCTCAGACACTTAACTTGCTTTGTGATCTTGAGTATGTGATTGAATTGCTGTCACAATTATCTTTCAATAAAAGAGTTGAACTCAGTTGCCTCCAAGGACTCTCCTATGAGTCTACATAGTGAAGTTAGATGTGATAGAGAGAGGAAATTGTTCTGAAATGGGTATTGTGACAAGAAAACCCCAGATAGGGTCATGAAGAGTCAGACAGGACTGAAATGATATAATGGCAACAGTAATATCTAGCTAAAACCGAGTAACCAATATTGCTCTTATTGTAGCAGTTCTTATAGAATTCTTGGGTAAAATAAGACTTGATGTTTCTACATGTGTTATCTTTTTATAACACTGGACAATCAAAAGTTGAACCTAATGATATGGTATTATTGCCTTGTTTCCTCTCACTTCATTCAACTACATGGTTGAGGAATTGGGATCTACTTTAAGGAAATTAGAACAGAGAAAAGCGAAACCCCCCACTGTCACACTAGAGAAGAGATTTAGTAGTAGTTCCTTTCTTGCACTTTGTCTCTAGGCAGGGATAGAGGATTGGAGAGCCAGGTAGAGATGACATTGTTAGTGACATTTACACTGAGAGACAAGGTGGTCAATAAAAGAAAGGTCAAGAAGGGGAACAGATAGAGTTGCTATTAAAAGAGAAGAGCAGGAGTGACAAGTCTCTCTATTTCTGAGAAACCCTGGTAGGCTTGAAGTGCCCTCACTCTCAGATCAGAGCTTAATCTTCAAAAGCCCGAGAGAACTTACTTGGGAACTCTCCTATTAGAGAAATATTGCTTTGATAGCTTTGATATTAAACCTGAGAGGCTGGAGTATGAAACACTTAGGAGAGATTTGAGTACGTTTTTCTCAGGTTAATTTTTATTCTAATCAGAGCCCAGATATACAAAATACTAGAAAATCTGTTGCAGAATTGCTGATTAGTAAATGATGATAAATTTCTCTCTTCTCTCATCACACCATTTCCTTAGAAATTTCAATCTATTCTCAAGGTTTCAGCTATGTTACCTCTGTGTTGCTGATCTTTATCTCCTGTGCTGACTTCTGCTTGCAATTTATAGTTCCTTGGTGATATAGAGGGAATATAAAACTCAGTTTCAGGTCAGAGGATTTGGGTTCAAATTTTAGCTCTGTTACTTACTACTTGTACGTGTCCTTGGGCAAATCATATGACTTCCTGGCTTCAGTTTCCTTATTTGTGAAATGAGAAGCCATGAATAATTTTTCCTTTTGGAATTAAATCTAGGGTCCCATGACTTTCAGCTGCCTGCTGAACATTTCTGTTTGAATGTGCCCTCTTCTATTATGTCAAATGTAACATTCCTAAAAACCAAACTTACGTTACTCTTCACTAGTAATCCCCCTTCCCAGTCATTTCAATCATTTTTGACTCCTGATTCCTATTGGGATTTTTTTGGCAAAGATACTGGTTTGGTTTGCCATTTCCTTCTTCAGCTCATTTTCTGAACAAGGAAACTGAGGCAAAAAGTGTTAAGTGACTTCTCTAGAGTCACATAGCTACTGTCTGAGATTGGATTTAAATTCAGGTTTTCCTGAATTGAGACCTTCCCCTGCACCTCCCCCCTAAACAGCTTCTCTTCCTGACTTCTATATCTTTTATTTTTGCTACTTACCCAGACTCAAAATTTTCAAGTCATTGTTAATTCTTCCTTTCATTTATTCACCTTTTCCCTATCTCTTACCAAATCCTATTGATTTTTTCCTTCAAAATATTTTTCTTATCTATTTTTTCACTTTCCTTCCTTCCTTGACTTGTCTTATCTGCTTCTAACATTCTGTATATATTCTGCATATTCTCACGTACACTTCATTAGCATTCCTAAAACACAAGTTTCAAAGCTGTCTCTCCTTTACTACACCAGCTCTCTAATTCCTAGAGAATCACTAATTTTTTCAAAAACAATTTTTATTATTATCTTTTGCTTTTTACTAGCACCAGTGTTTTGCAAAACTGTTTTGGAAAAAAATCAGTAAAACTGAAAAATATTTTTAAAAAGACTGAATATTTATGCAATGATTCACATAGATGGACTTCTGTCCTTTGCTACAAAACAGGGTAACTGGAATATCACAGAACATTGAGCAAGAAAAAAACTTTGGAGATGATTTAATTTACTCCCATTTTACACATGAGGAAACTGAGGCCCAATGAAATTACAGAACTTGTTTTAATTTCACAAAGCTAGTAAGTGACTGCTCCAGCATCCTGTAACTCTATGACTTAAACCTAGGCTTTTGACTCCAAATTAATATTGTGTTAACCATACTACTAGGTTTTATCTGAACTATTCTTTCTGGCTCTCAAGACCCTCTATAATCATGTGCCCATTCTACCCAGACAACTTTATCCTAAATCAGGAATTTTTAACCTAGGGTCTGTAACTTGCTTTTTAAATATTTTGATTATATTTCAATATAGTTGGTTTCCTTAGTAATTCTGTGCAGTTTGCATATTTAGAAACATTCTTTTGAGAAGGGGTCTCTAGGTTCCCTCCCCCAGACTGCCAAAGAGATCCGTGATACCAGAAAACTCCACTCCCTAATATATATCCTCCATTCTAGTCAGGCTGCTTTCCCCAGATACCAGTGTTTTTACCATGCTAGCTTTCATGTCAGCCCCCCTCCTCACCCAAAATGCTCTGTTTTCTCCCCATTACCTCACCAAATCCAATCCAATTCCAGTTATATAGCTTTGAGGAAGTTTCTTTTTTGTCCCTCTCTCATAGTTCTGAATTCCAATAGCAATTATACCCATGCAATGGGGAAATTGAGATTGTAGAATTGAGCAAGTAATTGTATTTTGTCTCACATTGTATCCTGTTGTTTCCAGGATATTAGTTTTGATCCCTGATCTCATTATAAATGTTATGATGGCAGGATTCTTGCTTTTATCCTTTAGTATTTCCCATAATGTCAAGCACATAATACATGTCTGATCATTACTTCCAAATCTCTCTTATCCACCATTGGCTGATCAATATCTTCCTTTGGTTTCTATTGGGATATGTAAGAGATCAATGCTGCAGGAAACCTGGAAAAACCCAATACAGATACATATGCTGGTAAATGTTTAATAACCCACCAGTGGGAAGGAGTGAGGGGAGAAGGGAAGGGTGTTGTCACACTTTTAAGTTTAATTTGCATTATTTACATTTTCTCCATCACTTTCTTAAGGTTAGACAATCCACAAAACAATAAATCAAATTCTTATTTTTAGCACTTGCTGATTTTCAAAGTGAAAATGCTTATTAACAGTTTAACAAATTTTAGACTGGAGAAACACCAGGTAGGCAGCACACCTTGGGTGTTGCAAGGTGGTGAGAGGAGGGAGAGCTAAGGGCTAAGAAACCCATCATTTGTACGTGATAGGTGAAGAAACTACAGGTGAGAGCAGTGTGACCATTTAGAAATATACATCCTCTTTCCTAGGAATTTGCACTTGATGGCCAGAGTTTTATCATTCAGAGGCTGGCTACTTTCTACGTCCCTTTTTCCTCTGTCTGTTTGCCTTCTGACTCAAGTAACTCTGAGGTGTCTATCCAAGGTAATTCAAGTCAGATAACTTTGTCATTTATTACCTCCAGCTTCATCATGGAAGAGCTAGTCAATCTAAAAGTCTTAACCTAAATGGACCCACAGGGAATTGCAGGAATTACAAAGAGTTCTAAGCAATGGGTCCAGAATCATTGAATTGGGGGGGTGTCTGCCCCAAGCATATAAAATCTTCCCCTGGTGGAAGGGGAAAAGGAGAACATTTTGTCCCAACAGCCATGAAGATGGCTGAAGTGAGCACTGAGGAGTGCTTAGAGCTTGGTAAGACATTAAAGAAGCCAAGGTCATCCATTGTACCTCAGGTCATTGTCATTTTGATTTTTGACTTACCACTGGACTTTGATGAATGGAAGAGAGAGTGAGACTTATGATTTGTGCAACTCTGCCTCACTTAAATCCAGTTTATGCATGCATCAAAAGGCATCCCAAAGATATCATTCCAGTGAGATCAAAGACCAACTAACCAACCAAGCCCAGAGGGACATGCAAGTGAAGGGCAACAATCATTAACAAAACAATGATCATATGTAATGTCTCTACCCACGAGAGTGGTCTTTTGGAGCAACTGTGATACTTAAATTTTTTGTTGTTGTTGTTCTGGATTTGACAGATCCCAAATAGAATAAGCATGTTCACATACAAAGCAGAACAGAAAAAAGAGATTATACTTGCAATTGTGAATCTGCTTTTTTTCTCTCTTTAAATTGATAACAAATTTAGTATATCATTTTCATAACTGCCCTATTTGTCGACATTTTCTATTGAGCTTCTTTCCATTCTCTTTTGTGCATTTGAAAAAAAATACCCCAGTGCCCCTCTTTTCTTTTTTTTATTTCAATAACTATCATTAGTCATCTTCTTCCTCCCCAAGTCCTATCCCCTTACAATTTGAAAGGCAAAAAACATCCTTGCATGTAGTATACTAGTCAAGGAAAACAAATTCCCCATGTCTTACATGAGAAGTCCATTGGAGCTTAGAGAAGTTCAGTGACTTGACCAGGGCCACAAAGGGGGGAAGCACCAGGAGACAATTTCTCTGTGAGATACTTTTCTACCTTTTAAAAATTTTCCATTACTTTGTCTTGTTTTCAAAGTAGTACTCCAGTAAATCCTTTAAGTTGTTTTTTTTTTGTCCTTCTAATTGTATTTGGCCATTACTGCAGATTGTGACAGCTTGTTATGCAAGCAATTGTTGTAGAATTCATGGATAAAATGAAATTGGGTGCTTGGGAAGATTGTTCTTGTTTTTGTTTATCTGTTCTACTGTTCTCCCATAGGTTACTGGAGAATCAAGTGGTGGCTATAAACATTCATGATATTGTTGCCTATGTTTGTTTTATTTAATTTCACTATATAGTCAAGGACTTGAAAATCCAGTCATATAAGATCAGTCACCTCCATGGTATTAATTGGTGCCCAAAGATGTGTAATATAATAGAATGCTGGACTTGGATCCTGGGAAACTCGAATTCTAATTTCACCTCAGACTAGTGGTATAACTGGAAAAATCACCCAACTTCTCCGGGCCTTTCCTTGTCTATAAAATGAGGGAATTGGACCACCATGACTGCTAAGGTCTCCCTTCTACTTCAAAATTATGATCACATGATGGTCCCACAATGCAAAGATGTCAATCACTAAGTGTAAGAGATAGTATTGGGAAAAGTTTCATTTTTAGATTGATTTCTTTTTTGGCATTGTTGACATATAGAAATGAAAACCCCTTGAGAGTAGGGACTGTGCCATATCTAAATGTGTATCTTTTGGGGGGTTGCTGTGGGTACCGAGGCACTGAATTCTTTTCAATAAATGTATGCCCTGTGCTGGGGAACTAAAGGCAAAAAAAAAAATGAAAATAGTCCCTGCCCTCAAGGATTTTACCTTCTACTGGGGAGATAGAAGAACAAAAGTAAGGATAGTCAAAGTAATTTCAAGAGGGAGAAAGAGTGTTACTATATCAAGAAAGGCCATGTGCAAGAGATAATATTTGAGCTATGCTTTGAAGGAAGCTAGAGACATTAATGAATGCCTGTTGATATGATATGATTTTGTCTTTAGTTCCCATAACTATTCAGTTTATTGGAAGTGAGTACCTCTCTAAGAAAATGGAATTAGAGATCAGTATTTAGTTTTTGGATGATAGTTTAAGAATACAGAAAGAATGGTGGCTTTTGTTCAAGGACAGAGCACATCTAATGAAAGCTGTAAAGAATGCATTTTCCTGGAGTCTGGCTTATCTGATTAAAAGGACTTTTAACTAAAAGGATAGGAGGGAGAAAAATGTCCAGATCCCAGCTGGCAAACCAGATACCATAGAAGGCAACAGGTATGAAACAGGAAAGAAGAATAGAAGATATTCTCAGTCATTTCTGGGCAATAATAATGGAGAATCTGGGCAGAGTAGACAATAAAGGGTTTTAGACATTTATGTACCAATTCAGGGACTATTGGTGATAAAGTGGACTCATAAGAATGGCTGAGTCTTAGATGCATTAGATTTATAAAACATGGCAATGGGAGGAGATATGTTTTTCCTGAGAAATGAATTAGCTAAATGTATAGGCAGATACCAACATAATCAACCCCAAAAGCTAAATGGATCTAAGGTTGTTTTGATATGCTTTGTGTCCAAGATAAGGGTACTCCCAAGTCTTTCTATTCATCAGTCCCAATCAGTCAACAAGTATTTCTATTAAGTGTGTTTCAGTGTATGAGAAAATAGGTCAAGTTCTGGAAATGCAAATTCAAGCAGAAAGAATGACAAGGAGTTTCCATTCAACTGATGGAAGACACTCTTATTTCTTCTCCATTTGGAAGAGAAGCTATGAATTCATGGGTGATGCCTTGACTCCTATGTGAATTGGATTTAAGTGAGACAGAGTTGCATGAAGTTGTAAGTCTTGCACTCTCTTCCAGAGTCATACAAGTCCAGTGGCAAGACAAAAGTAAGGAAGACAGGTGATGGTCTAGGGTGCAGTAGATGACGTTGGCATCTCTGGTGTCTGACCAAGCTCTAAGCACTCCACAGCTTCCCTTATGGCCATTGGACATATTGTTCTCATCTACCCATTTTGCTGAAGGAAGTCTTCACATTTCGTGGGGTAGACACCCCCTAACTCACCAACAGGTTTTAGGTCTGTCAGTTACCCCCAATTTGGTTTATCTGTCTGTTGAGATAGTTTTATAGGGTTAGGTTATGGCAGGTTGGTCCACCCTCAAAAGGAAGATCTGGGAGGAACCATCGGACCAAGAGGAGAGGCTATGGGAGTAGAAAAGCTGGGGGGTTGTGCTGGACTCAGTTTCTATGAGCCCAGGAGAACGTTTACACTTAATACTACTTAGTATTGATTCTAAGACAGAAGGTAAGGGTTTAAAAAAATTAACTGCATTACACATAGGGATATTACCCACACATGTAAAGAATCATTTGAAAAGAAATAGTTTTATAATCTTATTCTTTACCTTTACTTCTAAAACAAGTAAGCAAATTATGTCTCGTTTAAAGGGGAATTAAAAACTTCTTTGTAAGAGAAACAACTTTTAACAGGAATATAAAATACTTGGATTGAGCAGAGAATAGATATAAACAGAAAGAAGAGGAATTGGAAGTCTTCAAGGGAAAGAGAAAAGCAGAGACAGAAGGAGATTAAGACCTAGAATGAATTATGCTTACTTTGGGCAGTCTCTGTGAAAGCAAAGCTCTCTCCCCCTGCTCACAAATCAAGAAATCCTTTCTTTACTTTTCATTTGCTATTTCTATTGATAGTTTCGATTTCTTTATCTGAAAATTGCCTACATTTGCTATTTCTAAAACTACCCAAAGTTTAGATGCAAAATGGGTTTGAGATAAGGCACCATCTTCCTTTATTTGTAGTTTTTGACATACCTTACTCTCCAAGAAACATTAGCAATGCTATTTATTCTTCTTGTTGTGCCTTTTATATGTTCATAGTGATCCAGGAAGCATTTTTTCTTTCCTGTGTAAGCAAGTTAGGTGGCTTTCAAAAGATAATGATCAAGTAATGACTTGATTATTTCCTTGTCTTCTTCAATGACTCGAAAAACTATCAGTGAAAAAGCTCAAGGAACATTGTGTGGGAGACATCATTTGGAGTTTGTTCTGCCAAGTCCTAGTCTGGGAATTACAGACTGACCAGACTTGGGTTGTTGTTGAGGAAACATAGATAGGTATATGTGCTGGGGATGATGGAAGGAGCTGGATGAGATGCTATAGGAGGGAGAACACATTCACCTGGGAAGGGGCGGGCAATGGGAGAAGAATGAGACCAGTTATCAAGGAGTTGATGGTATCTGAAGGGAGAGAAGTGTGACAATAGTCAGTCAATCAATAATGAAGTCTTACTGTATCCCAGCCACAGTGCTAAGTGCTGGGGATACAAAAAGAGACAAAAA
Source organism: Monodelphis domestica (assembly GCF_027887165.1). Classification (NCBI taxonomy): domain Eukaryota; kingdom Metazoa; phylum Chordata; class Mammalia; order Didelphimorphia; family Didelphidae; genus Monodelphis; species Monodelphis domestica. The sequence continues at coordinate 233,157,308 of NC_077232.1, forward strand.
ACAGCCCCATGCCTTCAAGGAGCTTAAAGCCTAATGGGGAAAACAAGAAACAAAGAAATACGTACAAAGAAGCTATGTACAAGCTAAATCAGAATATAATTAAAAAAGGAAGATGCTAGAATGAAGAAGAATTGGAAAAGGATTCTTGTAGAAGATAGACCTTGATTTTGGGACTTAATGAAGGCCTGGAAGACAGGAGGGAGAAATGCCAAGAGAGTCTGTGAATGTTGAGTGTGTTGGAGATGGGCATCACTCTTAACTGAGATAGGTCAGAGCAGAATGAGATTGGGCACAACTAATCTGGTTTGTCTGTGACTTAGTCTACAGAAAGAGGAATAATGTGAAATCAAGCTGAAAAGGGAGGAGGGGCACAGGTAGGAAGGGTTTTATTTAATCTGACCTCACACTTAAATATTGCTTTAATATTTGCAAAATGCTTTCCCTATATTAATTCTGTGGTGACAAATATCAGATTAAAGAACTTGTATTGTGACCTATAGGTCACTGGGATACACAAAGATTTTTGAGTAGGGAAGTGACATGATCAATTCTGTGCCACAGGAAAATGAATCCAGAGTTCATTTAGCTACGTGTTTGAGGCTTTGTAAGCCACTTAACATCTCTATGCCTCGGTTTCCCCATATGAAAAACAAGGAGGCTAGACTTGATGGCTACTAAGGTCTTGAGAATCAGTTAGCTAAGTAACAAGTATCAATTCAGTGTTTACTACATGCCACCTATGTGTTAGATTGGCATACAAAGAAGAGCAAAAGTCATCCCTATTCTCAAGAAGCATGCATTCTGATAAACTAGGCAACATGAATGCAGCTAGGTAGATACAATGTCCATACAGAATAGATGGCATCCACCTTTTGTGGTATCTCTCATTATTATGAGCCCTGTTCCAGGAAAAGAATAGAAAGGATAGAATATTCAGTGAGTCAGCCAGTCAACAAACATTGACAAAGAAGAACACCAGAAAGAATGTTACCCATCTGCTGGAATTGGAACTCAAGTATATTAAGGTAGATTATACAGCCAAAGAATTTTTTGGCTGAATGACACTTTAGAGTTCATCATAGTCCAGTCCCCTCATTACCCCATTTTATTGATGGTATCACCCAAGCCTAGAAAAGTTAAGGAATTTGCTAGAGGCATTGCACAATTCATTATTGGCAGACCCCATCCCAACACTGGTCTGATTCCCAACCCTCTTTTTATTTTTCTGTAACACTGCCTCCAAAAACTTGCATCCTTGAAATTCTTACCTATGATCTGCAGGAAAGAGACAATGTGTTAGCTGATGACGATATTTGACTTGGGTTTTACTGTTCTTATTTCTCTTTATTTGAATCTCTTTGGTCTCTTATTCTGGTTTTATGAATAGTGGTGATTCCAAGGATCCTGTGGTGGTTTTGACAAGAATTTTGACAAGAATCTAGAGATGACATTTATACACTATCCAAATACCCAATGCCCATAATTCATGATTTGTGTAAATATCAATTAAAAGTGTTGCTGAAGAAGAGCCCTTTCCTTCCTACTCATTCTTTCTCTTTTTTCTCCCCTTAAATCAGGTATCAGATTGTAGTAGAAATAATTCAAGCCACGACAATTAGCAGCTTTCCCCAGCTGAAGAGGCACAAAGGTAAGAAGTTTCATTTTAATACAGATATCTTAATAAATGAACAGACTATTTTAGTACATTCTGTGTTTCAGGGCTCTGGTTTGAGCCATCAGTTTCCAGCCTCAAGCCCTGGTGGTGTGACAGTTCTGAGCTGCTGACAGTCCTGAAGGTCAGGTTCACACCCATCCAAAGCCCATTTCCAAGTCGAGCTTGCTTGATCTTAGGACCCGATCAATTAGAGGGCATCCACAACTAACTCCTGTGATCTCCCTTAACCTCGTGCTGTTTTCATTCTCTTCACTCATGATTCTGTTGGCTGAAAAGTCAGGGTGTTTATTAGGATGAATTATCACTTGAAAAGATCCATTTTATTATCAGTGCTTCCTTCCCCTCTCCAAATCAGGAAAGCTGTATGGGTGCTCAAGTGAACACACAGCTTGGCATGAATTGGCTTTCAACTGATGGAAACGTAGAGATTAGTTCTCACCTTGCTACCTGCACCTCACATACTCCTGCCCCAGTTTAGATCCTGCTGTTTCTTCGACCTATTATTTTCTGGAGTCTTTGGCCTTCTTCTATGACTAATTTGACTTATTTTTTGAATGCTGATTGACTTGATTCTTTCAGTTACTGTTGACTGAAATAAGGAAACTTCTGAAACATTTTTGATAGTTGGTGAGAAGGCTGGAACAGAATAATTTTCCCTTTCCTGGAATTTTCAATTATTCTGTTCCAGCCTTCTCACCAACTATCAAAAATGCTGTGGATTGTGAGCCAGAAGGTCCTGAGTTCAAATGTGGCCTCAGACCCTTCCAAGCTGGGTGACTCTGGGCAAATCACTTAACCCCCATTGCCTAGCCCTTACCACTCTTCTGCCTTGTAACCAATGCACAGTATTTATTACAAGATGGAAGTTAAGGGTTTTAATATTCAATATCTATATCTCTATATATAACTTGCCCAGGATCACCCAGCTAGGAAGTATCTGCTCCTCTGCTTTGGAACCAAATCACAGTATTGATTCAAAAATGGAAGATATGAGAGAGAGAGAGAGAGAGAGAGAGAGAGAGAGAGAGAGAGAGAGAGAGAGAGAGAGAGAGAGAGAGAGATCTAGGATGTGTGGTCACTGTTCATGTCCTACCAATGACACTTATGGTATGTAAAGGAAAGTTACCTAACCTCTCAGTGTTTAGGGTAACTCTAAGAGGGAACGTTGCAGAATAGGTGCTGACCTGAATTGACAGGAATTTTCCTCCTGAAGAGTTTCCTATATTAAATAAAGTATAAGTCTGGGAGGGGGGGGGAGGCCCCAAGAGGAATGGGATGAACTTAACTATAGTTATACAGATCATTAATTAAACAGGTGTCATCCTTTTTTAAGAAAAAAAATTCTCTCCTTCTGTAAAGGAATTAAGACTTGGGATCAGGAAGACCCAAGATCAAGTCCAGCCTTAGATATTTATTTGATGTGGAACTCTAGGGACATCACCTTTCTTGGACTTAGGTTTTTTTATATCTTTAAAATGGGAATAATAATAGCACCATTTCACAGAATTGTTGTGAGGATAAAATGACTATATCTAAATATGTGTGTATGCATAATTGTACATATATGAATACATGCAAACAGATACATGTAGATATATAGATACAAATGACAGTATTTTACAAACATTAAAGGACTATAAATTTATGTCTGTGATTCTATTTTTCTTATTTCTTCTCTTTTTGTCTCCTATCATTTTTTATTTTACTTATGGGCTATTATTCTTGTCATTCTTTTATACAGCTTTGGTGGGGGGAAAACTTACCTGTGACTATCTTTGGACCTTGATTATGGATGTACCTCTAAAATGAGCAAAGATGTAATCATGTTAGATTACCCTGGAGAGCTTTGGTAACCTGATTACCAGTATTAACTCACAGGAAATTTAGCCATACTTCAATTTCTCTGGTTTGCAAAAAAAAAGGAAAATTTTTCCCAGCCTGTGATTTTCAGAGTACAAATTGTACAAACTTAACTACTTTTAACAGTAAGGTTTTCGATTTTTCTAATGCCAGGCACAAGAGGTATTTGAATTGAATTGAGTTCTGGGGACTAGCTGGTCTTACTTTCAAGACATAATTTCTGCTTTCTTCTCTATATCCCCAGCTGGCATGGCTGGTCAAGGGACAAAAGGGGTGTTAACTGATGGGTAGTCCATATGCTCCCTTGGTATCTATATGATATCAAGAGAAAGGCCCCCATCCCTATAGTAGATTTACAGGAGGACTTGGATAGGACAGGAGGATGGATAGGCATGGCTGGATTGGATTTTCCTTCACTGGAAGAAGCTCACAGATCTATCAAAGCAGCCTACTTTTCTCCCAGCTGTAAGATGTCCTCAGAAATGTTCTTTGAAACTGGCCCCCTACTCTTTCAACCAACCCTTAATAAGGAAATTGCTAGGGAATAATTTTCCTGGCCTGGGATAGTGATTTTGAGCTAGAGAAGTGATGAGGGATGGTGTAAGGAGCCTCTACACTGCTAATTTTGTACAGTTGGCCTCTCCTATCTTCTTATCCCATTACTTTAAGTAGCCAATGTATTTTAAGTAAAATTTCTAATGTGAAGGGTGACAATGCATCTAAAATTAACCCTTGAAAGGTTGCTAGGTCTTCCTGAAGCTAGATTCAGTCCTGTTGATTATGTCAAGCTGTCTTGGACAGATCCTGACAAAATTCATTGAGGTTAATTTTATTTTAATTTACATACTTGAATAGTCCCTCTAGTTTAACATGGAAATTTATCTAAATAGTATGTGCTTTAGACATCCTCAGATTAGCTAAAAATAATGTATTTGCCTTACTAACACATTCTGCTTTTAAGTGTAGTTCAAGACTGTGCTCCAAAATACTACCTAGGTTTACAGTATTGCTTCGCCATTTTTAAAAGTAAAGGTCCTCCAAATTTCCACTCATGGTAGGTCATGTAAGTGCACTAAAAGTGACTGCATGACTTTTCCCAAAGCCAGTCTAATTTTGATACTGTTAGACTTTTCTTAAATTAATGCAGAGTAGAATTTAGAATGAGAGATAAAATTCCATCAAAATGGATGAGAAGCTGAAGCCATGTAATTAATTATAATTGAAGTGGTAGCCAAGAAACTGCCATGTACCAAGAGATGAATGATATTCATTCAACAAACCCTTACCAGGCTATAGATATTTATAATGCATTGTTCTAGGCATTGGAAAAATATCTCAATATTCTAATACTTTTCACTAAAAGGAACTAAAATTTCATCAGTGTGGACACTCATTCCGCCCATGCAAATGACTGTGTCTGCACTCACAGTGCTTACGTGTTACTGGAGGAGATACAGAGATGCATATGGCAGTGGGAATGTGTGGTTGGATGTGGTTAATCTATTAGGAAAACAAGCTGCTCCCTCATAGCTGGATCCCAAATTCCTACATGCTTTCTCAATTACTTTTTTGGGAGAGGGGTGACTTTTCCCAAGTCATCACCTGACTCAAGGTCTGAATGGAGCTGGTTACTTTCTTATGAGAGCACACTGAGGAGAGAAAACTTGGCTGAAGTACCTGTATCTTAGGGAATCTCCCTTTCTTTACACACCCTCTTCTTTTACCACTTAAATTTATTTACTCATGGCTCAGATTCTTGACAAGGCCAAAACCCAGGTTCAACTTTTGCCCAGTTTAGAGAGTTTATAAAATGCAATAATCCATGGAATCCTCTCTCAGGTAACTCAGGTACTCCCAGGCAGGATAGAATCCTGAAGATTCTAAACAGAGTTGGATCTCTGTTCCTTTGTCATCTCTAGCCACCATGCCTAGCTGTTGTTGCAACTCTCTACTCCCAAATGAAGTACCTAAACTCAGTGAAGTTATAATGAATCATGTCCTTATCTCAATTAGCTTCTACACTTATTAAAACAGGAAGCATATTCAAACAGGGAAGCTTGTGGGAATGATTTGCCCTCTAAGGGGTGGAGAAAGGAATTGGGGCTGGGGGGTGGAGAGAAATCACGGCACTATCCTTTATCAGGCTTAAGCCCATTCTAGCCTTGTTCTCTCTCAGGGTTTCAACAGGTAAAGGTGAAACTACTTCCTAATTGTGGGTATCCCTCAAGACTCTCTCAGACCCTCTTCTATCCCAGTACTCTCTCCTTTGGTGAAGTCTTCTGATCTCATTTTAATTTTTAGATTTTAATTAAATTAAAGTTAAGTTTAACTTTTTACCTAGATGGCAATGAACTTCAAATCTAACATCTGTTTGTCCATGTCCGTCTAACTTCAGTCTTTCCCTTATCTCCAGACCTACATCTTCAACTGCTTGCTATATCTCTCAAACTAGATTCTCCTGTAACTTCAAATTCAAAATGAACTAATGGTCCTCTCCTTTTTCAGCTCCCTTCTGGCCTCCTGATTTCTGTTCATTGTACTACTATCTTCCTAGGAAGACTGGAAGAAGGGAGACCCATTAGAAGGGTCCTATAAAAGTCCAGAAAAGATGGCAAGGGCTTGAAATAGACTGTCATAGTGGAACTCTCAAAGCAATCTTAGGCATAACCTTATCCCTGGACCCCTACATTTCCATCATTTTTAAGTCTTATATATTTTAACTCTAACATTCCATCATTTTCTCTGCTCACAATCTATTTCAGACCCTTGTCATTTTTCCTGGACGTTTATTAGATCTAATGGTTCTCCCTTCTCTAAGCCACCCTTCACACAGCTGCCAAAATGGTCTTCCTGATAAATACATTTGATTTCATACCCTCCCTCTCCCCCATTCCCTCTCTTTCCTTTCAAAAATCTTAGTTTAATTTTAAGAGCTGTGACTCTTAATTATTTTTTAGGTAACTAGATAGTCCAGTGAATAGAATACAGAACCTGGAGTCAGGAAGATCTGAGCTCAAATCCAACCTTAGACAATAGCTATGTGACCTGGGGCTAGTCTCTTACCTCTGCCTCAGTTTTCTTATCTGTAAAATAGGGAGATTAGTACCTATCTCATAGATTTGTGAGAACCAAATGAGATAATAATTTTATAGCCCTTAGCAAGTGCCTGCTTCATAAATTCTCTTCTCCTTTCTTACTCTTATCTCTCCTACCTAAAAATGTTTCCTCAGATCTCAGATGTTTTCTGGACTACTTCATCTGACTCTGTCCTCCTTCCCAATCCTGCTTCATCTTGTGTTTATCTGCATATAAGTCCTATCCCTTCCAGGAGGCTTTAGGCCCCTTGAGAGCAGAGACTCCCTAATTTTTCATTATTATATCACTAATGCAGTACCTTGAATGTGGAAGGAACTTAATAACTATTTGTTGAATTGGATGGAAATGAATTGCTGAAGTTTCATTAAAAGTGACAGGCCAATAATCAAATTTAATATTACTGTGTAGAATTTTTAATAAATACTCTGGATATGGTATTTCTGAAAATTATAAATTGGGCTTTTTAGACCCAAGGAACCACCCTTAGCATGACAAAAATTTTAAGCCATAAAATCCCATACAAACTAGGTTGAATCATAATTACATGCAGACCTAAGTAGAAATAGGAATAACTTTAAAAACAAAAGCATGAAACTATAAGTTAACTTGGCACAATTAGGGAAGACCTCTGGGAATGGGCAAGTGAGACAAAGGCCATTGGGGATTTTCTACCCAGTGCTAATTTTCCTGTGATGTTCAGATGCCTCTGACAGTCCAGCATATTCAGTGAGTGGATGCTTGGGGACGTACTTTTGGAGAGATGTGGATTGAGCATTTCTTCAAATCAGTACCCAGCCACATTGGTGCTTATTCATGGGTTTTAATGAATAGGGAAGAAGGAGTGTGATGGAGGGAAACTTAAAGATCCCTGATTCATTGGTCTAAGGCCTTTCATTCTTTGTTTCCTAAATCAAGAGGTTGATAGGAGGTTTCTACAAACCTGAAATTTTCACATGGACCTATAGATAGTGATTTCTTTTTTAGTTCCTTGAGTTGTTGATATTCTGGTCCACATTTTAATCAAAAATTGGATAAAGGCATAGATATTTGTATGTAATTTGTGTATCCCTTGAGGCCAAGAGAGAAAGCCAATATGTTAGGCAATATATTCCTGTACCAAAAGATTATCTGATATTTTTTAAACTTACCAGCTTTGGCTGATTGGAAGACAGAATATCTGTTTCAAAGGGTAGGATAGTATTGCTGATAGTAGTGGTCCAGTCCAGGATTATGAAGCTGACCTGGAACTGTTGAATTTCCCTGAATCTCATTTTTTTCTGGCTCTTTGATAACTTTAAGAAGTCTGTTGAAATAGAATTGTGCCATTAGATAACAGCCCCACTCAGTAGAGAGCTACAGTAGCAAAGGATGTGTTGGAAATGTTTCCTTTGTTGCCCCACATGGATGATATTGCTTGTCTCCAGAGCTAAATCTCCTAGTCTCATTAAATGAGTTGCAGTCTTGTTTGGTTCTGTGAATAAACTTGTATTCTGTAATTGGGTAAAAGATCCTTCCCTCATAAAAATTTTGAGACCATAGCCATTAAGGTAATAATACTGTATATACTTTACCCTGGGTAAAATGATTTATTGGATTTGCTGATTAGCTACTGCTTCAAGTAATATCTCACCAAATATTTTAGATTCCTCTCCACTCCTCTTAGGTCGAAGAGATTATCTGTCCAAACACTATAATTTACTCTCAACAACACTGAGAGGGCACTATTATTATCCCCATTTTACAGTTGAGGAAACTGAGGCAAAAAGTGGTAAAGTGATTTTACCCCAGCTTCCTTAGCTATTCTGTGCCTAAAACTATGGAATTGAATTCAGATGTTTTATTCACTGGGCCAACTAACTGCCTGGGTTAGATGACTTGCCCCAGGTCATACAGATAGGAAGAAGTAGTACCAGAATTTGAATCCAAGTCCAGTGCTTAGATCACACCCTCTCTCCACTGCCCAAACTAATGTTAGTTGAAAGAAAGACAGCAGATCGTTATACTACTGTAAGGTGTACTCCACTTATCATCAGACAATCCTAAATAAAAGATGCCTGAATGTGTTTATTCTGTCTCTGAAATAGTGCCTCATTCTCAATTTCTCATCTGTGAAACGGCATAATAAACCTTTAACAGGGCTGTTGGAAGGAAAACTCTTTATAAACTCAGTGCAAATTTTATGGCATTTGTGGAATTTTAGGTATGAGTTGTTAGTGTCATTTGGAATAGAGTGAAGATGGAGTGGTATATTTAGATACTTTTATAAATGATTTAGACTTGATTTTTGACATTTGTTTCTGTGTCCTTATTGTAATTTTAGAAATGAAAACATTTAAGGAAAAGCAAAAATGTTGGCCTTTTACAAAGAATATTCAACGTTCAATCGAAAGTTTGCTCCTATATGTTTATCTTTTCCCAGTGTTTTAATCTTGTAGTCAGCTGCAAGAAACCCTTCAGATCTTTTGAAATAAAAAAATCTACTGTGACAGTTTTTTTTTAATTATGAAAATATATCAGGGTCTTTGTTTTAAAAGATGCAGTTTAGCACACTAGATGTTACCTGAATAAATGGTCTCTGAAGCTAAGGGTTTGAATAAATAAGTATTCTCTCTTTCTATCAGGACAATTCCATGGAAGCTGATAAAGACTGGGCCTTGGTGCTGTTTCCTTGTTCTGCATATTTGTTCCAGAAATTGTTACAAATTCTAAAGCAATACTATTACCTCAAACCTGAGCAAAATCAAACAAATGTCTTCAGAGAGTTTCATTTTAGTTTAAAGCATCCAGGTTTATAGCCAAGCCCTTTCTCTTCAAGAGAACAAAATGTCTGTTTGTGCTATAAGCTGATTACTTTTTAAAGTGCTATAACAATTTAATATTCCTTTTCTTCCCTCTTGAAGAGATTTTTGCCTTTTGAAGAAATGAAGTATCATGAGGGAGCATGCAAATACCCTTAGCTCAGGTACCAGGTAATTTGATTATTATGATTCCAAGAAAATACAGGTCACAATAGAGCTGACTTTCTGTAGTTGGGGAGAGAAAAGCAAAAAAAAAGTATAATTGAGTCTGCCTGTGACTTTAAATTGATCTATACCAATTCGGATTTAGAGGCCCAGTGATGAAGCTTGCCTCTTGCCTCATAGTAGAAAGATGATGGACTGGAGCTGCAGAATAGGACACATTTTCAAACATAGTCAATATATTGATTTATTTTGCTTTAGTGAACAAGGAGATCCTCTTTTGTAGAAGTAGGAGATATATATGGAAGAGGGGCTCAGTGGATAGAGCACAAAACCTAGTGATGGGAGGCCCTAGGTTCAAATTTGGTCTACAATTTTCACTTCCTAGCTATGTGTCCCTAGGTATGATATTTAACTACAATTGATTAGCCCTTTACTGCTCTTCTGCCTTGGAACCGATACTTAGTATAGATTCCAAGGCAGAAGTATGGGTTTAAAATCTATATATCTTTCTCTAAGGAAAAATAAAAAACATTAAGAAGGGATATAAGCCAACTGGGCAATTTTGTGTTATGAGAATGAAATAAAATAACAAAAAAGTGCAAAGTCTAAAATGCTATAAATTCCACAAAGTACTATTATAACCACATACAACTATATCTGGTTGGATGGATTTAATATATGGCTTTAGAAAATGAAGTGCATCTTTCAGAAGTTCAGTAAGTGTCTTTTCACTTTTATCAATGTGTTTTCATAAATCAACAATTACACACTTTGTTTTGACATTATATACATTTCCATTTTAATCCCACAAATGGAGAGTTCTCCCATAACAAGGTAAAAAGTTAGGTGGAATAGGAATTTCTTTTTTTTTTTTCATTTTTCATTTTCTTTTTATTTGGCTGCTATAGCCCATAGAATTTAATCATCACATACTGACCTACCTGAAAGTGTTGAATCCTTTTATTTTTATCTGGGTTTGCTCTCATACTCAAAGCCCTTCCAGAATTATGGAATCTGGAAAGGTTTATATGGTACTTGCATAGATTTTTTTTTAATTTTATAGTATTTTATTTGATCATTTCCATGCATTATTCATTAAAGACAAAGATCATTGTCTTTTCCTCCCCTCCACCCCCCGTAGCCGACGCGTGATTCCACTGGGTATCACATGTGTTCTTGATTCGAACCCATTGCCATGTTGTTAGTATTTGCATTAGAGTGTTCGTTTAGAGTCTCTCCTCTGTCATGCCCCCTCAACCGCTGTAGTCAGGCAATTGCTTTTCCTCGGTGTTTCTACACCCACAGTTTGTCCTCTGCTTATGGATAGTGTTTTTTTCTCCTAGATCCCTGCAGATTGTTCAGGGACATTACACCGCCACTAATGGAGAAGTCTATTACGTTCAATTATACCACAGTGTGTTTGTCTCTGTATACAATGTTCTCCTGGTTCTGCTCCTTTCGCTCTGCATCACTTCCTGGAGGTTGTTCCAGTCTCCATGGAATTCCTCCACTTTATTATTCCTTTTAGCACAATAATATTCCATCACCAACATATACCATAATTTGTTCAGCCATTCCCCAATTGATGGGCATCCCCTTGTTTTCCAGTTTTTGGCCACCACAAAGAGCGCAGCAATGAATATTCTTGTACAAGTCTTTTTCTCCATTATCTCTTTGGGGTACAGACCCAGCAGTGCTATGGCTGGATCAAAGGGTAGACATTCTTTTATCGCCCTTTGGGCATAGTTCCAAATTGCCCTCCAGAATGGTTGGATCAGTTCACAACTCCACCAGCAATGAATTAATGTCCCTACTTTGCCACATCCCCTCCAGCATTCATTACTTTGCATAGCTGTCATGTTAGCCAATCTGCTTGGTGTGAGGTGATACCTCAGAGTTGTTTTGATTTGCATCTCTCTGATTATAAGAGATTTAGAACACTTCTTCATGTGCTAAATTAATTCTTTATCTGAAAACTGCCTATCCATGTCCCTTGCCCATTTATCAATTGGGGAATTGGAATAGGAATTTCATTTGAAAGTGCATGAAATATTTCATATCTGCATCATTCCTATCTTTTTTCAAGTGAACAGAAATCTATCCTCTCTCCCTCTTTTGTGAAGAAAAAGAAAAGAAAATTTTTTATTCTTTTAACAAATATGCAAAGCCAAGCAAAATCAATTTGACTGTATATAAAAATCCACACGTCTCACTCTGCAACCTAAATCCATCACCTCTCTGTCATGGATCATCAGTCCTATGGAATCATGAATGACCATCACATTGATTATAGTTCTTACAGATTTCCAAGTTGTTTGTTTTTAACAGTGTCATCATGTAAATTGTTCTCCTAGTTCCACTAATTTCATCCTTCATCAGTTTATAAAAGTTCTCAAAATTCATTCTTTTTTCTCATATAAATTGTTCTGATGCATCAACTCAGTTTACCTTGCATCAGTTCACATAAATCTTTACATGTCTTTTTGAAATTGTTTATTTTCTCATTTCTTACAATAGTGATCATTCTTCATATGCCACATCACATTCAACTGCTTGTCCATTGTAAAACATCTCTTAGTTTCCAGATTTTTTGCTACCACAAAAAGAGCTGCTTTAAATATTTTTACAAAAAGAATGTTGGTCTCTTTTCAGGTTATAGGGCTAGCAGAATATGGGCAGTTAGTTAGGTGACACAGTGGATAGGGTGCCAATCCTGAAGTGAAGACTCATCTTCTGGAGTTCAGATCTGACTTCAGATACTTACTAATTGTGTGCCCCTAAACAATTCACTCAATCCTGTTTACCTCAGTTTTCCTATCTGTAAAATGAGCTGGAGAAGGAAATGGCAAACTGCTCCAGTATCTTTGATAAGAAAATCCTAAATAAACTCATGAAAAGTCAGACACAACTAAAACAACTGAACAGCAATAACTAACAGTGTATAATTGTTTTAAAAAAATTTTTAAGCAAAAAAACAAGTTACACTTGCAAGTCTCAGTCTTATCAACATTGTGAGTTCACAATTCTAACCTTATAGAATGGGCAAAAGAGTTTAGGAATGGCCTGTCAAAATAAGTTGGTATTTTATAGGAACTATAACAGTAATATTTCTTTCAATGTCATTGAATACTGGTGAAAGCCTTATATGCTAAATCTGGCCTGAACCAAGACATTAAGAATCCCAAAGGGTTGGGAGGAGCAGAGAAGGCAACTAGGTAACACAGTGAATAGAGCCAGTCCTGGAGTTGGGAGGACCTGGGTTCAAATCTGGCCTCAGATGCTTCCTAGCTGTGTGTGATTCTGGACCAAGTCACTTAGCCCCTATTTGCTCTTATGTCCTAGCTTAACACTAGGTTAGAAGGTAAGAGTAAAAAAAGGAATCCCAAGATCTCAGCATTTTTACAAAATATGTTCTCAGGCTATTCTGAATTGTAGAGTTTTTTTCAGGAATCTGTTAAGGTAATCACATAGTAAAGCTTCATTAACCTGAACACAGTAGAGAATATAAAGTCCATCTGAATCAGTGGATACAAAAAAAAAAAAACCAACACACACACACACACACACACACAAATGGCAATGTGACCATCATGTTTCCTCTTTTTATTTCATAAAACTTTGTGTGGCTGAATTTCATAGCACTTGCCAAACAAGAGAGCTGTAGAATACACTCAGAATAAGACGATCGATGGACATTTATTAAGTACCTAGATCCCTAATAAATATGTTGACCTTTGAGTACTTGCCATTATGAGCCATCATAGTATTTCTTAAAAATTTTAAATTCGTAGTTTGTAGGTTTTGAGGATTAAGGGACCTTGTGATATCTCCATATTAGAGGGCTTAAAACAATCCATCTCCTCTATCATAGACTCACAAGATTTAGAACTGGGAGGGACTTTAGAGGTACTTTATTCCAAACATACTAGCTTAAAAATGATAAACCGAGACCCAGTGAGAGGAAGCAATTTACCCAAGTTCACTCAGGTAGTAAGTAGTTGAAATAAAATTTAACCCCAGATTCCTGATTTTTAAATCTATATGCTAGGCGCTGGGATGTGTGTGTGTGTGTGTGTGTGTGTGTGTGTGTGTGCATGCACGTGTGTGTGTATTCAAATATAAAGAAATAACAATCCCCCCTCTCAAGGAGAGTAAGCATTAAGCTCCTACTATTGTGATAATAATTTATTTTGCCAACTAAATCCAGAGTCTTCCAGGCTTTTTTCTTCCATATGACACTACCTAAATATGATGCTTTCCAGAGAAGGTATAAATGATCTCTGAAAAGCCCTTTCAGACCTATGATTTACACTAGCCTTTAACATTTCAGGAGGGCTCAAAGAAAGCATTTAAGTTATGAAAAATACATCCATGTAAAAGGCTCCCCTTTGACACCATCTCCATCTTCCTCGACTCTGAGCTTCGTGAAAGAAAGAGCCTCACATTCTCTAAACTTTACATCAGATCCTTGAATTCCCATGGGACCTGTTTGTGCCAAAGTTGTTTGGTCCCTGCTTTTAGCACCAGACCAGCTACCTCCAGAGCTTCCCACCCTTTAGTGAGTAGACTATGCTGGTAACAGCTCTGAGGATTCCACTCATCCTCCTGAGATTAAGCACTGAGAGCAATTCAGGGAGCAGGAAGACTGCGGACTGCCACTGGCATGATTTCAGCCATGTCAGTTATAAAATCATTCTGTGAAATAAATCATTTTATAATATTGTTTCTTTAGGTAATGAGTTCCAACTGCTGAATGTACAACTTAAAGATGAATATTGCTATGAAAGCCACTTATTTGTACCTGGAATTCCACTCTATTGGCTAGAATCTTTTAATTCTGCATTAAGGGGATAGCACCTAACACAGATGTTTGAAAACATTGTCTTAGGTGAGAATCTTAGAGAGGGAAGTAAATATAGGTAATGGGCTTAGCCCCCTCATTTTATAGATGAGAAACTATTGTCTTCTTGTGGAATGGTGGCAACTCTGGACGGTTGAAAGCTATTCTGGGGAATGTAAACACTGGCAGGTTCTGCCTTGCTGGAAAGGCTTCAAATATGACTAGTCCAGGCAACAGATTGTGACTACTTCTGAGGATCAGTCTACTTAAGGGCAGAGAAGCTCATCACTAGGGGGCTGACCATGAGTCCTTTGGCCATAAACTATATTACTAGCTGTATGACCCTTGGCAAGTCACTCAAGCTTACGTGACTCAATTCCTCATCTGTAAAATGAACTGGAGAAGGAAATGGTAAACCACAAAACAAAGGAAACCCCAAATGACCCTCAGTCCCATATAGAGTTCTGCTGGTAAAATGATTGAAGCAGAGCAATAGAAAAGCAGAGGAGGCCATCCTTTGACTATTTTAGACCTTCTGTAAACACTGGCATAGCTGCTGGTAACTCTAAATATGTGATTCTCATCCAGGAATTGTGGACTGGGTTATATCAGTGGAACTGAATTATATCAATCTTTGCAAGAAATCAGAAGGAAAAAGGAAATTATAGATAAATGGAAGGATGGCATAACTCACAAGTTCTGAGAGAGGTGAATAAAGAAGTTGACAACATTTTTGGCTTCATCAGTATAGCAAGATCCTCTCTATATCTTCCTAACAGATTCGCTATCCCAGTCGAATTTTTTTGTCTCTTCTCAGACTTCCAATGACTCCTCTTCCTCCCATCTTCAGATGAGAATCTGGCCTCTTATTTCGCTGGGGTGGGGAGAGCAGGGAAAGGGCTCATTCACAAAGAATTCCTTCTCTCTTTATCTCACTTCACTCATGCCTTCTGCCACTATCTCTTCTTTCATAGTCTTACATGAAGAAGTGGACATAGACAGACAGGAATCCCATGCATCTGGTATTCTCCCACATATTGTCCCCTCCATCATCCCCACTAATCTTTTATTACTCCTGGTTTGCCTGACAGTTTCCCTACTGCCCACAAATATGTCCATGTCATCCCTTGTTGGAAAAAAAATCCTTACTAGATCCATTCATCCTTGCCAGTTATTGTTCCATGTCTCTCCTCTCTTTAGTGGCTAAACTCTTTGAAAAGACCATTGACAAAGTGCTTTCACTTCTTTTCCTCTTACTCTCTTCTTGAATCATTGCTATCCAAATCTTGACCTCATCATTCAACTGAAATTACTCTCTCCAAAGTTGCCAGTGATCTCTGATTGCCAAGTCAGTTGGTGTTTTCTCAATCTTTATTCTCCCTGACTTCTGCAGCCCTCATCAATCACTTTTCTCCTTCATATTCTCTTCTCTCCAAGTTTCCATGACATTTCTCTTGTCAGTTCTCCTCATGCCTGCCTGATCATTCTCCTCCTGGATCTTTATCCAGGCCACATTCATTAATGGTGGATGTTCCTCGGGGTTCTGTCCTGGGCTTCTTCTCTTCTTCCATATTGTTTTGCTTCATTTGTTTCATCAGCTTCCATGGGTTCAGTTGCCCTTTCTTCGCTGGTACTTTCACTGCTTATCCAGATCTGCTTATCCAGCCCTAATCTCTATCCTCACACCTACAAATGCCTCTTGGATATCTTGAACTGGATGTCCTATGTTGGTTGTCTCTCGAACTGAGGATGACGATTGTCTTTGTGTGTTTTTGTGCACAAAGACACTTGTGCATGAAGATTTAAGTGGAAAAGTCGATTCACAGAGACAGTCCCACTCTCTCGGCGTTGGAAGCCTGGATCCATTGGCACAAAAAGTCGTTACCCTAGAGGCTTCCGGATGTCCTATAGATATCTTCAAATGAGCATATTTAAGATATGAAAATTTGAACTTATTACCCTTTTCCCCTGAAGCCCTCCCTTAATTTTCCTATTTCTGTTAAAGATACCACCATTCTCTTAGTCAACCAGGTTCAAAATATTTGTGTTATCCTCAACTCCGCATTCTCCTTCTTCCCTCCTTCCATCCTGCCCTGATCTGAACAGTTGCTAAACCTTGTCATTTCTGTCTTCATAATATCTCTTGGATATGTACCCTCTTCTCCTCTGATACTGCTACTATGCTTGTCCAGGCCATCTGGATTATTGCAAAATCCTTATGTTTGGACTCACTACCTCAGGATTCTTCCTGCTCTCACCTGATCTCCACTTGACTATCAAACTGCTCTTCTGAAAATTCAGATCTGACCATGTTAACACCACTGGCTCCCTATTACCTCCAGGATCAAATATAAAATCCTCTATTTTCATAGCATAGACCCGTCCTACCTTTCCAATCTTCTAATCTCAAATACACTTGTATATACAAATACACACACACACACACACACACACACACACACACACACACACACACACACGGAGTGATCCAGTGACAATGGCCTTCTTGTTGTTACTTGCACATCACACTTTTTTTTTTAAACCCTTACCTTCCGACTTGGAGTCAATACTGTGTATTGGCTCCAAGGCAGAAGAGTGGTAAGGGCTAGGCATGGGGGTCAAGTGACTTGCCCAGGGTCACACAGCTGGGAAGTGTCTGAGGCCAGATTTGAACCTAGGACCTCCCTTCTTTAGGCCTGGCTCTCAATCCACTGAGCTACCCAGCTGCCCCCTACATCACACCCTTATCTCCTGACTTGGGGTATTTTTACTTGCTGTTTCCATACCTAGAATTCTCTTCCCCTTCAATTATACCTACTGACTTCCATCAAGACTCAGCTAAAGTCCTACTTTCCACAAGATGTTTGAAATCCATCTTAATTTGAGTGCCTTTTCTCTAGTGGTTATTTTCAGTTTATACTGACAATGTACAGTTTGTATATAGTTGTAATGTTGTCTCTCACATCAGACTGAGTTCCTTGAGAGTAGGAACTGTCTTTTGCCTCTCTTTGTAAACTCAATACTTATCACAGAGCCTGGCACATATTAGCTGTTGAATAAATCCTTGATTGACTATCTACTATGCCATATGAAGACCATATTGCTATTAAGTATTGGAGCCAGAATTTGAACTCCAACCCCCTGACTCTAAGCCCAGTGTTTTTCCTAACGTCTTTTGCTTTCCTTTGTACTTCCAGCACTTAGTACAGTGCTTGGAACATGCTAGTCCCTTGACAAATGCTTGACTTGGATAAAGAATGCCTAGTATCTGAGGTAGAACTAGGGCATCATTATATTTTTCTTTGGACAGATGCTGTAAATTTTGAATTCTTAAGCCATTTTGTGTCATGGATTGTTCTTTGGCAGTCTGGTAAACCCTATAGACCAGTGATGGTGAACCTTTTAGAGATGAGTGCCCAAACTGCAACCCTCATGATGCATGGGCACTGCCTTACCCCAGATAGGGGAAGGAGGAAGTGCTTCTGTTGGACTGCTGGGCAGAGGAGTAGATGATGTGAAACACGTCTTCAGATATGCATGGAGAAGGGGAGGGGTTGCAGTCTCCTCTGGCACATGTGCCATAGGTTCCCCAACATGGCTATATCCTCTTTCTTAGGATAATATTTCTAAGTCAATACATTAAAATTCACAGGTTTACAAAGGAAATCAATTTCATTGAAATGCAATAATAAAAATATCTTAAAATGCAAGCCATGGAACATAAGTTAAATCCTGATATAAATAGACAGTGAGCTTAACCTAGAATTAGGTAGGTAGAAGAGATTTGACTACTCGAGAGAAAGGTCTTAGAATCTGAAAAAAACAATTGCCTTAGATTTTTTTATATACTTGTCTACACATCTTGTCTCATGATAGAATGTAATCTCCCTGAAAACTGTGACCATTTCATTTTTGTCTTTCTGTTCTTGGCACATTTACTGCTATTCCTTTGTTCATTTGTGTCTGGCTTTATGTGATCCCATAGAATGTCCATGAGAGCTTGCCATTTTCCTTATCCAGTATGGTCCCATTTTACAGATAAGGACCTGAGACAAAGAGAGGTTAAGTGGCTTGCCCAGAGGCACATAGTAAGCATCTAAGGCTGTGTTTAAACTCAGATCTTCCTAACTGCAGTCTCTGTGCTATATCCACTGCACCTGCTTATTCATTGATTTTTCTCAATTTACATTCTATTAAGCCATTTCAGATCCTTTCAGAGTACAGCTTTGGGGGGGGGCGGGGGGGGGGAATGGAATTTTTTTTACATAATTTAATGAACAAACTAAAATTATATATTGCCGTTCCTTTTTAACATGTGCATAAGAAAACTTTTTGAAGTCCCTTTGATAGATGTTATAGAAACTGTTACTTGTGATATTTCAAATAAAGCAACAAAGCACCCATTGTAAGCATTAGTCCTACATGTCATCTGTCTCATTCTAAATTATGTGATTGATTCCTAAACTCCTTTCATGCTCCCCTTACTTATACATATCTATTTAGTTCCTGATAAAACATGGAATGCCTTTGACTGTATTACTTGGGTTTCTGCTTGTATGAAATAGAAAAGATTAATTTTTAACTTGTACCTTTTAAGTATTTATCTTGATAAAAGAATTCCATTTCCTCTCTTTCAAAAGAACACACTGGACTTAAATCAAAAAGTAATATTAAAGTGCTAGGCAGCTTTCAGAGATGGTTTTCGATAGCTTTGAAGAGCTTCGTGATTTTCGGTAAATTCTGAGGATTGCTCCTGGCCATCATCTTAAGAATTCAAGGACTCTTTCTGAGAACACATTTTCAAGTTGTCCCAAAGTAAACACGTACCTATTTGCTGAACTCTAATAATGAGGGAGTTTAGTGTGAAATTTCTGACATTATGTTGAGGGACAGCACTTAAGGTCTATCACTGTTGATTCTGGTATAAAGGTAAGATTTCCTAATAGGCCACTCTGCTTCCCACCCAAACAGCTGAAATCCATTTTGAGGGCCTTCAGGACAGAAATTAGAGATTTGCCAATCAGCTTCAATCTCACTCTGCTCCAAGACCCTCCTTTGTACTTCAAATTGGGCTCCCAAAAGCTCCCAGGTTACTGGAAGTTGGGGAGGGAAATGTGACAAAAGACTGAGGAATCCCTGATAAGCCATAAACAGAGGCTGAGAAAGGTTTGGTGATTTGCCAAAGGTCAGGGAGAGCTAGCAAGTCCAGGAGCTCTACTCAAACTCAAGTCTTTATGATCCCAAGCCCAGCACTTTTTCCTCTATGTCTCCCAGCTATCTTACATCACTCATTTCATTTCCCCATTTGTCCTATTGGAGACTCATGTTTTAGAGTTATCCTTAGAATTCTATGGAATAAATGTGGCAGGAGAAAAATAGTCTAGTATTAATTTCTTTCTAAGTCTATGTAGTACAGTGATTGTTCACATCTATTTCTGTTTCAAAATACCTCATTTTATTGGGCTTTTTACAAATTGAAGATCTGTGGCAACCCTGTGTTGAGCAAGTCTGTTGGCACCATCTTTCAACAATGGGCTCACACTGTGTCCCTGTGTCACATTTTGGTGATTCTTGAGATATTTCAGACTTTTTCTTTATTATTATTTGTATTATAGTGATCTGTGATCAGTGATCTTTGATGTTGCTTTTTGTTTTGGGACACCATGAACTGTGCCCATATAAGGGCACCACAAACGATAACTGCATATGATTGCAAACTGAAGAGAGAAATGCCGTGTGTGTTCCAACTGCTCCACTGACTAGCTGTTCCCCTGTCTCTCTCCCATTCCTCAAGCCTCCCTATAGCTATATGACCCTGGGCAAGTCACATATGCCAATTGCTAGCCCTTACCACTCTTCTGCCTTAGAACTAATACTTAATTTTGATTCTAAGATGGAAGGTAAGGGTTTAAAATAAATAAACACAAAATTTAAACATCTCCTCATATGGTCACTTAGTCTTCTTCCCCGTGCCTCAAAGAAGGTCCTCTGCTGTCTGGATGTTAATTCCACACTTAAAAATCTCTGATGCTCATCTCCTTCATAAACCTACTACTGCTCCCCACATTTTTATAGTCAAAAAGCTTTTCTGGATGTCTTACCTAAATATAGATTCTCCTCCATTTTCCTTTTCTGACAGAATCACAGAATTTCAGATGTCTAAGGGACCTCAGAGACCTTCTAGTCCCCACTCCCCACACTTGATGAGTAATCCCCTCTGGAACATGAGAGGCAGTGTGGTATAGTGGATTGGGTGTCTCACAAGACATCATTAAGATGTGGTTCAGATCCCACTTCAGAGAGTTAATAGCTTTAGGATCTGGATTTCTCTGTGTTTCAGTTTCCTCATTTGTAAAATGGGGGAGCAGGCTGGGGTGTTGGACTTAGTGGATTCTAAGCCACCTTCTAGCTCTAAATCTATGACCCCATTATCCCTGACAAAATACTTGTCGAACCTACCCTTAATGTCCTCCAATTTAGAGGTAATCACTACCTGCCAAAACAACGCATTCCTTTTTTGGATAGCTGTAATTATTCTAAAATTGTTTCTTAAAAGCCACACAGTGTCCCTCATTCTGTTTAGGGACAGAACAAGTCCTATCCCTGAAAATGGCATTTCACATCCTTGAAAACAATTGTCAAAAACTAGAAGACACTTACCATTACCTCCCCTTATTCTTATTTTCTTCAGCTAAACTATCTCCATTTCATTCAATCAATCAGTGTTTGTGGAGTGGATGATCTCTGGTTCTCTGAATGGCCTGGCTTCCATCTTTCCTCTAGGCTGCTCTTGTTTTTTGACATCTGTCCTTGGTAGAATCAAGATTGTATCAAATGGGGGGGGGGATGTCCAGATAGTTGTCATTTCTCTGGATTATTTCACCCTCCTTGTTTTTATCCTCCCACGAGCTTTAGGAAGTCATTCCCTTGGCTCACTGTCCACCAGACCTGCCTTCCTAAGCCGGATTAGGCATTCTGCATTCAACAGAGTTTTGACAATGCCCATTACTGTGAGTCCCATTTACCTTAAATCCTTAAGACCCTATAGAACAAGTGCCGAGTGAATTGGGTTTGAGCTCAGTGATAATGTCATGGAAAGTGTAGTTGTGCACACGTTCTCGGACACTCTTCTCGACATGTGGATATTTCTTGGCTGAATGGGTTTCAAGGTCACAAAGCAGCGTATTCACTGGGATCACTGGATTTGCCAGGATTTTCGCTAGTCAGAAATATGGGCGGGCAGGGCACCATGGTAGGCATTCATTGCCGAACGTGGGATTAATTTTCCAAGGCAAAAATACATGGAATTGTCTGAGCAACAAGCTGTTCTTTGGGGAGAGCAGGAAGCTTTGTCATACGACAATAGCCTTGTATTGCTCATTAACAAACAGAGCAGATTCACGTGAGCCTTTACATTCAAGCCCTCCAACATGAGAACATTCTCCTCAGCTCTGCAGCTGGGTTGTGGGATCTTTTCTTTTCCTTTATTTTGTACCCCCCTCCTCCTTTTATGAAGCTGCTTCTGGTCTTTGTTCTTATAGAAGGGATCTTAAGCCTTCCTTGGGAAAAGAGGGATATGGGTGATGAAAATAGGTGCCCTTTCCCACTGCCCCCCCCCCCCCCATACTCTCTGTTCATCTGAATTGAAACCTTGTCAGCGTCCTCACCACATGGAATGTTTGGCACTGAGGTTGATATTGAAGTCCAGGGTATTTGAGTTTTGTGAAATTTAACTTGGCCTAAGTGGCATCCAGGAAGTCAAATTTGAGATTATTTTAGGAGAGGAAACTTTTCAGCGATCTCTCATAGCAGATGCTTATGTAGGGACAAAGAGATGCTCAGGTAACATTTAGGTTGGGTGTAGGTTCATGTCTTTGGCAAGCTGCATTGACCTTTTGCCCAAGTTACACAAGGCTAGGTTTTTGCTTTGCTTTGTTTTTCTAAAGGCAGAGGCTGAGGATAATGATTCCTTTATCAGCAACTGTCAGCCAAATATTCTAAAAGTTGAGAAATTAATGTTGAGGTGAGAGAAAGTGCTTCACAGAACTCTCAGACATGGCAAATCATCCAATAACCGCCTATGAACCGGAATTGTAAAAGCTGTTTCTGATGCAGGGTGTCCCAGAGTCTTGGTGCAACTCTAAGAGTTGCTTAAAGCCACCAAGATTTTTGAGATGGCCTGCATATTGGTACAGGAAAGTGTAAGGCTGAAAAACCAAAAAAGATCTATAAGAACATCTAGTTCAACCTTTTCATTTCATGGATGAGGAAAGTGAAGCCCAGAGAGATTAAGGATTTTGCTCAGGGTCAAAGAGTTAGTGACAGTCAAGATCCGAATCCATATCCTCTGACCCCAGTCATCTACAGTCTGATGAAGGCATCTGATGCCACTTACATAACACCTCTCACCTTTGTCCCCTTGTTCCAATTTCCTTTAAGACTTAAATAGGATGATTACACCAGCCTGCTAGCCTGATGCCCAACTAGTCTCCTTATGGATCCATCAAGCCCAGTCCATCCTTCACTCAGAAATCTTCAGTGACTCCTTTCATGGATAAACCCACTTTCCTTTCTAAGATTCTCTCACACTGCCCTTCTCCTACATGCTCTAAACTGTAGCCACTCTAAAGTACTCACCACTTCCCACACACTCCAGCCACTTCCCCTTGCCTTTTTCCAAACTTGTTCTCCATTTTCATTCAACTGTGGAATTCTTACCCAGCTTTCAAATCACCATGCTCATGACACCATCTCTAAGAAGTCTTTCCTGATTCCTCCTATTAATTATGATTTTGTCCTCCCCACATCAGGGTCTGAGAGTAATATATTTTTACTCTAATGCATTTATACAGTAGCATTGTATCTTGGAAGGCAGTGTGGTACCAGTGAATAGAGAATTAGCTTCAGGTCCTTAAGCTGTTTTTCAGTCTTAGGTGACTTGGCATGTTCCTATTTGAAGTTATCTTGGCAAAGATACTAGAGCAGTTTGCTATTTCCTTCTCCAACTCATTTTACAGATAAAGAAACTGAGGCAAACAGGTTTAAGTGACTTGTCCAGGGTCACATAGCTAGTAAGTGTCTGAGGCCAGATCTGAATTCAGAAAGATGAGTCTTCCGGACTCCAGGTCTAGTACTCTATCCACTCAGTCACCTCACTATCCCAGGTCATTAAAACTTGCATTTTAAACCCTTATCTTTTGTATATTCCTGGGACAAACACTTCATCTCTCTCAGCCTCAGTTTCTTCAACTGTAAAATGGTAATAATAACACCTGCCTCATAGAGTTGTAGTAAGGATCAAATAAGATATTATATGTAAAGTCCTTTGCAAACCTTTAAGGACTCTATGAAATGTTAGTTATTATTTATTGTTTTATTATTTTATAGTATCTGCATCTTCTTCTCCTTTTAGACTTTTAAGTACATAGAAACAGAGACATTGCCTCATGTAAAACACCTTGCCCCATCCCCAGCACCACACACAGTGCTCTGTGCCCAAGAAGTACTTAATATATGTTGGTCAGAGTTGAATTTAAAAACTGTTCCGTTTTCCTGGGCTTGATTCCCCAAAGAGTCTGAACGATGTGCTCAAAATATAGGAACAAACCTTTCTTAGTGTAACAGTGAAAATAAAGAGGACTGGGGCACAAATTTCTGAGCATGATCAGTTTATTAGTAAAGCATAACTTTGCCACTAAAGCATGTCTGACCTTCCTCAGTGAAGCTAAGGTCCCAAAGGAAAGGGACAGTTCCCTTTATAGCTTTGGGGAGTCCAAAACCAAGAGCATAATTTTGTAGGCAGGGAACAAGTTATGACTGATTAAAAGAGTTCAACATCATGAGTGGTGAAATCAGTTATTATTGGTTACATGGCTGAGGCATGAGGCACAACATGATTGGTTGGGAATTTGGGAAAAGGAGCTAGCAACAACCCCCCTTCTTCCCTCCGGTGACGCAGAAGTGTTTGTTGTTTGAGTCCACCTGCAAGATTTGAGATAGTGGATCAGACTTCTTTAGATAACACACCAGACATCCTTGAAGGATAGCTTGGTATATAAAGATACTAGACCAGACTCCCCGGTGTCCTCCCACATCTCTCAAGGATAACAGACTTCTGTGAGGCCAGGCTAGAACAGTGATTAACAGGACTGGATTTCTGAACTTAACTCTTTACAGACTAAAGAACCATGACTTGGGCAGAAATAGGACAAGATCAATTAATCATAAATAGAATTATTTTTTTAAAACCATAAATAGAATTATTTTTTTAAAAACCACATAGAATCAATCTGATCATTTCATCAGAAAGAATTAAACTAGTAGCTTAGGGGAAGTCAGAGCTATCTAAGCTCGTTGTTTCAGCAACCAAGGAAAAAAATTTCAAAGTTGACGCATCAGCAAGACTTTTGCTTGCTTTGAATTCCTTGCAGTGGATTCTTGGTCTGATGTCAGAGGACTAGTCTATCTAAATTCAGATAGGCTGACAATTGAAAAAAAATTTAATTGGCCACTAAGAGATAAATGTTTTGTTCAGAGTAATTACTGAAGACTTCCCATAAAGGCATGAGGAAGGGAGGGTGTTCTGATATACAATGAACATCCATGTCAGTAAATGGTAGATCCTTGGGGTATTGAATTACTTTGTTGGATGAATTCATAGTAGTTGAGGATATAAGATGTGAATCTGATTCTGAAATGCTGAGTCAGTCTGTCTATGGTTCTGAGCTGGTGTGCCATGTTTTCGTTAATTGGATACTGTCTGTTATTCCACCAACAGGCAAAGAGACAGCTGCAATGAAAGCTGACCTCCTGAGAGCCAGGAATATGAAAAGGTATATTAACCAGCTGACTGTGGCCAAGAAACAATGTGAGAAGAGAATTCGACTTCTGGGAGGTCCTAATTATGATCAGCAAGAAGATGGAGCCTCAGATGAGGGAGATGGGCCTCAGAGCCAGAAGGTAAAACTTTTATTGGTCCCAATTTTCATGTGTGTCCCCTTTCAATTTCAGGTAGAGCTATACAGAACATAATATCCTTTAGATGTGTAATCATTGGCATAGAACACACACCAGAAGTTCCAGGGCCCCACATTTCCACACTTCTTTGATCCAACTGGTGACATTGACTGGCTTCTCTCATTTCTGTTGAAGTAGCTGGTATGTAGAAGTTTTCCCTTCCATATCCTTCTTTGTGGACCACCTATGTCCTCAAGCAACTCTTATATTGCAGAGGAGGCCTCCAGTGGAAATAGATTGACTCTAATAGATAAGAGCCAATTTCTTTTCTTTTTTTATTTTATTTTATTTTATTTTATTAGTTAATTTAGAATATTTTTTCCTTGGTTACAAGAATCATGTGCTTTCCTTCCCTCTTCTCCCATCCCCTCCCCTAGCCATCATGCAATTCTACTGGGTTTTATATGTGTCATTGATCAAGACCTATTTCCATATTATTGATATTTGCATTAGGTTGCTCGTTTAGAATCTACATCCCCAATCAGATCCCCATCGACCCATGTGATCGAGCAGTTGTTTTCCTTCTGTGTTTCTGCTCCCACAGTTCTTCCTCTGGATGTGGACAGTGTTCTTTCTCATAAGTCCCTCAGAATTGTCCTGGATCATTGCATTACTGCTAGTAGAGAAGTCCATTACAATTGATTGTACCACAGTGTATCAAACTCTGTGTACAATGTTCTCCTGGTTCTGCAAAAGCCAATTTCTTGAGAGCCAAGAATATTAAAAGGCATAATAACTACCCTTTTGTGAAAACCAGTAGGAAAAGAAGAAGGGGGTTCATTTCAAATGTCTAGATTTGAGGCTGAAAATGACAATTTTAGACCACTGGGGCCATGCAACCTAATTCTATATAGGTAACCTCAGAGACAGGATGTCCACCTTCTTATCTAGCTGTTATTTGTCCAAAGTCAAGTTATATGATCCATGGGCAGAAGAGTCCACTAAAAGATGCTTGAGTATGTTTCTGTCATTCTTCTTTTGGAGGGATGGGGCAAGGTCATCCTTAATTTTGTTGTGTCTTAGACTGCTTTAGTTATCAATTGAAGTCTATGGGCTACTTCTCAGAGTAATGTTTTTAAATAAATAGAATGCAGTATGTAAAATTACAAAGGAAACAAATCATATTAAAATAGTTATCAAAATATTTAAAAATATTCCTCTAAGGTAAATGGAAAAAACAAAGAAGCTATTTGGGGTTTATTTGTTTTCTTGAGGACAATAGAGAATTTCAGCATTTTTAGGTCAGGGACTATCTTTGTTTTTGTCTTTATATTCCTAACACCACCTATTACAATGTGTTCCACTTTGTAGATACTTAATTAATGTTTGCTGAATGACTCATTGTTGTTGATGTGGCATTGTTTATGGAGCATAGTAGATAGAGAACTGGACCTGGAGACTGGAAGACCTCAGTAAATCCAGCTTAAGACACTTATTAGCTTGTGACCATGGTGTAAGGGGTAAAAATTATGGTTGGACTGAATATTTAAGAGTATGGTCTGCAGGAATTTAATTTCTAAATTCCAATGAATTACTCAAGTCAGAATGACTTTTATGGAAGTTTAGTTTATTTACAATTAGAGAGAAAGAAAAGTAAGGAAAACGAGAGAGAGAGAGAGAGAGAGAGAGAGAGAGAGAGAGACAGAGAGAGAGAGAGAGAGAGACAGAGAGAGAGAGAGAGATACACACACTATGACTGGTCTTTGAACCTGGCAGGACTTCAGAGGCCCCAGCAAGGGGGGGGCCCAGAGGATTAATTAAACAAGGCTTCCAGCCACAAGGCCTCCTCCAAGACGAGGGGCTTCTCTAGAGGCTGGTGCCTCCAGAAAAGCCAAGGAAAGGGAGTCAACCCTTTTCACTCACCATGTGTCAGTCCAAAGGGAAACAGTCTGAGATCTCAAACCCCAGCTCCTCCAAGTTCAAAGGCGAAGACCCTCCTTCACAGGAAGTTACCGCCAAATTTAAAGACCATTCTTTGCATCACTTTCTGTGCCCTTGGCCCACCTTTGCATGTTCCAATGGCAGCTTTAACTTTGCTTTGGATTTCCCAGGGAGAAGTCAGTTGTTTCCGATTGTCACTTGCTAGCACACATGGGTCATAGACCTTCCCCCCACCACTTAATCCTTAAGTGGGGGTATATATATTCCTGATGGCTAAAATTTAAAGAATAAGTAGGGTGGAGTTAATCCCATCTTCACATTGGACAAGTAACTTAACTACTGTTTGCCCAAGTTTCTTCAAGGATACAAAAAGGATGATAATAGCATCCACCTCTCAGGGTTGTTGGGACAACCAAATGAGATAATAATATTTTTAAAATGCTTATTAGTGTCTGACACATAGTAGTTCCTATAGAAATTTTTCCCATCCTTTTCCTCTTCATCTCTTGTCCCTTGGTTTTTCTTTCCCAAGAAGACTAACAAAGCTAGTGTTGCAGGTTCCATTTTGGGGTAATTTACTATTGAAAAGGTCAAGATATAAATCAATTGCTTTAGGGGCAGAAATGAAAAGGGTTTGGAGCCTGCGATGGTAGACAGAACATCTAGGCAGAGCTCTTAATCTGCTTACACTTGACCTATTTGGCCCATGTGGTTCTTCATTTGAGAACTCAGAGTCATGTGATGCAAGTTCACAGAGTCACCCTGAAAATATTTTTGTGTGTTGAGAAACAGAAGTAGTTTAGTTAAAAAGAAAATAAAAAAGTATGTTCCTAAAGTCCTGGTTTTAAGAAGCTTCTTCATTACCTGGTGCCATATTGAATTGAGGAGAAGTAGAGGAGACAGATGAGGATGCTCTCAAAGTCACCTTGATGATGAGAGCAGACAGTGGGCAGTTAGGGATTGTAATAGGAACATGACCCACATGCTCTGAAATCTTGTGTTTCTCACCAATGAGCACTAGTTAAACATCGACTGAAAATTTGTAGTTTCAACATTAGTCAATCTTGAATTGCAGATTGATCAGTTCCTCATTCTGTAACATCCATCACCTGTACTGGATTTGTAAAGTTCTACACTGGGCATCAGCTTTCTGACTAATGTTTTATTAATTACTCCTGTTATTCCTTATTTACTTTAGTTTTGAACTAGTTGACATAACTAATTACAGAGTGGTCCTCCTCCAATGTACTGCATCCCCCTCCCTGCTCCCATCATTGAAGAGAACATTCCAGAAGGGTAGCAACTCCTCTCCCATTTTGACAGATGATGACAAAGTGAACAATGGGAGAACATGGGACCTGCACACTAAGGGCTCTGTTTTCCAGAAGAATCCCCCAACCCTATGACATAGGTGTCAAACCCCAAATCACCTGAATTTGTCCGTGCCCATTTCCAGGGTTTGGGGGAAAGGTAAAGATTTCTCTGTAAGCTTCCAGACCTTGGAGAAATATGCAAACCCTGATCCCCACCTTGGGCTGCTACTCCACTACCTATTGAGCTATTCCATCAGGGCTACTCTATCACCCCCAGAGTTGCTACTCCATCAGTCCAGGGCTAATGGAGCCACTACTCTGCATGCACCTGGAGAGCTGCTATTCCATTAGCTCCAGAGAGGCTACTATACTAATCCGTCAGCCCAAAGGCTGCCTGATTAGCCCTCAGACTATTTCACCAGCTATTAGGCTGCCATACTACTTTAAACTTCTTCTTCAAATAAAATTCTTTTCTTAGGTCTGGATTGAATGAAGTTTGAGCTTCCCATTCTTAGGGCCAGACCCTGCTACAAACTTCGGTGTGTTTCTCTCACAACACTGACAGTTATTTTTTTTTTCATATGCTGTCACTAATTGAACCTGGAGGTCAATACAATCCTTGTTTTCACTTTTCCTATATTTGGAGTTTTTCCTTAATTATTTTAAATTGTATTTATTAAGTTCTTCAATAAACATACCACAAATATTTCCCTATTTAAATTTAACTAGAAGAAAGCCCTTTCAGAATTGTAAACTCATTTTGGCTAGACAGGATATCTTGACTTGAGGTAGAAAATCACATACCAACATTATCTAGAGACCACTATGGTTCACTGGTTAAAAGCACTGAGGCTGGAGTCAGGAAGACCTGAGTTCAAATCTGGCCTCAGATACTTAGTAGCTAGCTAGCTTTTTGATCTTGAGCAAGTCACTTAACTTCTGTATGCCCAGGAGACAGCTGGGCAGGTTAATAGATTAGAATGCTGGGCTTGGAATCAGAAGGACCTGAGTTCAAATGTGATCTCAGACACTTCCCAGCTATTTGACCCTGGGTAAGTCACCTAACTTCTGATTGCCTGACAAAGGAATCCACTGGTGAAGGAAATAGCAAACCACTCCAGTATCTTTGCTAAGAAAACCTTATGGAAAGCTATGATCCAACATAGAGTTGAGCACAATTGAACAACAATAACATTTTAAAAATTAATTTTGTTAAATATTTTCCAGTTAAATTTTAATCTGGTTTAGGCTACACCTAGTAGTGTTGTGGGAAGCACACAGCCCATTGGTTACATATGTGACCTTCTAGACTAAATAATGGAATCATGGATTTAGAGTTGGAAGGCACTTGAGGTCATTTGTGATCTTTAAAGTTTATTCTAGTTTGAAATCAATGATCCTTTGGTCTAGTCTATCGCCTCCTCTGAAAGATGAAGAAACTGAGGTCTAGGAAAGGGGCATAGTTTGCCTGGAGTCACTCAGATAATTGTAACCCAAGGTCTCTGGCTCTATATCCTGGACTCTCTTTCCACTATAACCCATTGCCATTGTTTTACATTTCATCCATAGAAAGCCATTTTTTAAAAATAAAGGACAATAGCCTGGACTCCTTTTCTCAGGCCAGTTATGTACCTAGCTCTTTGAGAGAGACTCCATGATCAAAAGCCAAGAAGAATTGGGATTTCGTCCCACCTCTGAGTCATTCTGTGTTGCCCTGAGCCAGTTACTTGATCTCATAATGTCTAAGGCTCCTCTCTGAGTTGCAGAGAAGGTGCTGGTCTGCATTTGTAGAAGCAATTTCCTCACATGGATATCCCCCAAGCCAATGAAATCACAGGTCCAGTCACTATGTCTTAGCTCTTCTTTGCTGAACACAAGAAGCCTTAGGCAAACAGTGTAGATGAATCAGTCACTCATTGTAGACTCAGTGCTACAACTAAAATAATAATTCAGGCACTTGATTTTGCCTGAAGGGGTTCATCAGTTGACTATAACAGACAACACATTCCAAGGCATGGTATAGTAGAAATTCACTGGCCTAGCAAACAGAAATGCTGGGTTCTAGTTCTCTTTCCCCCCTAAATAGTGATATGAACTTAGGCAAGTCATTTCCCCTTATTTGTTCAGGGAGGATTTGGGCAAAGTTCCTTCTTGAGTTCCCTTCTAGCTCTAAAAGTTCTCTGATTCTTTTCTGCTCTTCCAGAGTGGGAGTTTTACTGTGTAAGTTAAAAAAATGTCATTAGCAAATGTTTGGCATCTAATAGGATGACTCACACCTTTACTGAGAGCCATAAAAATACAGTGTGTGCTCTCTGGGAGTTTTTAAGTTCATAGAGTTTAAAAAAGGGATGACATTCTGTACAAACACAAACCCTCTTAATACAACTGAGGCTTGTTGGGAGTTAATTATCTTTAATAAATATACAAATAAAATAATAAAAATAAACCTTAGAAAGTCTTACCTGCTTTTAACCTAGCCTCCTCAATCCTTTGGTCCCTAATAACATGAATTGAACGCTTCTTTTTTTAGAATAATATTTTAGCTAAGTAGAAATCCAGAAAAGAGATCCAAAAGTCCAGGTCCTATCCAAAAATAACTCCCTCTTCTGAAGAAAAAAAGTGAGATGTGTACAATGAAATGCCATTTCTGGGTGATGTAGGTGAGTCCTACAAGACATGAAAACAGACCTGTTTTAGTGTTAAATGGGAAGAGCAGCTCAAACTCCGAGTCTCCTGGTGTAGCCTGGGATGATTTCCTTGAAGTTTTTAATCTGACTGCTGGCCATTGCATTCTTTTCAGCTTTTCTCTTTGTCACTTAATGAACATTTTCCAGTTAAGATGTTTGATAAAGACAGAGAGTTAGGCTTGATGATGGAAGGGTTCAAATGTCTAGAGCATATTCAGATTTCCAAAGCAAAGACAAAACATTAGTATCGATATGAATGATGGCAATTGAATGTGTTGCATGGCCAAGTTTGTGAACTTCATGATTGCTAGGCTCCAGTTTAAAGGGAAATTCCATAATATCTGTGAAATTCCATGACCCATGCTTTTAGTTGCATGACTGTCACTTGGATAGACTCATGCCTAGTTGACTAAGTTCCCAACAACCTTATTTCTTCCAGGAGAGAATGTAAGATCCTTAAAGGAATAGGGTTTCATTTTTGCCTTCCATCTCTAGCACCCAGGACAGTGCCTAGTGCTTCAGAGAAAATAAATGTTTGTTGATTGATTGCAGTTCAGCTTAAACATTAATTAAAAATCTATCATGTACAGAGCACTGAGCTGCTGCTTATTTAGTGAGATAGAAAATTTAAGTGAAACATTGTCCATGGCTTTGTGGAGTTTTCATTATAGGAAGGGGATAAGGTACATACAGTTAACCATACTTCAAGAGTTCAATGATTCCATGTTGATTGAGTGCATCAAGTGGTGCAATTCAAAAGCTATTGATATTTCTTCATCCTATCAGACTCTTTTTCTCTCATAAATCCTCCATGGAAAATCCGATCCATTCTATTTGATAGAGGCTTTCCTGAGATCTTTTCCATTTCATAGATGTCAATAGAGCACCCAAATTGTCCATTTGTCATCTCTGTATATTGTTGATAATTATTGTTCTATAAATGCAGTAGAGAGGTACTATGCAAAGCATTGTACTATGTTAGGCCTCAAGGGGGAAAAGTCTGACCAGAGAGGGCTTCCTGGAAGATATTACTTTAAATTATAAGTATGAATTCAGTAGGAGAGGAAAGCATAACTAGATGAGTAGCAAAATGTATGTTTAATGAGTAGTCTAATTTGACTGGCGCATAGATTGAGTAAAGAGAGTAGCATGAAATAAGACATATACAGGTACCATATTGTAGAAGAACTTGAATGCAAGGTAAAGGAAAAATGACTCAATAAAAAACATTGATTAAATGTTAATTCTATGTCAATCACTGTGCTGGGGATACAAATAGAAAAGTGAAACAGTATTTGCCCTCAAGCTCATTCCATTAGAGGAAAGGGAATATTGTTCTTCAGTGGAAAGTGGAGCCAGGCCATGGAGGAGTCAATTGACATTCCCTTTCCATTAACAATGATTTGATTGTGGTTCCTAGAAGTTGATATGGTAAGTAGTGGGGGGAAGTGGAGATGGTCTATGTAAGGTAGCAGTGAGAAGGGCAAGAAGACAGCTGGAGTGGTTGGCTAGAATGGGACAGTATGGTCTAGAGCAATGACAGAGAAACTCTTAGAGATCAAGTGCCCAAACTGCTGCATGTGAGGCCCCCCTTCCACCCCCAGATAGGGGAGGAAGGAAGTGCTCCATTGGGCTGTTGGGCAGAGAGGCAAGTGATGTGAGAAATGTCCTTAGGTATGAGTGGAGAGGGAGAAGGGAGCAGCTCTCTCCAGCATACTCAGGCACACATGCCTTAGGTTCACCAACACAGGTCTAGAATTACTGAGATGTTCAGTTTATTCAGAAGCAAAAACAACCATCCTCGTCTTGTGTCTCTAATGCTTTGTCCTATCTACCTAGACTTGTAGCATCACATTTGATTCCTCCAGATTTATCTGTCCCAGAATTTGAGCTCTTATTTGCCTAGTATCTATTAGATTCCCATCGTACCAAACCAAACCTCTAGTCCTGACTAGCCTTATTCCATTTCTACTTATATTCTACCATGAACCTCCCATGTATATTATATTATTATTTCAAGGGGGCCCATTGCTGGCACTTAGTAGTTGGATGATCCAGAGCAGTACCTTTCTAAGCCTCAATTTCCACTCCTACAAATGGGGGCAAATACTTACCTAGTTTAACTTCCCAGATTGTTGTGAAGATAACTTCTTGAAAATCTTAAAACGTGCATGCACACACACACACACACACACACATGCTAATGTTGTTATTGGAGATAAATAAAATCTGCAAAAAAAATTGTTAACATATTTATAAGAAGATTTGGATTAAAAAAAAAAAGGAAAAGATCCCATCCTTGGCCAACAATGATAGCAGCCCCTGCTTTTGTCTCTGGGAGCTCTGCACGCAAACTATTGATCTCATTAGTGCTTTCCAGGAAGTATGACTTAACATGGACCTGAGAGCTCAGTTCTGTAACTGAGCCTGAAAAAGGGCCCTGGTGCTTCCAATTTATCCTGGCTCCTTGCCTCCTCCACTATTCTGTAGTTCTTATTTTCTGCTTTGATCTTGTGTGGAGCCCAGTTCCCTAGAACCTCCCAGCCATCTCTGAGGCTCTTACTCTTTCCAGGGAATGTAATAAAGGTACAGAATATTCTTTTTTATTTGTGTTTTGAATTTTATGAAGTCAAGGCAGAAGCTCCCATTGGAATTTTGAGCAGTCTTTTTTTCTAGACAGGTGGTATTGTTTAGGTTTTTCCTTGAACATAAGCTATATTAAGTCATCCGCAGGGTGCTGCTTTTTTACATCAGAATTGTTCTGTACCAATTTCCTGGCTACTGTAAGAGAGAAGTTTACCCTGCACTCATGTGGAATGTCTCTACTATAAGGCAGAGTACCCATTCCCAGGGGATTTTTTTCTTCTTAGCTTCAGGTTCAACTTAACCAAGTTTAGTTTGGATGCTCACTTCTCACAGAGTGCTGTGCTCAAGGCACTCCCTGGTAATAAAAGGCATTGAAGAGGAACTTGAGCTGTGCCTTAATCTCTGAAATTTATTGCCCCATTTCCTGGAGAAATGGCACCCAGTGGAATGGAGATGTAGAAGTGAGAAAAGAAACAGTAACTAACTCCGAATGGGCAGAAAGAAAGATCTTCCCGCCTCAGATGGATACAGGCTGGGTGATTCTGGGGGCAAGCAAGTAACAACCTTTGTGCTCCAGGAAACTCTCCAAGGTATTGCAATCCAATCACCTGTAGGGATTTCCCTATCCCAATGAAATCACAGGAAAGAAAGGAAGGAGAGAGTGAAGAAGAAAGAGAAAGGGGAAGGAGAGCAGGAAAGAAGGGGGGGGAGGAAGCAAGGGAAGGAGGAAAGAAGGAAGGATGTCCATAGGGAGCTTGAATTCTAGCATGGAATACTCCATGGCTTGTGGGACACAGAACATCTACAAAGAGCAAAACAAAACTGTTTCTGAAGAATTCACATGTGGCATTATTGGGGATTCTATGACTAGATTTTTCTGTGATTGGCTTTCCATTCAGAAATAGCACAATGAATCTATTACAAACTGAAAGACAAAAAGAATTTTTTTCTGAAAGACACTTATAGAATAATTGGTTTATTGCTTACAACTCAAGCAAGTAAGATTAATTATATTTTTCCAAATGTGTAAAAAGAAATTAAAAGAGAATATGAGAAGACTAAATAGAGTATATTGATTACAAAATAGAGAATCCATTTTAAAAACCTAGTGCTTGCACTAATGGCATGTTGGAAGCTTCTCTCTTAACTGGAGTGTCAGGATGGTAACAATGTCAGTTTAGGTTCTTTAAATTGGATTATTCCACATTTTTTTAAACTTAAAAATATTTTTTCGATGTACATCTATACCTCTGCCTTGTAATAGATGAGTGAATCAAGAAATTTTAGTTTAGCCCCTCATCTTCTCTTTTTAAGTTATTGTAATAGAATCTGATTGGTCTCCCTGCCTCCAGTATCTTCCCCATTCCTGTTCATACTTGACACTGTAGCCAAAATAATTCTCCTTACGTATAAATCTGTCCATAGGACTGCCCCACTCAGTCTAAACCAGGGGCTCCCTAGTGTCTCTAAGATCCAATATAAACTCATCTGTTTAGTTTAAATGTAGCCTCAACCTCTCTTGAGCCTTATTGACATTGCTCCCTCTCCCACACTCTTCAGTCTCTGTAAAGTGGCCTTCTTTCTGTTCTTCACATATCATGCTATTCATGCTATACTTTTTTTTACTGGTAATCTCACGTGCCTAGTATTCATTCATTCCTTTCCTGTGTCAAAGAATCCCTTTCTTCTTTGAAGATACAGCTTTGGCATCATTCTTAATTTTAAAGCTCTACAAATAAATTCTTATTATTTATGATCAAAGGAGATAGGAATAATGTCCATAATTGAATTGCCAAACAATCAAAATTACATCATTCAGAGCTTTGTTATAGCCGTCAACTTCAACCTGAGAGTTGAGCACCTCCCCCTCAATTTGTTTTGGAGATTAATGTTCATCTCCTCCTCTGTCCATCACTGACATATTCTTAGTTCAGGTGCTAATATAATTGCCAAAATAATCAGGGAAAACAGAAGGAGGAAAAAGAAGCAAGGATTTGAATAATTCATTGACTAAGTCAACCAGAAGTTTACTTTTCTTGAGAAAGTAAGATGGCAAGTTGTATAGCTAAAAAATGATGAGGATGGAGAAGCTTGGCTGCGTATTAATTTGTGTTCCCAAGGTACTCCTCTCTGTCCCAGGGGAAGATGCACCAACATCTATGAGATCGTATTCTTTAGCCTTCATTTCAAAGAAGACCAATTGACATCATGGGTGATGTCTTGACTTGCTTATTAACTGTATTTAAGTGAGGCAGAGTTTGTACAAAGTCTTCAACATATTCAGTCATCAAAGTCCAGTCACAAAAGTCAGGGTGACTGGCACTGCCCTGGGACACAGTGTATGACATTGGCATCTTTGATATCTTACCAAGCCTTAAGTGCCCACAGCACCTGCTTCAGCCACCTTCATGGCCACTGGAACAAATTGTTCTCATCTGTCCATTCCACTGGGGGTAGTCTTCATATGCTTGGAGTAGACATCCCCATAACTCATTATCTCATTTGGGGCCTCTTGGTTACTCTCAATTGGATTTAGCCCATCTGCTGAGATAGTTTTACTGGAGTGTGGCCACTATGCATGGTGCAGCTTCTTGGAGCCACGAGTATAAGAGTTGGGTGAAAAGTAGACACCAAAGGTGGATGAGCAGCTCAGTTAGGTCTCAGCAAACCTTTACATTAGAAGGCTAGTCCTTCCTGAACACCCCGTGTACCTCTCCATGAAATCACATATTTATCAAAGCATGTGCTCCCCAATAGGAAGCCTGAGTTCTCTCCATGAGATCACAAATATATCAAAGAACCCCAAAATCTGTTCATGATTATTACAGTGATATAGAAGATGAGAGGTATAAGCAATTTAAAAATGTAAACCTTAAAATTACTTAGACTTATAAATGTTGGAAATTTCACCATTGGGAAATTTCATACTTGAAAAATTTCCTACTGATAGTGGGAACTCTATTGGAATGTGAACCCCATTGGCATGGGAGGTTCCTCCTCCTCCCTTCTTTTTTTTTTTGACTTTTAATGACTTTTATTTACAAGAGGTGTAAAGAGTGAAAAGAGAAATACAAAAAGGAATAGATGTCTAGCCTATCACACTAAATATTGCTCTGCTACTTGACTCAGCCAGGTACAACTTGTTAATCCTCTCAACCAAAGTTAAACTCTCTCTGGAAGTCAGGAAAGGAAAGCCATCTATTCACTCACCCAAGTTCCCTCCAAGAAGCAGGTCAAGATGAGTCATGCTGAAGATTACTCCTAAAGCCAACTCTCTTCTTGAAGCTGACTTCCCAGCCCCAGAAATTCAGGGCCATTTATAGTGGCTTCTTGTCCCTTCCCCTCTTCACAAGAGCCAATCACAGCTTCCAAATTTCCCACCACTGCCCAGAGGGGCAGTGTCTTGTGAGATCCACTTCTCACTTCCCTCCTCCTCCCTTCTTAAGATTACTTTAGGACAGAAACCTTTTGCTAAACAATGGAAAGGGCTTTGACCTATGCTTAAGCATAGAACAGGAAGTTCTTTGAGTCATGATTGATTTTAGAATTGATACAATCTCCACCCTACTCAGTCCTAACAGGATTTAGGAAGGGCTGCAGCATAGATCAAGATTTAATTATTTGAGAATATGACCTTCAACAGACATGTGCAAGGCCACAGACCTCTGGGCGGTCCTGGGTTAAGCTAGAGCCACCATTGGCACAGGGAAGACATGGACAGTGATTGGTAGATGTGAGAACTGAGGGGAGGGAACTTTCATGGTTTCCTTAAAGATAGCAGGGTCTGAGGACTAAGAAGTGGTTGGAGAGGTTTTGCTCTGAGAGGTTGTGCTCTGAGAAGCTTGCTCTGAAGGAAGCTGGAGGTGGAGGCCCCTGAGACTGTTTCTCCATTTTGGTCACGTGAGTGATAGGGACTGATCTCTTTTCTTTGCCTCAGCTATCTAAGGACTTGGGCCTTTTGGCCCAGCCTAAACAGAAGGGGTATTTAAGCCCTATTCCCTTCTCTCCCCTTTCTCTCTCTCTCTCTCTCTCTCTCTCTCTCTCTCTCTCTCTCTCTCTCTCTCTCTCTCTCTCTCTCTCTCTCTGTCTCTCTCACTTTTCTTCCTCCTGTTTGTAATTAAACTCTATAAAAGGCTGATGGCTGACTTGAGTTTTCATTAAGGAATTACATAGCTGAATTCCTTGGCGACCTTAAATTAATTTATATCAGTCTTTAAGTGATTTCCTTGTCACAAAAAAAAACACCTTTGGGGGCATCTGGGTGGCTCAGTGGATTAAGAGTCTTGTCCAGAGATGGGAGGTCCCAGGTTCAAATGTGACCTCAGACACTTCCCAGCTGTGTGACCCTGGGCAAGTCACTTAACTGCCATTGCCTAGCCCTTAATACTCTTCTGCCTTGGAGCCAATACACAGTATTGACTCCAAGACAGAAGGTAAGGGGTTTAAAAAAATAATAATAATAATAAAATAAATTTCTAAAAAAACATATTCTAACATTTGTCACTAAAAGGTTGGTAGAAGTTAAGACAAAAAAATTAATGCAGTTTATCAAATTGAACAAATATTTATTAAACACCAACTATACACACTTAACACAATTGTGTGTATTGTACTAGATATTGGGGGTTCTGGAGTACAGAGACCAAAATATAATGAGTAACACCCTCAAGGAGCTTATATTCTATCTGGGAAGATTTGATATAAAGTGAAAAACTCCTAACAAATGGAAGTAGGAGGCTTCTTATAAAAAGTTTTATATGGTGGAGTTGAACCTTGAAGGAAAATAAGATGAGAGAGAGCATTCCAGGCCTGGGGCACAATGTGGACAAAGTCATTAAGATAAGAAATGACTTCCTGAGTTGGAATATCAGCTAGTGGGCCTCTTTTACTGTAATGTAAAGTCATTAAAGAAGAAAAATGTGAAATAAGGATGGAAAGGGAGGGAAGGAGACAGATATTTTAGATTATCAGGCTATGAAGTTTATATTTTTGTCTAGAAGTAGTAGAGAACCACTGAAGATTTTTGAGTAGGGGACTGACTGACATGGTCAAGCCTATGTTTTAGGAGTAATAATTTGGGTGCTTTGTGGAGGGTTAGAGATGTCCACAAAGTGAATCACATTAGGTGAGGGCTAACTTAATTGATGGTGGTTTAAAAGAGTTGATTATATTCACTGTCATTTCGTGTTATATTTTAAGATGATTTGTTAAACAGTTGCAGTATTGACAAAACAATTGTGTCAAATATAGATTCTTTTGACTAGCTTATTTTTTTACCTCTTTAGACAAAATAAACATTTTTCCTTGTTATTAATCAAAGATGGGCATATGAGATGGGAGGATTTATTTGACAAATTTCCTCTAATGAATAGTAAACTGCCTTTGATTTCTCATAATTTACTCCTTTTACCTGGTGTTTCTTTGTGGAATATCCTCAGTGAAATAGTTGACTTTTTATTTCTCTCTGGGCACCAAAAAGAAAAACATATATCACTTGAGGAGTAGTATGATACAGAGGAAAGAATCCAGATGTTGTGTCAGAAGCCCTGAACTCAGATCCTGCCTAGGATGCTTATTTAATCCTGTGTGATCTTGAGTCAATCACTTGATCTACATACAGCCTTCTTTGTATATGAAAATGCTTATTTTATTTGGTTTTGTAAAATTTGGAAGAAAAAATAAAAAACAATCAAAAGACAAAAAAGGAAGAACAGATAGATGCCATTGAATAATTAAATTGTCTATAAAATAAAAATAACAACAATTATATTTGTTAAGCAAATGTTTAGAGCTATAAAGTGAGATTTAGCATAGATCCTGCACTTATTGGCCTTTGCTCTCATGCTAGGGAAACATGTGTCCAAAGGAAGGTGGAAATATGAACAGCTGTTCAGATGAAGTGCTATGGCAATTTTGAACCATATTTTCTAGATTTTATTCATGAAAAATTAGATGTCCTACTTGAATATTCACTGATTTTTCACCTAACTTAGAGAACTGGACATTTTGATTTGTTACATAGGTGATCATATATGGTTGCTCACTTGCATATTTCATTTGGCCAATGATATACTGTGGATGGATGATGGAAGTAGAAAGAAATAGATTTTGCCAATGTTCACATGACTGTTCATTCCTGGCTCTGCTCTTGACTTTCCTTACAGATTCTCCAGTTTGAGGATATTCTGGCAAACCCATCCTATCGAGAGCACTTTCGAATATATATGGAGAGGATGGACAAGAGAGCGCTGATTAGCTTTTGGGAGTCTGTGGAATATTTGAAGAATGCAAACAAGGTAACTGGGGAGATGGTAACTTCTTTGGTAGCAGTTTGAATGTTATTAATATGTCTATATTAACAATA
The DNA here is from genome assembly GCF_027887165.1 of Monodelphis domestica. NCBI lineage: Eukaryota > Metazoa > Chordata > Mammalia > Didelphimorphia > Didelphidae > Monodelphis > Monodelphis domestica. The sequence continues at coordinate 233,197,589 of NC_077232.1, forward strand.
CATATTAGTATACCCATGTTTCCTAGTCAAGATTTATTTCAAACTGAAACATCATATAGAGCATCAAAAAGACCTAGAGTTAAAGGGACCCTAATTTAATTCTTATGTGAAACATAAACTACTGCCATAAAATCTCTCCTACTTTTGGTTGGAGACTTTCAGGGACAGGGAACTCATTATTTTCTAAGTCAAATCAGTCCATCTTAGAACAACTGTGATTATTAGGAAGCTCTTTCTTATGCACAGTTTTCTACCTCCTTCTATTTTCTAACTGTTTCCATTTGATTCTATTCTTTAAAGACAAACAGAATTATTCTAATCTCTCTTCTAAATGGAAATCCTTCAGGAGTATGGAAATAGGTATTAAGTGATAATACATGTATAACCCAGTGGGATTGCTTTTTGACTCTGGGAAGGGGGAGGGAAAAGGGGAGGGAAAGAACATGAATTATGTAACCATGGAAAAATACTTTAAAACAAATAAATGAATAATTTTTTTAAAGATGAAAATCCTTCAAAAACACAAAGAGCTATTCTCCCTCCTCTAAGCCTTTTCTCTAATTGAAACCTTTTCCTATACTTCAACCAATTTGGCAGCTAGATGATGCCATAGATAGAACTCCAGACCTGGAATCAAGAAGACTTGAATTCAAATATGACCTTATTTCCTGTGTGAGTCTGGACAAGTTATTTAACCCTGTTTGCCTCAGTTTTCTCATCTGTCAAATGGCAATAATAATTGCACCCACCTCCTAGTGTTGTATGAATAAAATAAAATAAGATTTGTAAAGTATTTTGTAAACCTTAAAATGCTATGCTATATACATAATATAAATATTAATAAAGTTATTATATTAGATAATAGAGTTCAAAATCCTTTCATTATCTAGACACTTGCCAGCTTGCCCTTTTCAAAGTGTGATCCACAGGATGAATAAAATAGAGGAAATTAGGTAAGACAATGCTGAATCTGGAGTCAGGAAGACCCAAATTCAAATCCTGATTCAGATAACTACTTGTATCACCTTGAGCAAGTCACAAACCTCTGACATTCTTAGTTTTCTCATCCAAGAAATGAGGAGGGATAAAAATAGCATCTACTTCCTAGGAGAATTGTAATAATAAAACGAAGTATTATACATAAAATGCTTTACAAACCTTAATTGCATTGTTCAGTTGTTTCAGTCATATGTGAAGTCTTTGTGACTCCGTTTGAGAATTTCTTAGCAAAGTTACTGCCATTTCCTTCTCTAGTTCAGCTTGCATATCAGGAAACTGAGGGGGAAAGGGTTAAGTGACTTGCCCAGGGTCACACAGCTAGTTAACATCTGAGGGCAAATTTGAACTCGGGGAGATGTGTCTTCCTGACTCCAGGCTTGGCACTCTATTGATTGTCCCATTTAGCTTCCTCTACAGACCTTAAAGTGCTATATAACGAACCATCATTATCATTAATATTATGACTCCAGATATGATGTGATTGAGGCAGCTAAAGCAGAGTACAGGGGCACCATGATCTCCCGCTATACTTCTCTTATTGCCACCTATTATTGAATTGGTCATATTGACCTGATGACTCATTAAGTTTGTTATCTATTAAGCAGATGATTTTATGTGAAATTTTAATCCAATTAAAATTTTCCATCAAAAAGTTAATTCTAACCTGGTTATAATATTTCTACCTTATATGAGATGAGTCTCTTCCTTCCCAAATAACTTCTGACCAGCCCCCAAATCAAATGGGAACCAGGAGGGTTAAGGGGTTTGGAGGCTGTGGAACTTGAATCTCAGTTGAAGAAATAGAGAATTTGAACCTGAAGAAGGAGAGGACTTTTCAAAAGTCCACCAGCTCTGTCTTTAAGCTTCTTGAAGGCTTCCAGGTGAAAGAGGGATGCAAATTCTTAAACTTGTTTCTGAATTAAGTAGGGGTTACAAAGAGGCAGATTTCAGCAGCCATGGGGGAAACTTCTAACAATGAAATCATGTTGCCTTAAGGAAATTCTGGGCTGCCTTAAGAGGTAGTGAGCTCCCCTCAAAAAAAAGTAAAAAAAAAAAAAGATATAGTGAGTTGCCCATCAGGAATGTGGATAATCTTCTTTAAAGAAGATTTCTGTTTAGTTATAGATAGATCTGTTCTGGGGGTCCTGGATCTTTGCCAAGAAAACCCCAATGGGGTCAAAAAGAGTCAGCTACTACTAAAATGATTGAACAGCAACAACAGCAATAGAGTCCTTGGGATCATTAACCTAGATTCTATAAACTTGTTTTTAAAATACTTTGACAACTCTATTTTAATATAATTGGCTTTCTTTGTAATATTACATATTTTATTTTATGCATTTAAAGCATTATTCTGGGAAGGAGTTCATTGGCTTGACCAGGCTCCCAAAGAGGGGTCCATGATACAAAATAGCTTAAGAACTCCAGGGCTTTCAACCCTGAGGTCTAAAACCTCAGAGAATTTTCAAAAAGAATCGACTGCGATCTCTGAGCTGTTCAGCTATAGCTTGATGTTTTCATTAGCATTATCCAAGGTCATGTCAGACAACACATTTGGATGTAAGAATGATGGAATATTTGTAAAAATAGCTTCTTGCTTTCTAGCTACACATGTATCTTTGTCACACTTGGGTGAACATTCAGAGAATGTTGTCTCCTTTTCTACTATGCTACATTGCTTCTAGCCTTAATTGAATATCTCTTAAATATATATATGTATGTATGTATACATATATAATATATAAATATTTAAAAATCTCTTTAAAATAAGGTTATGTTCACATACATGCACACAGTTCTAGTTTTTAAAGTAGAGACTATGGAGATCCCAAATTTAATGTGAAATAATCATTTGCAGTCTTCCTGTATTCTTGTTTTTGTCTTATTGTATTATTTAATAAAAGAAAATTTTCTTCTCTTAAGCTGTTTGGCAAAATTTTTCTTTCGGAGGTGAGAAATCATATTTCGAATTCCTTAGACCAAAGTGAATTGAATTTTCAGGGCCTTAAATATAATCCTGTAGGATTGAGATATATGAAAGGACAAGGTATCTCTCCTCATTTTTATTCTTCCATTATTTAATATATTGCCAGTGTAAATTTGTCAATATAAGTAGCTAATTTTAAGAGACAAATGTATTCTTCATGGAATATATTGGAGAAGGAATGACAAACCATACCAGTAACTTTGTCGAGAAAACCCCCAAATCGGGTCACTAAGCATCAGATATGATTGAAACAACTGAATAACAACACATTCCTCAAAATTCAGTTGTTCATCACTTGGTGCCTGGCCTGTTGTTTGTTGATGCCCATGTTTGGCCAGACATTAGGCTCATGTCACTGAAGAATAGTAGACAGATGTGGAGTCAGAAGACTTAAATTCATAGCCATCCTTTTTATTTTACAAGTGAGAAAAGTGAGGCATGAAAAGGTTAAATATATATATATATATATATATATATATATATATATATATATATATATGCCAAGAGTCCCCAGGATCAATCATCTAATCCCAGATCCATTATTCTTTCTTTGTAACAAATAGAATGGACTTTAGATATCACCTAGTTTCTCTCTCTCTCTCTCTCTCTCTCTCTCTCTCTCTCTCTCTCTCTCTCTCTCTCTCTCTCTCTCTCTCTCTTCTCTCTCTTCTCTCTTTCTCTCTCTCTGTCTCTGTCTCTCTCTTTCTCTCTCTCTGTCTCTTTGTCTCTCTCTTTCTCTCTCTCTCTGTCTCTTTGTCTTTCTCTCTTTCTCTCTCTCTCTCTGTCTCTTTGTCTCTCTCTCTCTCTCTCTCTCTCTCTCTCTCTCTCTCTCTCTCTCTCTCTCTCTCTCTCTCTCTCTCTCTCTCTCTCTCTCTCTCTCTCTCTCTCTCGCTCATTTGTTTGTCTGGTCCAGACCTGCAATATCAATAAGTGTGGGAAATGTTATCTATTCTGCTTGAATACTCTTCTCTAATATTTATTGGCTGTTGAAGCTTGGGCAAATCATTTTATTTTTTCATTCCCAAAACAGAGCTAGTGATATCTGTGTGGCTGACCTGAGGATTTTCATAAGAAAGCTCCTTATTCTTGAACATGCCATAGAAATGAGTTACCATTGTTTATTATTATTGCCATCATTATTATTTGTGTTAGAGTCATGATGTCATTGGCAGAAGGAATTCCTGATTAAGAAATTCCCTCTACTAATGCAGAGTGGCAGCTGTTCTCTAATTTATCATCTCAGAAAATTGCCTGGGACACTGAGATGAAGTGAGTTGTCAGAGGTCCCACAAGCAGCATGCCACAGGCAAGATTTAAACCTCAGTTGTGCTAACTGAAGTCAGCTCTGTAGTCACTCTGTCAAAGATGATTATTGTTATTTTTTTTACTGAGCATCTAACTTTTTCCCTTTCTTTTTCCTTTTTTTAGAAATTCTCACTAAAAGTTAATTGGTAAAAAATAGAATTGGCTTTTTAAGGAGTTAATGTGTTTCCCCTTCCCAAGAGATCCTTAGGAGAAGGCTGGATATTGTTAAAGGGATTCCTTCTTTAAGATTTAAAGAAAATGGGGGCAGCTAGGTGGCTCAATGGATTGAGAGCAAAGCCCAGAGACAGGAGGTCCTAGATTCAAATCTGACCTCAGACATTCCCAGTTGTGTGACCCTAGGCAAGTCACTTAACCCCCATTGCCTAGCCCTTGTCACTCTTCTGCCTTGGAACCAATATACTGTATTGGTTCTAAGACAGAAGGTAAAGGTTTAAAAAAAAAGATTTAAAGGAAATAATTTGGCTTTAATGATTTTTATTTCTTTTTTTTCCTTCATCACATCTTTTTCCTTGTTTGCAGAATGAAATACCACAGTTAGTCGGTGAAATTTATCAGAATTTCTTTGTGGAAAGTAGAGAGATTTCTGTGGAAAAGTCACTTTACAAAGAAATCCAGCAAAGCCTCGTAGGAAATAAAGGCATTGAAGTTTTCTACAGAATTCAAGGAGATGTTTATGAGACCTTGAAGGACAGGTATTACCCCTCATTTATTGTCAGTGACCTGTATGATAGACTCATCAAGAAAGAAGAAGAAAAGAGTGCCTCACAACTGATTTCTGACAAGGATGAAGCAGTGAGTATCACATTTTCTTCTTTTGCTGTTCTTTTGAATCATGACTACAAATCCTATGCAAGTCAAATGACGTCAGTAAACATGTATTAAGTACCTACTCTGTGACTGGCTTTGTATTTAGGGCTGTGGACACAAAGAAAGTCCAAAGACAGTTCCTACTCAAAAGGAGTTCACTGCAACATTAAATTAAAGGGATATTTTGTAAACCTCTTGAAAGAGAAATATAGTCATCACTAAGACCCAGCATGATTTCATCACAAAATATACTCTATCAAAGTAATTAGTTGTAGTGAACTAAGTCTTTCATACTACCTTTTGTGGGAAACGTAAAGAATTATGAGCTAAACAATAGCATATTACTATGTTGGGAAGTTGAGAAGGGAGGAAAGAGAAATTGGAACTTAGCATTTTTAAAAAAGAATGTTAATAACTGTTTTTATATATAATTGGGAAAATATATATTTTTTTAAATGGCAGCATAGTTAAGATGGATGCACAACTTGGTGGATCACCAGATTTAAGAAAGCATTAATGTCTTTATGTCAGCTTGGAGAGGGATCCCTAGTGGAGTACCAGAAGGATCCATGCTTGGTATCATTTTATTCAGCATTTTTATGAGTAACTTGGGTGAAAGATGGGCAGTATGCTCATCAGATTTGCAGAAAACACAAAACATAAAGGAAGAATTCATTTTTGGATGGATCCATCAGTATCTAAAATAACCTCATCAATAGACTAGAATGATAGATTGACTCTCAAGATGAAATTAAGTAGAGATAACTATATAATCTTAGACTTGTGTTCCAGAAATCAGTATCATGAGTTCATGATGGAAAAGACATGACTAGGCAAATCTGGGCATAAATCAGTGGAGAGCAAACTGAATAGGAGTCAGCTCCTATTGTTGTCACACAAAGTGTGACATGACAACAGCTAATGGTAATCCTAGGTTCCATTAAGTGTCCAGTGATCAGAAGGGGAAGGGCAATTTTTCCAGTCCTCTTCCCTAGTTAGACCACATTCATAGTAGTGTATTCACTTCTGGGTGCCACATTTTGGGAAGGATCATTGATAAATGGGACAGCATTCCTAGGAGGACAAAAAAATGGTGAAGCTCCTTGACCCAATGCCATATGAAGATTGAGAGCAATTATGCTAGAGAGGATGTACAGGGAGGAGGAAGTGTAGTTGTCTCCAAGGATTTGAAGGGCCATCTTGTACTTGGTTGGCTTCAGAGGGCAGAGCCAGGAGAATTGGTCAGAAGTTACAGAGAGATCAATTTAGGCTCCATTTACCAAATCTTGCTAAAAATTAGAGTTGGTCAGAAATAAAACTGGCTTTTTAAGGATTTAATGAGTTCTTCTTCTCTAGAGATCTTCAGGAATGTAAGAGGTAAATTTAGGGGTTTTTGACTAATATATTATCATTATGGTTGCCATTGCCATCAATGTAAAAGTTAAAATTAAATCTCTTAAAATATACTATTTTTATTGAGATTTAATTTTAAATTTTACAGGAAGAGGCTGTAAGGTAGAAAGTAGACTGGAGAGCCTCTCAAATCTGAGATTTTAGGATTCTCCTGGGGGGAAAAAACCCCCAAAACCTTAACATAGAACTTTAAGCTTACAAAGCCCTTTTCTCACAACAGCCTTATGAGGTTGGTAATCACTGACCTCATATGGTAAATGGAGAAGCAGAGGCTCAAAGAGTTGATTTGACTTGCCCATCATCACATAGGATTTGAACCCAGCTCTTTTTGGCTCCAAATCCAGCACTTTCTGCACTGTATCAAGTGCAACAATGGAGCCATAGCTAGTATCAGACAACCACAGAAGGCAATCTAGGCAGCTTTGCCTTGGGCTCTACCTTGTGTCATTAGTCATAAGTCAGATTTATGGGAAGTTTCAAAATCTACCAGATGGGTCGTCATTACTTAGAGAAACAGAATTAGACCCCTTTGAGCACAGGGCATATTCCAAATGTCCATCTGCTATTTTGGCTGCAAAATGCCCCCCTGGTCAAAATTGCAAACTATATCTTATTGAGACATAATTTCTCAAATTCATTCAGGAAGGGCCCTTACTGCAGGATAAATTTTATTTAAAATTATAATAGTTCCCACAATGCTTCTCTCAGGAAAATGCTAATTCTTTGGATTTTCATATCAAACGTGAGTCATTGAATATTTCTCTTTAGTGGCTAAGAGTGCCCATCCCAGGAGCCTTCCAGCCCTCTGATTCCATGTCGAGGGAGGCTCCCTTGCCTCAACCCTTGGAGAAGTCAATGATTCCATGGCAAGCCCTGCCATCCCTTCAGACTATGAAACAAGATTGACATCCTTTATGAGGCTGTGAATGCTAGTCATTGAGCTCTGAAGCATTTCTCATTTCCAGTTAGAGAAGAAAAATGTTTTCCTGGTGCTGCCTTGTATTGTCGTGCCTTGGTACTAGTGTCTGAGCATTCAGAATATTGTTTGTAAGAAATCTCGGAGAGGATCTGCCATGTTAATTAAACAGCACGGCCGTCTGAAATCAAAAATGCTCCTGACTTCTTTCCTAGAGCCAAGGAAGTGAAGCTGGGGAGGAAACCATGGAGGAAGGCAATGGTCGGATCAACGAGCAAGCCAGTTATGCTGTGAACAAACTACGGGAATTAAATGAAAAACTTGATTATAAAAAGCAGGCTCTGCATTCTATTCAAAATGCACCCAAACCTGATAAGAAGGTAATAATTTAGTTTTCGATTTCCTCTTTGGAGAATCCCATCTCTTTTGGGGGCTCAGCAAAAGCTGGCAACTCATGGCGACAGGAAGCTTTTCTAGGATCTGGACTTCTTATCATGCAGGGGTGTTTTGATGCTTAAATTTGAAAATATGGGCAAGAGGGTTGGCAAACCTAAAGTTCTATGTCAACATGAGCTATTATTATTATTGTCAGCTATCACTATCAATTGGTTAACATTTATTAAGCCTCAATTGTGTGTTGGGCACTATAAGCAAAGGCAAAAATGCCTTCAAGGAGTTTAAAGTCTAGCAAAGGAGATGGGGGTATATTTTGTAGATATCAATATGGAGGTATCCCCAAAGTCTTTTTTTTTAATTAATTAATTAATTTAGTCAATTTAGAACATTATTCCTTGGTTACAAGAATCACATTATTTCCCTCCCTCCCCTCTCCCCACCTTCCCGTAGCCCACACGCAATTCCAATGGGTATTACTTGTGTCCTTGATCAAAATCTATGTCCATGGTTGTTGGTGTTTGTACTAGGATGTTTGTTTAGAGTCTACATTCTCCAGCCATATCCCATCAACCCAAGTCATCAAGCAGTTGTTTTTCTTCTGTTTCTACTCCCACAGTTTTTCCTCTGGATGTGGATAGTGTCAAAAGTCTTAATGTAGTTTTTTTTTTTAACTTTTATCTTCTGTCTTAGAATGAGTGCTTTATATTGGTTCCAAGGTAGTAAGGGGTAGGCACTGGGGATTGAGAGATTTTCTAGGGGTCATAGCTAGGAAGTGTCTGAGATCAGATTTGAACCCAGGACTCTCTGTCTCTGGGACTGGTTCTGAAGCTACTATCTAGCTGACCCCATTAGTGTAATTTTAATCTATCAATAGCATAAAGCCTTTAAAATTTAAAGTATAAAGCATTATACTTTATAGTATAAAGCATTATATTAAAGTATAAAGCATTTAAGCTTATTAGCGTAAAGGTTAGTACTTTTAAAGCTTTATGCTAATAAAGTTTAAACTGCACTACATCTTTTGGGACACCCTCTGTTTACATGTTGGCTACCCTGTTAACTATAAACTTCTTGGGGGCAGAGATGGACGAATTTTTGTCTTTATGTCCCCAGCGCTTAGTAGGCATTTAACAAATGCCTGTCTATTGGTTGATAGCGATAGTCAGCAATAATAATAAAAGCTTTTCTTTACATCACATTTTAATGTTTGCAAACCACTTTGGTTTTATTCTCTTACCTGAGCCTCACAATAGTCGGACAGAGTTGGTATTCCAGGCATTATTATCTTATTTTAGATGAGGAAACTGAGGCTCAGGGGGATTTAAATCATTTGCTTATGTGCATCTACCTAATAAGCATCAGAAGTGGAATTCAAACTCCGGTCTCTGTTGGGTTATAACATTGCCTCCTCCTCTCAAAAAAAAAATTGTTTTTAACGGTCCTCAGTTTCTCACATCTTTTTTTGGTCGAGACTTCTGAAGATTTCATTAGGATGCCACGATATCTTCTGCCATTTTCATTTCTCAGCTAATATTAGCCCCTTACTCTTGTGTGTGTGTTGTAGAAATGAGATAATATTTTGTAGAGCGCTTTGTCAACGTGAAAGCACTATAGAAATGCTAGTGAAGAAATTACTTTGCTGGAAATGTATAAAGTTTCAAAGATTAAGAATTTATCAGGGAGGAGCTAGGTGGCTCAATGAATTGAGAGTCAGACCTAGAGATGGGAGGTCCTACGTTCAAATCTGGCCTCAGACACTTCCTAGCTGTGTGACCCTGGGAAAGTCACTTAACCTCCATTGTCCAGCCCTTTTTGCTCTTCTGCCTTGGAATCAATACCCAGTATTGATTCTAAGATGGAAGATAAAAATGAATTAAAAATAGATAGAATTAATCAGTACTCAAACTCCTCCCTCACTAGAGCATAAGCCATGTTATCCAGGGGTGACCCTTTACCTGTGCCCCATTGAAAACAAAGAATTCTCACTAGAAAAAGTCTTCCATTGACTCTCCTTCCACACTGGCCGTCTGCCTTTGGAATCAATTGAGAGTTCTGTCTATTCAAGGGAAATGTTCAGTCATTTTGGTCCTGTTGGCCTCTTCATGACCCCACTTGGGGTTTACTTGGTGAAGATATTGGAATGGTTTTCCATTTCCTTCTCCAGCTCATTTGAAAGATGAGGGAATTGAGATAAACAGGGTTAAGTGACTTTCTCAGGGTCACACAGCTGGTAAGCATCTATCTTCATCCACATTTGAACTCAGATCTTCAGTGCTCCAGGCCTGATGCTCTATCCACTGAGCCATTTAGCTGCCCCATTCTAGGGAAATAGGGAAAAGCAATTTTGAATGTAAAACTATTACCCAGCAATCACCAGGCATTTATTAAGTGCCTACTGTGAGCCTAGCCCCGAGTTGAGGAAAATATTAAATGGTTCATGTCCTCCAGGAGGTTATATTTTTATCACATATTTTTATGAGTCACTTTGGGCTTTCTGTGAATGCATTCCTGAATCTCCATGCTTTTGAACAGGAGGCATTCGTGCTCCTTAAATATCTATCTTGTTTTTATTTTTTTCTTTTGGCTTAGACCCATACTTTCATTGGTAAGTGGAATTCAGAGAATAGAAATTCCTTTTACCATTGCAAATCAATAATTCATTTTTAATTGAGTCTTTGAAAATTTGCTGGGACCTTAAGAAAGCTTTTCCACAGTTATTATGTGGGGATTTGAATCCAGGAGTTCGGTGATTCATTCTTGGTCCTCTGCCTCTGAGGCCATGCTTCCTCTCCTTCACACACATAGGAATGGATGCTTTGGCAAGGGCCAGGCTTGCCTAAAAATAGATGTAACACAATCAGAAGATCTCAAATGTGTCTCATATTAAAAACCTTTATCAACAATTTACAGCCAATAACTTGAGTCTTTTTTCATAGATAATTTAATGGTCCAGGAACAGTCTGTGGACCTAACTCTGTTTTGTAGCCTTCACCCAGGACCAGAAAAGAGAGGCAAATTAAATATAAAGTGGCTGACAGTGATGGCAGTGATTCTCCAAGCTAACAGGTTTCCTGTGTCACCAACACTAAGCTTCATATTCTTTCCCATGTGTGAGTCACTGCCTGCTAATAAGTCTGGCACTTGGGGGAGGCATGTTCACTCCATCTTTCAGGTCACCAGAGGACCATTTTGATTACAAAAACAAAGAGATTGGATTCTCTGTCTCTATTCTGTAATCAGAATTGGCAATGGAATACATCTTTAGAAATAATGTAGCCCAGAAGCATTTACTAAATACCTGCTATGTGTCGGGTACTGTAGCAAACCCTATGGGTACAAAGAAAAGCAAAAAGACAGTCCCTGTCCTTGAGGTGCTCACAGTCCAATGAGCAAGACAAAGTGTAGACAGCTATGTACCAACAAGACATCGACAGGATCCATCAGGGATCATCGAGAGGAAAAGCGCCAGAATTAAGGGGAATAGCAAAGGCTTCTTGTAGAAGGTGGACTTTTGTCTGGAACTTGAAGGGAGCCAGGAAAAATACAGGTGAGGAGGGGGAAATTTTCAAGTTTAAGGGACACCCAATAAAAACGTCCAGAGTAGGAAAATGTGATATCTTGTATAAGGAAGAACAAGGTAACTCACTGGAAAGCAGAGCATGTGGAGGGGAGTAAGATAGAAGAAGACTGGAAGGGTATAAGAGATTAGCTCACGAAGGGCTTAAATGCCAGAGAACTTTATCATGTTCTTAGAAGGAGCCACTAGAATTCATTATATAAGGTGGGGAAGACATGAACTTTAGGAAAATCACTTGGATAGCAGAATAGAGGATGAACTGGTATGGGGAGAGATTTGAGATAAAGAGACTAAACAGAAGGTCATTGTGGTAGTCCATGTGTGGCATGACGAGGGCGTGCCCCAAGATGGTAGCAGGACCAGAAGAGAGGAGGGAAGGGAATGGGAAGGGAAAGGGAAAAGGGAAGGAGAAGGGAAAGGAAAGGAAAGGAAAGGAAAGGAAAGGAAAGGAAAGGAAAGGAAAGGAAAGGAAAGGAAAGGAAAGGAAAGATGAAGATCCAATTGGTAGGAATTAGCAACTGATGTAGTGGGCAACTAGGTGGCATAGCAGATAGAGTGCCAGATCAGGAGTCAGCAAAACTAGAATTCAAATCAGCCCTCAGACACTTACTAGCTGTGTGACCCTGGGCAAGTCATTTAATAGCATTTGCCTCAATCTGAGCTAATCAAGGAAATAACAAACCATTTGACTCTCTTTGCCAAGAAAATCCTAAATGGGATCATGAAGAGTCAGAAATAGTGGAAACAATTGAATCACAACAAAATGGTGGGGATGGGGACATAAGGAATAAAGAATGACCCTTATGTTGCAAGCAGGATGATTAGAAGGTGGTATCTTCCATAGTAATGGGAACATTTAGAAGAGAGGAGAACTTGGAGAATAGCTGTTTGTTCTGACTGAACACTAATCAGATTATAAAGAAAGATACTTCTCTTGTTATCTGGAAACTCTAAGCAAAACAATTCGTTGGTTTTTGTGTTCTTTTAAATACATGATATGTTGGTGGATTCTCCCTAGGTCTAGCTCACATTTATAATTAAGAGCTTCATTTCTACTCTTTCCCTCTTCCAAATCATCATTTGCTTTAAGGTTATAAATCTGCTTTTTCTCCAAATTAATTTTACTATTATTTTATCTAATTCTAATGTATCTTTTGGTAGTTTGATTGGCATAGTGCTAAACCAGCAAATTCATTTAAGTAGTATCACCATTTTATAATCCTGGAGTGGCTCAAGCCTGAGTGCCAGATGTCCCTCTAATTATTTACATTATTATTTAATTCCTTGAAGATTGTACCTTAATTATATTTCTGCTTATCTTGAGTACCCCCTCTCAGACTAACTCCCAGATCCATTCTATATTTTGTCAGGATTTTAAATGGGTTCTCCTTTTCTATTATGCCCTCTTTGATTTTTTTGTGCCCTCTAGAAATGCCAACAATAGTGGTGTTTATTTTGTTTTCTGCTGTTTTACTGGAGTTATTGTCTCAATTAATTCCTTTGCTGATTATCTGAAGCTTTCTAAATAAACCATCAAGTCATCTGCAGATGGGGATAATCTCTTTGCTGGTGTTTATGTCTTTAATTTTTTCCTTTGTCTTAACTGCTATCATTACCAGTTTATATGTCTTATAACTGGGAGAGGGGGGGAAGTCCTTGCTTTGTTCCTCTGTTTATAGCAAAAATTTCTACTGACTCCTTCTTTTGGAGAGGCTTTCTTAAAAGAACTTAAAGCTAAAACATAGGGTCATATTTCATTTTGAAGTACAAAAATGGAAAGTTCTTCACATTATTTACTAAGGCTTCTTTTTTCTTTTCTTTTTTTTTCTTTTTAGGGTTAACCAATAGTTAGGTATATCTAAAGATGTTTGTAGGGCAGAGAGGTGGTACAGTGGATAGGGTCAGGACTGGAATCAGGAAGATTCTTCTTCATGAGTTCAAATCCAGCCTCAGACCCTTCCCCTGTAACTCTAGGAAAGCCACTTTTTTTTTTTTGCCACAATTTCTTCATCTGTAGAATGAGCTGGAGAAGGAAATGGCAAACCACTCCAGTATCCTTGCCCCCAAAACCCAAAATGGGGTCATGAAGAGTTGGACATGAATGGAGGGGGAAAAGAAATTTAGATATTTAAGCTACAGAATGTACGAAGTAGCAGAAGGGAAAGTAGTCTTGGAGTCCAAAGACTGTGGGTTCCAATGTTACGATGATATTTACTCGTTGGGTGATTGTTGTCAGGTTGTAAGACTCTAGGATCATTCATTTAAAGCTAGAAGGGAATTTCAAGACTCTTGAGACCAACCCCCTCATTTTAATGATGAGGAAACTAGGAATAGTGAAGTTACCTGGCTTGCCAAGGACCATTACACTGGTAACTAAGGGGAAAGTTTTAATCCAAATCTTTTCATTCCAAACCCAGTGCTCTCTAATCCTCAGTTTCCTCATCTGAAAAATGGGGAAAGCAATACTTGTACTATCTATCTTATAGGATTATTGTGAAGACGATGCCTAGGGGCAGATAGATGTTTCCATAGTGAATAGAGTGCTGGGTCTGGAGTCATCTTCCCAAATTCAGATCTGATCCCAGACATGTATTAGCTGTGTGACCCTGGGTGAGTCACTTACTTTCTATTTACCTCAGTTTTCTCAACTGTAAAATGGAGATAATAGCACCTACATCATTGTGTTGTTGTGAGGATCAATGTTATTACACGTATTAAAATACATCATACATATAAATGTAATTAAATATATTGAAAACATAACACAGTGCCTTGTACGTAGTAGGTACTATGCAAATGCTTATTCCCTTCCCTTTTATAATAATAATTAAAAAAAAATAATAATAGCTATCATTATATAGCATATTAAGATTTTCTATTTGCTCCACATTTTTTATTTCATTTAACCTTCACAATAGCCCTCTGAGGTAGGTTCCCTTATTATTATTTTACAGTTGAGGAAACTGATCCTGAGAGGCATCAAAGTGGCCCAGTGAATAGAACCCTGGTGATGGGTTAGGAAGAAGGGTTCAAGTCTAGCCTCAGGTACTCCTAGGCTGTGTGACCCTGGGAACATCACACTTTGCCTCAGTTTCCTTATCTGGAAAATGAGATTAATAATAGTGCCTACCCGCCAGGGTTGTGGTGAAGATTAAATGAGGTAATATTTGTAAAGCTCTTAGCATAGATACTGGCATATAGTAGGAAGGTAATAAGTGCATTTTCCTTCCTTCCTTCAGTGTCTTGCCTAAAGCTAAATAATTAATAAATGTCTGGGGCAGGCTTTGATCTTCTATCTTTGTGACTCCAAGTCTAATACTTTGTTGTTCTAAAGAGTCAAGGATGAGAGGTAGGATTTGAACTCAGATCTTCTCACTTCTTAGACCATTTTCCATTGTGCCATGTTGCCTCCTTGTTTGGGAAGTATAAAGAAGGGATGTCTTGCTATTGGTTAGGAATGGCAGATGGAGGAGCCACCACCATGATGCTTTGGAGCATGATGACCCTGCCCATATTATCTTCAAGTTGATTGAGGTCATCCAAAGGAAGGGCCACCAAAAATATATGCTAAACACTAGGCTGTCTCCCCTGTGCAGATTGTTTCCAAATTGAAGGAGGAAATTATTACCATGGAAAAAGAATGCAGTGACCTTCAACTACACATAGCAAGGACGGATTGGTGGTGCGAGAATCTTGGCATGTGGAAGGCCTCCATCAACAGTGGAGAGGTAGGTGGGGTTGGGACTGTGGGGCTACTTTTGCTGTCCCCTGGGCTTAAAATGTTTATTTTAAAAAAGGCTTTTATTTTTTTTAACCATCTTTGTTATTCTGGAGGATTATTAGGGATTGAGAAACATATAAACTCAAATTCACTATTCTTCCATTTTCTATCTATTCTTTTTATTCCTCTTCTCATATAACCCCAAAGTTGGGAAGTGGAGCAGCTATCAGTCACTGATCTGGCCCTCACTCCACAAGAGAGGGCATCTCGTTGGAATCAATCTCCAGTATTGCCAGCAGCCTACCCATTAATGCCCTTGAAACTGTCGATTTGTTTTTCTGTTCTCATTAAAGACTGCAATGTGACGGAATGAGTCACTCAGAGCCGTGGGGGGAAAGAGAAGGAGCCGTAGAATAAGAGAGATAGAAGGAGGCAGGCCTCTTGGCTACATGTAATCTGTTAGCATTTCAGGAGAAGGAACATAAAATTAAAAAATAAAAAGCCCCACCATCCTACCTTGTGGTGAAATGAGACAAATTCTTTAGATCTCTAGTCACTAATAGAAGACCTGAAATTTGATTTGTTTGAGGGAGGAGGAGAAGGACAGGGAGAGGGAGAGACAGACATACAGACAGACAGACAGACAGACAGACAGAGACAGAGAGACAGACAGAGACAGAGAGAGAGAAACAGAGAGAGACAGAGACAGACAGAGACAGAGAGAGAGAGAAACAGAGAGAGAGAGATGAGAGACAGGAAGAGAGGGAGAGAGAGACAGACAGAGACAGAGAGAGAGAGAAGGAGGAGAGGGAGAGAGAGAGACAAGGAGAGGGGGAGAGAGGGAGAGAGAGGAGACACAGGGAGAGGAGAGATAGGGAGAGGGAGAGAGAGAGGAGAGAGACAAGGACAGGAGGAGAGACAGAGACAGAGACAGAGAGAGAGGAGAGAGACAAGGAGAGGGGGAGAAAGACAGGGAGAGAGGGAGAGAGAGAGATGAGAGAGAGAGAGAGAGAGAGAGAGAGAGAGAGAGAGAGAGAGAGGAGAGAGACAAGGAGAGAGGGAGAAAGACAGGGAGAGAGAAAGAGAGAGAGACAGAGAGAGAGAAGGAGGAGAGGGAGAGAGAGAGACAAGGAGAGGGGGAGAGAGGGAGAGAGAGGAGACACAGGGAGAGGAGAGATAGGGAGAGGGAGAGAGAGAGGAGAGAGACAAGGACAGGAGGAGAGACAGAGACAGAGACAGAGACAGAGGAGAGAGACAAGGAGAGGGGGAGAAAGACAGGGAGAGAGGGAGAGAGAGAGATGAGAGAGAGAGAGAGAGAGAGAGAGAGAGAGAGAGAGAGAGAGAGAGAGAGAGAGAGAGAGGAGAGAGACAAGGAGAGAGGGAGAAAGACAGGGAGAGAGAAAGAGAGAGAGACAGAGAGAGAGAAGGAGGAGAGGGAGAGAGAGAGACAAGGAGAGGGGGAGAGAGGGAGAGAGAGGAGACACAGGGAGAGGAGAGATAGGGAGAGGGAGAGAGAGGAGAGAGACAAGGACAGGAGGAGAGAGAGAGAAAGACAGAGACAGAGACAGAGAGAGGAGAGAGACAAGGAGAGGGGGAGAAAGACAGGGAGAGAGGGAGGGAGAGAGAGAGAGAGAGAGAGAGAGAGAGAGAGAGAGAGAGAGAGAGAGAGAGAGAGAGAGAGAGAGAGAGAGAGAGAGAGAGAGAGAGAGAGAGAGAGAGAGAGAGAGAGAGAGAGAGAGAGAGAGAGAGAGAACACATGTTTTAAATCTATTATTTTTCTCTGGGAAACAGTGAAAACAGACTGGGGAATGCATGGTACCTTTTTTTTTCCCCTTCCAATAACACTCTGTTCAGTTTAGAGGGAAAAACATTTATAGGTCCCTGTGCAATTACTGCTGACAGAACCGCCTTCCCATCTGTTCAGTTATTAGTCAGTACACAGAGAGACAGCTTTGTTCCAGGGATGCTGAGAGTGGCTGTGCTCCACCATACTTATCCCAGGGCTGGACATTCTAGTGACTGCAATAACAGGTGATGTGAAGAGGGCTTTCCGTTCCTGCCTGCCCCAGATAATGGTCTGTCCCCCAGTGGTTTGTCCCCCTCCTTTACCTGACCTGGAAAGCTTATCAGTAGAGCTTCACATCTGGGTTAAATAACAAAGAAAACCCTGGTCTCCAGTAGTCTACCCTAGAAATGCACGTGTGTTACTTGGGAGCTGGACTCCTCTCCCTGCTTCTACTGTCTGCTTATATTATTTTATTATAGAATATATATATAATATGGAATATAAATAATATAACTATACTATAAGCCATTATAGTTATATTATTTATATTCTTTATATAATATATGATCTATAATATCAATAATAACATATAATATGACATGATAAGTACTTTGTTTACCTCTTTGACCTTCTAAAAAGCCAAGGTAAAGCCTATAGATGGTTCTCATAGTTTGATACATCTATGTTTGGAAGGAACCACAGAAGCCATCTATTCCAAACCCTTGGGGAAACTGAGGTCCAGGGAAGTTAGCTAACTTCCCCTTCCACTACCATAAGAGGGACGGTAGAGTTTCGGGAGAACTGTGGGGTCCCAAAGGCCTTTTGCATTTTGCAGTAGAAAGATCTTGAATATACCAGGTCAGGATTCATATTGGAATTGTGGGATGCTAAGACATGGGTTCACCATGAGTGGGATTTGGGCAGGTAATAACTAGGAATTAGACGAGCCTTATAGCAATGTTCTAAAATGATAGGATAAATTTTCCCCCATTTTTAGAAATGGGGAAATAATAATAGAAATACTACCTGACATTCTGATAGTGTTTTAAGATTTACGTTATCTTCTTAGATTCTTAAATATATAAAAATGTTTATTATTAATAGAAATTTTTTCTCTCCATTTTGTGATGAAGAAACTGAGGCTCAGAGAGGTTAAGAGTAAGACCTGGGGGCTAGCGCTGTGGGATGAGAGCCAGACCTAGAGATGGGAAGACATGGGTTCAAATCTGGCCTCAGCATTTACTTTCTAGCTGTGTTATCCTGGGCAAGTCACTAAACCCCCATTGCCTAGCCCTTCATACTCTTCTGCTTTGGAACCAATATATAGTATTGATTCTAAGATGGAAGGAAGGGGTTAAAAAGAAAAGAATACTGTCTGGCTGTATGCTAGGCTAAATTTTCTGTATTCCAATCTAGGTCTCTTTACATGATACCCCAAACATTTCTCCCTAAGCCCTCTCCTTTGGCACATTATATTTAATTAAAATATATTTCATATGTGTAATACAATGAATAGAGAGATGGCCTTTGGGCAAGGAAGATCTGAGTTCAAGTCCCACCTTTGACACATACTGGCTATGTGACCCTTAACCAGAAGGGCTTCACTATAGGTAACTGTCTAAGACATAGGTTCTTTACCTTTTGTGTCATGGACCCCTTTGGCAGCCTGGTAAAGCCTGTAGAACTTTCCACAGGATATTAATTCTATATTTATAAAATATAATGCACAGAATTAGAAAATAAACCACCCAGATTGAAATATAGTTATCAAAATGTTAAAAAAAACACAATTTCATGGAATCCAGATTAAGAACCCCAGTTTTAATAGTATTAATTACAGAGAAGGTGCTAGATGTCCCCATAGATAGAGCATTGAGCGTGGAATCAAGAAGACTTATCTTCTTGAATCAAAACTGACCTCAGACACTTACTTCGTGTGTGACCCAGTCCAAGTCTCTTAACCTTGTTTACCTTAGTTTCTCAATATGTAAAATGACTTGAAATAAGAAATGGCAAACTACTCTCACATCTTTGCCAAGAAAACTTTAAATAGCATTGCAAAGAGTTGGACACGATGGAAACAACTGAACAACCATCGCAGAGAAGGGGCCAACCTACAGTGGTAGAAGACATGTCCTCATCTGGGAAATTTCCTCCTATATCAATGAATTCACAGCTCTAATCTTCTCCCTCTCCCTCTGTTCACACTGGGTAGCTGGTCATAAAATGCTTTATTTTCCCCTTACAACGTGGCAAGGAGCATGGTCTCACTGAACAGATCTGAAGAAACTAAGAATAAAGTTTTCTTTGCTATGAGTCCACATGTGACAGTTCATCAGGGATGGAATTAGAGCAAAGATTTTGATTCATCATTTCAGACATTATTTCTAAAATTGCTTCAGGCTTCCTTTTTCCTTTCCTTATCATATTATCATATGTGTAACACAGAGCATATTGGTCCATCATGCAAATGGAACACTTGAAGAGATAAGCTCTAAATTTGGGGCTGGGAAGCATTTCATTAGTCTAGGGAAAAAAAAGAGGAAGGAAGGAAGGAAGGAAGGAAGGAAGGAAGGAAGGAAGGAAGGAAGGAAGGAAGGAAGGAAGGAAGGAAGGAAGGAAGGAAGGAAGGAAAGAAGGGAGGGAGGGAAGGGAGGGAGGGAGGGAGGGAGGGAGGAGGGAGGGAGCGAGGAGGGAAGGTAGGGAGGGAGGGGGGAAGGAAGGGAAGGAAGGAAGGAAGGAAGGAAGGAAGGAAGGAAGGAAGGAAGGAAGGAAGGAAGGAAGGAAGGAAGGAAGGAAGGAAGGAAAGAAAAAGAGCGGGATTCATGAGGCTGGACGTCATGTGTTTTGACTCCTGAAGTCTAGTATCACATGCATGCACTTAATGTCAGTGATTTTACTATTTCTTTTTTTTTTTGAGCAGATATCCAAAGGGATATGATTTTACATTTTTTTCTTCAAGGTCATAGAAGAAAATGGGGAGCAAATGCCCTGCTACTTCGTCATGGTCAGCTTGCAAGAAGTCGGAGGAGTCGAAACAAAGAACTGGACGGTTCCCAGGAGGCTTAGTGAGTTTCAGAATTTGCACCGGAAACTTAGTGAGGTATGTATTCTTGGGGTACCTCGAATCGTGGAAGTTCAGAGCTAGTAAAAAGACCCCCTTGACACCATTCAGTCCAACCCCCTCACATTATGGATGAGGAAATTAAGACTGAGAGAAATGAACCTTTCTTCTTACAATAAATCTCCTGGAAATGTGGTGTGGTCACCATGATTCATAGGAAATGTGGGATTGAAGGAAGGAATCATGCAATTCAAGGACTTGGAGATCATTTGGGTGAGCTCCATTTTCAAAGCTAAATTAAACAGGACCTCTTTTTTCCTTCAAGTTCTACAAGTCCTTTCATTTCCCTTAGAAGAATATAATAACAATAATAATAGTAGTTATTACTAATTACTGCTGTTTATATAGTGCTTTAAGATTTGCAGAGCACTTTGTAATCATTATCTCATTTGATCTTCACAACAACCCAGGGAGGTAGATGTTCTTCTGTCTATTTTATAGATGGGGAAACTGAGGGGAAAAAGGTGAGAGAGAGGGGGGAGGGGGGAGAGGGAGAGAGAAGGAGAGAGCGGGGAGAGGGGGGCAGAAGGGGGGAGAGGGAGAGAGAAGGAGAGGGAGAGGGAGAGGGAGTTAGAGAGAGAGTTAGAATTCTCCCATTCCCAGCTCAAGTTGCCTCTCGCTTCTTAAAGCCTTCCTTACTTCCTATCAGGTAAAAATGATCTCTCTACTCAGACCTACAAGGAGCACCTGAGTTCTCTCCTTTTCTCCTGTCTCACCCAACTTATACCTCCTTGGGGGGGGGGGTTGTATGTTACTTTTTTTAAACCTTTACCTTCTGTCTTTGTGCCAATTGTAAGTGGCAAGGGAGGGAGTGGCAAAGGAGGAAGAGAAAATAGTCAGAAAAGGAGGAGCATCGATTGATTTTATTTTTTAAACCCTCATCTTCTCTCTCAGAGTTAACACTAAGTATTGGTTCCAAGGGAGGAGAGTAGTAAGGGCTAGGCAATGGGGGTCCAGTGACTTGTCCAGCTAGACAGTCATGCAGCAAGAAAGTGTCTGAGGCTGCATTTGAACCCAGGATCTTCAGTCTCCCAGCCTGGCTCTCTATCCATTGTGCTACCTAGAAGCCCCCATGATTCTATCACTTTTCATCTTTCTGCCCTCACAAAAGAGGTGCACACAATGCTAGAAGCACAATGTTTACTACATATTTGTTCAATTGAGTTTAATTGAATTGAAAAGAAATTACATCTGCTCATTGTCTTTTACAGTCTGTTGTTCTGCCATAGAAGGAAATGGAACTGGTCTGGCAGAAGTCCCTATTTATAAATCCAAACTGATTACTATGGAAGTCTTCTTTTCTCTGGCCTGACTGTAATAGATTGATTTTTTTTCTCATGCCATTTTTCCAGTTTGCTGTTTCCCTGACCATCCTGAGCTACAGAGTTTCTTTCCTACTCCATCCTTTTCAAAGATAAGCATATTTTAAGTAAAAAAAGTATTTAAATGGCAACTATGTTCCAGGCACTGAGACATGTACTGGGGATGCAAAGACACTAATGAAACAGTTCCTGCTCTCAGAACTCATAGCCTACCTAGGGTAGACAGGAGGGGCAGGGTGAGGAAGCACCTCAAAGACAAATAGAAAATCTAAGAGCTAAAGTGGAGAGGAGAGTCTTTTCCCAAATCTAGCCTCAGACATTTGCTAGCTATGTGACCCTGGACAAGCCACTTAACCTTGTTTGCCTCAGTTTCCTCATTTGTAAAATGGTCTGGAGAAGGAAAAGGCCAACCACCCCCAAGAATTTTGCCAAGAAAAACCCAAATGGGGTCACAAAGAGCCAGAAAAAAAACTGAACAACACCACCAATTTATAGGTCCAATCTCTGTTCCAAATGATAGTCCCCAATACAGATCACACCTTCTCTTTCCTTTATTGGATTGTCTTGAGTCACCATGGCTAGAAAGATCGATAAACCAGTGGCCAGCTCCCAGGCGATGTGCCTCTTTGAGTGCTGGCACTTTCCAATAGAGTAGAATCTGCTAAAGCGTGCATTGAATTGGCATAACTTTCAGCAGCTCAGGAGTCCCCCCCATGCCACAGTGAGGCATGGCAGCAGCACTTAATCGATTTTTAAAATGTACCCAGTTTTTTAGCTGTCCTACTTGGGGATCTTCACACCTTAAGGCTGGCATATTTGGCTTGTGGCTAGCTAGTGTTTTTCTTCTGTTTTTATGCTTTCAGTCTTTTCCTCTCTTTGTATTTGTTGGGTTCATGTAACATTACACAAGTATCAAGTTCAGTTTTTTACTTCAGCTTTAAATGTCAAGCAAGATTCTTTGGGTCACGAAATCTAGAGCAGGGGGTGACCTCACCAGCCACTGCGTCCAACCCCCTCATTCCATAAATGAAGAAATTGAATCCTAAGACCTTTAAGAGACTTAACCAAGGTCATATAGGTAGTACATTTCAGAGGTTGGGCTTAAATCCAGGTTCTCTGACTCAAAAGTTAGAATACTTAGAGATAATAATGCAAAACCAAAAAGATCTCTTTGATACCTTGAACACTAAAGCAACCATCCTGTTTTTGCAGCTTCTCCCTAATAATCATTGCTTTGCCTTTTGACTTTTTTATAAGTTGAAAATTGTGTGAAAAAAGTGAATAATATTAGCTGGTATTTTTAGAGGTTTAAAGTTTTGCATTTGTTCCTCACAAATAATGCTATTATTATTCATATTTTATAGATAAAGAAGCTGAGTGCAAGAGAGGTTGTTACTTAGGATTATACAGCTAGTATATGTCTGAGGCAGGATTTGAACTCAGGGCTTCTTGACTATAGGATCAGCACTCTAACCACTGTACCACCTAGCTGTTTTACTGTTTAATTACTGGAATGTTTTTCGTTTTGCTTTATAAAATGAATATTCAGACAGGCTTCTTCCATAGCTGGCCAAAACATCAAAGTTCTTTTTTGATACCTCATAGTGGCAGATGGCGTTTGTTGTTGTTTAGTCATTTTTTTAGTCATATCCAACGCTTGACAGAGATCTTAGAGTGGTTTGCCATTTTCTTCTCCATCTCATTTTACTGATGAGGAAACTGAGGCAAACAGAGTCAGGAGACTTACTCAGGGTCACAGAGATAGTAAGTGTCTGAGACTGGATTTGAACTCAGGAAGATGAATCTTCCTGATTCCAGGTCCAATGCTCTATCCACTGTTCCCATAGCAGCATTTATTTAGGTGAAGATTCTTCTAGCAGAGTATAAATCCTGACAGATTGTACCAAGTTCTAAATGTCTTGAGTTTGGATCCAATATATTATCCAAAGTCCATCCTCACTTAGTGTGGGAGTCTCAGTGCCATAAAGTTGACTACCAGCTGTAGAATGTTTTAGCCAAAACCAAGTCCTCTACTAAAGGATGAAAGGGTTACAGGCTATGTCAATCAATCACCCAACAGTCGTTAAGCTACTACTTTGTGCCAAGCACTGTTTTATTGGAAGCTTTCCCCCCAGAAAAACTATTGAAGCTGGAAGGACTCATGGTCACGAACTCTGACTTCTCAACTTCGAAGGGTTCAGCTTTCTTCAGTTTTCACTTGGCTGCTTTACAGAAATGCCTTGAGAGCTTTGTTCATAATTGATATTGATTGGCCAGAGTCATTGGCCTTGGAGTCAGGAAGCTGCCACTTTGGCTCTCATCCAGTCTTTCCCCAAGTACTCAAGTCATGAATAAGCAGAAATGGAAGAATTGTTCTAAAATGAGAACAGTAGATGTGAATTACAGGCACGGAATAGTAGAAAACAAAGCTATTCAGATGTTTGTTAGGAAGCTCTTGGAGCCATGGCCAAGATTTGGGGAAACTGAAGCCAAACAACAATTCAGCATCATTGTCTCTAGCCTAACACTTCTCTAATTCTTCTCTCCTACCATCACTTAGGTGCTCTGAATCAAGAACAGGTCACCAAAAAACCTTTTAATACCTCCTACTTTGTTACCTACTGAATAAAATATGATCTCCTAAGCTGGGCAATCAGGACTCTTCATCATATGGCTCCAGACAGTCTTTGCAGCCTTTATCACATACCTCTTCCTTTAAAATCCTTTGTGTTCCCGTGCAAAGAGAAAACTCTCCATCCTTGGTTGGAGGCTCTTGCCTCCATGTCTCTGCTTAGGAATGGCATCCCTGATGCCCAGAATGGACACCTTACCTTCCCAATTACTTCACAATAACAATATTAGTTAACATTCATATAGTGTTGGACTAAACTGCTTTGTTTTGTTTTGTTTTTTTGTTTTGTTTTGTTTTGGTCCTCAGCACCTGAACTAGTGCTTTACACATATTAGATGATATATAATAATCTTGTGTCAAATTGAACTATTTGCAAAGGATAAAAAAAGAGATGCCAATATTATCTCTTTGATTCTTTCAATAACTGTAGGGGAAAGTGCTATTATTATCCCCATTTTGCATATGAGGAACCTGGGGTTAACAGAGCTTATATAACTTGCCCAAGTGTCTGGGGCTGCATTGGAACTAAGGTCTTCTTGACTCCAATCCCAGGGAGCTGTGCACTCACTCCACCAAGTTCCTTAGAGTTTGACCCATCCTTCAAGGTCCAGACCAAGTGTTACTATATTCCTGAAGTTTTCTTGGATATTTTCCTTTCCATTTCTCTTCATTCCTCATGCAGTAGGTACAAGAGAGTCCTCCTTCCTCTAATTGCTCTCAGAAGTTTGCTCATCCTCTCTTTTTAGGTGCCTGTTCCCTCTTCTGTCATGGTTCTTTATGCACATAAAGGGCTGTCTCCCCTATTAGATAATCATCCTCTTGAGGGCAGGAACTACTTTGGGGTTTTTTGTTGTTGTTGTTGTTGTTTTGATCTCCAGCACCTAAAGTAGTACTTTATAAATATTAGATTATATAATAGTCTTGTGTCAAATCGAACCATTTGAACTGGATAAAAAAAGAGATGCCAAGTAAAAGAATTGATGACTACTTTAGAAATGCAAATATGGGCAAGGAAATGTGATGGTCTTGGGGAAAGAATGGGAAACTGTCAGAAAAAAATGGATCAATTGAGGAAAACCTACTTTTGTTTTATTTGAGTTCCAAATCTTCAATCAGGTGTGCTTCTAGTCCTTCCTGCTAGTCACAGTTCTTGAAGTCTCCTTTCCCACAAGCAGCAGACAAGAAGCATCTTTTAGCATCCTTCCTGGCATCTCCCTTTGTTCTGGATCCCACTGTTCATTTCATTTCTCTAAATTTCCAGCATGATGCTGAGCCCCAACTCCTCCTGAACTCTCCAGGTTTGGGGTGATTCAATTGTTTCCTACCAATCCAGAATCCTCCTTTCTCTATCTCTGGGGCCAGCATCGATTTCATTTTATACTGAACTAAGGCGTCTGCATCCTCCTTGTTTGCATGATTTCTTGCTGTTTCCAATCCAGCTCTGTTGTGCCAAGAAGGTGGTCCTTCCGACTGTCCATGTGGAAGGATCAAAACAGAGAAAAGGGCTGGAGCCATCTAAAAGGAATGCTTTTCATGATAGGTAAACAGATATATAATTAAGTTACATGGTCTATATTATATAGGAGGCTCTAATACGTTATATGTGGCATATAGCATTATGATCATATATAATATAGAGTCATATAGTTATAAAATCATACACATGATCTAGATTTTGGTAGAGAGATAGATAATGAACAGCTATAAAAATAATGTATTATATCTGTATTTTATGTCACTTATAATCAAATCTATAATTCCACTTGGTTATATATATTATCTTGGAGATAGGTAGATGGATAGATCATGAAGGCATTACATGTGTTTCATATCACATAATAGATTGATGTGATCATAAGCAATGATTTTTATCTAGATCCAATTGTGTATATATAGGCTATATGAAAACATCAAATATATATATATCACATATATTTAATTGAATTGTAAGATAGATACAACCCTTGCATGAAGGAGGTGTTTAGGTTTAATGGTGCTTTTTGGAGGGTGACCGAATGCAAACAGGGTAGGCTAAAATAGGGGCAGCCCTTTCTGTGATCAAGAAACCTGCAGGCACAGCCTTTTTCCATTTCGGAACAATGAAAGAGCTGAATTCTGAGTAGGTCTTTGTTTTCCATCCACTCTCTTAACAGATTTTGACAACTCACTGCTGAGGAGTTGTAAATAGACTCCTTTTTTAATAAAGCAAATTCAGAACCACATAAAGCTGACCCAGTTTTCTAAAGTAAGCATGTTGTGCAGCTGTGAAGAATAGATGAATCTTTTTGGCCAGCCTAGTGTCTTTGTCCCCAAGCTTTCACACAGTGCCAAAGAAGAGCCTTTTTTCTTAGTCATTGAGTGTAGTTCCTACAGAAACCCAAGCAAAGTTGACTTTGTTGGACCCCTGAGTCTCTATTCTTTTTTTATTCTTTTTTATTTTTAATTTTTAAATCTCAATTCTGAACAAAACCTATGTAGGGGAAATATTTAGTTCATTCTATGATCATAAATCTGTTAAAATGCATTTTATTTTTTTATGTATTAATATATTTTGCTTTTCCATCATCTTTATTTCCTAATATCACTGTTATCTCCTCTCATCCAGAAATACATTCCTATCCTTTTTTATATTATTTAATTTAATATTAAAATATTAATAATACCATTAGTATATATTTTATATTATGTGGACACATCAGATATAATAATATTTTTATTTAATATTACATTCTATAATAATATTGTTCATATGAATCATATTGGTGAAACTGTCCATTTCTGATGTTGGACTATTTGGCAGTACTGAGGATTTTGGTGTCAAGAAATTTTTTTTTTTGGGGGGGGGGTTCAGTAATTATAGCTGCTAAGGAATCAGGGGCTGTAGCACCTACAAAAAGGAAAGGGGAAAAAAGCAGTTGAAAAAATGTAAAAAAAACACATTACTGATATATTCCATATTCCTTTTTCATAGTCTCTCAACTCTGTCGAGGAAGGGAAGTATATCCTCTTATCTCTCCTTCAGGGTTTAGCAGAGCAGGCTTATTAAATGTTAAACAACTAGCTTTCCAAATAGGACACATTTTTAAGTTTAATCAGCATTGTTAGCATTTTATCCATCACCTTCTTAAATCTAAGATAATCAATAGAACACTAAATCAAGCCCATATTGGTAGTGATTGTCAATTCCCAAGATGTAAACACTCACACTGAAAACCGACCAATCAGCTAGCTAGTTGGATCTGGCTTCTGCCCATGCTTAGGGCCAAACTTAATTGATTATTATAGTTTCACAAAAAGCTGCTTGGATCTTGGTGGTTCTTTCCATTTACATTGTTGTAGTTCTTGTCTACTCTGACTGGCTTATCTTACCTTACATCAATCCATATAAGGCTTTAATGATCTTGTATTGAAGTTTATCATTTCTTTTAGCCCAGTAATATTCCATTAAGTTCATGTGCCATACCCAGTTTAGTCATTAACTAATTGGTAGGCATCTGTTTTGTTTCAAGTTTTTTTAATAGTTGAATGAATGAAAATGTGTGTATTGTGTACTTATCATCCTGCAAAGGACTGTGTTAAGCATCAGGCTTGCAAATAGAAAAGTTAAGAAAGTTCCTCCTTTCAAGAACTCATTTTCTAATGGGTGAGGGAATACAAAAACAAGGAATTTCAGCTGCAAATCAGATGAGAAAGACCCATGGTCCTAAGATGCAGGAGAAAAGCAGATACTAAGACATCTTTCATATTAGTTAATTTAATATTAATAACATTATTATCAATTATATTATAGGGTCATATAGGATATACTCATCTTTTATGTTATTTTTAATATTATGTTCTATAATATTCACACTGATAAAATGATCCATTTATGATGTTGAACCATTTGGCAGTACTGAGGATTTCGATGTCAAGAATTTTTTGGGGTGGAGGGAATGAAGTTTCAGTGATTATGGTTGCTAAGGAAGCAAGGGCTGTAGCACCTGCAAAGACGAGTTGCTGTGTCACATCTCTATAATGGTTGCTTCCCTAGAGGAAAATTAAAGGCGGAAGCAGGACTGGTGATCTGGGAAATGCTGTTGCTCCCAAGACTCTTGGGTTTAGGATCCTGGGGTTTCTCCTTCTTAGTCTGAAGGGAGGAAGTGATTTGATTTGCTTGGCACATGCTTTCATTGGTCTTGCCTCAAGGAATCTTGCTGCTTCAGTTAGACTGACTTGCCTACCTTGTACAAAAAAAGGATGGCTGTGAATATTTTGGTGTATATTGGACCTTTCTATCTTTGACCTCCTTGGATATACGCCTAGCTGTGGGATTCCTAGGTCAAAAGGTATGGACATCAAATGTCTTTTCAAATATTAAAAAGTGTTCATTTTTTTTCTCTCCTGCAGTGTTTTCCTTCACTAAAAAAAGTCCAGTTGCCTTCTCTTAGCAAGCTGCCCTTCAAATCTGTAGATCATAAATTCATGGAAAAGTCCAAGAATCAGTTAAACATCTTTTTACAGGTAAGAAAGCCAAATTCCTATTAGCAAAAGAAGCTTGCATTCTTTTAGTTTCCAGCTTTCTTGATTCTGGAACCCCATAATTTGTTTCCTGTTCTCTGCTGTTCTGCTAAGAAACTAAAAATACCTTTGGTTTATACATTTATTAAACATCTCATTTAAAAAAAAAAACTTAGCCCAAATCCTACCCCATCTGTGTACTCCCAGCAGCCCCTGTTGGTATTTTCCTTATCTGGATCAACTCCTTTTAGAGGACTGTGTACCTCGGTATGCTCAACTGTCCAAGCCATGGGAACGACTCACTGTGACCATTCACCCAGGGGTGAAATTTCACCTTGGGAAGTACAATTGCCTTTATCTTCATGCATCAGCACAATGAAATCTTGGGATGGATGCCTGTATTAAATAATATGCTTTAATGGCTCTTTGGCAATTACCATGTTGAAAAGTTTGCATTGGCTTAGAAATATGGAAGCAAAGAAAAAATGTATGTATTAAAGTGCTTCAGGAAATGATAATGAAGATACTTTTCTAGACCCGTAGAAATGTACTTCTATATGTAAGAGAGAGTCTACTCATTTTATGGTAGAAACTAGACAACCTAAAGTTGTCATAGAGTGTAAGTACACATAGAATAGGACATTGTTTTATGCACACAATATGTTCTAAGACCCTTTGCATGAGTTGAAAATTGCATATAAATAAGTATTTCTTATACAAACATACCTGACCACTTTTATGACTTTTCTTAGGCTTATCAGAGCCACCAGCATCACTACATTTGTACTTTGGGGCCATTATTAATAGCTAAATTAGCATTAATGAAACAAAGAGAAACGCTGCTCTGATGCAGACTTGCTGCAAGTGAGGATTCTGGACAAAGAATGATGCAGGCAGCTCATGTTCAGTACAAAACTGTTAGGAGACTTTATTGTCCTTGGCAAGATCATGTGGATGTAGCATGTAATTCAAATCATTTACATTTTTTCTGCCTTTTTTGTGATTGTCAATATCATATACTGGAATCTGAATGTGTTGAGATCATATCAAATTAATTGCTACTGTAATTTACTTAAGGGATAAAATAATTGGGACCATATTGTAGGAAAAAGAACCCTGGATTTGTAGTCTGTTGATCTGGAACCAAATTCTAGTTCAGCTACTTAATTCTCTGTGAAAATAGGCAGCTGAGATTATTTCACTGAGATCTCAGTATCTTCCTCTGTGAAACTAGAGGAATTCTAGGATTCTTTCCAGCTGTAAATCATAACTTCATAGATCTGGAGTTGAAACAAGCCGTAGACCTCAAGAAATCCAGTTATGAGGAAAGGAAACTGAGGCAAACAGAGGTTAAGTGACTTGCTTAGAGTGACCCAGACATAAAGGGTATGAGATAGGATTCAAATTCAGGTCTTCTTGACTGAGTTCAGCACTTGATACAATGGCTCTGGGGTCAGAAGACCAGGGTTCAAATCTTACTTCTCTTTTTCACTACCTATGTGACTTTGACCAACTTAAAATTTCTTCATATTTAAAACGAAGAGGTCTAACCAGATTGCCTCTGAGGTCCCTTCCAACTCCAGTTCTACCAGTTCGTAATATTCTGTATCCATCATATCTTTCTACAGGCCAAATCCACAAATTGATGAGACCTAGAATGTTTTTGAAGTTAGAGAATGGCTAAAGTGGTAGTTGTTGATTCTCTATTTCAGGGATGAAAAAAAGAATGGAGAAGAAAGGGCACTAGATTTGTGGGGACACATTGGTAAAGATAAGATTCAAGCTCCTTTTTGCCTATGTAACTTTGGAAAGAGTCATTTTACTTCTCTGGGGCATAGTTTCTTCTTTAAAATGAGGAGTTTGGACCAAGCAATCTCTTTGCTTTTGTTGTCCAGTCATTTTAGTCATCTCCAATTCTTCAGGACCCCATTTGAGGTTTTCTTGGCAAAGATACTGCAATGATTTGCCATATTTTTCACCTGCTCATTTGAAAGATGAGAAAACTGTGGCAAACAGAGTTAAGTGATTTGTCCAGGATTACATAGCTAGTTAGGGGTCTGAAGTTGGATTTGAAGTCCATGTCAAAATAAGATAGATCATAGAACTATAAAATATCAGAACTGGAAGAGCCCTTAGAGATCCCCCTCATTTTATACATGAAGAAAGAGGCCCATAGTAAGTAGTTTTCTTGCATTCATACAACTATATATGGTGTTTAGAACCCACGTCTCTTAATTTCTGATCAGAAGCTCTTTTTGTCTATGCCAGACAAGATTTTTAAACCTTAAAGTTTAAATATTACCATTTTGTTGTCTTAAAACACTATAGGAATATTATATATATATATATATATATATATATATATTTGAAAAGATTATCTGGCCAAATTACATAAATTTAAGGTCTCAAGGTTCAAGTCTATGCCATTGAGAAACATGAATTGTTTTATTTAATTAGCTTTTGTCTTCTCGGTCCTGCTAGTGAGGGTGTCCCTTATTTGAATCCTTTCCATTGTTTTATTCACTTGTCTATTGGTTTTATATCTTACTGAAAAATACAAATGCCTGTTATCCTAGTATTGAGGACCATTTGAAATATGCAAGCCCTTAATGATGACAGTAGCTATCTTATCAAATGAAATGATGTGTATAAAGTATTTAGCACAGTGCCTGGTACATAGTAGGTGTTTAATAAAGGCTTATTCCTTTTCCTGTCTTATAATGATTACAGAGCTCATTTCACATATGATATCATTCAAGCAAAGTAGTTGTTATTAGCCTCATTTTGTTGATGAGTAAATTGGGTCTGAGGGAAGTTATTTGCCCAGATTAATGTAATTAGTTAATATCTGAGGTGAACCTTGAACCCCGGTCATAGCTTCATAGATACTACATAATCCAAACTCATTATTTTACAAGTGAGGAAACTGAAGCCCCTGGAGATTCGGTGATTCACTTGAAGTCACACAGATAGTAAGTATCAGAAGTAGACTAATAACCTGGCTGCCGATTCAAGAGCCAGAACTGGACAAATTGCCTTCTGCCTCCTAGACTTGGCACCATGTTCTCCATCTAAGCCAGCACTGGTGAGGAAAAGAATAAACTGCGAACCTCAAAGCAGCCATTTTTGAGCCTTTTGAGAGTTTTGATTAGGTTTTTAAGCCAAAGATAATTGATATTTAAATTCTTCAATGATATATTTTTCTAATGAGCCAATTTGAAAATTCAATAAAACCTCATTCATAATGCCCATCAGTATCTTGTAGATCTGTATACACCACAGAGTGAACAATAGTTTCCCAAACAGTCCAACCATACAGTAAAAGACTGAAATTAAATCAATCAGTAAGGCACATGTTAGTTCTATTCCTAGCACCAATAATCTAAATGAGTTCCTGTGTGTGTTTGTGTGTGGAAGATTTGTTTTTTAAGAGGGATTTTGAAAAATTATTGTGGTAAAACTTATTGAAATATTAACATTATTGAGCCAGTTTTTCAATTAGTTATATTCTTCGTGGAAAGCAGCTTTACAACTGTCATATTTTTTTTCTGGGTTATACATGTGTTATGCAAAAAGAAAGCAGCTTTAAAGTAGCTGGCCACCACTTTGCCTTTTGTCAGAGGACTAGCCTCGCTAAGTTCAGAGAAGCCCCAAACAGAAAGTTGATGGGGAATTATTTTCAGTAATACAAACCCAAGAAAACTGTCTACTAAGGTGTGTGGGAGGCATAGTTGGTTTCAGGGCTGAGACCATTCATACCATTGAAACCACCAATCCATTGAAGACCAGTCAGTGACTGAAAAGGCTCTGAAATAGTTACACCTCTAAATGGAAGATTTTTATATTTGTATTTGGAGGGAGAGAGAGGGGATGAGGTGGGGATGAGGAGGAGAGAGAGGGAAGGAGGGAGGAGGAATGCTTCAATAAGTATAGAATAGACATTCTGAGAATTCACTTTTTTTAAAACCCCTACCTTCCATCTTAGAATCAATACTGTATATTGGCTCTGAGGCAGAAGAGCAGTAAGGGCTAGGTAAGGGGGATTTAAGTGACTTACACAGGGTCACACAGCTAGGAAGTGTCTGAGTCTAGATTTGAACCCAAGACTTCCTAGCTCTAGACCTGGTTTTCAATCCACTGAGCTACCCAGCTGCCCCCTAGAGAATTCACTTTTAACAAAACAGCTCTCCTTACTGGGAAGACTTGATTCCCAGAAGGGTCTGAAGATCTGCCCCATTTTTCTCCACCTGATCCTATCCCATTTCCTCCCTTAATCTGAAAGGAACATAAAGTTCATCTCCAAGATAAAATCAGCAAGCCAAGCAGGATTATCCTGGAACTCCTCTGCTGAAACAGGGCATGGTATTTGAATCTCAAGACTGTATCCCCTCTGGAATGTTGGCTATGTGCAAAAATAGGAGAAAGATTTTTGCATTGCCAGCAGAATAGTTGGAGTTGTGATTCAGCAGTGAGGATTCTAATTGTCCATATGGGGATGAGGCAGGGGCGCTGTACAGTCTATGAAAAATGAAGGCTTCATTTACTGATAACCCAGTTTCAAATAACTGAGACTTATCTGAGCATTTTTCATCAGAGAAGAAAATGAGGCTTTAGGTTCAGAATTGAGGAGGGGAAAAAAAGCATGTACAGAACCAGGAATTCAGAGTTGACCACCTGGTCAGATTGCCTCATCCACGATGAGAAAATAGGTCAAGAGACATTGAGTTGTACAGCCACATATAAGTAACAAATAAGACTAGAATTCAAACCTAGGTCCTCTGATTCTAAACCCAACATTCCTTCCTCTTCTCTTCCCTATCTCAGTTCTATCTGTTTGTTTTCTCTCACAAATACTTTCATGCCATTACAAATATGATCATATCAGACATCTATATAAAATATATACATTTCACAGAAGTGACTCTTTTTCTCTGCAGAAATTGCTCTCAGATGAAAGACTATGTCAGAGTGAAGCACTTTATGCCTTCTTGAGCCCTTCTCCCGACTACCTCAAGGTTATTGATGTCCAGGGGAAGAAATCCACATTTTCACTGTCCTCGTTCTTGGAAAGGCTTCCTCGTGACTTTTTTTCCCACCAAGAGGTGAGTGCTGGGAGCTGTCAAACTTCCCTATCATGTATGAATACTCCTTTACACAGAACCCCGGTTGACTTTTAGAATAGCAAAGCTAAATTGTCTCTTTCCCTCTGCTTGTGGCTTTCCATTATATTACACAAACATTGCCAGCTTTCAGAGAACTCATATTTTAAGTAAATTAGATGGAGCAGGTCCTGCCTCCCCAGATGGGATAGTACTGAGTCTGAAGTCGGGAAGATTCACTTACTAGCTCTGTATCCCTGGACAAGTCACTTAACCTTGTTTGCTTCAGTTTCCTCATCTGGAAAATAAGCTGGGGAAGGAAATGGCAAACCACTCTGATATCTTTGCCAAGAAAATCTCAAATTTGGTCCCTCCAAAAAGCTAGACATGACTGAAACAACTGAAAACAAACAGACCAAGTTTATCTGTAGAGATCCATCTAAAGTAGTAGAGTTTTATCAGATACATCCCTATTAATGAGAAATGTTGCTGCTGCTTGTTGGGAGGAGTTTTAACACCCGAGTGAATTTCCTGGTTTTGTGACATAAACACATACAACCATCATGCTCAGTCCTTTTACTACATAACCAAGTGGCAGCAAGAATAAATGCTTGTTCAGCACCTACTTATGGACAGCGCCAATACTTGGTATTGGGGAAAGACCAATAGAGTAAGAAAAAGACTTAAGGCTTAACTTCACCTTGTGCCTGACTATATGACCTTGGGTCAGTCTTGTGATTAATCACTCCAGGATTTAGTTTCCTAATTTTAAAAATGGGTATAATCATGTTTGTACTACCTAGTTCATGAAGTGATTGTGAACAAAGTGCTGTGTAGATGGCAAAAAGTTATGGAAATGTGAGCTATTATTCCATGATGAGAGATCCAGTGCTGTGCTTCAGTCAGAGAGCTGACCTTAGAGTCAGGAAGACCTGTATTCAAGTCCCATCTCTGACACATGTTGGCTGTATGATTCTGTGCAGTAATTATTCCCTCAGTGGTAAATCTAAGACTTTAAAGTCAGAAAGTTGGGATCTATCTACATTGATAGATGGAGTTTCTCACTGGAATTCCCTACGCCAATAAGATAATAAATCCACTATAAAAATTACAGATAAGTAGTATTTAAAATATATACTTTAGGAATATAGGAGACAGAGTTATTATTGAGGATCCAGAATTGTCAGAGAAGTCTTTCAGGGAGTGGGGAGAATGTAAGTTGGTTTTTTGAAGTATAGTAAAATTTAGACTAAGTGGATAAGAAAGTAGAACCTACTTGAGGTGGGCAAAGATGGGGAGGTAAATATACATATGAAATATTCAGGGAATGATAAGTTGCTTAGATTAGAGTTCATATAGGGAAGTAGTAGGGGAAAAGTTAAAGCAGAGGGTCTTGAGTCCAACCCAATCTAATCCAGTCAACATTTATTAAGTACCTACTTTGTGCCAGGCACTGTGCTAAGTACAAGGGATATAATTAATACACAGAAAGACAATCCCTGCTCTGTCTCATTTCAGTTCCATGGAAAAAAGTGTATAGAGGGCTAGACCTGACATTAGGAAGACTACTGAGTCCAGATCTGACTTCAGATCTAAATAGTTGTATGGCCTAGGGCAAATCACTCAGCTCTTTTTGCCTCAGTTTCTTCATCTGTAAAATGAGCTCAAGAAGGAAATAGCAAGCCACTCCAGTATCTTTTCTGAGAAAACCCTAAAGGAAGTCATGAAGAGTCAGAAATGACTGAACAACTAAATTAGAGGTGCCAATCTTACCCTGGGAAGATGTTCTTGTTCCATGGAACTGAAATGATGAGGTAGAGCAGTAGATACAGAGGGAAGTGGAAAACACCAGACTATGGCATATGAATTTTATGTAATAGGGAGGCATCGAAAGTTTGTGAGGAGAAAGGAGAGAAAGAATGACTTGTGTACAATGGTGTCTTGTCAGGATTGATCTGACATTATTGGGTGGTACAGAGGAGAGAGGGATGGATCTGGTGTCAAAAAGACCTGAATTCATATCTATCCTCACCACTTATTTGGTATGTATTTCTAAGCAAGATATATAGCAGTTGTCTGCCTTAGTTTTCTCATCTGTGGATAATAATAGCAGCAACCTCTCAGGACTGTAAAGATCAAATGATATAATTTTTGGTAAATGCTTTACAAATCTCAAAAATTACTTTACAAATGCTAGACATTCTTGTTGTTGATCTTATTATTATGGGAAAAGACTAGAGTCGCAGACCCCAGGTACTATGAAACAGTCTGCTTCCTGGGCTTGATCCTTCAGTAAATCATTGCCTTGTGCTTAAACAAATGAAGTACTTCTCCTCCACTCACACCCAGCTCTTACTAGAGTAGATGAAAAATGTGGCATCTCATCTACAGTTGCCTCCCCCGCCCCCCACCACCCTGCTTCCCTTTCTGGATTGGATCTGTTAGATAGAAAGATCTGGGAGTGGGAAGCAATTCTCCCACAGTGATTTTTATGAGCCAAGAGAAAAATTCTCAGTGTGGCATTGGAAAATGTACACACATGTGTTGAGACCCATATGTGGGAACCAGCCCTTCTGCCTATGGATGAGCACAGCCTATGGTGCTGGGAAAGCTCGAGTCATGGCTTCAAAAACAAAGCAGTTAATTTGAAAACACTTTATATTGAGTTGAAAAACAGTGAATTCCAAACCAGTCAAGTTTACAAAAATCTTATGGTGCACTTGACCATGTAAGTAAGTTTTATTTCATTGTTGTAAACCCACTGACTTAATAACTCCACAGAACTTTGAAAATTACTTTAATTATTTTGATCCTTGAATCAAACTTTTTTTTAAATCCCAATAAAAACTAGCATTTATATGATCCTTTTCTAATTTCGTCTCATTTATGCTTACAGCAACCCTGGGAGGTAGATGCTATAATTATTCCCATTGTATAGGTGAAGATACTGTAGAAAACAGAGGTTAAGTGGTTTGCCCTGGGTCACACAGAGGGGGCAGTGAGGTAGCATCATAGTACATAGAATAGCAGACCTGGAATTAGGAAGACTCGTCTTCCTGAGTTCAAATCCAACTTCAGATACTTACTAACTGTGTGACCCTAGGCAGATCACTTCACCTGTTTTCTTCAGTTTCCTCACCTGTAAAATAAGCCAGAGAAGGAAATGGTATCTCTGCCAAGAAAATCCCAAAAGGGGTCACATAGATTTAGATTCTGTTGAACAGCAAATTCAACAGAATAAAATATAAGCAAGCAGTAAGGCATTCAAAATGAAGGAAACTACATAAACATGTCTATTTCCATCTGTGAGTAATTGTTCACTCATGATTTTACTGTATCCCCAGGAGGAAGCAGAAGAAGATAGCGACTTGTCAGACTATGGAGATGATGTAGATGGGAAGAAGGATGCTTTGGCTGAGCCATGTTTCATGCTCATTGGGGAGATATTTGAGCTCCGAGGAAGTAAGCCTCTTGCCTTTTTTTGGATAGTTGAGATAATTTTAAAATAATTTTTTTAAATCCATTGATTCTTGGATAAAACTAGTCACTTTTTGATGTCAAGAAGCTCTGAATTTTTTTAGAACTTTATTCTGAATTGCAACAACAAGACTGCTTGAATTTTCAGAGCTATAAGTAGAGGAGATATTTTCTGAGTTACACGAAGATACACAACAAGGGATACAAATACATAACCACTAAAATTTATTTTTAGAGTAATTTAAAGGTTTCCAGGACTGTTGTGTCTGAAGGTGCTAGGTTATTGAACACTGAGATTTTTTATTCTTAACTACATGAAATGACCAAAGATACCAAAGTCTTCCTCTGATACCTTACTGTGTGTGACATGAAGATGACCTTGAGTCCCCGTGTGCTATAATGATGGAATCTAAGCTCTGGGAAGTCCTACCAAAGCTAAAAAGACTTTGTTTGGGGGCTCCACGATAGACTGAGTCTCTCATCCAAGGATCTAGCTAGCTAAAAGTGGAAAAGCTCAGCTCCGGAAGATGGCCAAAGAGTGATGGATTTCTTTGGCCCCAGAAATTTATGAAAACCACCCACTGAAGTGTGGATGAGCTGGAACATGGTGGCAGGACCGATGAAAACAAAATTGCCAATCTCTAAGCAAAAGAGAACATCTTACCAGTAAAACAGCAAGTAGAAGACTGAGCAGATGTGCACGTAGCTGCACCAGATAATTGTGGGTATAATGAGGATATGATGAAATATGAGCTTGATAGTCCCTGCTTTGCAGGAACTGACTATTCCAATCCAGCTGATTGCTTTTAATTCCACAACTTTTTTTATTAAATGCCTCTCCTGTGCACAGCACTTGACTAGGCCAGAAGTTATTTACAATAAGAAATTAGCCTCATTTCCTGAGGATGTAGAGGTTGCAATCTAGAAAACAGAAGGTTATAAGATAAAAATAATCACGTCAAATAGTAAATAGTAAGAGTAGGGCATAAGTCCCAAGTCCAAGCTGAAGAGATAAAACCAATATATATGAAATTCTGAGAGAACAAAGAAATGTTAAACATTGTCACACAAGCATTATGATGGCAGCATCAGTGATTCAGACAAAGAAAAGGTCACGGTAGGCTAGAAGAGATGGAACAGCTTGATGGGCTTCTCTCAAGGTTTAAACAAGGCTTTAGGCCACTTGGGTGACCCAGTGGATACAGTGCCAGACCTCAAGTCAGGAAGACCTGAGTCCAAATTACGTTTACAAGCTGTGTGACCCTAGACAAGGCATTTAACCCTGTCTGCTTAAGGTTCCTCATCTGTAAAATCAGTTGGAGATGGAGAAGGAAATGGCAAATCTACCAAGAAAAATCCAAATGAGGTCAAGAGGGTTGAACACAAATGAACAACAAAACAGGGTTTCAAAAGGTCAATTGGTTAGTCAGTCAATAAGAACATGTTAAATGCCTACCATATTTTATAGAACAAGAATTGTGTTAGGTGTTGGGGATACAGAGACAAGAAGAAGGAGTTCCTGCCCCCAAGGAGCTTACATTTCATTCACTATTGGGATGAAGAGCCTTTGGATAGAAAGAGAGAAGAAAGATAGGGGTAATATTTGACTGATGTAACTGGGAGTTAGTCCAATTAAATTGTAGTAAGGACAAAAACATTGAAAAACAGAACAATAATCATTCTTATGCCTCTGAAGAGAGTAATTATGAACAAAGTAGTCCAATTGGATTAGATCTATATAGAGAAGGATTGTGCTAAATATAATTCAATTAATGCCACTTCGAAGGACCAATATACAAGTATCAGAAGAAGATCTCAAAGAGATAAAAAAGGCAAACATTACTTATATTCCAAAAAAGTAACTGAGACTATAACAACTAAAGACCTAAAATGCCTACTATCCCATCTTTACAAAAACTAATGTTATTTGTACATAAACTGAGGACATCCTGGATGAGGGCATCAGTAGGAAAGAATCAGGCTTATAGGGACTATATTCAATAATGGAATGCCTTACAAGAAACTGAAAGATGCAAAGAATAGTGAATCCCATTGTTCGTTCATTTTCAAGAAGCATTCAGTTGACTTGGTTGGACAAAACTAAGTTACAGAATTTTTGACACCAGGATGTCTCCAAACTCTATTTCAAGATCAATCAGGATTATTTGGGAAAGAATAACAGAAGTAACTTTCTTTATATTCTCAGGGCTTATGGGCAGTTCCTGGCACATGATAGGTGTTTTTTAACTGACTGACTGTTTGATGACCTGGTGATAATAGATATCAAGTGAGACATAAAATAGGGAAATATATCTTCACTAAAAGTGATGGAGGAGAACCTGCACAGAATCCAGGTCAAAGAGAGCTTCTCTATGGATGATCAGATATAGATGACATTATATTAAAGCATTAAGCCCAAAGAAGTTGCAGAATGTTCTGGAAGAGATCCATAATCACTCAAAGAGGGTTGGCCCAACCATCTACACAGGAAGGACCAAATGGATGAAAATCAGATTTCAACCTTCTTGAGACTGTCCAATTATATGTGGAGATAATTTAAGAATCATTAGACTACCTGAAATATAGGAACAACTAAAGAGTTTAGACATCATGATTTTTAAAATTATAAATGAAAACTGCCCAGATATCTTAAAACCAGAGGGAAAAGTAGAAATGAAAGTACCCCTTCCTGAAAGAAATATTTGAGAAAGACGATAGGTGTCAGGGCCAGAGTTGAAAAGGAGATAGAGAAAGAATTCTTTTTAGGAAATTGCAAATTATTTCCTAACCTCTAGCTTCCATAAAAGCAAAGCTCATTTTTTTTCAATACAGACATTTTAGTGGTATTACTGTGTAGCCATGAGACCCAGAATACCAATGCCTCTCAAAGCGTCACCCAAAGGGCACAAGAAAGGCAGTTGGACGTGGTAAACATATCTTAACATAGAGCCAAAGAGGAACTTTGGAGAACAAAAGGAATACATTTTTTAAAAAGGAATCATAAAGGGATTGTATGACAGAAAGAAGATGGGCTGCTTATGTGTGAAGAATGCCAAGGGACAGGCAGATGGCCAAAGGGCACCACTGGTCACTTCCCAGGGTAGGGAGAAAATAAAAAACAACATGTTGCAGGCTTTTGGGAGGTGTGAATGACTTCAGATAATATGCATCATTGAAGGGCACTCTGGAGAATCAGTGAGAGCACAGATCCCATTTTAGTGATTAACATTCACATTTCTACAGTGCTATAAATTTCACAATGTTATTTTTTCACAATATCCCTCAGACATAAGTAGGACAATTATTAATGTTCACATATTACAGATGAGGAAATGGAGCATCAGAGAAGTGAAATAATAATGATGATGATGATGATGATGATGATGATGATGATGATGATGATGGCTAGTATTTATATAGCACTTTAAGATTGGCAAATCATTTTATAAATATTATTCCATTTAACAACACTGGAAGATGGGTTCAATTTTTATCACCATTTTACAGATGAGGAAACTGAGGCAGACACAGGTTACATGTTTTGCCCAGGGTTTCACAGCTAGCAAGTATCTGAGGCAAAATTTGAACTCAAGTCTCCTTGGCTCCAGATCCATCTTTCTATTAGGTTCACCACCTAGAAATAGCTTATCCAAAATCACTTACATTTATCCAAGGGTATTGGTGGGGCCAGAGCATTCCACATAAACCACCATTTGTTTCATGTACTTCAGTTTTCTGGTCACTGAAGTTGTAAGTTGTTAAATACAATCAGAACTGTGTGAAGCTGTTAATGTTCCCCCATCTCCTTCCCAAATGGCACACATTATACTCAATCAAAGACCAATCCAAGGAAATCTGGCCCATCACTTCATAAATCCTCTTGACCCAAACTATGAGGTGTTTGGGGTTTTTTTGTTTATTTGTTTTTAAGTCAGGAAAAAGTGTGGATCTTTTCCTGAGATAGAAAAGATTAAGTGACTTTGCCTCAGACAAACCAAAGAAAGAGCTCAGAATAGAATCTCATTTTCCACTTGCATATTTGGATATCTATTTCCTGCATTTCAGGAGAAAATAAGTAGAAGTTTTTAGTCCAAAGAACTTTGCCATCAATAGTGTTTTGTTTTAGCTATAACAACAACAACCCTCTTAAGGCAGCTAAGGCCTGGGGCCATTGGGGAAGGGTGATAAAAGGGAGAGGGGAAACATTTTTCATGCTCTGTATTGGGGAAAGGGTAGCAAGAAGCAGGTCAGATAGGGGTAGGGGGTGACTGAAAAGTACTGTAGCAAAGTCATTTAAAGTCAGACTCTCATTTTTGTCTTTTCTTCCCTAGTCTCTAGTTGGTCCTCAATAGAATCCTGTTGATGGATTAATTTTTTAGGTCAGAGAGACAGAAAGGGATCACTATATATAACTTCTTCACAGCTAATCAAGCTTGTTAGACACTATCTGTTGAGTACAAATGTCCTTAGACCCTCGAAGGATCCTCTCTCCCTCCCTCCCCTTCTTGCTCTAGAAAGGCACAGGGAGGAGAGGGTTAATTATTCCTAACAGACATTCTCCTCACATGGCCCTATGCCATCCCCCAAATGAGCAGATCTCCATGATGCCAGCCTGTTTCTGATTTCTAGCCAGTTTTCTGGTATTTTTAAAGAACACAGCTATCTGGGAGACTAGCCCTTTATAGAAGGGACCGTTTTTATTGTGGTTTGTTGGGGTTTTTTATGTGATATAGCTAACTCATTACTTCCCACCTTGCACTCCACCCTCCTATCTTAAAATCCTACTGCAAAATCTTCATGAATCCATTTAATGTCAGAATTGAAAATGGGCTCAGAAGCCTGAAGATCCTAAGATTCAGAGCTGGAAGAAATATTTATTTATTTATCATCTAATCCAGCTTTCTTATTTTAGAGATGGGGAGGGGAAAGACCCAAAGAGGTCACCTGCCCTCAGTCAGTCACATAGGTAGTAAGCAATAGAGTCAGGATTTCAAATTCAGATCATTGGATCAGAAAATTTGGATGTGGAAAGGTCTGAAAGCCAACTTAGAAGCCATTTAGTCCACCACTTGCCTTTATATTAGGAAACTGAAGCTCAAGAAAGCTAAGTAACTAGCCCTGTCACATAGGTATCATGCAACAGCAAGGCTCCTCTGATTCCATATCTTCCACTCTTCCAGTATTTAAATGAGAAGATCAAATTAATCTTACCTTGAGTTTCTACTTGATTGATTCTACAATGTAATCAATGTTTCCTACAAAAGACCAGGCATTTAGTGGTTTATTTACTGATTCATACACACACACACACACACACACACACACACACACACACACACACACACACACACAAACTGTGCCAAATAAATTAGGATAGGCAAAAAGGGAGACCAAGAAAGTGATTAAGAAAATATTTTTTCTGTGGTGATATTCAACAAACATTGAGCGTCTGTATAGATATTTTACTAGGCATAAAATTTCAATTAGACACAGGCTCTGTCCTCATGGAACTTATAGTCTAGTTGGAGAATAAGACTCAGACACAAATAAGCATGTAATCTGCCGCACTGTTGTAAGGGAAAGAGTAGGAGGCACTGCAAGAATTGGAGCATTTATTGTTGGCCAGTTTTGCCTCATTTGATGCTGGAATGGCTAGGCTATCTCAAACTAAGAGGGAGGGAAGTAAACAGATCTGGGATGTATCTACCTAGG
Source organism: Monodelphis domestica (assembly GCF_027887165.1). Classification (NCBI taxonomy): domain Eukaryota; kingdom Metazoa; phylum Chordata; class Mammalia; order Didelphimorphia; family Didelphidae; genus Monodelphis; species Monodelphis domestica. Next base: position 233,240,383 of record NC_077232.1, read on the forward strand.
GAGTGGTACAAAATACACAGGTGTGATTTGGTCTTGTGGTGATGCTTTTAATCTGGTTTTTCTTCTAGTGTTTAAGTGGGTGAGGAGGACACTAATTGCACTAGTCCAAGTCACTTTTGGAAGAACAATCAACAAGTGAGTAGCAACTCTTTTAATATGGATGTGAAGTTGATGAGATCAGCATGGGACACACTGACTCTGGCATTAGAGGGTCTGTGTTCAAAGTCTGTACACTCCCTGTGTGACTCTAGGCAAATCACTTAAACTTTTTTCCTGATTACTCACTGATTTCTTAGCATTCTTTGATGATAGGTTCACCTTTGCAATTTAATTTGCATATTTAATGAACTATTGTATATGAAGTTATTCACATTCCTGTTCAACAAACATTCATTTATTCCTATTTTATGTACTGGGGAGATAGAAATTTTGTCCAATTCTTCAAGTCTCTGTCATAATGGAGTTGCTGTCTTATAAAATTAAGAAATGCATATTTCATGCAATTTTATTTTGTGGTAAAGAGACGGAGGGGCTTCAGTCAAAGTTCATCTCCATTTTGGCCCCCTCAAATGTTAGTCAAAGATATGGCTTTTGGTGGCTTCTTTCTTCCTATTCTTCAGTGCCCCAAAATACCTGTCATTAATCGATCTTCATTTCTTTTTTTAAATTTTTCTTTTATTTGATTATATTGAGTTCCAAGTGGCTTCCTTACCTCCCTCCTAGCCTTGCACCAGGGCCAACATTTGATAAAGAATTAATCTTTAACTCTAGAATATAACTGGTATTCAGCAAAGCTTTGATATTATGAAAAAAAGAAAGGATGGTTTGAACAAAATACATTCCTTTAGATGACATTTATTTAAGATGCTTTAGTAAAGGTCTTTTTTTCAAGTGCCTCTATATTCAAAATTTAGATCTTTCGCAAGACTTGAATATGTGACCTTCTCAAGAATAGAAATGTGATTCAGTTGCCAAAAATGTATCCTATGAGTCTGAAGGAGAAAAATACTTCTTAAAAGTCTTAAAATATAATGGTATTTTGTAACAAAATTAATTATTTCCAGTTAAATGTCAATTCATAGTTGCTATTTAAGTATATACATGTATAGATAAGAAACATGGCAGATTTTTATATATTGAAACTTATGAGCTGAAAAGAACATTTTCTATTCATTATCTTCCTTTAAATATACTTGATTGATTCATTCATGCATAAATTTAATGTGTCTAGTTGGTACCGGGCAATGTGCTGGGTTTTAAGAATACAGTAACAAAAAAAAAAAACAGTACCTGATCTTAAAGAGTTAGCATTCTAGTTCATCCTGTAATGCTTTAAAAAATGTCATAATTTCATCTGTGTAGTTTCTTCCTCCAATGGTGTAGCCCCTTTTTGTTGTAGTAGAAAGTTTCAGAGTTTAACCCATGCCCCCACTCTCAATAATCATCACTTGGTGACCAGTTCTCTAATGATGAGTATCCCTACTTCTAGGGATACTTAGATTGGTCCATGGGTGACAGACAAGTCATGGTGTAAAGCTTGGAGTGTGTGGACTAAGTATCTCTTAAGGTGTAAGGTGGAAACAATACCTAAGATATATGAATCAAGGCATAGGCTTGAAGCCTTTCCACCTTAGTAGTACACTCCAAAACTTAGATCCCATTGGCATTGCCTTCAAAGACCTAGGACTCTGTGAAAAGAGGAGTGGGAATAACCTTTATAGTTTAGTTATATTTGAGAGTTTCCATATTTTTACAACGGAAAAATCTTGATTTTAGGATTATGTCACATAAAAGATTTGCCTACCTCTTGGGAAGCACTCTTCCTCAGTCTCTTGAGGTAACCATTTTACTTTAACTGTTGACATTTAGGCCTTGGGAAAAGATATTTCTTTATCTGAGCCCTGGTAAGCTGCCCATTTTGCTCCCCATTTTTGCTTTAGAAAATGACAAGTCCACATTTTGTTCAAGCACCAAATAATAGCACACACATTCTCAGGACACTTTCAGGTTTACTAAGTGCTTTTCTTCCAATGAGTGTCCTTGTAAAGTGGGTAGTGGAGATCATTCTCTCCTTTTTTTAACAGACTAAAAAACTGAATTTAAAGGTTAAATGTTTAGTCTGAGTTCACATAGCCAATTAATATTACAACCAGGCCTTTGATTCAGGTCTTCTGTCTCTAAAACCAGTATTTTTCCCCTATTTAGACCATGAATCCAGTTAGAATTTATTGCAGTACCTTGTATAGAATAGATTCAACCTCACTTTTCAATAGCTAATCATTCATTACTATAGTTTTAATTGAATAATGACTCCATACTCCAATTCTTGTTGGTCTTACTACCATTATCTCTCATAACATGGGGTCTATTTCTGAGTTCTCTCTTCTATTCCAATGATCTTTTTATCTGTAGTTTTTCCCAAAATGGATAGGTTTTATAATTATTTTTTTCTGTAATACATTGTAGAAGTCTGGGGAGGGCTTTACTTTTGTTAAATTTCTCTCCAATTATTTCAGTTGATATTTTCAGGCTTCCTACTTTATTGTTTGTATTGGTCATCCCCCACCTCCCACCCCTAATTATTTCTTCCTGATCATTCTGAGCCACTTTTCATTTAAGCTTCAATTCCTCTTGTGATATTTTAACAGCTATAAATACTACTTGCATTCTCCTATCATAAATTTCTAGGAATCTAAGCACATAAAAAGGCACAAATAAATAATGCTATTAATAACTAATGTATTATATGCACACACACACACATATATATTTCTATATATATATATACATATGTGTATATATATATATATAGCTTTAATGTTCACAGATTGGTTCACATACCTTATCTCATTGAAGTCTCCCCAGAATCCTCTGAGATTGTTACTGAGATTAGTCCCATTTTACATATGAGTAAACTTTTGCATTGAGTTTAACTAAGTTCTTATCATCCCATAGCTAGTAAGTATCAGAGATGAGATTCAAATTCAGATCTCTCCTTCCACTATGCCGTAATTTCTTAAGTGGACAGATGCCACTGTGGTTTATGAGCAGATCAGGCATTGAAAGCAATCTGATTTGAAGTTAGAGAAGACATGCCAAGCAGAGGCTTTTGATTTCAACAGTCTGAGGAATATTTCGGTCTCTGGGCTATCTCTACTGCTTATAGAGAAACAGATGAGGAGGCAGCAGGTTCAGCCAGCACCTCCTGCCATACAAGCCACTCTAATTTCCCTTGCCAGGATTACACTAATAGCCTCCTACAAGTCTTGTCTGAATGGGACATGAGATCAAAAGGAATAGAGAACACTTTGATGATGGCATTTGATGATGACCTTTTAGCAAAATTAAGGTTGTTTAACAGTATGTGTGAGAGAGCCAGGTTGAGAGATCCAGGTTGTTTGTGTTGGGGGTGGGGGAGGAGGTGGGGAAGATATAGATTTTAACAGTACTTTGGGGTTGTTTATACAGGATATTTTAAAAACCTTAAACACACCTTTCTTTTAAAATAAATATTTGAAAGAAGGAGCTTTGGACTTTGGCATGGTGGAGAAGACAGGGGATGTGAGTTCTCATCCTGACTGTCTCTAACTCTTACCTGGGTTCCCAACCCCTGTCTTTTGCAGGGATTTGTAATCATTAGCTCTTCAGAGATGTCACACTCTCCCTAAGCATTATACCCAGGAGTCAAATGAGCAACCAGTAACACGATCCCCAGATCAGAGCCAGGCAGAGCCAGAGGAGATTTGAAGGGGGAGAGGAATGAAAAAGTTTGGAAAAATCACTGATGAGAGGAAAAGTGAATCAATTAGGGAGATGTTAAGGGATTGCCAGTTGAGCCTATGGAACATAAATCTGGAATGGGATAAGTAACAATTTTTCTCCTCTGGCTTTGTTAGGCCAAACATGAGTGGGAATCAAGGCAAGGGAGAATGGAAGTAATCCAACACTGAAGTAAGGTGGATCTGGATTGGCAGTCAGATAAAGAGGTGAGGGAAGGGCATTGAAAGAAGAAGACAGAGTGGAGTTTACCAAGGGGTCAAGAAGGGAAAGAGAAGAGAGTTTTTAGCCAGTGCAAGGGTGGTAGCCCAGTAAGGAATTGAGGGACTGAAGAGATTAGAGGTCTCACTGAGGATGAAAAATAAGATTTAGGATTAAAGAAACTGAGTCAGAGAAAAAAGCTAAGCAACTTGCCCAGACAGAGTAAATGCTGGATGCAGAATTAGAACTTGGGTTTTTGTGTCCCAAAATCGAGCATGACATCCACTATAGCACCTATCTGTCTCCTGTTGATCACTGCTTGGCTTTTCATTAACCTATCAGAGAGCAAGCCAGTTTAGAGCTGGAAGAAGCCTTAGAGGTCATCAAGTCTAACCCTCTCATTTTACATAGAGTGTAACAGGTCCAAAGACATGAAGTGAATGTCCTTAGGTCATAGAGGCAGTTAGAAGGCAACTTGCCATGGGATTTTTCATTTAATTTTTATTTGGGTTTTATACGATCATTCACTTAAAAAAATGAACAATACGGAAAGATATTTTGCACAATAATATGTGTGTAACCCAAATCAAACTGCTTGCCAGCTCCAGGAGGGGGAGGGAAGGGAGAAAAGGGAGATAATTTGGATTATATGACTTTGGAAAACTCATATGGAAATTTGTTATTACATGTAATTGGTCAAAATAAAATATTTTTTATAATTACAAAAAGAAGACAGCTTGCTCCAATCGTGAGAGGGTGGCTCAGAGCTAACGAGACACAGATTTGAATCAGACCACTAATACTTAATCATTATGTGACTTTGCACAAGTCCCTACCTCTCTGAACCTCAGTTTCTTCATATGGAAAATGAGGTGGCTTAAAATTGAGCAAGGGTTCTTAATTTCAGGTCCTATGAACTTGTTTATTTTTTTAATGTTAATCATCATATTGTAATGGAATCAGTTTCCTTGCAATACTATATATTATGTGCGGGGAGCCAACAGACCTCTACTGGCTGACAAGGTCACAGTTTGGGAGATGGGAACTGGAAGGCACCCCTCCAGAACAAGGCCCCCCCATTGATCACCTTCTCTCTCTCCAACTTTCCTAACTAATGGACTTGTTATGATTATTACTCTCTCCCCAATACAAGAGAAATAATATGAGAGCAAATACTTATAGGATCAATACATATACATCCCACTTTAATCCCCCTAGGTTATTATCCCCAAAAGAATGCACTTACAGAATTAAAGCCCAAAGATTATTGCCTATTCCCTCTCCTTTCTCTCACTCAAACACAGATACACTTCAAGGCCCCACAATAAACCCTGGCCAAATGCTTGAGCACCATAATAAATCTTTCCTTACAGTTATCACACTCCAATGAATTTGTTGATGTACAGAAACCAGCTAACATTGTCAGGTGTTTTAAAGTGACACAAGAAAAATAGAACTTGTAAATTGAGGAAAACCCCAAATCTGGTCTGTCATTAAAATGCCCTCTAATCTTGCACCTAGCTACAAAATGTTTTGTTCCCCATCTCCTAAGTAATTGTGATTGATTGTGAAAGCTGACCAAAAGTAACAATGATTCTCCTAGGTCAGGGAGAACTCACCTCTAGATCACCTTGTTTATGTCATTCATCTATAGCAACAATGTTTCATTGGCTATCTCCTTAGGCTATGCATCTGTTGTTAAGTACTATGGAAATATGGAAATGCATATGTAGAAAATTGATTGTGTGCCAAAGATGTATGTAATCAACCAGCCTACATAATAAACAAACCTCCATGCTATGGCAGAACACTGTGTGATGCCTATGCATGTGGGCCTGAGCACACAGTGTCTCTCACCTCATAATTCAACTGGATTGTCACATCTAGACGAAGTAACCTCAGACGCTCAGAGAGATCACTGGACAGCTCTCCTTAATTATGTGCATTGAAAAAACCCTTGCAAGAAGGGCTCTACTTGAGTCCATGACACCAAATTCATTAAGAAACCCCAAACTAGAGGGTCTCTGAGATCCCTTCAGTATTGAAGTTTTTAGCTATGATGCTAAGTGGCAGAGCTGGATGGAGCCATTTGATTCTTTTTCTGACTCAGAGTACTGGGAAAGAGAAATTGTCTCTAAGAGACAGTTCAGTCATTTTCAGTTGTGTCCAACTCTTCATGATTCCATGTGGGGTTTCCTTGGCAAAATACTGGAATGGTTTTCCATTTCCTTCTCCAGCATATTTTACAGATAAAGAAACTGAAGTTGATTTAAGTAACTTGTTCAGGGTCACACATCTAATAAGTGTATGAGATCAGATTTGAAATTGGGAAGAGACATCTTCCTGACCCTAAGCCTGACACTTTAGTTATCTCACTAATAAATCTTGTCTGATGATCATAGTACCCACTGGTCACAGTTTTTCTCAGGCCAGTATCAACTTCATTGCTGCTTCTCAGAGGTTTTAGAGATAAAGCCAGAGGAGTGTAGATTAGTGGCCACAAATGTGTTCAATTTGGTGTCAAGATGATATCTAAAGCCCAAATTCCCTACCTTTTGACTCCAGGCTTCTTCTCTCTTCCAGGATTCTTCACACACAATCCCAAGTGCCCCAGTCCCGTGTTGTCTGTGGATTTTCAGAAAACAGCTTCATTTCCATAGAAGTTCTGAGATTTTATTTATGATGGGTAACATGGCATTAGGTAAAAGCAAGCTAGCCTTGGAGTTAGGAAGCGCTGGGGTCAAGCCCATCTTCTGACCAATACTGGCTGTGTAAAAACTTCTCATTAATTTCTCAATGGTCCTCATATCTCTCCAATACCCTTTAAGTTGCAGAGCAGGTATTGACCTGAATGGGTAATGGGAATTCCCTGTTCCAATAAAATCATGAGTCAATCTAAAAAAAAAATTGTATATGTTGATTCTTCTGATAAAATACTAGTTTCTTGTTATAAGAAACTAGTTTTTGTCTATAGTCCCAGCACCTAACATGGTGTGTGGCCCATAGTAAGAACCTAATAACTTGTTGTGGATTGATATTCTTTCTTGTTAGTGGCTATGATACAAGATTTTGAGGGGAAGAATTAGAAATTATTCCAGGCCAGTTGGATTCTAGTTCTGAAATTGTCAGCCCAAATGGTGGCTTAACTGTGAATGTTATTTACCTACTCTGTCCTTATACATCATCATGCATCACTGAAAATTGGCATCATATTTTCTCAGTTCTCCGTTTTGTAGCCCAGAAGAGTATTATTTTCCTCCTCTTTGAGGAGGTAGCTTGGTATAATCAAAAGAGCTCTCTCAGTTCTGGGCTTGGGTGTGAACTAGAGAAAATAATTTAATTGCTATGATTCCATTTTCTTGCCTGTAAAATGGAAGAAATGATATTTACATTATGTTACCCTCCCAGATCTTTTGAGAAAGTAGAACCCTAAGAGTGTTAAAGAAAGTTGAGCTATTCATATTATAAAGGGAACATATTCTGTGCTGAATAAGAACAATGATTCACACATCTTAATACTGTATCTTGGATAGAAGCACCAAGAAACTAGAGAAGAGGTGCCTGTTTTTTTTTTTCAATTTAATTGCAAAAAGTGAGAAATGTGGACTCCCAACCCCCTCCCCTTCATGATTCAGTATGGATCTCTCATTTATGGACATATCTAAAGTCTTCTTAGGCAACCAGGTAGCACAGTGGATATCTAAAGTCTCTATTAATTGACATTTCCAGATTTTGTCTCTATAAGTGATAATGAATGTCAGTCAGCAAACACTTACTTGTTAAACAACCAGTTAGGGCCAGAAGAGAAGACCTGGGTATAAATCTGG